>NC_083881.1:74950973-75557045 GCF_032452875.1 Bos javanicus | reverse complement strand
GAAACAGATGGGAATACCAAACCACCTTAGCTGTCTCCTGAGATACCTGTTTGCAGATCAAGAAGCAAAAGTTAGAACTGGCCATGGAACAATGGACTGGTTCAAAATTGGGAAAGTACTACATCAGGGCTATATATTGTCACCCAGATTACTGAACTTCTATGCAGAGTACATCATATGTAATGCTGAGCTGGATGAATCACAAGCTAGAATCAAGATTACTGGGAGAAATACTTGGGGTTTTTTTTGAAAATTAATGGCTGTCTGGGAGGCCTTACAATTAGCTGTGAAAAGAAGAGAAGTGAAAAGCAAAGGAGAAAAGGAAAGATATATCCATTTGAATGCAGAGTTCCGAAGAATAGCAAGGAGAGATAAGAAAGCCTTCCTCAGTGATCAGTGCAAAGAAATAGAGAAAAACAACAGAATGGGAAAGACTAGAGATCTCTTCAAGAAAATGAGAGATAACAAGGGAACATCTCATGTAAAGATGGGCTCGATAAAGGACAGAAATGGTATGGACCTAACAGAAGCAGAAGATATTAAGAAGAGGTGGCAAGAATACACAGAAGAACTGTACAAAAAAGATCTTCATGACCCAGATAATCATGAAGGTGTGATCACTCACACTCACCTAGAGCTGGACATCCTGGAATGTGAAGTCAAGTGGGCCTTAGGAAGCATCACTACGAACAAAGCTAGTGGAGGCGATGGAATTCCAGTTGAGCTATTTCAAATCCTAAAAGATCATGCTCTGAAAGTGATGCACTCAATATGTCAGCAAATTTGGACTGGAAAAGGTCAATTTTCATTCCAATCCCAAAGAAAGGCAATGCAAAAGAATGCTCAAACTACAGCACAATTGCACTCATCTCACACGCTAGTAAAGTAATGCTCAAAATTCTCCAAGCCAGGTTTCAGCAATATGTGAACCGTGAACTTCCAGATGTTCAAGCTGGTTTTAGAAAAGGCAGAGGAACCAGAGATCAAATTGCCAGCATCCACTAGATCATCAAAAAAGCAAGAGAGTTCCAGAAAACCATTTATTTCTGCTTTATTGACTATGCCAAAGCCTTTGACTGTGTAGATCACAATAACCTGTGGAAAACTCTGAAAGAGATGTGAATACCAAACCACCTGACCTGCCTCTTGAGAAACCTGTATACAGGTCAGGAAGCAATAGTTAGAACAGGACATGGAACAACAGACTGGTTCCAAAAAGGAAAATGAGTACATCAAGGCTGTATATTGTCACCCTGCTTATTTAACTTATATGCAGAGTACATCATGAGAAACGCTGGGCTGGAGGAAGCACAAGTTGGAATCAAGATTGCCGGGAGAAATATCAAAAACCTCAGATATGCAGATAACACCACCCTTATGGCAAATAGTGAAGAGGAACTAAAGAGCCTCTTGATGAAAGTGAAAGTGGAGAGTGAAAAAGTTGGCTTAAAGCTCAACATTCAGAAAACTAAGATCATGGCATCTGGTCCCATCACTTCATGGGAAATAGATGGGGAAACAGTGGAAACAGTGGCAGACTTTATTTTGGGGGGCTCCAAAATCACTGCAGATGGTGACTGCAGCCATGAAATTAAAAGACGCTTGCTCCTTGGAAGGAAAGTTATGACCAACCTAGACAGCACACTCAAAAGCAGAGACACTACTTTGCCAACAAAGGTCCGTCTAGTCATGGCTATAGTTTTTCCAGTAGTCATGTATGGAATTGAGAGTTGGACTATAAAGAAAGCTGAGCACTGAAGAATTGATGCTTTTGAACTGTAGTGTTGGAGAAGACTCTTGCGAGTCCCTTGGACTGCAAGGAGATCCAACCAGTCCATCCTAAAAGAGATCAGTCCTACATGTTCATTGAAGGGACTGATGTTGGAGCTGAAACTCCAATAAGTTTGCCACCTGATGCAAAGAGCTGACTCATTTGAAAAGACCCTGATGCTGGGAAAGATTGAGGGCAGGAGGAGAAGGGGACGACAGAGGATGAGATGGTTAGATGGCATCACCAACACAAAGGACATGGGTTCTGGTGGACTCCAGGAGTTGGTGATTGATAGCGGGGCCTGGCATGCTGCAGTTTATGGGGTTACAAAGGGTCAGACACGATTGAGTGACTGAACTGAACTGAACTGAACTGAAAGGCCAGTTTTATTAAAAATAAAAGCATCCTAAGAACAAAGTCCGGGAGTGGGTGATGGACAGGGAGGCCTAGCGTCCTGCGATTCATGGGGTCGCAAAGAGTTGGACACGACTGAGCGACTGAACTGAACTGAACTGAAGACCAAACAGTGATATATAAATCCTGTAACACTTGTTGAATGAGCTACTCTCATCCCAAGAATGAATGTCCATTGTGGCCCTTAACCACACTAAAAGGTTAATGAAGAGGAGCATCTCAGTAGCAGAAAATTCAATATTCATTCATGATAAAATAAAAATTAGCACTTAAACATGATAAAAAGCTCACATTCATTTATAATAAAACAAAATTAACAGTAATTCTTGACAAAACAGAAATATTATATATAGCATTACTATAACATGATTTTCTCAATTATGCAGATGATACCACTCTAATGGCAGAAAGTGAAGAGAAACTAAAGAACCTTTGATGAGGGTGAAAGAAGACAGTGAAAAAGTTAGTTCGAAACTCAACATTAAAAACACTAAGATCAAGGCCTCTGGTCATGCCATTTCATTGCGAATAGAAGGATAAAACATGGAAAGAGTGACAGATTGTATTTTCTTGGGCTCCAAAGTCACTGTGAATTTTGAGTCCAGGCATGAAAATAAAAGATGCTGCTCTTTGTAAGGAAAACTATGACAAAACTAGACAGTGTATTAAAAAACAGAGACATCAACTTGCTGACAATAGTCCAAATAATCAAAATTATGGTTTTCCAGTACTCATGTACATATGTGAGAGTTGGATCATAAAGAAAGCCAAATGCCAAAAGATGCTTTTGACTTGTGGTGTTGTAGAAGACTCAAGAGTCCCTTGGACCACAAGGAGATCAAATTAGTCAATCCTACAAGAAATCAACCCTGAAGATTCACTGGAGGGACTGATGCTGAAGCTCCAATACTTTGGTCACCTGATGCAAAGAGCTGATCATTGGAAAAGACCTTGGTCCTGGGATAGATTGAAGGCAAATGGTGAAGGATGTAGCAGAGGACAAGATGGTTAAACAGCATCAGTGACTCAATGGACATGAGTTAGAGAAAACTCCAGGAGATAGTGGAGGACAGAGGAACTTGGCGTACTACAGTCCATGGGGTAGCAGAAAATCAGAGAGGGCTGAACAACAACAAACCAACAACTTGCTTTTCCCATTTAACATGTCATACAACCTTTAAGGTCTTAAGCTTTATATAAAAGCATTCAGTTCTGGTTCCTCACCTTGTATGGTCCTGAGTTTCCTATTCTAATATGTGTGACAATTCCTAGACCTCAGACCCTGAGACTTTCATCTAAGTTTGATATTACTCTGGACCACTTTGGTTCCAACAGTTACTTTAAATTCCTTCTTGATTTTCGAACCGGCAGATTCAATTTCAGCTACTCATTCAACTAAGGACAACATTCAACTGTTCTGTGGATTTGAAGTGGAATGGTAGAGATTCTCCCACATCACTGGTAGCCGGCCATATTGACCTGATGTCTTCTCTGAGAACTTACCCCTGTTTGTCTAGACGCCCTTCAGTTTTTCGCAGGCAAACACGAATACAAATCTTCTATGTAGCTGTACACATTCTCACTACATCCTAATAACTTACAGTATGTACTCTAGTGGTAATATTTTTGTTATGCTTAGTATCTATTTGTAGCATAGTAAGTTAGGAGACCCTACATGAATACATACATATGCCAGTGATTTATCCCTGCCTAACAGTATATTCATTTTCATTATTACTACCAACATGAGTATAACAAAATAAATAGAAGACCCATAGATACATGTACACTATTTTCTCATCACTTCAACAAATATTCATTGAATGGCTCTTATGTACAAAGCACTATTTCAGGCATTTAAAATGAATCAGTGAATAAAACAGAAGATCTATTCTTATGATTTATTTTCTTCATGCTAGTGAAAAAATAAAGTTTTCTTGTTTTGGGAAAGTAATATTGGCCAGAAGAAAAGACTTCAGATCCTCTTCTTTCACACACCTGGAGCTTGGCCTATGATACTCCCTTTTGTAGACTCTCTTAGACTGATCCTATCATTGATATTTTTATGTTGATGAATAATGATGAGGTTTAAGTAGTCTTGGTTTTTTTACAGCTTGGACAATGGAGTACCTTTGGAACCTTGGAAGTTGCAGCTCATATTGAATCAGAAACAAAGGAGTACTCAGTGGTGACAGAAGAAGACTGTGAAATTCTTAAAATTCCAGCAAATAATTTTGCAAAGTTAAAAGCGGTATGTTTTTGTTGTTGTTGATGGTGGTGATGTTCAGTCATTAAGTTGTGTCTGACTCTGTGACTCCAGGGACTGCAGCACACTGGGCTTCCCTGTCCTTCACCATCTCCCAGAGTTTCAGTTCAGTTCAATTCAGTTCAGTCGCTCAGTTGTGTGCGACTCTTTGTGACCCCATGAATCACAGCACGCCAGACCTCACTGTCTATCACCAACTCCCAGAGTTCACTCAAACTCACGTCCATCGAGTTGGTGATGCCATCCAGCCGTCTCATCCTCTGTTGTCCCCTTCTCCTCCTGCCCCCAATCGCTCCCAGAATTAGAGTCTTTTCCAATGAGTCAACTCTTCACATGAGGTGGCCAAAGTACTGGAGTTTCAGCTTTAGCATCATTCCTTCCAAAGAAATCCCAGGGCTGATCTCCTTCAGAATGGACTGGTTGGATCTCCTTGCAGCCCAAAGGACTCTCAAGAGTCTTCTCCAACACCACAGTTCAAAAGCATCAATTCTTCGGTGCTCAGCTTTCTTCACAGTCCAACTCTCACATCCATACATGACCACTAGAAAAACCATGCCTTGACTAGACGGACCATTGTTGGCAAAGTAATGTCTCTGCTTTTCAATATGCTATCTAGGCTGGCCATAACTTTTCTTCCAAGGAGTAAGCGTCTTTTAATTTCATGGCTGCAGTCACCATCTGCAGTGATTTTGGAGCCCAGAAAAATAAAGTCTGACACTGTTTCCACTGTTTCCCCATCTATTTCCCATGAAGTGATGGGACCAGATGCCATGATCTTCCTTTTCTGAATGTTGAGTTTTAAGCCAACTTTTTCACTCTCCACTTTCACTTTCATCAAGAGGCTCTTTAGTTCCTCTTCACTATTTGCCATAAGGGTGGTGTCATCTGCATATCTGAGGTTATTGATATTTCTCCCGGCAATCTTGATTCCAGCTTGTGCTTGTTCCAGCCCAGCATTTCTCATGATGTACTCTGCATATAAGTTAAATAAACAGGGTGACAATATACAGCCTTGACGTACTCCTTTTCCTATTTGTAACCAGTCTGTTGTTCCATGTCCAGTTCTAACTGTTGCTTCCTGACCTGCATACAAATTTCTCAAGACGCAGGTCAGGTGGTCTGGTATTCTCATCTCTTTCAGAATTTTCCACAGTTTATTGTGATCCACAGTCAAATGCTTTGACATAGTCAACAAAGCTGAAATAGATGTTTTTCTGGAACTCTCTTGCTTTTTTGATGATCCAGCAGATGTTGGCAATTTGGTCTCTGGTTCCTCTGCTTTTTATAAAACCAGCTTGAACAACTGGAATTTCACGGTTCACGTATTGCTGAAGCCTGTCTTGGAGAATTTTGAGCATTACTTTACTAGCGTGTGAGATGAGTGCAATTGTGCGGTAGTTTGAGCATTCTTTGGCATTGCGTTTCTTTGGGATTGGAATAAAAACTGACTTTTTCCAGTCCTGTGGCCACTGCTGATAGCACATGTCAAAATCCAAAACTGCATGAATAGGTGATCACAACTTAACTCTGACCCCCCAATTCTGCTGCATTAGGAAAACTTATTTTCTTCAGTTTTAACAACTTTTTCTCTTTCATTCAAGTTGCAAAATATACCCATTCACTATTTCTCTTCCCCTGAAGGGCAGAGGTGAAAGTAGAGGAAGTGTGTATCAATGGTGAATTGGGGGACCACTATGGTCATCCTCCGTCAGAAATTCTTCGTAAGATTTGACCCTGGTATGTGGGCCACAGGCACTGCATAGGCTACAGTGAGATCCTGTGTGGGAGGGAGATCAAGAGACATCCATCTTCTTGATTTAGGTCTTTAATAGTTGAGATTTCTTTTGATGTAGTGGTCTCAGTGACACAGAAGACTTTCCCAATATTCAGTGAAGCGTGAAAGTGTTAGTCGCTCAATCATGTCCAACTCTTTACAACCCCATGGACTGACTGTAGTTCACCAAGCTCCTCTGTCTGTGGAATTCTCCAGGCAAAAACACTGGAGTGGGTAGCAATTCCCATCTCCAGGGAATTTTCCTGACTGAGGGATCAAAACTGGGTCTTCTGAATTGCAGGCAGATTCTTTACTGTCTGAACCACAGGAGAAACCCGAGATTCAACTTCCTTTCAAATCTCTGGTTTCAGAGTGGCTGAAAAGATTTCACATATTTGGTTTTATTTTCAAAATGTCAGTAAGTATCACTTATTTGGTCAAATAAATGTTGCATCAGATACAACATTTGAGTGTAGTCAACTATGATAGAGTTCTTTTAAAAATGCTAAAATATTTATAAGAATTTAAAAATAAATAAAAGGTGGGAAAATATTTTAGTAGACAATATGAAGATTAAAATTTCAATAGGGTTATGTGGTCTTGGTTTTATAAAAATTCAAATATATTCTATTATAGTTTGCATTCATATAACCTTTATTTGTCTTTTCACTGCCATTTGCCTATCTTCTATCCTTTTATCTTTTTTTAATTACTTAATACACAAATTTTGATAGTGACTTTTTGTTTCAGGAAAAGACAAAACTGGAAAATCAACATAAGGTGAAATTAATCCATAAGTGTCCATATTATGTGGAGTGGCCTACTTTATCCATATATGAACTAGTTACATTCACTAAATGGAAAAAATTTCCCCCAGGTCATGGTGAGTTTAATGCAGTTTTTGATTACTTTCTTTACATTATATTATTGAAATTTGTAAGATCTCATAATTTTAATATTTATTTTATAAATATTATATTAAATATAAAGATATCAAATATTTTATAATTTAGTACTTTATATACTATTTTGTCACATGTGTTTAATATATTTAATGTTAACTTTCAGTTGGATGTTTAGATTGTTGCTTTTTTAATTAAACATCATTCTGTATTGATTCAAAGGGTGATCTCAGACGTAGAGTTACTTCCACATCCTCTATTTCTCCCCACAATCCCTACCCTTCTTGATTTACCCTTGCTGTCAATGTAAGGACCAAACTATATGGTATAAATGCAATGAGAAATTATAGTCATTTTTGTGTGTGTGTTATCTTGGAAGAACACATACTTAAGTTGCACATTTGCTTGTCTGAACCCATGCTACACATTATCAGGGAAAATATCGTTACACAGAGTAGTTAAGATTAAAAGCAGGAGCCGCAGTAGTGATGCTGCCTGTATTTCCAATATTTAGAGCTGCAATGATGCATGAACATGTTGGATTACATATACACAAAACATGTAGGTGGCATTGAGTCATTTCTACAATATTTTCATCTATGAGAAGTATACTAAATAAGGGATGCCAACTGGAATGGGTTGATTTTGGGTCCCACGAAATTCATTATGTTGAAGCCCTAATCTCTTGTTGTTATTCAGGCACTAAGTCATGTCCAACTCTTGCCACTCCTTGGACTGTAGCACACCAGGCTCCTCTGTCCTCTGCTATCTCCTGGACTTTGCTGCAATCCATGTCCATAGATTCAGTGATATTATCTAACCACCTCATTCTCTGCTGCTCCCTTCTCCTTTTGCCTTTAGTCTTTCCCAGCATCAGAGTCTTTCCAATGAGCTCTTCACATCAGATGACCAAAGTATTGGAGCTTCAATAATAGTCCTTACAGTGAATATTCAGGGTTGATTTCCTTTAGGATTGATAACTTTGATCTTGCAGTCCAAGGGACTCTTGTAAATCTTCCCCAGTACCAGTTTGAAAGCATCAATTATTTGGCATTCAGCTTCTTTATGGTCCAACTCTCACATTTATACATCAGTTCAGTTCAGTTCAGTTCAGCTCAGTTCAATTGCTCAGTCGTGTCCAACTCTCTGTGACCCCTTGGACCACAGCAGGCCAGGCTTCCCTGTCCATCACCAACTCCCAGAGTTTACCCAAACTCATGTCCATCGAGTTGGTGATGCCATCCAACTATCTCATCCTCTGTCATCTATACATAGCTACTTGAAAAAATATATACCTTTGACTATAAGGACTTCTGTCAGCTAAATGATGTCTCTGCCTTTTAATACACTGTCTAGGTTTGTCATAGCTTTCTTTCAGGGAGAAAGTGTCTTTTAATTTAATAGCTGCAATCACCATCCACAGTGATTTTGGAGCCCAAGAAAATAAAATCTGTCACTCTTTCCACTTTTCTCCCTTCTATTTGTCGTGTAATGATGGGACCAGATGCCATGATCTCACTTTTTTTAACACTGAGTTTCTAGCTAGCTTTTTCACCCTCCTCTTTCACCCTCATTAAGAGGCTCTTTAGTTTCTCTTCATTTTCTGCCATTATAGTGGTATCGTCTGCATATCTGAGGTTGTTGATACTTTTCCCGCCAATCTTGATTCCAGCTTGTGATTCATCCACCTCTACATATAAGCTAAATAAGCAGGTTAACAATATACAGTGGCCTTATCATACCCTTTTCCCAGTTTTTGGAAATTTCCCCCCAAACCAGTCATTTTTCCATGTCTGTTTCTAATTGTTGCTTCTTGACCTGTAGATAGGTTTCTAAGGAGACAAGTACAGTGGTCTGGTACTCCCTTCTCTTTCAGAATTTTACACAGTTCATGGTGATCCACAAAGTCAAATGCTTTAGCACAGTCAGTGAAGTGGATGTTTTTCTGGAATGCCTTTGCTTCATCCATGATCCAGCAATTGTTAGCAATTTGATCTCTGGTTCCTCTGCTTCTTCAAAACCCAGCTTGTACATCTGAAATTTCTCAGTTCATGTACTGCTAAATCCTAGCTTGGGGGATTTTGACAGTGACCTTGATAGCATGTAAAATGAGCTCAATTGTATGGCAGTTAGAACATTCTTTGGTATTGCCTTTCTTTGGGAATGTAATGCAAACTGACCTTTTCCAGTCTTGTGGCCAATACTGAGTTTTACCAATTTGCTGACATATTGAGTGAAGCACTTTAACAGCATCATCTTTTAGGATTTTTAAACAGCTCAGCTAGAATTCCATCACCTCCACTAGTTTTGTTCATAATAATGTTTCCTAAGGCCCTTAGCCGGGAGAAATATCAATAACCTCAGATATGCAGATGATACCACCCTTATGGCAGAAAGTGAAGAGGAACTAAAAAGCCTCTTGATGAAAGTGAAAGTGGAGAGTGAAAAAGTTGGCTTAAAACTCAACATTCAGAAAATGAAGATCATGGCATCTGGTCCCATCACTTCATGGGAAATAGATGGGGAAACAGTGGAAACAGTGTCAGACTTTATTTTTCTGGGCTCCAAAATCACTGCAGATGGTGATTGCAGCCATGAAATTAAAAGACACTTACTCCTTGGAAGGAAAGTTATGACCAACCTAGATAGCATATTCAAAAGCAGAGACATTACTTTGCCAACAAACATCCGTCTAGTCAAGGCTATGGTTTTTCCAGTGGTCATGTATGGATGTGAGAGTTGGACTGTGAAGAAAGCTGAGCACCGAAGAATTGATGCTTTTGAACTGTGGTGTTGGAGAAGACTCTTGAGAGTCCCTTGGACTGCAAGGAGATCCAACCAGTCCATTCTGAAGGAGATCAGCCCTGGGATTTCTTTGGAAGGAATGATGCTAAAGCTGAAACTCCAATGCTTTGGCCACCTCATGCGAAGAGTTGACTCATTGGAAAAGACTCTGATGCTGGGAGGGATTGTGGGCAGGAGGAGAAGGGGATGACAGAGGATGAGATGGCTGGATGGCATCACTGACTCAATGGATATGAGTCTGGGTGAACTCTGGGAGTTGGTGATGGACAGGGAGGCCTGGTGTGCTGCAGTTCATGGGGTTGCAAAGAGTTGGACATGACTGAGCGACTGAACTGAACTGAAGGCCCACTTGACTTCGTATTCTAGAATGTCCGACTCTAGGTGAGTGACTGTACCATTGTGATTATGTGGATTATTAAGACCTTCCTTCAGAGAAGGCAATGGCAACCCACTCCAGTGTTCTTGCCTTGGAGAATCCCAGGGACGGGGGACCCTGGTGGGCTGCCATCTATGGGGTCGCATAGAGTCGGACACAACTGAAGCGACTTAGCAGCAGCAGCAAGACCTTCCTTGTATAGTTCTTCAGTGTATTCTTGCCACCTCTTCTTTATCTCTTCTGCTTTTGTTAGAGCCTTATTGTTTCTGTCCTTTATGGTGCCCATTCTTGCATGTAATGTTCTCTTGATACCTCTAATTTTTTTTTGAAGAGACTTTAGTCTTTCCCATTATACTGTTTTCCTCCATTTCTTTGCATTGTTCATTTAAAAGGCCTTCTTATCTCTCCTGTGAAACTCTGCGTTCAGGTGGGTATATCTTTCACTTTCTCCCTTGCCTTTCACTTCTCTTATTTTCTCAGCTATATATAAAGCCTCCTCAGACAGCCTCTTTCCCTTCTTGCAATTCTTTTTCTTTGTGATGATTTTGGCCACTGTCTCCTGTACATTGCTATCCCCCATCCATAGTTTTTCAGGCACTCTGTCTACCGCATCTAATTCCTGGTATCTATTCATCACTTCTGTTGTATCATCGAGGGACTTGATTTAGGTTATCCCTGAATTGCCTAGTGGTTTTCCCTACTTTTTTCAGTTTAAGCTTGAATTCAAATATAATGCTACTTGGATGTGGGACCTTTAGGATACAATTAAGTCATGAGAGTGGAGTCCTTCTGAATGATATTCGTGCCCTAAAAATTAGGACGAGAAAGAGTTGATCTCTCTTTCTTGGCTATGTGAATATACTGCAAGAAGACAGTTATCTGCAAACCAGAAAGAAGGCTGTTATCAGATATTGAATCTGTTAGCACCTAGTTGTCCCAGCCTCCTAAGTTCTAAAAGAAAATGTTTACTGTTTAAGCCACCCAGCCAGCACTAATCGTTATCACAGGCAAAACTAAGTCACTAATACAAGAGGAGCTATGGTAGGTGGGTCAGAGTTTTGGATCTCATTCAGTCAGGAATCACTATGGTGTCCGACCTCAAACCTATAGATCATAATTGCAGTGAAGGATGTGATCAGAAGGAGGAGAACACTTCTGAATTAAGTTTAACACTAAAGTTCTAAAAAGAATGAGTCTAATTTATAAATTCCAAAATGTGACTATTCTAATAACAAAACTATGTTGAAAAAGTGGTGGAAACTGGCTAAGATGTTATTTGAGGAAGTCACTCCATAATAGGAAAGTGAGGTGTAGCATAGACTACATAGACATTTCATTTCTTGAAAAAAGAAAAAAATAAGTACATTATGCTTCAGACACTGAGTCCCTAATAAACCTGTTCAATTTAGTGCTACTCTGCATACTTTGCTGAATTTGTTCCAAGTTTTTTCTGTGCTTTTTTATATATTATTTATCAGTTTTTAAAATGCAGTGTTTCACCCACATTTAGCCAAATATTTATTTTCATCTTGCTTATAAAAATTGAATATGGTATGTTGCATTTTCTTTCAAGAAACATTTTTTTCCTAATGATGTATTCATTTTTTGGCCAAAAGTGTGTTTAGAAGACAAGTAGTAAACTGATCTGTAAAAAATTGGAATTTAGCATTTGTAAAGTCAGTATATGTATTGTGTAGAATTATTATCTATTTTTTGTTTTTTACTTTACAATATTGTATTTGTTTTGCCATATATCCACATGCATCCGCCACGGGTGTACACGTGTTCCCCATCCTGAACTCCCTTCCCACCTCCCTCCCCATTTTTAAATTGAGTGTTTGGATTTACCATAGGGTCTTCCTTTTGTATTAGAAATATCGACTCTTGGCCCATACTTCAGTTCCAGGGCTATCTTATATAAGAATATTATAGCCTTGCCAACTTATCAGGATCTTAATAGTTCTGAGATGATTTTAAAGGAAGGAAGAAACTGTAATCAAAGAGTTTTTTCAACTACATGAACCAAAAGGATATGGGATTTGGAAAAAGGGGAACAATCATGTTTTTTTTTTAATTTATTTGATTACTAATGATGAATAATTTGTGTTTCAACCTAAAATATTTAACTTTAGCATCAAAAAGTTAAGAAGATCCTGACTTGACACATAGTTTCTTAGACATGCTGGGTTCAAGTTTATTTCTGGTGAATGTATTTTGCACTAATGGTGGAAACTATTATATTGAAAAATCTGTGATTATATTTTACAAGTCAAAAGTTACATTATTCTTCTTCTGTTCCCAATTGTTTAAATATTTCATCCTTATTCTTTAACAGTTTAAAAAACCATTTTTCCTCCTTAGGGAAGAATGGCAATTTCACTAGATGATTCTCAAAACTTCTTTCATCTCTAAAATACTATGGTTCCCATAAATAAACATACTGAAGTGAAGAATAAGTTCTTTTAATCTAATTTTCTTTTATGGTGCTAGCAAACATGATATATCAAAGAGAAAGCATTAGATATAATCCATCTCAACTTTATTCAAGATTTATTTTGTAGCTCAAATTATACTTTCATTATCTAGGTTTGAAATTAGCAGTTGTATGAATTCCAAAGCATAATTATGTGTGTTTTGATCTTATTTTAGGAAAATATATTGGTGAAGTTTCAGAGAAATTTTGTTATTGAAAATCTTGATAGAACTTAACATTAATCCCTGGAAATCTATGATATAAGTAAAGCTTATTTCTGGCTCTATTTCTGTGTTAACTTGTCTTTTTTTCCGTCTGCTTCATTTGCAAAGGGAGACTGAACATAATGTATGTGTACAAAATCTTCCCTGGTGATCTTTTTTGAGGTGTAATTGACTGGATAATGGCAACCAGCTGATCTCACTAATCAACCTATGTCTATGTGTATCATGTGTATAAGAACAAAATGGTAAATTCGTTAGACATCAATGAACCATTTGTGTAAATTTTATTGTTATCTTGCTTATGTCAATACGCTCCATGTTTTCCAGGTTGGGTATGATGCAGCAAGCATAATAATTAGAGATACTAAAAATGTATTATTGAAGTTAGTTTTAAAAGATAAAATATGCAAATATAACAATTGTGAAAAAAATCTAGACTTCACAAACCAAAAATGGAGAGTTTTAGCTACAACATTTCTACCTAATGTTTCTAAACCCCAGTTTTTGGACATCTGTCTTTGCAGATGAATTAACTATGGAGGCTACCAAAACTCTTAGCCCCAAGGACACTCCCAAGCACCCCAGAACCAGGCTCACATCTTGGAGTGCCAGTGATTGTGATGTGCTTTTCTTTCTCTCTATCTCTCTTTTTTTTTTTTTGCATTAAGTGAATATTTTGTAATGTAGCATATTACTTCATTTAATTATTTTAATAGACTTTACTGCTTAAGGAAGTTTTAAATTCATGCAAAAACTGAACAGGAGGTACAGAGAATTCCCGTATATCACCTGCCCCTGATCTTGAATGCTATCCTTGATTATTAGAATATTCCACCAAAGTGGTTCCTTTCTTATAGTAAATGAATCTACATTGAAACATCATCAACAAAGCCCATAGTTTATGTTAGCACTCATATTTGGTATTAGACATTCTGTAGTTTGGACAAATAGACATTTGTCCACCATTTTGGTATTGTGCAGAGTACTTAATGCCTTAAAAATTCTCTGTGCTGTACACATTCATCTCTTCAAACCTCTGGCAATCAGTGATCTTTTTACTGTTTTCTTTTGATTTTGCCACTTCCGTATTGTCACTGAATTGAAATCATACAATATGTATATAGCTTTTCAGATTGGTTTCTTTCCCTTTAGCATTTAAGTTTCTTCCCAATCTTTTCATGGTTTGTTAGTTAATTTCTTCTTAACACTGGATATATTCCATTGTCTGGATGTAACTCAGTGTGTTTAACTGTTCATATACTGAAAGACATCTTAGTTGCTTTCAGGTTTTGGCATTCTGAATAAAGCTGCTAAAAACATTTGCATGCAGACTTTTCTGTGAACATTAGTTTTCAACTCTTTTGGGTAAACATTAAGGAGTGAAATCACTGGATAATATGATAAAAGTATGTTTTCTTTGTGAGAAAGTAAAACACTGACTTCCAATGTGGTTGTACTATTTTGTATTTCCACCAGCAATGCGAGTTCCTGTTGCTCCTTGCTGGCATTTGCTGCTGTTAGTGTTCTAGATTTTGGCCAAATAGATTTGCATCTATTTAGCCAAACAGATTTTAGCCAAACAGATTTGCTTTAATTTCCCTGATGATATATGAGTGGAGTACCTTTTCATGTGCTTTTTGATTGATATATCTTCTTTGGTGAAGAGTCAAATTCTTTGTCCCATTTTTAAAAATTATATATATATATATATATATTTGTTTTCATATTGTTGAGGTTTAAGTATTCTTTATATATTTTGGATAACAGTGCTTTTCAGATATGTCCCTTGCAAATATTTTCTCCCAAAGTGTTCCTTGTCTTCTCATACTCATAATACAATGTATTTTTGAAAAACAGAAGTCTTTAATTTTAATGAAGACACCACTAGACCCAAGAGACATGGGTTTTAATCCCTAGGGTTGGGAAGATCCCCTGGAGTAGGAAATGGCCAATCCACTTCAGTATTCTTGGTGGGAAATTCCACAGGCACAGAAGCCTGGAGGGCTACAGTTCATGGGATTACAGAGTCAGACAAGACTGAGCCCACACCCAAGGGAGCAAGTCTAGTTGTTCCAGCACCATTTGTTGAAGAGACTGCTTTTGTTTCATAATATTACTTTTACTCCTTTGTTAAAGATCTGTTGACTGTGTTTGTGGAGTACATTTCTGGGCACTCTATCCTGTTTCACTGATGTGTTTGTCTGTCCTTGAGTCAATATCACACTGTCTTGTTTACTGTTGCTTAATAGTGTTTTGAACTCCAAGCCAGGCTTCAGCAACATGTGAACCGTGAACTTCCAGATGTTCAAGCTGGTTTTAGAAAAGGCAGAGGAACCAGAGATCAAATTGCCAACGTCTGCTGGATCATCGAAAAAGTAAGAGAGTTCCAGGAAAACATCTATTTCTGCTTTAATGACTATGCCAAAGCCTTCGACTGTGTGGATCACAATAAACCATGGAAAATTCTGAAAGAGATGGGAATACCAAACCACCTGACCTGCCTCTTGAGAAACCTGTATGCAGGTCAGGAGACAACAGTTAGAAGTGAACACAGAATAACAGACCAGTTCCAAGTAAGAAAACGAGTACATCAAGGCTGTATATTGTCACCCTGCTTATTTAACTTCTATGCAGAGTACATCATGAGAAACGCTGGGCTGGATGAAACACAAGCTGGAATCAAGATTGCCAGGAGAAATATCAATAACCTCAGATATGCAGATAACACCAGCCTTATGGCAAAAAGTGAAGAGGAACTCAAAAGCCTCTTGATGAAAGTGAAAGAGGAGAGTGAAAAATTTGGCCTAAAGCTCAACATTCAGAAAACGAAGATCATGGCATCTGGTCCCATCACTTCATGGGAAATAGATGGGGAAACAGTGGAAACTGTGTCAGACTTTATTTTTTTAGGCTCCAAAATCACTGCAGATGGTGATTGTAGCCATAAAATTAAAAGATGCTTACTCCTTGGAAGGAAAGTTATGACCAATCTAGATAGCATATTAAAAAGCAGAGACATTACTTTGCCAACAAAGGTCCATCTAGTCAAGGCTATGGTTTTTCCAGTGGTCATGTATGGATGTGAGAGTTGGACTGTGAAGAAAGTTGAGCACGAAAGAATTAATGCTTTTGAACTGTGGTGTTGGAGAAGACTCTTGAGAGTCCCTTGGACTGCAAGGAGATCCAACCAATGCATTCTAAAGGAGATCAGTCCTAGGTGTTCTTTGGAAGGAATGATGCTAAAGCTGAAACTCTAGTATTTTGGTCACCTCATGCAGAGAGTTGACTCAGTGGAAAAGACCCTGATGCTGGAAGGGATTGGGGGCAGGAGGAGAAGGGGACGACAGAGGATTAGATGGCTGGATGGCATCACCAACTCGACGCACATGAGTTTGGGTGCCTGGTGTGCTGCAATTCATAGGGTCGCAAAGAGTCAGACATGACTGAGCAACTGAACTGAAATGAATTGAACTGAACTTAGATAGTGGCCGTCCTTCAACTTTGTTCTTCACTTTCAATATTTTGGGGACTTAATCAAACACACACACACACACAGAAGAATTTAATTTGGATTGCATCATATCTATAGATCAAGTTGAGAAGAAATGACATTTTGATGATAATATCTTCCTGTCATAAGCATGAATTGTCTCTCCTTTAATTGAGATTTTTTAAATTTCTTTCCTCAGAGTTTTATAGTTTTCCTTGTATAGGTCTTGCACATATTTATTAGATTTATACCTAAGTATTTTGTTTTGGGGAATCTAAGGTAAATATTATTTCATTTTAAGTTTCAAATTCCACATGTTTGCTGTTAGTTGATACAAGTATTTTTGGTTTCATGAATTTTTTATATTGATTTTTCTGTTTTTTATTTTCTTGATTTCTGCTCCAGTGTTTATTACTTTATTCCTTTTTCTTCATTTGGATTTAATTTGCTTTTCCTTTTCTAATTTTCTAAGTTGATGTTTAGATTTTTTTGTAAGCTATTTCTTTTCTAATAAATGAATTCAATGCTATAAATTTCCCTCAAAGCACCACTGTCACTGCATCCCATAATTTTGATGAATTTTTGATAAATTGTGTTTTCATTACTTTTAACTCAAAATATTATTGGATTCCTCTTGAGATTTCTTCCTTGACCCATGTATATTATTTGGAAATGTCTTGTTCAGTTTCCATGTATTTTGAAATTTTCCAGTTTTCTTTCTGCTATTGATCTAGTTAATTCCTTTGTGGTCTAAGAGCACACACTGATGGTTTTTATCCTTCTAAGGTCAAGTCATGTTTTACGGCCCAAAATGTGTTGTCTATTGGTGAATGTTCCACGTGACTTTGAGAGATGACTATTCTGGTGGTGGTGTACAGAGAGGCTCTATTCAGTTGACTAGTGGTGACATTGAATCCAACTAAGTCCTGCTGGGTCTTTCTCTTTCTGAGAGAGAGGAGTTGAATTCTCTAAACTTGATAGTGGATTTATCTACTTATCCTTGAGGTTCTATCACTTTTGCTTCATATATTTTGATGCTCCATTTTTAGCACATACATGTGAAGTATCATTATGTTCTCCTGGACAATTGACTTCTTTATCATCATGCTATGCCCCTGTTCATCTCATAAAATTTCTTACTTTGGAGTTTGTTTTTCTAAAATTAACATAGCTATGTGCACTTTCATTTGGTGAGTACTAGTATGGTGTATTTATCTCCATAAAGTTATTCCTAATTTATATGTGTCTTTATATTTAAAGTGGGTTTCTTGTAGACAACCTATCATTGGGTATTTTTTTTTCTTTTTATCCGCTCTGATAATGTTTGCCTTTTAATTGGTACATTTAAACCATTGGTATACAGAGTTATATTGATATAATTTTATAATATTTGCCATATTTATTACTGTTGTCTCTTTGCTACCATTGTTCTTTGTTTCTGTTTTCACTTCTGCTCATTTTCTGCCTTTTGTGATTTTAATTATTTCATATGATTTCATTTTCTTTCCTTTCTTAACACGTAAGTTTTACTGTTTTCAGTATAAACATTTTTACTGTTTCTTATGGTTGTCCTGGAGTTTACAATATACACTTATAACTAATCCAGGCCCACTTTCAAATAACGCATCGATTTACAGTAGTGTGAATACCTTGTATTAGGTTGGCTAAAAGGTTTATTATTTTTTTTTCTGTAAGATGAATTTACGTAGTGCTCAGTTGTCTTTAACTTCATTTGAAACAGTTTTGTTAGGTTGTATTGTGATAGCTGTCACATCAGCATAATTTTTTTTAAAAATTACCAAAATTGGTGAATTTTTGTGTAGCCACTTTAATGTCGAAGATGTAAGGGAAAAAGCAACATCTTTCAGCATTTATGTTTTATTGTCTTAATAAATATAAAAATGAAGCTGAAATGCAAAAAGAAAAAGAAAAGATTTATGCAGTGTATTGAGAAGGTGCTATGACTGATCAAACATGTCAAACGTGGTTTGCAAAGCTATGTGCTGGAGATTTCTCACTGAATGATGTTGCATGATTGGGCAGGCCAGTTGAAGTCGACAGCAATAAAACTAAGACATTAATTGAGAACAATCAACATTATCCCATTGCCCTATGCAGGAGATAGCTGACATACTCAAAATATCCAAATCAAGCATTGCAATTCATTTGCACCAGCTTAGTTATAGTCATTGCCTTGATGTTTGGGTTCCATATAAGTTAAGCAAAAAAATAAATATATAAATAAAAACCTTCATGATCGTATTTCTGCATGCAATTCTCTACCTAAGCATAATGTAAATGTTTTATTTTTAAAATAAGTCGTGACAGGTGATGAAAACGGATACAGTACAATCGTGTGGGATGGAAGAGGTCATGGGGCAAGGGACATGAACCAGCACCAACCATACCAAAGGCCAGCCTTCATCCAAAGAGGGGGATGAGGTGTATATAGCAGGATTGGAAGGGGATTCTCTATTATGAGAACTGCCACGTTTCCCTGGCAGCTCAGTTGGTAAAAAATCTACCCGCAATGCAGGAGACCCTGTTTTGCTTCCTGGGTCGGGAAGATCCCCTGGAGAACGGATCGGCTACCCACCGCAGTATTCTTGGGCTTCGCTTGTGGCTCAGCTGGTAAAGAATCCTCCTGCAATGAGGAAGACCTGGCTTCAATCCCTGGTCTTGAGAAGATCCCCTGGAGAAGGGAAAGGCTACTCACTCCAGTGTTCTGGCCTGGAGAATTCCATGGACTGTATAGTCCTTGAGGTCGCAAAGGGTCAGACACGGTTGAACGACTTTCACTTTCACTTTCTCTATTATGAGCTCCTTCTGGAAAACTAATTAGTTCCAACAAGTAGTGTTCCTTATTAGAACAACTGAAAGCAACACTTGATGAAAAGTGTCCAAAATTAGTCAACAGAAATGCATAATCTTTCAATAGGAGAATGCAAGACTGCATGTTTTTTGATGACCAGGCAAAACTGTTACAGCTTGACTTGGAAGTTCTGATTTATTCTCTGTATTCACCAGAAAATGCACCTTCAGATTTATGTATATTTCAGTCTTTATAAAATTCTCTTAATGGAAAAATTTTAAATTTTCTGGAAGACTGTTAAAGGCACCTGGGTCATTTCCTTTCTCCAAAAGATAAAAAGTTTGGGCAAGATGAAATTATGAAGTTTCTTGAAAAATGGCAGAAGATAATGGAACAGAATGGTAAATACATTGTTCGGTAATGCTCTTGGTGAAAATGAAAAATATGTATCTTTATTTAAAAACCAAAGGAACTCTTTAACCAATCCAATAATAACAAGATAATCCTTCCTCTCACCTCTTCTATCATTGCCGTTATTCATTTTACTCATACACAACATAGTTAAGCAGATGCATATTTATAAGCATACATATTCAAATATAGTATTTCTATTATTGTTTTGAACAAAGTGTTATCTGTTAGATAAACTAAAAAGTTTTTATTTTACTTTAATTTTCATCCTTCCCTGATAATTTCCTTTTCTTTATATAGAACAGAGTTTCTGGCCTATATCAGTATCTTTCCCTCTAAAGAATTTAATATTTGTTACAAGATATTTCTAGGTCTTCAATTTTTATTTGTCTGAGAAAGTCTTTATATCTCCAACTACTTTTGAAGGATAATTTTACAGAGTCCAGAATTTTCCTCTGGTAGATTTTTTTTTCCTCTTAATATTGGCAATATTTTACTCCTCTCTCTTCTGTTTTCACGGTTTCTGAGAAGGAGTTGGTTGTAATTTTTATCTTTGATCTTCCGTATGTAAGATACTTTCCCCCCTCTGGCTTCTTTCAGGACTTTTCTTATCTCTGATTTTCTATATATTGGAAATAAAATGCTGCGATGTAGTTGTTTAGGTTTCTGTTCATGCTGCTGCTGCTAAGTCGCTTCAGTCGTGTCCGACTCTGTGCGACCCCATAGACGGCAGCCCGCCAGGCTCAGCAATCCCTGGGATTCTCCAGGCAAGAACACCGGAGTGGTTTGCCATTTCCTTCTCCAATACATGAAAGTGAAAGGTGAAAGTGAAGTCGCTCAGTCGTGTCTGACTCTTAGCGACCCCATGGACTGCAGCCTACCAGGCTCCTCCGTCCATGGGATTTTCCAGGCAAGAGTACTGGAGTGGGGTGCCATTGCCTTCTCCGTTCTGTTCATATATATATATATGTATATTATATAATATACATATATATATAATATATATATATTTTTTTTTTGAATAGGGGAGGGCACTTATGCTGTATATATCCGGCTTGATATTCTGTGAGCTGCTGAATGAGCATATTGTTTGGTGTCTGTTACTATTTTTGAGAAATTCTGAGTCATTATTAGTTCAAATATGTCTCCCTTCCTTTCTCTCTTTCTTCTTCTAACAGTCCCATTAGGTATGTTATACCTTTCGTAGTTGTCCCACACTTCTTGACTATGCTTTCTTTTTATCTTCTCTTTGCCTCTTACTTTTTGATGTTTCTAATTAGATATCCTCAAGTTCAGAGAGTATTCCTCAGCTGTGTGCAGTCTGCTGATAACCCTTTCATAGACATTGTTTTTTTTTCTGTTACCTTGCTTTGTATTTCCAGTATTTATTTTTGATCTTTCATAGAACTTCCGTCTCTCTGCTTCCTTTGTCCATTTGTTCTTGCTCGTTGTATACTTTATTCATTAGAACCCTTAGCATAAAAATTCCTGGTTTGATAATTCTAGCATCTCTGACATGTCTTGCTTACTCTGTCTTTTCTATCTGTGATTTTTGTTTTGTAGTATTTAAATTTTTTTTCTTGATATCTAGGTATCAATTTGCTATAATATGTTTTAGTTATAAGGTTGTAAGGTGTAGAGGGAGGAAGTCTCCACCTTATCATGAGGCTATGACTCTCAAAGGTGAACTTCACATATAATCCAATCTTCTCCCATTCCTATTAGAGAGGAAAAGTGGGTCAGAGTTGACTGGAATTAGGTATTTCCCTTCAATTCTGTTAACCTTTGATAAAAACCCTGTTAGGTTAGACTTGACCCACGCAGGCCTCGATAAGAACAGAGTATTTGGTCCTATTTCATGTCAGAGTATAAGACTGCTGGCAGAGATTCAGGAGGTAAAACTCATAAATGCATGTGGATTCTCTGTTGCTTGGATCCCCGGGGTTTTAAAATCTCACGTTTATCTACAGCAAGCCTTCTGCAATTCATTAATTACAGTGCTGTTCTTTCTACTTCAATTCTGGTTCTTATGGAGGTTTCTACTCTAGTAAGTTGTGATTCTCTGTATTTATTTGTTAATATCTTTAATTCTGTGAGTGGCATTTTGACCTATCATCTCATTTCTCTTATGATTTAAGAATTCTTGAATTTTTTTCAGTTTTCTACTTGTTAGGATGCAGTGGTATCTCCAAAGCTCCTTACATGCTGGACTGGAAAAATCCTTTTATTTTTCTTTTACTCTACTTGTTACTTCTTTAATGTTAGTTCTAAGGCAACCATACACATTTCAGTTTATCAGAACCTGCTTCAAATTTACTAACTTATTTCCAGTTCAATATAAAAATACTACAATGTATAGCTCTTTTTCCTCTTTCCCTGTTGTGCAGTGTTATTGCTGTACATATTTCATTCAAATATATTACAAACTGAACTAAAATTATCATTATTATTTTATGTAGTCGTGTTTTTTAAAGAAACTGAGAAAAAGAGATGGAAAGTATGTTTACAGTGTTTGCTGTTTGATAACCCCTGTCTTAACACTAATCGTGCTATGTCAAAATTAATGGCTTAAGAATCAGTTTTCTTAATAAACTCTGGAATGCATCCATCTTATTTTCCAGTATCCAAAAAAGTACTTAGAATTTGTAGGCCCTTGAAATATATGTTGAATGAAAAAAAAATGAATAAATGTTTTGATGGTGGTGTGTGCCTTTAGGCCCTAGTTAGCACATATTTCTTCCAGAAGTAATTAATTTAACTCTTTACTGATCAGCATGGATGGATTGTTGTTGGTGGTAGTTTAGTTGCTAAGTTGTGTCCAACTTTTTGTGACCCCATGGACTGTAGCCCACCAGACTCCTCTGTCCATGGGATTTCCCAGGCATGAATACCAAAGTGTCCTCCATTTTCTTCTCCTGGGATAGATGTATTGCATTAACACTAAGCATAAATTTTCTTTGAGGAAAATGCTATCTGTTGATTTACTCTTAGTGTACTTATATATGCTGCTGCTGCTAAGTCGCTTCAGTCGTGTCCGGCTCTGTGCGACCCCATAGACGGCAGCCCACCAGGCTCCTCCATCCATGGGATTTTCCAGCAAGAGCACTGGAGTGGGTGCCATCGCCTTCTCCATACTTAGATACAGTATGGACCATAAAGAAGGCAGAATGCCAAAGAATTGATGCTTTCAAACTGTGGTGCTGGAGAAGACTCTTGAGAGTCCTTTGGACTACAAGGAGATCCAACCAGTCAATCTTAAAGGAAATCAACCCTGAATACTCATTGGAAGGACTGATCCAGAAGCTGAGGCTCCAATACTCTGGCCACTTGATGTGAACAGCTGACTCATCGGAAAAGACCCTGATGCAAGGAAAGATTGAAGGCAGGAGGAGAAGAGGGTGACATAAGATGAGATGGTTGGATAGCATCACTGATTCAATGGACATGAACTTGGGCAAATTCTGGGAGATGGTGAGGACAGGGAAACCTGGCTGCAGTCCAGGGGGTCTTGAAGAGTCAGTTAAGACTTGGTGACTGAACAAGAGCAACATACTTAAACATATTTTGTTGTCAAATTTTGATTAAAACAAAGTTTTTGTTTTAATATCGCTGGGTAAAAATGTAATATATATATATATGTATATATATATGTATATATATATATGTATATATATATATATTATTGCATTTAGTCAACCACCAAGAATTCTGGCAGGCTACAACATTTTCAATTCATATCCAGTTAAAATAGAACCCAGTTTAAATTTGATATACTGTTAATGAGACAGCCATTAGCATGGTATTAAGAATAACATGGAACAACAGACTGGTTCCAAATAGGAAAAGGAGTACATCAAGGCTGTATATTGTCACCCTGCTTATTTAACTTATATGCAGAGTACATCATGAGAAACACTGGACTGGAAGAAACACAAGCTGGAATCAAGATTGCTGGGAGAAATATCAATAACCTCAGATATGCAGATGACACCACCCTTATGGCAGAAAGTGAAGAGGAACTAAAAAGCCTCTTGATGAAAGTGAAAGTGGAGAGTGAAAAAGTTGGCTTAAAGAAAACGAAGATCATGGCATCCGGTCCCATCACTTCATGGCAAATAGATGGGGAAACAGTGGAAACGGTGTCAGACTTTATTTTTGGGGGGCTCCAAAATCACTGCAGATGGTGACTGCAGCCATGAAATTAAAAGACGCTTACTCCTTGAAAGGAAAGTTATGACCAACCTAGATAGCATATTCAAAAGTAGAGACATTACTTTGCCAACAAAGGTCTGTCTAGTCAAGGCTATGGTTTTTTCTGTGGTCATGAATGGATGTGAGAGTTGGACCGTGAAGAAGGCTGAGCGCCAAAGAACTGATGCTTTTGAACTGTGGTGTTGGAGAAGACTCTTGAGAGTCCCTTGGACTGCAAGGAAATCCAAGCAGTCCATTCTGAAGGAGATCAGCCCTGGGATTTCTTTGGAAGGAATGATGCTAAAGCTGAAACTCCAGTACTTTGGCCACCTCATGCGAAGAGTTGACTCATTGGAAAAGACTCTGATGCTGGGAGGGACTGGGGGCAGGAGGAAAAGGGGACGACAGAAGATGAGATGGCTGGATGGCATCACTGACTCGATGGACATGAGTTTGAGTGAACTCCGGGAGTTGGTGATGGACAGGGAGGCTGGCGTGCTGATATTCATGGGGTCGCAAAGAGTCGGACATGACTGGGTGACTGAACTGAACTGAACTGAAGAATAACACCAGGTAAAGGCAGTTTGAAATTCTGTTCTCTTCAAGAAATTACCTGGGGCAAAACATTTTGAATCTATCAACTAATCATTTTTATTGCTAGCCATTATGTTCATATCTCACTATATATGCAGTCAACTTCTATAATGTAAGGGGATGGAAGTGGAATAATGTCTGATAAATATACATATCATCTCCTTCCGACTTTTTAAATTTGTCATAATACACATTGTTATAAATATTCTCGTGAGAAATAATTTTTGCTTATGGTGGACTCTGCTCATTGTATTTGTCAGTGTCTCTTCCATGCACTTCTAACCTGTCTTAGTCTACTGTGAAGGCTAGAAAAGCTAAAGACTGCATCTCCTATATCCACTGTAAGTGCTTTAATTTTGATTATGGCCTGAGTGCTGCCTTGCAGATACGTTTACACAAAGTTTGGAAGAAGTCAGGGAGCAGCTCTTCTTATGAGCATATGGTGTTTCTGATCTGACTCCTAGCATTACTACCAATCATTGGAAAGACAGAGGTCTTCTCTAAGAGCTTCATACTGTGGGGAACATTCTCACTAATTTTTTTCCCCTGACTCTATAATTGTGTGTTTTTTATTTTAATATTTTCTTTATTTGGCTGCACTGGGTTTTACTTGTGGCATGTGGGATCTAGTTCCCTGACCAAGAATTGAACCTGGGCCCCTGCACTGAGAGCTCATGATCTTAGCCACTGGACTACCAGGGAAGTTCCTGACTTGAGTTTTGAAACAAGGTTCCATGGCCCTCTGACAGTTTTTTTTTTACGTCTTCTAATAAACTGGTTTCTATTTAAATTTAGATTAAAAAAAGCCTATTGTTTGTATTCAGAAACCAAGATTAGTACCCTGGCCGCTTGTTGTATCAAAGATGATTTCTTTTATAAATAAGTAATTTTTCATAATTTCTTCATTTGACTTTTAGTCAAGTAACATTTTTACTAAACATTTATTATGAGAAAAACATGCTAGCTGCTTCGGGGAGATTAAAAGAAGTGCCTTTAAAGTCAGATGAAATCACGTATTTGAGTAGCTATCATGTAAAGTTTGGGCTTCAAAAGTGGTTCATTTGGCAGAGAATCTGCCTGCAATGCAGGAGACACAGGAGATGCAGGTTTGACTCTTTCTGGGTCAGGAAGATCCCAAACCCTCTCCAGTATTCTTGCCTAGAGGATCCCATGGAGAGATGAGCCTGGTGGGCTACAGTCCATAGAGTTGCAAAGAGCAGGACACCCCTGAAGTGACTGAACATGCACACGCCTAAGGTTTGGTTCTGATCTCAAAGAATTAACAATTACAAAAATATATAAGATTGAGAGGGAGAATGTTTTGGACATGATTGGACGGTGCCTGAGAGCGATAGTTGTAGGCAGGAAAAATATGAGTCAATACAGGGCTGCAGATCTTAAATCAAAACAATGCACCTTTCAAGTGCATCTTTAAAGAGTGCCTCATTCAGGTCAGCGATTATTCACCAGCACTGGGAGCTCAGTCAATACCATAGAGATCTGAAGCATTTTAACTGCCAGATTTATATGCATGTGCCTTATTTTACGGCAAATGTGGTATCATTAAAGATTTTCAGTAGTAGAAGGGGCTTGAAGAAGGAAAAGTTTTAGAGGAATGAATTAGTCAGAGATATATGAGTGATGAGAGACACTAGAAAACCAGGAACAGATAGTCATCTATTTTGGTAGCTGTTTAGTCGCTAAGTTGTGTCTGACTCTTTGCGACCCCGTGGACTGTAGCCTGCCAGGCTCCTCTATCCATGGATTTCCCAGGCAAGAATACTGGAGTGGGTTACCACTTCCTTCTCCAGGGGATCTTCCCAACCCAGGAGTTGAACCCTCATCTCCTCCACTGCAGGCACACTCTTAACCACTGAGGTACCAGGGAAGCCCATTTTGATAGTTCCGGGCCGGGGGGGCGAGGGGCGGGAAGGCACTGGTGATGCTAATAACGGAAGGAGATTCATGTGAGACCTATTTTAATTGTTCGAGGTATTGCATGAAATAGACATTTTCAAGTACATTTTCAGTACGCCCTTGCACTGTAGCAGCCTACACTACGTTTTGTTTTTGTCTTGCCTTTTTAAAATATCAACTAGAATACGTTTTTGCTGCATAGATATGTGTAGATCTTGGATTTCAGCCTAAACTCTTACTCTAGTTAGTCACCAAGCAGGATTCTGAAGCATGGTTTTAAATGAACCTGTGCTCTCCGTCAATACCTCAGAGTTAAAACAGTTGTACTAGTATTTCCCAAAGGTAATTAAATACAGACTACTCCATCCCCACTCTCAAGACATTTGTGAATGTAAATAAGTATTTTATGTTCATGGAACAGATGCTGTTTTTCCTACCCAGAACCCAAAGTAAGCAGAGCTTTCTCAATGACTTGCTACATCTATGGACAGATATTTGTAACATGCTTTCATTGAGAAACTCGGTATTATGCAGTTTTTTTTTTTGTTTTTTTACTTCTTACCTTGTAAAAGCACACGTATTTCCTCTCCTCTCAGTTTGGTTATTAAGGCCCAAGTTCTTTGGTTGTTGCATTCTGCCAATGTTCCCAAAGCTGCTGAAAGACCTGTCTACCACTTGATTTTTAACCTTATTATTATTACTAATTTATATTCTGACTAAAGGATTATATGCTATAGATCATCTAAAGATACAATTTCAGAATATGTGTATTTTTATTATTCTAGCTTATACATTTATTTCTCAAGGTCACTTAAGTATAATCCAAAATTTCTACATCAACATTTTTTTTGTTATAATTTCTTTCACATTTCAAGAAACCTTTTTTTTTTTTTTCATGAAGTGACTGTCTCTCTCTTTTTTAAATTTTCCTTACAATTTGATAATAGACTTATTTGCTAGAGTAATAATTAACAATGGAAATGTGTAATGACTATATAAAATTAAACAATTTTATCGACATCCTATGAAAAAGCTTTAGTTTATTATATTAGGTTGGTGCAAAAGTAATTGCAGTTTTGAGTTGTCAAAATTTGCCATTTGATATTTGAATGCCATTCTTAAATAAATGTGTTTTACATCAATTTAATGTGCATTTTTTGCTTTATATATTTTTACCAATGACTTACTGTGTGTGTGTTTGTCAGTCAGTCATGTCCTACTCTTTTCAACCCCATGGACTGTAGGCCGCCAGGTTCCTCTGTCCATGGAATTCTTCAAGCAAAAATACTGGAGTGGGTTGCCATTCTCTTCTCCAGGGGATCTTCCCAACCCAGGGATCAAACTCTAGTCTCCTGCATTGAAGGCAAATTCTTTATCATCTAAGCCGTGAGGGAAGCCTTATTACTTGCTGTTTATTTTACATGCATTTTAGACTGTAGAAATTATATTAGACAAAAAGCAAATTCGAGCAGTTTTTTAATTTGAGTTCAAAATTGGTCATAAAGCACCAGAGACAGCTCACGACATCAACAATGCCTTTGGCCCAGGAACTGCTAATGAGTGGACAGCAGCAGTGGTTCGAGAAGCTTTGCAAAGGAGACGAGAGCCTTGACGATGAAGAGTGCAGGGGCCAACCATCGGAGGCGGACAACGACCTACTGAGAAGATCATCCAGGCTGATCCTCCTACAGCTACAGAAGCGGTCCAAGAACTCACCGCCGGTCATGCTATAGTCAAATGGCATTTGCAGATTGGAAAGGTGAAAAAGCTTAGTGAGTAGGTGCCTTGAGAGCTCACTGAAAAAAATCCATGCGATGCACTGAAAACTCCAGTGTCTGCAGCCAGCATTGGTCAACAGAAAGGGCCCCATTCTTCTCCACTGAGACAATGCCAAACCACACATCGCACAACCAACACTTCAAATGTTGAACAAATTGGGCTATGAAATTTTGCCTCATTTGCTATGTTTACCTGACCTTTCACCAACCAACCACCATTTCCTCAAGCATCTTGAAAACTTTTCATAGGGAAAACGCTTCCACAACCAGCATGAAGCAGAAAATGCTTTCCAAGAGTTCAATGAATCCTGAAGCAGGGATTTTTTCGCTACAGGAATAAACAAACACTTCTCATGGGCAAAATTGTGTTGATTGAAATGGTTCCCATTTTGATTAATAAAGATGTGTTTGATTAAATAATCAACAATTGAATCATTTAAATAATGATTTAAAATTCAGAGTCCAAAATTATAGTTACTTTTGCACCAACCTAATAGATGCTGTAATAATTTACCCTAGAAATATTATAGATTGCATATCATTAAATATAATTTTTATTAATATTTTAATTGTGACTTTTTAAATTTCATAGTTAATAATTTGCCCATGTAGAAAATATATGAATCTAAATGCATGTAGATAATATCTTTAAAGCCAGACTTTATTAGATTCTGAATATAGTATCTTGAACATTTTGTCAATAGAAAATAAGACACACTGCTATGAAAATCCAAAGATTTGTTGCTTGAAAAAAAGTCATTTTGGAGAAGTTCTTATTTAGGTGACATAACACATTCTTAAAAATTGCACACATATTGATCAACTTGGTAAATATAAATTTAACAACACAATTAGATTATTTCTTTTATTATGACAGGCATAACAATGACTCTCTAAAGATATATTCATTTCCTAATCCTGAAACCTGTGAGTATTACACATACCTACAACTACCAGCTAAGAAAGGAAAGGAATGCATTCTCCTCGGAGGGAACCTCCAGAGGGAGCTCAGCCATGTCCACACCTTGATAACAGACATCTGCCCTCCAGAATGACCGGTGAATACATTTCTACTGTCTCAGGCCACCTAGTTTGTGACCATTTTTTTGCAGCAGTCACAGGAAACTAGTACCATGGATTTTGTTCTGACTTGATTTTGCAATCTGACAAAGGTTTATTAATATCCATGGGATACATCCAAACAAAAGTTGTAGGAATTATGTAGCTTACTCAGAATTAATTAAGTTTTAAGTAAGACAAAGATGAATAATAAGTTAAACACTTATGTAAAGTTAAAAAAAATACTGTTGATTTAAGTAATTATCCAACTACTAGAGAGTAATAATCAACCATTTATTTAATTAATCAAATCCTTAGAAATATATAGGATACTACTGAATATCATTTAATAATAAAACGTTCACTTATTCCAGTTTCCTGTGAGTAAGTAGAAGTCTTCACGAACAACCAAGGCAATGCTGGAGATCTTTATGAAACACCTTTGTTGGTGGTGGCTGTTAGTCAATAAGTCGAGTTTGATTCTTGTGACCCCATGAACTGAACACCATCAGGCTCCTCTGTCCCTGGGATTTTCCAGGCAAGAATACTGGAGTGGGGAGCCATTTTCTTCGCTAGGAGATCTTCCCAACCCAGGGATAGAATTCACATCTCCCGAACTGGCAGGTGAATTCTTAACACTGAGTCACCAGGGAAGCCCCCATGGAATACTTAACTTTTTTCTACTTTCCACATATGACTTTTTACCTTGTCATTGCAAAAATTATAGTCTTTCCTATGAATGAAAATTAACATTTAGCATTCTATCTTTTGACATCCAGAAGCAAAGTTGCATTTGCTCCACACACACACAAAATCCAACTCCATTTACTCACAGTTTAAGCAAATCAAATATATGAAAATATATTTTATTTTCTCTAAACAAACCAAATATGTGGATACTTCAGTCTATAAAAATGTTCAATGATAAATACTTTTTGTTTTAATCAATATTACCTCTAAATTTTCAAAGCAGAATTTCTTTCAATGCTAACTCTTGTACTGCATAACAGTATCAATTGCTTATTTCTATTTTTCAGTATATAAAAATGTTCTATAATAACTATTATTTTTATAAATAAATAAATGGGCATAATTATAATTTGGTGTTTAGATCCTCAAAGAAATCTAATGATTAAAGAACAATCTCTATTGAATGCTGTGATACACTGTTCAATCTCCCACCTGTGGAACTGCATTAATATAAGTCCTTGCCACGTTTCATTATGTTTGAAATTATAAACTTTTTGCAATGGCTTCTTTTTGGAAGATACTTTTATATTTGGAAAGATGTGATGAACAAAGATAAGACACCAGAATTATGGAAGTAGGCAATTAGATATATAGTGTATGGTGTGTTATGAATTTTAAGGGGGAAGGGAAGTGATAATAAAAATAAAGTTGCTTTATTTACTTTGAAATTCTAAGGCCTAACCCATTACTGTATGAAATCAAACCAGAATTATACTATAAGTCTGTCCAGGAAAAGAACATGGATTAGACCAAAGGACTCCTTTTCTGTATGATGAGGTCTTGAGTATATCTAAAAAGATGAAATAAAGAAGTAAGAATGATTCTATCGAAGCAGAAATTGGAGGAAGAGTCTGTATAGTTTGGTAAGACTGTAATTACCTATGATTATCTTTTCCAGTGTACCCCTGATGGCTATATAAAGAGAAATAAGTTTTTTTAAAAAAAACATGAAATATATATGAACATGAACATATAATTCACAAAGTATTATAATGTAATAATATATGATTTTGCAGAAGTATGCATCTTAGAACAAAGCTGTCCAACTGTAATAGAATAGAAGGCACATAAACATTTTAAAGTTTTTAGCAGTGACATTTAAAAAAGTAAAAAGAAGCAAATTAAATTAAATTTAATATAGTGCTGCTGCTGCTGCTGCTGCTGCTGCTGCTAAGTCTCTTCAGTCGTGTCCAACTCTGTGCGACCCCATAGATGGAAGCCCACCAGGCTCCCCTGTCCCTGGGATTCTCCAGGCAAGAACACTGGAGTGGGTTGCCATTTCCTTCTCCAATGCATGAAAGTGAAAAGTGAAAGGGAAGTCGCTCAGTAGTGTCCGACTCTTATCGACCCCATGGACTACAGCCTACCAGGCTCCTCCATCCATAGGATTTTCCAAGCAAGAGTACTGGAGTGGGGTGCCATTGCCTTCTCCGTAATATAGTGCAGTCCCTCCTTATCTGTAGGGATACAATCCAAGACCTAGAGTGAATGTCTGAAATGTGTATAGCACAAACCCTATATACATACTGTCTTTTTTCATATTCATATATATCTATGATAAAGTTTAACTAAACAATCAGATAGAGTGAAGAGATTAACAACCATAACTAACAATAAAATAGAACAACTATAACAATATATACATAAAAGTTGTGACCGTAACCTTTCTCTCTCAAAGAAAAACATCTTACTGTACAAATTTAATGTCTTTTCCATCTTAACTAAGAACTTACCAAACACTTTGGCTGTAACTTCTGCAGTTGAAGTGTGACCACAAAATTAACATACATTTCTTTTCCTTTCTTCACAATTTCACAGATAGAAGATTCGCTCTTATTGTGTATCTTAGTAACCTCAGCATACTATTTTTTTTTTCCCATTACTTATTAGTTCAGGAGCTTTTACCTGTTCATTTAAAGGAAGCACTTACTTTCTCTTTGGCATATATGAATTGCTAGCATCACTGCTCTTGCAGCTTTGTGTCATAATTAAATACAATAAGACTCACTTAAACACAAGCCCTGGGATAGCACAGCAGTTGACCTGATGACCAAGATGGCTCCTAAGCGACTAATGGGCGGGACACGGGAGACAAAGGGATGATTCACATACTGGTGCGACAGAGCCGGACGGGGTGAGATTTCATCACGCTGCTCAGAACAAGGTACAATTTAGAATTTATTAATTATTTCTTGAATTTTCCACTTAATATATTCAGACCATTGCTGATTATGGAAAGCAAAACTGTGTTAGCTAAGTATATACAATTTCAATAGGCCACCAACATAAAATTACTAATTAGATACTTTGAAAGTGAAGTCGCTCAGTCCTGTCCGAATCTTTGCGACCCCACGGACTGTGGTCTACCAAGCTCCTCCATCCATGGGATTTTCCAGGCAAGTGTACTGGAGTGGGTTGCCATTTCTTTCTCCAGGAGATCTTCCCAACCCAGGGGTCGAACCCAGGTGTCCGGCATTGCAGGCAGACACTTTACAGTCTGAGCCACCAGGGAAGCTTAATTAGATACTTTACATCATTTTATTAAGAATAAGTGTTCAAAGTCAGTCTTCAAAATCCAACGTGTTTTTTACACTTCCAGTACATCTCTGGTTGGCTCCACTGCTTTCCGATTCTCAACAGATGCATATGGCTAGTGGCTCCACAGTGGACAGCGGAGGTTTAGACACTCTTCTCACTATTGGAAAACATAAAAAGAAGCAAAAATATTGATGTAAAAGATTTACAGAACTGGATTTTTAGAATTACTGATAGTAAAGATGAACTATATGTCTGCTTTTGTTAAAACAGATTTTTTAAAAATAATTATAACGGCTACTTCCTAAAAAGTGACTCTAGGTAAGAAGGTAAATCATGGAATTATAAGTTTGTTTGCCTAACTCTTACATTTCAATGTCTTAAATTTCTCTGGAATTACACATTTACAGATGAGTAAAAATGTATGTGTATGCATGTGTCTGTTGGGAGTGGGTAAGATTACTTCAGGAATGTGAAAACCATTACATTTAATATTTTCATTTTCATTTTTAAACAGACAATATCATACTAATAAACAGGTCTATTGAGAAACCACACAACTTTATCTTCATAGATATTAATAGCCCTGATAAAGTGATATTTATATTTCTATAATTATTAATGTAGACTTTATTTAAATTAAATTATATTCTATAAGCATCAGGGAAAGTGAAAGAAAGTGAAGTCGCTCAGTCGTGTCCGACTCTTTGCGGGTTGCATGGACTGACTGTAGCCTACCAGTTTCCTGCATCCAGGGATCTTCCAGGCAAGAATACTGGAGTGGATTGCCATTTCCTTCTCCAGGAGATCTTCCTGACCCAGGGATTGAACCCGGGTCTCTCACATTGTAGGCAGATGCTTTACTGTCTGAGGCATCAGGGAACTTGGTATTAAAAGGCATTTTTAACAAATTATTAGCAAAACATTCTCAAGTGATTTGATAAATCTGATTTCTAATATTGAGATTATAACTACATTACTATACATTTTTGTAATAAAGCTAACTGGAAATTCCACAAAGTTAATATATATAAATATATCATAAGTATACTCATTTTATATTCACAAAGGGAAACTATATTAAGGGAAACTGATATTAAGGAAAACTAAAGCTCAAAATGTACTTTTCCAAAATTAGACTTTTATAATATTTGAAATCCAGAATAGACTAATGAAAAAATGAATCCCCTTTCCATTATACTGTCTTATTTCTTCAGGAAGTGTTCTGGTGTTTGGAAAAGTCAAAAGAAAACTGCCCTTGTGTTAGCAGACGTAGGTGTGTCAGACTCCAGGCAGTACACAATCTGGAGTTTTGTTTGTTTGTTTCTTTTAAGTCAAGTCGAGAGTATTATTCCACTTATTTGCCATTGTGAACTCTGAGGAATAACTTTCCTTCATCAATTTATATGTCTACTACTCTGCTTGTACTGCTGGCCAAACTTTTCTAGTCCCTATGCTCTTATTAAATCACATTCAATTTATAGAATGTTCCCTGCTTTCTCTTTTAGAAGAAACACCAAATTGTCTAATGTTTTAAGAAACTTTTATTGCTATAATAAATAGTGAGGAATAGACATGTGATTAAAGCCCTCTGTGCCCTCTTCTCTTTTTTTGTTTTCACTTAGGCATTACAGTTCAGTTCAGTTCAGTCACTCAGTCGTATCCAACTCTTTGCGACCCCATGGACTGCAGCACACCAGGCATCCCTGTCCATCACCATCTCCTGGAATTTACTCAAATTCATGTCCATTGAGTTGGTGATGCCATCCACCCATGTCATCGTCTGTTGTCCCCTTCTCCTTCCTCCTTCAGTCTCTGCCAGCATCAAGGTCTTTTCAAATGAGTCTGTTCTTTGCATCAGGTGGCCAAAGTATTGGAGCTTCAGCTTCAGTATCTGTCCTTCCAATGAATATTCAGGATTGATTTCCTTTAGAATTGACTGATTATATCTCCTTGCAGTCCAAGGGACTCTTGAATCTTCTCCAACACCACACAGTTCAAAAGCACCAATTCTTTGGTGCTCAACTTTCTTTATAGTCCAACTCTCACATCCATACACGACTACTGGAAAAACCATAGCCTTCACTAGATGGACCTTTGTTGGCATAGTAATGTCTCTGCTTTTTAATAAGCTGTCTAGGTCGGTCATAACTTTTCTTTCAAGAAGCAAACATCTTTTAATTTTATGGCTGCAGTCATCATCTGCAACAATTTTGGAGCCCCCCAAAATAAAGTTTGTCACTGTTTCCATTGTTTCCCCATCTATTTCCCATGAAGTGATGGGACCGGATGCCATGATCTTTGTTTTCTGAATGTTGAGCTTTAAGCCAACTTTTTCACTCTCCTCTTTCACTTTCATCAAGAGGCTCTTTAGTTCTTCACTTTCTGCTATAAGGGTGGTGTCATCTGCATATCTGAGGTTTTTGATATTTCTCCCAGCAATCTTGATTCCAGCTTGTGCTTCATCCAGTCCAGCATTTCTCATGATGTACTCTGAACATAAGTTAAATAAGCAGGGTGACAATATATAACCTTGACATACTCCTTTCTTTACTTGAAACAAATCTGTTGTTCCATGTCCAGTTCTAACTGTTGCTTCTTGATCTGCATAAGACTTCTCAGAAGCAGATAAGGAGGCCTGATATTCCCATCTTTTGAAGAATTTTGAAGTTCAAGCTAGAATCAAGATTGCCAGGAGAAATATCAATAAGCTCACATATGCAGATGACACCACTCTTATGGGAGATAGTGAAAAGGAACTGAAGAGCCTCTTGATGAAAGTTAAAGAGGAGAGTGAAAAAGTTGGGTTAAAACTCAACTTTAGGAAAACTAAGATCTTGACATCTGGTCCCATCACTCCATGGCAAATAGATGGGGAAACAGTGGGAACAGTGGCTGACTTTATTTGGGGGACTCTAACTTCACTGCAGATGGTGACTGCAGCCATGAAATTAAAAGATGCTTGCTCCTTTGAAGGAAACTTATGACCAAGCTAGACAGCATATTAAAAAGTAGAGACATTACTTTACCAAAAAAGGTCCGACTAGTCAAAGCTATGGTTTTTCCAGTAGTCATGTATGGATGTGAGATTTGGACTATAAAGAAAGTTGAGCGCTGAAGAATTGATGCTTTTGGTGTTGGAGGAGACTCTTGAGAGTCCCTTGGACTGCAAGGAAATCCAACTAGTCAATCTTAAAGGAAATCAGTCTTGAATATTCATTGGAAGGACTGATGCTGAAGCTGAAACTCCAATACTTTGGCCACCTGATGTGAAGAGATGACTCATTGGAAAAGACCCTGATGCTGGGAAAGATTGAAGGCAGGAGGAGAAGGGGATGACAGAGGATGAGATGGTTGGATGGCATCACCAACTCAATGAGCATGAGTTTGAGTAAGCTCTGGGAGTTGGTGATGAACAGGGCATCTTGGGTGCTGTAGTCCATGCGGTCCCCAAGAGTCAGACATGACTGAGCGACTGAATTGAACTGACTTCTTTAAAAACAGAATGAGTACAGATGCTTCAGTCTAAATATGAGACAGCATGAGGACTAGCTAACGGAAATTACCCCAGACCATATGTCATCTCTGAGTGGACTTAAAAATGGTTCAGCTCTCTCTTGGCAGATGCAACCTTCTACCAGGGTACACAGTATGGTGATGGGGACAGGAGGTGAATTTGAGCCACGCTAATCCCTGCAGGGAGGTGGCTGTGTCTTCCAATTCTCCCTCCTTTTCTCTGGTACTTGTGACGTAGATCTGATCTTGGATTTGTCATTGTTAACTAAGGGGAAAGAGGGCTGAAAATAAGGAGAAAATAATGAGAAATTAAGAAAACAATAGTTGAAGAAATAGGTGAGGGATATTAAGAGGTATAAAATTTCAGTGGGAAAGTAAATGAGTCATGGATATCAAATGTACAGGGCAAAGATAGTCAGTAACTAATATCTTATATTGTAATGATTTATAATGGTGATCATGTTTAAATGAATAGAAATATCAAATCACACTACGTTGCATGTGTGCTGTGCTTAGTCGCTCAGTCATGTTCAATTCTTTGTGACTCCATGGACTGTAGCCCACTAAGTGTTCTGTCCAGGGGGTTTTCCAGGCAAAAATACTACACTGGGTTGCCATGCCCTCCTATGTTATATAATAGAAGTAACTTAGTGTTGCAATTCATTATACTTCTAAAGCAAACAAATCATAGAAAGGGAGATCAGATTTGTGGTTACCAGAGGTGGAGTCTGGAGGACAGGTAACTGGATAAAAGTGATCAAAAGGTATAAGCTTTCAGTTATAAGATAAATAAGTGCCCGGGTTATAATGTGGCTTCCCCCATGACTTAGTGGTAAAGGATTCATATGCCCATGCAGATGCAGGTGATGAGGGTTCGATCCCTTGGTCAGGAAGATCCCCTGTAGGAGGAAACGGCAACCCACTCCAGTATTCTTGCCTGGAAAATCCCATGGACAGAGGAGCCTGGCTGGCTACAGTCCATGGGGTTGCAGAGAGTTGGATGTGACTGAACGACTGAGTATGCAAACACACTCAAGGACAGTGTATGACATGTAAATGTAATTAACACCAAATGTGTTGAGTAAATCCTAAAAGTTCTTATCACAAGAAACATATTTTTGTTTCCATTTCTTTAATATTGTGTCTATATCAGATGAAAGATTTTCACTAAGTTCTGATCATCATTTCATGGGGTACACAAGGCAAATCATTCTGATGTGACAAGTGATTTACACAATGCTATATTCCAACTGTATTTCAGTAAAACTAAAAGAAAAAAATAGTGAAAGTAAAGCAAAACATTGTTTTCACCCCTGGGATTCTTGATTTAACTAGCAACTGTTAATACATGGAGAACATATGTAGATCAGTCACCCATAATTAGCCCTACTTGCAGTTGAAATAAATAGATATTCACCAAAAGTTCAATATAATTATATTTTTGTTATAAAATATTTTTAGATGTTTATGGATTAATTTTATTAATATTATTCTCAAGAATGGAAACTTTAAAAAAATTATTTCTGGGTACGTGAATATATACAGAGTGACTAGATGTAAAGAATGTGATAACAAAAATAATTCATATCTGAATCTGCAAGTACATACGACATATAATACCCAGAACTCTGTAGAATCATTAATACCCATTAATACCCAGTCATATAATACCCAGAACTGTCTGTCCTCATTGCATTTAGAATCCATAGTAAAGAACTTAAAAAAATATTTTTAAAATTGTTTACTGCTAAATTGAAAGCTAGACATGTTAACTTCTAAGAGGCTAAAAATTTACAGATGTACTGGTATGTTAGTATCAGTAAGTGGCAACTTAACTGAAATAAAATTAGAGTCGTATAAATGACTCGTTGGTAGATTAAGCCTTTATTTTATTTGAAATGGTTGCCGTGTATGTCTCATGTTTTGATGGAGGAATAAGGCCTCTTTGAAAATGGATCCACATTAGAGATGTGTATGGTTTATTTTTTTTTTAACTTGCATGAATTCTGCTAGTAAGTCATTTAAAGAAGAACAAAAATAAAATCTTATAGCTAGAATATTTTAGTTTGCAACTCACAGTTATTAGTCCTTTCTGGTAGATTCACCTTCTGATAGATTCATCTTTAGATTTCATAGAAATATGAACTCTTTCATGTGTAAAATATTTTTTAGTTTAATATTTGAATTAAAATTTTAATTACAATGACAAATACAAATAATATGAACAGCATTTCTTAACAAACACAATTGACTGTTGTCAAGAATACAACTCACATGATGGTAATTGAATGACATGAGGCTATTGAAGTGCCACTGATTAGCTGTAGATATTCAATGAGACAAGGGCATGTGTTATGTTTACAGAGACATTTAACTTGTCATATATTAAATGGAGTCTGGTTAAGAGAACTTTTGCTAAAAATTTAAGTGATCAGAGCCTAACAGGAAGACTTTAGGGATTCTAACTTTAGTATATTTTATTGGGTATTTTTGCATTTTCATTACAGAAGTCAGACTCAGTAAATCAAGAATGAGAAACAACAAAACGTAACATAACTAGGAAGCTTAGGAACTTATCTTTCAGAAACAACTGGACCCAAGATCTGAACTAAATTCACTGTGATTATTTGTTTTAGTCCTTTATTCAGTTTTGCTTTCTCTTCATTTTCTTCTCTACCATGGTTCCCATATTACGGCAAAAAATAACTACAGGATGCATTTTCATTACAGCCAACAATCCCTGTGAAAAAGTCCTTTTTCTGATTGTTCCAGGAAAAATCTGGTATGATTCACTGCTAAGCTTGAGTCTCATGTGCTCTCTGAACAATTCACTCTGGCTAGGGTTGGAATTTATTGTTCAGCTGGATCTGGATCACAGTCTTGCCTCTGGAAAATGGTAAAGTCCTCCTAGAACTACGTGGAATGCCAAAGGGGTTAAGTGTGTTTCTACGGTGCTGTTGAGACAACAAAAGTACATGCTTTATCCAAGTGGAAGTGTGGTATTACACAACGTTCTTTAAAGCGTTTGTGCAGCACTCAGGCAGAAGTCGTGAAAGCGCCACCTCCAGTGCGGTCCAGCTATGCTTTGTCTTCTCTGCCTTCACGGTTCCAAACCACTTCTGCTTCTGCATCCTGCTATAACCTCATAGACCTGTCATTTCCTGGTGCCTAAGAAGAGGTATTGTGCTATTAGGTTTGGTTCTTAAAATTACAAACTTTCCTCTAAATTTCTCAGAGGCCATGTTTCTGGCGATATTGCTGCATGTATTTATATTTGCAACTGCCTTCATATTGCTTCACAAAATGTAATCCCCTGCATGAATTTTCTGAAGTCACTAAAATGATTCTTGCTCATTCTTTTTAAAAGAAGAACCTTGTAAGCTTCCATAGTTTCAACAAAGCAAAAATCTGTATCTATCACCTAGACTATCTCTTGGACTGAGTGTTACTGGAAGACTTTTCTCATTTTTCTTTAAAGCAAGTTACTCTCTTGTATTGTGTTGGCCAAAAAGTTTGTTCAGGTTTTTCTGTAACAGCTTATAGGAAAACTTGAATGAATATTCTTGCAAACCCAAAACTTAATCTTCTTGAAGAACCATATCAGTGCTTTGAGATAATAATCTAATTTTAACAAGTTCATACTTTTTTTTTTTGGTAAATCTATTTTTCATGACTATGTGTGAGTTACATATGCACAACCTCCTATATTCTTTTGGGACAATAACCACATGTTTAGTTTTGACTCTTTAAATATTAGCACTACTGAATTTATATCAGTGGTATTGTTACACATTTTGGATCCCAACCAACTGTTTATTCAAGATTTCCCAAACTACTAGTTAATCACAAAATGATCAGGTCTTCAACTTCTGTGAAATACAGTGGATATTTACATTGCTTGTAAAAAGAAAGAAAATTAAGACTGGTGGGGGCTTAATCTACCTGTGACTATAGTATTCTTATTTCCTATTTTAATGTTTTTGCATGTCTACAGCCAATGACAACCACATGAGCAATTACTCGTAAGTCCATATGTTGTTTTTCAAACTTTAATAAAAGTGTTATTTATATATTTTTATTCAATCTAGGACTTTACAAGACTTAGAAGTTTCAGATAATAGTACTCCATAAAAGTCCTTTGTTGAAACAAGACAAATCTTGGATCAGTAGAGCGCAGACATGTCGAACCTGTTTCTCTCCTGATCTCTTTAGGCTCCCACATTTTACAGAAGCATTTAGGAGATAGTTACAGCTTGTCTGGAAAATTCCATGGAAAAAGAAGCATAGTGGGCTACAATCCACTAGATCACAAAGAGCAGGACACAATTGAGCAACTGAGCACACACACTCATAGAGCAATGAGATTAATAATTGCCCTGAGAAAAATATGCACATATACGTTTATGCTTAAAGGCTATAACAGTTCTGCCTGAAGTTCTCGAATGGCATGCTTTCATTTTTTGAATTATGCATTATTTAAATTTTAACCATGTTTATGAGGAAAATGCCATTTTCCAATGTTTATTTTAACATAAAGCAAATTCTTCACTCAGAAAGTTTGGATAGGTTTTATACTAAAATACCGTGTACCTAAATTCTATTTTAGACAAGACCGTTATTGAACTTGAGAGATTTCCTTCTTTTTACACATACTATATTAATATTAATCCACTTATGTTTGCTTGACAAATATTATTTTAGAAAATGTTGCTGAAACCTATCTGGAAATAATATTTACCATAAAATATAAAGTATAAATCAAATTTGGGTTGCTATTCAAGAATGAATGATGTGTTTGAATAAGGTGACAATAATTATTCAAGTATTTTACACAGAACAATTTTATATGCTTAAGCAGTTATTCTCAAGAAGTACTTTGGCTCCTTAATTTATTCATGCATTTATGAATATTTAAGACATAGTTTTAAAGAGTAGAAATATAATATGTAATACTTGGACAAATCTTTCAATCATGAAAGTGATATAAATAGTTTTTAATGTGTGTGAACCTCAAGAATATTACTTAACAAACTACCTCAGCCACTCATTCACCTGGGATGTCTTTGAGAAGAAAGTGATATTTTTATCATAGGGAGCACTGATACCTTATATTTTGTTGTAATGTTCTCTTAACTAGAATAATACAGGTTTAAAAATTATTTATTGTTAAATAAGTGGTAAGAGATGTAAAAAATAAGTTAGTTAAAAATATAACATTTTTAATAGTTCATTTACTTTTATTATATAATGATGTTAGAAAAGATATGTCAGCAATAGAAATAATTTGAGTAATACTCACCAAGACAAAAATCTTCCCTTCCATTTTGTATCTTGCATTTTCCTGTCTGTTTTTTTTTTTTTTTTTTAGAAGACTGATCATATTTAGTGGCAGCTTCTTCTAGAATATTAGTGAGATCCTTGCTGATACCAGAGGTACATGTAATAAAAATGTGAATATTTTAACATGCCTAAATATAGTTAATTTGATTAAATTTTCATGGAGTAGATTATACCAACGTTGATGCTGTTATTCAGTCTCTCCAATGTTCCTTTCAGTTCAGTCCAGTTCAGTTCAGTTGCTCAGTCATGTACGACTCTGCGACCCCATGAATCGCAGCACGCCAGGCCTCCCTGTCTATCACCAATCCCGGAGTTCACTCAAACTCACGTCCATTGAGTCAGTGATGCCATCCAGCCATCTCATCTTCTGTCATCCCCTTTTCTTCCTGCCCCCAATCCCTCCCAGCATCAGTCTTTTCCAATGAGTCAACTCTTAGCGTGAGGTGCCCAAAGTACTGGAGTTTCAGCTTTAGCATCATTCCTTCCAAAGAACACCCAGGGCTGATCTCCTTTAGAATGGACTGATTGGATCTCCTTGCAGTAAAGGGACTCTCAAGAGCCTTCTCCAACACCACAGTTCAAAAGCATCAATTCTTTGGCACTCAGCTTTCTTTATGCTCCAACTCTCACATCCATACATGACCACTGGAAAAACCATAGCTTTGACTAGATGGACCTTTGTTGGCAAAGTAATGCCTCTGTTTTTAATATGCTGTCTAGGTTTGTCATGGCTTTTCTTCCAAGCAGCAAGCGTCTTTTAATTTCATGGCTGCAGTCACCACCTGCAGTGATTTTGGAGCCCCCAAAATAAAATCTGTCACTGTTTCCATTGTTTCCCCAACTATTTGCCATGAAGTGATGGGACCCGATGCCATTATCTTCATTTTTTGAATGTTGCATTTTCATTAGAGATTGAATTAAACACATAGATACACACATAAGATTCACATATATGCAGTATGCAAGAAGATCATTCTGTCATTTTTGAGAATGTAATGTAAATCAAATATTTCATTTGGTAAGCAGATTGTTTGAAATACTAAGGAAATAGGAAAAATATGGCAATTTAATATAATACAGAGGTGTTGTTTCAAAAGATTAGGGAAAAGATAGTTTATTAAATGCCTGATTGTTGGACAAGTATTAAAATGAGACAAATGCATTCAGGTGGATTAAAAGCCTCTGTGTAAACTAGGATGTCATAGCACCATTATAAGGGAACACTGGCAAATTTACTTCCTAACTTTTGGTGGAAGACGCTCTTTTAAGCATGGCTAAAGAAACATGTAAAATATCTTTTTGAAACTAAAATTTCAAAATTAAAATTGAAATATTAATCCTAGAATAATAAAAATTCAGTATTCTGCATGGCAGTGTGATTCATAGGTATTAATACATAAAAGCAAGCTGATAAAAATGTTGTACACCTGAGAAAAATGATTTCTAATATAAAATGGCTCTTAACCAATTAATTGTAAAATCTCTGGTGGGTAGAAAGAGAGGGAGAGAAAATGAAGAAAGGAGAATGAAAAGACAATTCTTATCATTCACCTTTGCTCATCGTTTTGAAAATTCAATTTTATGTAATTGACATTTTCTATTTGATTGACAATCATTCAAAATTTCATTAACAAAGATTTTCTAGGATTGGAAAACAAGAATCTTATGTGCTTTTAGGTAGGCATATCACTTGGTTCGACATGCTTCAAGACTAATCTGGCAAAAATCTATAAAAACATAACAATCTTTATATTAATAATTTCTACTTCTAAAAATATATACTACCAGTAAATGTGCACTTGTTTATTCAAAGATATATGTGCAACAATTTTTTTTTGCTTTAGAAAGCAAATATCCATCAATAATGGGCTGGTTAATAAATTAGGGAACATTTGTATAATGGGGATCTTCCCAATATAAAGAATGAAGCATATACAGATGCATAATGTACAATCATAAAGTACATTATGCATCTGTATATGTACAAATAAATGTACAAATGCATAATGATATACAAGATACACTGAAAAGTGAAAAAGGGCCAGACAGTGGGTAATTATTACTTTGTATATAATATTTATATTTGATACAGCTAATTAAATATTGATATGAATTTGTAAATATATATTTAATATATATTTAAAAGAATAGCTGCAGAAGAAAGATAATCTGGGTTTCAATCCTGCCTGTACGCTTTCTAATTGTGAGGCCTTGAGTAAATCATGTAACTTCTCTGTGCCTTATTTTCTCCTTTGTAAAATGGGGTAATAATCACACTTTGAGCAGAGGGTGTTTTTTGTGTGTTTGTGACTGCCTGGATAGGGATATCTCAATTTTATTAATCTTCTCAAAGAAACAACTTTGATTTTCATCTATTTTCCCTGTCATTTTTCTGATTTCTTTTTCATTGACTTGTACTCCTATCTTTATTAGTTCCTTTCTCCTGTGTATTTTGACTTTAATTCAGTCTTTTAGTATCTTAAGCCAGAAGCTGAGGCTACTGATTTGAGATTTTTTTTCATTTTTAATATTGCCACTTAATGTTATTCCCTCTAAGTCCTGCTTTGGATGCTTATGCAAATTTTGGTATGTTACTCTTTTTGTTTTCATCTTTCAAAATGCTTTCTAATTTTCTTTATTTTTCCTCTTTCACCCATTCCTAGGAAATATGTTATTAAACTTAAAAATATTTTAGATTTTGCAGGTTAATAATTTTAAATTTAATTTTGTTTTAGTTAAAGCACATATTTTGTATGATTTAAATATCTTTAAGCTCATTATTGAGAGCCTCAGATATGCAGATGACACCACCCTTATGGCAGAAAGTGAAGAGGAACTAAAAAACCTCTTGATGAAAATGAAAGTGGAGAGTGAAAAAGTTGGCTTAAAACTCAACATTCAGAAAACGAAGATCATGGCATCCAGTCCCATCACTTCATGGCAAATAGATGGGGAAACAGTGGAAACAGTGGCAGACTTTATTTTGGGGGGCTCCAAAATCACTGCAGATGGTGACTGCAGCCATGAAATTAAAAGACACTTACTCCTTGGAAGGAAAGTTATGACCAACCTAGATAGCACATTGAAAAGCAGAGACATTACTTTGCCAACAAAGGTCAGTCTAGTCAAGGCTATGGTTTTTCCTGTGGTCATGTATGGATGTGAGAGTTGGACTGTGAAGAAGGCTGAGGGCCAAAGAATTGATGCTTTTGAACTGTGGTGTTGGAGAAGACTCTTGAGAGTCCCTTGGACTGCAAGGAGATCCAAGCAGTCCATTCTGAAGGAGATCAGCCATGGGATTTGGAAGGAATGATGCTAAAGCTGAAACTCCAGTACTTTGGCCACCTCACGCGAAGAGTTGACTCATTGGAAAAGACTCTGATGCTGGGAGGGATTGGGGGCAGGAGGAGAAGGGGACGACAGAGGATGAGAATGGCTGGATGGCATCACTGATTCGATGGATGTGAGTATGGGTGAACTCCGGGAGTTGGTGATGGACAGGGAGGCCTGGCGTGCTGTGATTCATGGGGTCACAAAGAGTCGGACACGACTGAGTGACTGAACTGAAGTGAAGCTTATTGAGACTTTTTATATGGCCCAGAATAAGATCTATGTAGTATGTGTTCCATGCATACGTGTAACCAATGTATATTTTGCTATTATGAGGTGGAATATTAGTTTTAATTAAGTGTGGGATATTTTGGATGTCATTTCTTAAAGTGCTCGCTCAGTCTTTTTTGGGTATGCAAATAACATGTACTAGATGGATTAAGCCTGTCCCATGGCTCAATGTGCTCTGTTCTCTGTGTGTCTGTGTATACATGTCTGATCCTCTTTTTTTTTCCTTCTCCACTTCATTTTGGATAATTTCCATCATCATATCTTCTAAGTGACTAATCATTGTGTCTGTAGTGTCTACTGTGTAGGTTGTGTATTTTTCATGTCAGATACTTTAGTTCTCATCTCTAGAAATTTGATTTGCTTTATTTATATTTTCCATTTTCCTACTTACAAATGTTCTCTTTCTACTAGTTTATGGGATGCATATGTAACAAAGGTTCCCTGACACTTTCTTTTCTCTTCTGGGATTCATATAATGCGTATGCTGTACTATGTGATGATGTCCCGCAATCCGCTACGTTGTCTTCACTTTTCTTACTCTTGTTTTTTTTTTTAATCCTTTTTCTTCTCCTTAATTTCTTGCTCTTAAGCCTCAATAATTTTCAAAGTCCTGTCTTCAAGTGTGCCGATTCTTTCTTATGGCTAGTCAAAAGCTAAGTCCCTACAGTGAATTTTTCAATTCAGTTATTTTAATTCTTCAGTTCTAGAATTTTTATTCAGTTCCTCTACAGAATTTTTTTGATGTCAATTATTTACATGTCTGTTCTCTCTTTTAATTTACTGAACCTATTTATGATGGCTATTTTAAATTCTCTGTTAATTCATATTTCTTCATTTCTTTAGGATCATTTTCTTGTGATTTAATTTGTTTCTTTGAATGTCCCACATTTCCCTGCTTTTTGTATGTCTAGATATCTTCTGTCAGAACTTTGGAATGTGAAAAACCATTCTTCTCCCAGTCTTTGTGACATAGTTCTGCACAGGGAGGAACTTCTTCAGTCAGCCTAGCTAGATATTCTAGCGATCTCTGAAGCCTTTTCCGGGAATGCATTTCCTCTGGTCTTGTGTGTTTAATCTCCTTGTTGAAGAGGTTTGCCAAGTCCCAGTCAGGACTGCTGCATACGGTCTGTATGTCGTACTGCAGACTCTGGGACACGCAGGGAAGTGTTTGTTCTCAGTGGATCTCAACCTGGCACCCTGTTCCCGTCAGTGCTCAGTTTCAGACAAGATGCAAATCAGGCAGCACACGGAAAAGCCGGAGCGGTGATGCCTGCCTCACTCTTCTCTCTCCCCTGAGGGAGAGGCCACAAGCTGTTTTGGACTTTGCTGCACCACGCGTGTTCTGGGGAACATGCTACTCAGCTCTTATTTGTTCTCAGAGGTCCCCAGGCATCTAGATAAAGCTCTGTCTGTGCTCTCAGAGAAGCAAGGCGGAATCCAATGGCTCAGGAAGTTCCCCTGAAAGTTCAAAGCTTTGGACATACAATCCAGCCTTCTCTCTCCCTCCCTGGACAGAAATCAGAAGCAGTAATTTTCTCCTGATCCTGTGGAGTTGTGCTGGGGGAGGGAGTGATGGGGAGACGATGACAAGTGTGTTCCATGGGTGTTTTTTTAACCAGCTTTGATATGGCTGGTTTTGTGCTTACCTGGCTGACAAGAGACTCTTATTTAGTTTCTGGACTTCTGACAAATAGACTTGGTCTATGGATTGGTGTGGAATCACTGTCTCTGCGAGAGGAAGGAGGGTCTTGGGTTTGTTATTATACCATGTTGCTGAAAACCAACTTATTTTTATTCTGTAATTATGGTATACCTCTACCAGAGATCACATTATAAATCAGTTGCTAAAAACATTTATTTTTAAAAATGTTTTATCTAATGTAATAATGAAATAATATATAAGCAATGTCTACATTTATTATATACTTGTATACTGAATATTACAAAGCATAATTTATACTTACAAACATTGACTGTTATAGTCATCAAGCTTTTCCTATATTTTGCCAGATTTTTAATTCAGAAGCAAACAGTCTTTGCATATTTTCAACCAAAGTTAAATATTATAGAGTTAATGAACTCATTTCCACTGGCTTTTATAAAATTAGCATATTCCACATCAGGAACAGTTTCTAAAGTTATGAATTTTAGTGAAGAAGTGAAATGACGTGAAAGTCGCTCAGTCGTGTCCAACTCTTTGGGACTATATAGTCCCTTGAATTCTCCAGGCCAGAACATTCCTGTCTCCAGGGGATGTTCCCTTCTCCAGGGGATCTTCCCAGCACAGGGACTGAACCCAGGTCTCTGGCATTGCAGGCAAATTCTTTACCATCTGAGCCACTCTGGGAAGCCTGAGAATACTGGCGTGGGTAGCCTATCCCTTCTCCAGCAGATTTTCTCAACCTAGGAATCAAACTGGGGTCTCCTGCAATTCGGATAGCAGGCAGATTCTTTACCAGCTGAGCAATCAGGGAAGCCCCTTGAATTTTAATGGAAGCATGATATAATATATTCAATGGATTATCATGTTTTATTTAAGCATTTCCCTATTGATTTTCAAGTTGCATAAAATATATTTTGTGTATACATATAATATGTACAGTTTTGTCTACTTATATATTTAAATACCTGATTATTTCCTTAAGAAAAATTCTTACAATTAGATCCATTTCATCAGTGTGTCTAAAATGTTAAAGAATTTTGACACATGCTGTAAATTTATTTCTTATAAAACCTCAAACACCTTTTCCTTTCATTTAGACCATTAGTGTATTAAAAAAAACCCAGTGTGCAGGAGAATAATATATAGTATATAACGGAGGATGTATCATGTATCAGAGGGGAAAGGCAAGTCATTTTTAAAATAAAAATGTTATTAGAAAAACAAATTTGTTAACTTATCATGTTAGAATGTATTAATCAGCCTCTACCAGTTCTAAAATTCAAACATGGCATAGGGTAAGAATTAGGTTTTGGGTATATTGAATATATTTGATAAAATAAAAAAGGAAACTTTGACAAAAGTGTTAGAAAATAATCTGCACACATGGGAGGAAGTTCAATAAGCTATTTAACCTGAAAGTATGCTACAGAAGTTACTTAAGATGGAAATGGACTATAGCCTGCCACCTCCTCTGTCCATGGACTTCCCCAGGTAAGAATACTGGCGTAGGTAGCCATTCCCTCTTCAGGGATCTTCCCAGCTCAGAGATGGAACCCGGGTCTCCTGCATTGCAGGTGGATTCTTTACCCTTTGAGACACCAGGGAAACCCAGTTATTAACTTGAAACTAGAAATAGCAATAATGGGTACGGGTATGCAATTTATATTGAGTTGTTTAACATGTGAAAATAATGTGATTAAGAGGAAAAATAGTTTCAGAGGAATAAACAAATGATATTGTAAAAGAAGATTAATTAAAAAGTTTATAAAATCTAATTTAAACAATAATATTCCATTAAAAAATGAAAATAGGATTTATCACATTTTTTAAAGTTGTTTGAAAAATGTTAAAAATAACAAATTCACACTTTTTTCTCATCATAATAATGTATACAAAAATGAAGCTGGATCATCAGTAACACTAGTCTAGACTACATTAAGATATACAAAGTGTAATATATCTTGAAATAAATTAATTATTGTGAAGTTAATGAGGTAAATCATTATTTCAAGCAATGAATAAATTTAATTATCATCTAGGTATAAATGGTGCCTAGGTATAAATTATAAATGCATCATACTATTCATGTTCTTTCTTGACCAGTCCATTTAGTACATGATTATTCATCTCTAATACAATATTGCTTAAGTAATTTAACTGAAATCAATGTAGATGATTATGTAGTGTCAGAATGAAGTTGCTAATCAGTGCATCCTTGTGAAATGGACAATTACAATGATTATAATTTATGGTTGAAATATTTTAATATGATTGTCAGGTGAAAATGAAGAAACTGTTTAATATGAAAATAATTTTCTTCTATTAATTTAGTGATATTTATAAAGTACTCTTTCTTGCAGATTAATTTAGATTAACTCTTCAGTCCTCTAAAAAACTCTATGAAATAAGTTCATTTTGCCATTTCAATTGAAAATAGAATTTGATTCCAAATGTCAGGCTAAACACAGACATGTATGCATGTGCACACACACACACACACACACAGATATGCAACAAGATTCATCACAGTGCTAAGCAAAAGAAAGAATAATGGTATCCATGAATCGGAAATATTTTTGGAAGATGACAAATTACATTTTTTATGTTATTTGAAATGTTTTTTTTTTAATATTTGTTTGCTTAGCATATAGTCAATCATTGGTAATGTCACTTAAATTCTTTGGTGATCGACCGCTGCTGCATAGAAAGAAATATTCTGGCACTTGACCCATATTTGCTTACTTACGACTACTTTTGTGGAATAAAAATTCTAAGTATGGTAATTATGAAGCTTGATTTATTCTGACTGTGGAACCGTAAATGTAAGTGACCTTCCATTAAATGTTAATTCTTTCTACAAAACTTTCTCTGTTGTTACATTAATAGCAATGCTTCCATTTCTTAAGCCAACAATTCATAGTTCATGTAAGAAACAATAACTGTGTAAACTAATGGGAACCATGACTTAAATATACATATAGTTATGTTTATAACATATGTATATATAAATATAGTTTAATACTATGGTGGCTATAATTAATGAAGCTCGTTGGCTAATGTATCTAGTAATACATATTTTATTAAGGGCTCAGTTTCCCTAAAATAGTATTTTCATATCTGTGGGACTCTTTTGAAACCTGGATACGCATGAATTTATTCAGAAAGAATTTTTTCCTGGGGATTTAGAGTTGCAAAACAACTTTATAATTTAAAAATCAATGGTTGGTACCTTATAGATGGTGTAGACATTACTCCCAATACCATGAGCTATGGTTAAGAATTTTCAGACAGATTTTCTCTTTTCTTTTTCCAGTCAAATAATACCACAACTAGAAGAGGAAAATATCTTCAGGAACTCTCTCTGTAAGGTGGGATTTTTCCAGTTCACCCCACAAGAATATTGCTCTTGGGGGTTTTATGAAGGAGGATGTGCATGTCTGATCTCTCAGACAGACTTTGCCACTGGCTCTAGGGCTTTCTTAATCCTGTGACTGCACTCTCTTTTTATTTCTGGCTTTTGAGGTTGGTGTTTTTGTCTGTTTGTTTTTGCCTAGTACCACCTCATATACTTAAAAATATTTCATCCAAAATTTTTAGTCATGCTGCTTGGTTTCATGAAAACTTAAGGCACCATGCTATGAGCTTCCTCTTGTGCTCAGTTGACTTTTTGAGAAAATTGCAATTCAATATTGAGATGTTGCATTTGTCCATAAAATATTTATTGAATGGCCACTTTGCAAGTAGGTGCATGAATGAAAGATAAAGATCCTTGTCTTGATGGAGCTTGCATCCTAGTGGTTAAAGGACATAACACACAATAAGCACAAGAAATAAATGAGTGAATTAGCATGTTAGATAATAACAAAACCATGAGGAAAAAGAGAATAGGGTAAGAGAGCTGGAAAAGAGAGGGCTAAACTGTAGGATGATCTATCACAGTAGACTTCATTGAGAGGGAGAGATCCGAACAAAGATGTGGTGAGTGTAGGTGAGTGTGTCTTGGCTATCTGGCTGGGCATCAAATCCCCATAATCTCTTCTGCCCTGACTTTTAAAAGGCTCTCAGTTCAGTTGAATTTCTCAGTCGTGTCCAACTCTTTGTGACCCCATGGACTGCAGCACACCAGGCCTCCCTGTCCATCACCAGCTCCCAGAGTTTGCTCAAACTCACGTTCATCGAGTCAGTGATGTTATCCAATCATCTCATCCTCTGTCATCCCCTTTTCCTCCTGCCTTCAATCTTTCCCAGCATCAGGGTCTTTTCAAATGAGTCAGTTCTTCGCATCAAGTGGCCAAAGTATCAGAGTTTCAGCTTCAGCATCAGTAAAAAGCTCTAAGCAACAATATTTGTCTTACCTTGGAGCATGGAATGGGAGGAAAAGGGAAAAAGGAGCAAGAATGTGGAGGAGAGAGGGTTCAGGGAATCTAACATCAAGTCTGGACCTTCTTCATTTATCTTAATTTTTAATGAGCAACCAATCATATTCTGTTACTTTCTGTGAAATGATTCTATAAATGTATTGTATTAGTAAATTCTTTTCTTGGAGAGGCTTCCCTAGTAGCTCAGACGGTAAAGAATCTGCCTGCAATGCAGGAGACCTGGGTTTGATCCCTGGGTTGGGGAAGATCCCCTGGAGGAGGTCATGGCAACCCACTCCAGTTTTCTTGCCTGGAGAATCCCCATGGACAGAGGAGCCTGGCAGGCCACAGTCCACGGGGTCAACAAAAAGTCGGGTACAACTAAGCAACTAAGCACACAAATTCTTTTCCTGGAGTAGTTTCTGAGGCATGTTCAAAATTTAAAATTTCTTCCACCCATATTTCTCTGAATTTTCTCTATCAATAATTAATATAACCTTTTTTCCCCCAAATCTCATACTTGTGAGATTAGAGAAATGCTCACTTATTTTTATTTCTATGTAATGTGACAAGTATTTAACTTGCATGAGAGAATTTTACATATAGTGCTCATACTTTAGAATAATGACCTATTTTAACCTGGCATAAATTCAGAAGGTGTAGTATATTAGGAAATTAGTCAGTGATCAATTTTTCTGACACATATTTCTATTCAATATTTGCTTCCACTTAGCCATAAGTATTCTTAAATGAGTATAAATATAGATTTTCAAATAATAAAGAGGTAGTGTTTAATATTGGTTAAAGTTTCCTTAGTATGGACCCTTACAGAAATACTCAGCATTTGTAAATACAAAGTCGTTTCTAACCAAGATTTTTGTTAGCAACATTGCAACAGCAAAAAAGTATATTCATAAGGAAAACATGTTCAAAAATATTTCCCCAAATTTAAAGTAAAGTTTAAAAGTAGCACTTGCTAGCATTTGTTTCTTTAATATTGTTGTTTTCCTAGTAATCAAGTTTTACAAGAACTGGTATCCATTCAGCTAATGTGTGTTCTGCTAGAGGTGCATCAGTCTTACTGATCCTCTGATACAAAACTGTGTTTTGGTCTGTTAGGCTAATGGACTTGAGCTTATCTTAATTAAGAAGGTGTCCTTTAACAATCTTTCTAATCACTAGTTCCCATCTAAACTGAGACCTTAACTGTTCCAGTGCCGATTCTAATAGCCAGCTGGGAATTATCTTTCTTATTATGACTTCTTCTAACTGACCTGAAAATTGGAATAAAATTATTTTATTAGATTTTTTTTTTTACTATTCTCTGGTATATATAATAAACAAGAAGAAGGAAAAGAACAATACCTGATGTTCCCTTTCTATGAACCCTTCTGATTTTCTTCCCTTTCTGATTTACCTTTACGATAAAATCAGGTTTCCTCTTTTCACAATGATCTAATAATTTCAGGTTTTAGAATATGAGTGTGCGTTTTGATGAGGCTCTTTAAAGCCTAAGTTTGAAATACAAATAAACTTTATTTCCTGAATATTACCTTCAAATAATAACGAATAAAATTCCTCCTATGTAGTCCATGACTAAATCTTTCCACTTAAAACTGTATTATAATCCTTTGGATATTTCTATGTTGTTCATCACTTTCTGTGTAACCCAAGAGGAAAAGGTATGGAGATGGCAACATTTATCTTGACATCAATGGCGTAAGTTCTTTGCAATGTGAAGCAGGATCAAAGGCTGAACAATTAAAATTAAGAAACACAAGAGAGAGGTGTTAAATCTTTACAGGCAGTAGGTGCAATTCTGTTCCTAGTCAAATAGTATCTAAAATTTCTTATTTAAGTGTAATGAGATGTATTTTTGTAATGTTATTAAATTCAGCCTGCTTACATAGATGAAAAAGGCTTTGCTCTGTTGTCTTCATTAAGATAAACATTTTCTCTGATTAGTATAGAGACTATAGACAATTACTCAGGCAGCAACTGTCCCCTCTAAGGAGGGAGGTTGCCTCATAGGTTTTACTGCAGTGGTTCAGCTTTTCCGTTGTTGCCTTTAATACAAAGACAAGCTGATCTCCATTCTCTTTGATATTATACACGCTTCTCTATATTCTATATAAGGCTTGACTTTCAAGAAAAGATTTATGATAGTGCTGCTCGAAAAGTTAAGAATGTGGGCTTCTTTAGTATCGGCTTAAGTGTATCCTTCTCTTAACTATAACATTGCCAGAAGACTCTATGCTTTTCTTTATGTATATTGATTGATTAAAAGAAGTAAAACAATGTCTGCTATCATACCACATTTTGGCAAAAGGCTACTCTTTACTTTTTTTAATTGTTGTGTCTATGAAAAAATTCCCATGTCTATACAATTTACACATAAGTCCATAGCTGTATTATGCTCTGATGTTTGAAGATAACTTTATACTGTTATTATTTAATAAACAATGTATAAAACAGTAGAAGAGTTACATAAATTTTTATTCAAGCAAAATAAATGACTTGTGACAAATAACCTTTTACTTCCTTTTTTTATTATACACTTTGAGCTCTGAAGCTCTAAATGTTAAATATTCACAGATTTTTCTCCGTTTTTTCTTTTTTGAGACAGTTGTTAAATCACTGGCAGTTTGAAACAAGTCATGGCATGAATATCTGCACCATGGAAATCATCAAATGCTACAACTGGGGCTTGCCCCAAACTCCTCTTCCTCTCCTCCACCACACAGTTTACCAGCAAACCGTACCAAATTCTTGTCAATGTTTATTTCTATTTTAGGTGCTAGCATAAATATCTGACATAAATTTTTCATATAACAAGCATTGCCTGTATACTGTCATTCATTAAGAAGTTTACTATTAATAGTTGTTGATTTAAACATGCCAACTTTTGTTGTCCTAGTAACTAAAATAATATCTTCTAGAAAATTATGTGTAACAGTGAATTATCTCTTTTGTTTACAGTGATCGTGGAAAGTGGAAATATAATCTCTTTTGTGGCTTATATTAATTCTGGATATTGTAAGATTTATAGAAATATCATAGGATTTTCAAAACCACAATCAAGAAAAGTGGTAAGTTTTAAATGTATGTATTCTTTTTAACTGATTAACCTACTTTAAAAAATAGGAGATATTAAACATGTCTTTCTTGTGTTTATTGGTCATTTATTATTTGTCTTGTGAAACAGCTGTTCAATTTTTTTAACTAATTTTCATTGCATTTATTTTCTTCTTGTTACTGAGCTATAATATGTAAAATAAATTGTAAGTTATGTTGAGTTGTAAGACTTAGAAATGACCTAGAAGCACATTAAAAGATTCTTGACATTATTTATCAAAGAAATGCAGATTAAAACCACAACAAAATACTTTTATAAGCATATCAGATTGGTTAAACTATACTAACATATGACCCAGTAATCCCACTCTAAATATTTACTCAAGAGAAATAAAATATACATTTACCAAAAGTCTTACGTGAATCATCACATGTCAAAAAATAAGTAATAATGTAAATGTCCATTGACAGTGAAATGAAGAGAAACATTGTGGTGTTTACCTTCATTGGAATATCATGCCTCAACCAAAAGAACCTCTGATGCACACAAGAATATGGATGGATCTGGAAGCATTAGGTTGGGCAAAAAAGTGAAACTCAGAAGAATACATTCTGTATGATGTCAATTTTATGAGGTTCTAGAATAGGCAAGTTCTAGTTCAAACCGGATTTAGAAAAGGCAGAGGAATCAGAGATCAAATTGCCAACATCCATTGGATCATAGAAAAAACAAGGGGATTCCAGAAAAATCATCTACTTCTGCTTCACTGACTACGCTAAAGCTTTTGACTGTGTCGATCACAACAAACTGCAAAATTCTTAAATAGATGGGAATATCAGACCACCTTACTGGCCTGAGAAACCTGTTTGTAGACCAAGAAGCAACAGTTAGAACTGGACATGGAACAATGGACTGGTTCAAAATTGGGAAAGGAGTACATCAAGTACATCAAGGTGTATATTGTCACCCTGCTTATTTAACTTATATGCAGAGTACATCATGTGAAATGCTGAGATGAAGCAAAGCTGGAAACAAGATTTCCAGGAGAAATATCAATAACTTCAGCTATGCAGATGACACAATCCTTATGGCAGAAAGCAAAAAAGGAATTAAAGAATCTCTTGATGAAGGTGAAAGAGGAGAGTGAAAAACCTGGCTTAAAACTGAACATTCAAAAAAGATCATGGCATCCAGTCCCATCACTTCATGGCAAATAGATGGGCAAACAATAGAAACAATGATGGACTTTATTGTCTTGGGCTCCAAAATTACTGCAGACAGTGACTGCAGCCATGAAATTAAAAAAACACTTGGTCCTTGAAAGAAAAGCTATGACCAAAGTAGACAACATATTAAAAAGCAGAGACATTACTTTGCTGACAAAAGTCCATCTAGTCAAGGCTATGGTTTTTCCAGTAGATGCATGGATGTGAGAGTTGGACTATAAAGAAAGCTGAGTGCTGAAGAATTCATGCTTTTGAACTGTGGTGTTGGAGAAGACTCTTGAGAGTTCCTTGGACAGCAAGGAGATCCAACCAGTCAATCCTAAAGGAAATCCGTCCTGAATTCATTGAAATGATGGATGCTGAAGCTGAAGCTCCAATACTTTGGCCACCTGATTTGAAGAATTGACAGATTGGAAAAGACCCTGATTCTGGGAAAAATTGAAGGTGGGAGGAAAAGGGGGTGAGAGAGGATGAGATGGTTGCATCACCGACTCAATGGACACGAGTTTGAGCAAACTCCGGGAGTTGGTGATGGACAGGGACGCCTGGCGTGCTGCAGTTCACAGGGTTGCAAAGAGTTGGACATGACTGAGTGATTGAACTGAGCAGAACTGATAATCAGCAGATAGGATGAATTGTAATAATCTTTTTTTTTATATTTTATTTTTTAATTAGAGGGTAATTACAATATTGTGATGGTTTTTGACATACATTAAGCCTGGCATACTGCAGTCCACGGGGTCTCAAAGAGTTACCTCATACAAACCACGTATACTAAGTTATGGTTGCTAAATGGTGTCCTAGGATGTTGAAAAATGGAATTAGTTCAAGGTTTCATAAACATCTTGGTGGATTAAAACATTTAATTTGTAGATCACTAAACTATGATGCTTTCAATTATTTTATATATGCTGAAATTCTCTTATCAATCTATTTTTCTATTTTTCTAATAAAATTTAAGTATATGTATAAATAAGTGTCCTCTTGATTTGCATGAAAATGCTAATTTAAATACCATATACCCAAAATATTTATGAACAGTACATTTCTGGTGGTAATAATATTTATCCATTACGTGAAAGTGATTTCATTAAACATTATCTGTGTCTATTACAGAAAAAAATTCAGAAACTTGTTTATATGGGTAGACTTAACGAGAAGGAGTCTTTTGGTGAGATAAGTGTTCTTCTTCAAGTTCCTTTCACCTGCACAATAGTTACTGGAAAAGACGTTGAGATGGCAATTATTGAAGATAAGGACCTACATGGTAAATACATAAATGCCTTTTATTTCAACTATTCTGCCATTGTATTTGATAAGTTTTTTATAAGAGTAGTTGTATTTCATAGACAAATTCATATACTCAGGTAAGTATGGGTGTACATGTGTTATTTACAGAGAAAACATATATAATCCCATTTATAACTTCATAGTTTATCTACATTAATTGTGCTACTTTTAGAATATATTAGCAATATTTTATGGAGAAGGAAATGGCAACCTACTCCAGTCTTCTTGCCTGGAGAACCCCAGGGACGGGGGAGCCTGGTGGGCTGCCATCTATGGGGTCGCACAGAGTCGGACACGACTGAAGCAACTTAGCAGCAGCAGCAATATTTTAAAAGACTTGAATTGTAAATTACTAAAATCTCTTTGTTAATTCCCTCTATCATTAATGGCAACATTTCTTCCCTTTCTAGATTTTTTTAAATCACTGTTTCTTTGTTTCTTGTTCATGTCAATTTTGTACTATCATCCAATATATAATCTAGATCAAGTGTATATAAAAATCCGTGGCTTGCAGTATTTAAACTTTTATCCTAAATTTAATTTAAAAAATTTTTTATTGGAATATAGCTGATTCACAATGTAGTGCTAGTTTGAGGTGTACAACACAGCAAAGTGAGTCAGTTATACATGTACACACACCCACTCTTTTCTTTTCCTTTTTAGATTCTTTTCCCATATAGGCCATTACAGAGTATTGCATAGAGCTCCTTGTGCTATACAACAGTTTTTTATTATTTGTCTATTTTATTACTATATACCAAAGTGTGTATGTCAGTTCTAATCTCCCAGTTTTCCTTCTTTACTCCTTAAAGAAGTTATCCTTCTTTACTCCCTGGTAACCAAAAGTTTTTACATTTGAGACCATACTTCTGTTTTGTAAATAAGTTTATTTATATCACTTTAAGGACTTCCCTGGTGGCTCAGAGGTTAAAGCGGCTGCCTGCAACACGGGAGACCTGGGTTCGATCCCTGGGTTGGGAAGATCCCCTGGAGAAGGAAATGGCAACCCACTCCAGTATTCTTGCCTGGAGAATCCCATGGACGGAGGAGCCTGGTGGTCTACAGTCCACGGGGTCACAAAGAGTCGGACACGACTGAGCGACTTCATTCTCACTCTCACTCTCATATCACTTTTACTTAGATTCCACATTTAAGTAATATCATGTGATATTTATCTTTCTTTGTCTGATTTACTTCAATCAGTATGACAATATCTCAAGTCAATCCATGTTGCTGTAAATGGCAGAATTTTGTTCTTTTTTATGACTAATAGTCCATTGTATATATGTACCACAACTTCTTTATCCATTCCTCTTTCGATGGACATTTAGGTTGATTCCATGATCTGGTTCTTGTAAATGGTGCTGCAGTGAACATTGCGGTGTATATATCTTTCTGAATTATGGTTTTCTTTGGCTATAGCCTTAGGAGTGAGATTGCTGGGTCATATAGTTATTTTAGTTTCAGTATTTTAGAAGACACACTATATTGTTCTCCTTAATGGCTGTACATTCCCACCAACAGTGTGGGAAGTTTCCCTTTTCTCTACACACTCTCCAGATTTTATTATTTATACACTTTTTTTGATGATGGCCAATCTGACCATGTGAGGTGATATGTTACTATAGTTTATATTTCTCTAATAATTAGTGATACTAAAATTTTAGAATAATCACCCAGTCATGTGTGATTGACCCTCTAAATACTATAAATATTCAAATAGGATACGCACTTGAATTTGAAATATAAATGATAACATTGATTAAAAGATCTAGAAACATAGAAATTAACATAGGTGAGAAATTAACTTTTAGTTCAGTTCAGTTCAGTCGCTCAGTCGTGTCCGACTCTTTGCAACCCCATGAATCACAGCGCGCCAGGCCTCCCTGTCCATCACCAACTCTTGGAGTTCACTCAAACTCATGTCCATCGAGTCAGTGATGGCATCCAGCCATCTCATCCTCTGTCGTCCCCTTCTCCTCCTGCCCCCAATCCCTCCCAGCATCAGGGTCTTTTCCAATGAGTCAACTCTTTGCATGAGAGATTTACTTTAAATAAGCTCAATTAGAAATTTTTCATATTATTTATATATGATTTGGCTGAATTCTCTTTTCTGAATTTCAAGGTTTTTTTTAAATGTTTCTTAGAGAATATGTATCCTCTACCTTTATAACTCTGGTTTTGTTTAGCTTCAAATTCATGTGTCAACTTTTAGTAGGTATCCATTTGAAATTGCATTGACTACTTCTTTCCTTCTATGACATTCACTACCAAACCTCTCAAGGTACATGTCACTTAAGAATATGCACTAACTTCTAATTATATTTACAATAGTCTCACTTGACATAGGCTAGATTTTTCTTTTCATGTACCAATGATATTAACTGATGCAAGTTAAATACACTTTGGACTCTTTTGCTTAAAGTAACATATCACACATGAAAGCCCTTCTTTCAAGCATGTATCAGAATCATCTTTGTCATCTGGCAAACTAAAATTCAAATAGATGTCATAGTTTAAGTTTTATTTGTGTTTTTGTGAGTATTCATATTTTTAAATTCCATGTATTTGTTCATTTGGAACTGATGTTATAAACCTACTGACGTGTTGGGTGACTAATTAAACATTTAGTTTTCCAATAATGCATTTTACAATTCCTCTCCAAATTTACTGTATTTAACAATCTTTAATAGATTGCAACATAATCCACATATGAGAAGAAAACATTATCTCAGGGATATAGTTCACACTCTATTTACTCCCATATAAATTATGGTAAAGAACCAATATCACTTAAATGATCCAGATTATTAACGATATTTAGTAAATACCTAAAGGAAGCAGTGCAGTCACTATATTTTTACTAGTAAGTAAAACAGAGGAGAAGGCAATGGCACCCCACTCCAGTACTCTTGCCTGGAAAACCCCATGGACAGAGAAGCCTGGTAGGCTGCAGTCCATGGGGTTGCTAAGAGTCGGACACGACTGAGAGACTTCACTTTCACTTTTCACTGTCATGCATTGGGGTAGGAAATGGCAACCCACTCCAGTGTTTTTGCCTGGAGAATCCCAGGGACAGGGGAGCCTGGTGGGCTGCCGTCTATGGGGTCACACAGAGTCGGACACAACTGAAGTGACTTAGCAGCAGCAGCAAAACAGAATTCAAGAAACATAAAAGAGTGCATAAATGCTAAATATTATATATGGAGAATTATATATATAAATATATATAATCATAGAGGAAATGTTCAGTAATTAATTGGACATTATTTAAAAGGACTTAAAGTATTTTTTTTTTTCATTTAGATTGTTAACTTTTGGAAAATAGCAAATAACTTGTTTTGTAATCTATGTACATTCTTCTCAGATGTTACCTTAAGTGTCTAAAAAAACTAAGAACAAGATTATTAAGTTTAAGCAGTATAAGTATATATTTTCTTAATATTATGACACTGGGAATTTAGCTTATCTGATTACTATTTTTATTAAGGTAAAATATATCTTTGCCCAGATGCAGAATTTATACCTCAAAGTCATTTAGATTAAAATTATACATACTAACTACCTTAATTTTATTGATATCTGAAATTCTCATCATACCATTAAAACAAGTGTACTACTTTTGTAATGAGAAATAATTGCTTTCATATAAAAAATGGATTGCCACTGTTATTAATTATATCTCATTCGACCATGAATAACTGAAAAACTAGGAGACAGCTATGGATTTAAATGGGCTTTTTCTAAAAGGAAAATTCCAATTTCAAGGTGTCATCAGTACACACTATCTGAACGTTTTTGTTTGTTTTTTTATTAGGAAGAATATCAAAAGACTTTTATCTCTGATAATAATTATTTTAATCAAAAACCTAGGAAACCAGGTTTTTTTTATTTTACCACAGATAGGTCTTTTAGATGTTTTAGAAGCAATGAATGTATTCTTATTGAAAAGATCTCCATCCCAACACCCTCGGTATTTCTCCTCTCTGCTGAGAAACGTTATAACCGGGTGTCTCCTTGGTAACAAAGTTAACCAGAAAAGCTTAGGCTCTTGAATGATTTGCTACCGTCACTATGCTTTCCTTTCCTGTTTGTTTTTTGTTTCTGTTTGATGATAAAATTGTTGTATAAATATACATTTCCCAGTTAAAAATAAGGTATGACACAATAATTTTTGTCTTGAAATCCTTTTTACTCATTACTAATAATGTCAATAAAGAAACATAAATTAATTTGAGGTTAATTTTTATTTTATTTTGGACAAAGTTTTGTGTGAAAATAATGTATTTCATGTAACTTTCTCAGAAACTAATGTAGTAAAACTTCATTTAGTTCATTAGGAATTTCATAAACATATTGAAGAAAAATATATTGTTAACGATAAAACCATTCAAATATTTTAAACATTTTGTGGAAGTAGTTCACAGTTGGGAAATTAAGTTTATTTTATGAAATATCACATATCTTATACATTATATATATGAATAAATGATAGCATTAATCAGAAAACAAGGTTGACCTTGGAATTTTAATTATTTATATTAGCTATTGATAATTTTTGTAAAGTTTATGTTTATTTTGCATAAAGAAGTCAATGTTTTGCTTGGGTATTTTCAATAATTTGTTTCATAAACAAAATATTAAACCATTTCAGTTTATGGTTTTGGGGATGACAGAGTTGACTTAAGTCTGTTTTAAGAAAAGAAGCAGAAAGATCTATAACACTCTATTCTCAATTTTAGACTTGCTGATGCTCTACTTTATAATACACATTAAGCTACTTGTTCTACTCAATGCTGTTCTATCATAAATGTAATCCTTGATGAATTATGCAGTCAGTGATTCAAAGGGTCTGTGTTTGCATTGTTCTTCCATGTCTCTCCACAGGAAGGGATACTTGTAAGTAGGATTATTTGCTATTGGTGAAAATGATCTTACACAATTTGGGCACATTTAGTTTAAAAAATTTAACTATAACCATTTTGCATTCTCCTTGCATAAAGAATTAAAATGTTACCCTGGGTTTTTGGGTGCTTCTATTAAAATATAACCACAAACTACTGTATACACCAAAGAAATAACTGGTTTATTGAACAAGTTCAACTTTGCATTCACAAAGCAATTGTGCAATGTCTTCCACATTCTTGGATATTTTTTCAGTGAGAGGAGTTTTCCGGCTGCCCTTTAAAAACAAGTCTAATGATTTCATGAATACTCTTAAGTCATAAAATACGCTAAAATTTATTTTGGTTTCCAAATATTCTCAACTGAGTTATTAATGCATCTAACTTGATAAGAAACATGTATCCAAATTCGATGCAGTGTTGATTGGCTGCTACATCCTTGTTCCGTGTTTTCTTGCTGCTTGTCAGCTGGGGAATCCTTCTCAGCCACTAGAGGCTGCCCCATTCACAAGCCCTCTCCATTTCAGCAATGAAAAACTCCCATCTGATCTCTCACACTGAGTCATTCAAATTTCTTTTCTCTACCAACTGCTTTTAACAAGCTCATGCTGTGGGTGATCTTGTTAGGTTCATCCAGATAAGCTCTCTAGAAGAAGATCAACTTGTTAGTAGTCTTACTTTTTTCTGTGAAATCTCTCTAATTTATAATATAACATAATAATGGAAGTCATACCGTAATCATGAAGTGCACATTAGAATACTGCTACCACATTGCTGGGGGCATAATTACCTATATAAAAACCACTTCATTAATTTTCTCATTTGATGAAGACAGTATACTATGGTGAGAATATCATGAGTGTTTCAGATAAAATTTCAGTGTGCTAATTTATAGTCTATCATCTTCTGTGGGGCTTCTCTGGTGGCTCAAATGGTAAATAATCTGCCTGCAATGAGAGAGACCTGGGTTTGACCCCTGGGTTGGGAGGATCCCCTGGAGGAGGGCATGGCAACCCAGTCCAGTATTCTTGCTGGAGAATTCCATGGATGGAGGAGCCTGGTGGGCTACAGTCCATGGAGTCCATGGGGTCATAAAGAGTTGGGCATGACTTAACAACTAAAGACATTATCTTCTGTGAATTGTGGTTGTAAGAAATTACCCACCCCTAGATTCCAATGTTTTAATGGTAAAACTTGGTATAACAATAATTACTTTCTAGAAATATCCTGACCCAAATGAAAGCACTTAGAAAAGCATCAGATACACATTCAGACTTGCATAGTCATATTTGGAAATTTTACAAAAATCTGCATATTGGGTAATCAAAATAGCTAACATTAATGATTCTTTACTGAATTAAATTGCTTTATTTGCATTATCTCATTATGACAGTCCTTTGAGTTAAGCTTATTAAACAAATTTTACAAAAGAGGAAACTAATGCTTATAAAGCAGAAGACACTTGACAAATAAACAGGAATTTGCAGTGATGGAGCCGGAATTCAGGCCCAATTCTGTACAAAGCCCATGCTCTTAACTATGCTTCTCACTTTATAGAGGGGAAATTGGAAACTTAGAAAAAGTGAAATATTTAACTGAGGACATTTGTCTAACGTGTCAGAACACATCTTGGAAACCAACTTTCAAGGCTCACAATTATATAATACTAAGCATTGGTATGCCAAAGCCTTTGACTGTGTGGATCACAATAAACTGTGAAAAATCCTGAAAGAGATGGGAATACCAGACCACCTGACCTGCCTCTTGAGAAACCTGTATGCAGGTCAGGAAGCAACAGTTAGAACTGGACATGGGACAACAGACTGGTTCCAAATCAGGAAAGGAGTACATGAAGGCTGTATATTGTCACCCTGCTTATTTAACTTATATGCAGAGTACATCATGAAAAATGCTGGGCTGGAAGAAACACAAGCTGGAATCAAGATTGTTGGGAAAAATATCAATAACCTCAGACATGCAGATGACACCACCCTTATGGCAGAAAGTGAAGAGGAACTAAAAAGCCTCTTGATGACAGTGAAAGAGGAGAGTGAAAAAGTTGGCTTAAACCTCAACATTCAGAAAACGAAGATCATGGCATCTGGTCCCATCACTTCATGGGAAATAGATGGGGAAACAGTGGAAACAGTATCAGACTTTATTTTTCTGGGCTCCATAATCACTGTAGATGGTGACTGCAGCCATGAAATTAAAAGACGCTTACTCCTTGGAAGAAAAGTTATGAACAACCAAGACAGCATATTGAAAAGCAGAGACATTACTTTGCCAACAAAGGTTCATTTAGTCAAGGCTATGGTTTTTCCAGTGGTCATGTATGGATGTGAGAGTTGGACTGTGAAGAAAGCTGAGCACCAAAGAATTGATGCTTTTGAACTGTGGTGTTGGAGAAGACTCTTGAGAGTCCCTTGGACTGCAAGGAGATCCAACCAGTCCATTCTGAAGGAGATCAGGCCTGGGATTTCTTTGGAAGGACTGATGCTAAAGCTGAAACTCCAGTACTTTGGCCACCTCATGCGAAGAGTTGACTCATTGGAAAAGACTCTGATGCTGGGAGGGATTGGGGGCAAGAGGAGAAGGGGATGACAGAGGATGAGATGGCTGGATGGCATCACTGACTCAATGGATGTGAGTTTGAGTGAACTCCGGGAGATGGTGATGGACAGGGAGGCCTGGCGTGCTGTGATTCATGGGGTCGCAGAGTTGGACATGACTGAGTGACTGAACTAAACTGAACTGAGGCTAAAGTCATGGTGAAAGTAGGCCTGTAGGCCATCTAAATGTCCCAGGAGAAAATGTTTTCTTGCCTTCTCCAGATTTTAGATATCTCTTTCAATCCTGGGTTTTTTCAATCTCTTCCTCCAAAGCCAGCAGTGGCCTACCTCTAAATCTTTCTCTGAGTCTTACACTTTGCCTCATTCATCCACATATTTTTAATTATAGAATGAAATTTATATATTTATTTTTTTTAAAATATACACTGCTTAAGGATTGCAGTCTTATTTATAGCTATTACAAAATACTGGCTATATCCCCCATGTTGTACAGTGCACCCTTGTAACCTGTCTCATACCAACTCCGGGAGTTGGTGATGGACAGGGAGGCCCGGAGTGCTGCAGTCCATGGGGTCACAAACGACTGAGCTACTCAACAGAACTGAACTGTACAAAGGTGAGTTTTAATAGCATAGCCTTTCTTGATTTGGATGATGAATTATAGTAGTATCATTTATTGATACTAAGAATTTTCCAAAATAAACTTCAGGAGATGTGTATATATACATATGTGTATATATATATAACAAATTTAAGCAAATCATAAAAATCCTATGTAAATAGTTCCAGGGCTTCCCAGGTGGCACTAGTGGTAAAGAGCCCTCCTGGCAATTCAGGAGACTTAAGAGACACAGTTCCCTCCATCTCTGAGTCAGGAAGATCCTCTGGATGAGGGCATGGCAACCTACTGCAGTAATCTTGCCTGGAGAACCCCATGGATAGAGGAGCCCAGTGGGCTACAGTCCATAGAGTCACAAAGAGTCAAACACCACTGAAGTGACTTCATATGCACACAAACAGTTATATGATTATATACGAAAGAATGGAGATATATCCACCAGGTTGTCAACTACTGTTGTCAGGATGTGGATTGAGTAGCATGTTTGACTTTTGAAATTAAAAAAAAAAATCTATTAAGAATATTTTAAAGGCAAAAAGATAAACATTGAATAGATTATTTGATTCCCAATTTATGAATCTTCAAAAGTCTCATACTTTTCCAATTTATTTTAGTATTCAATTTTGTAAGATGTATTCATTTTTTAATGTGATTATATTATGAAGATACCAGTTACTTTAAAAATGATAATGGAATTCTCAACAGTTCATTTCAGTGGTTATCCCATCTGCCTCATATAAAGATAGCTGTTTCAGTCTACCTGTTCATTAGACCCTTGACTTTATACCTAGTCTCATGCCCATTTGAGATATCTGTCAAAGGAGTTGAACCACACATTTTTAAAGTACTACCATATCCCTGGCACTTTGTTCAGTGCTCTAAAATTGTTTGCTATTTCCCTTTTAGAGAAAAAGAAGTAAGTTCCTTTATGTGTAACTTTTCATCATTATTACTATACTTATGAAAACAAAGAGTCAGCATTTAAAATAAGGTCTTCCTGACTCCCGATTCCTATACTGCTTCTCATACATTTATAATTCTGTTATTTTTCATACTATAATATTAATGTATCCTCCTTTATGCACATTGAAACTTTTATACTGCAGGAATTCTTTCTTTTTGAGTGGCAGTTCACAAGTACAAAACTGACCTGTACTTAGAATTATGTCATCTTTATCAACATCACCGAATGCATACAAAAGAATAAATAGTAGCAAATTATATTATCTTGGTTTTAAAGAAACACTATTCAATGTTAGAGAAGTGAGTGAAAGTGAAAGTCACTCAGTCGTGTCCAACTCTTTGCAACCCCATGGACTATACAGTCCACGAAATTCTCCAGGCCAGAATACTGGAAGGGGTAGCCTTTCCCTTCTCCAGGGGATCTTCCCAACCCAGGGATGGAAGTCAGGTCTCCTGCATTGCAGGCAGATTGTTTACCAGTGAGCCACAAGGCACGCCCAAGGTTGGAGAAGAAACGGGTAAAACAACCAGTTGAAAGCAGGGTTCTGTTAGACAATGAATCTTCCTAGTGGTACAATCCAAATCATGTAAAGTGAAAACATAGAATTGTGAAGACGTTTAATGCTCTTTGGCTTCTTAATATTCTTAGTATTCTTCTAGAATACTGTTTATGAGGTACCAACGATTCTTTGATTTTAAAACATAGTGATATAAATTTAACTGCTTGCTAAGACTGATGGTGATTATGAGACCTCAGTATTTTTGACTTGCTGAAAATTAGAGTCAAGGAAGGCTCATTCACATAGCTTTCAAATTCATTTGACGTGTGTTTTAAAGTAGATGTACTGCTTGAATAATATAATAATATTAAAAGTAAGAGAGAGAAGTTTAATTATGTATTATCTGCATGTAACATTGTGTAACAGAATCCTAATAGAATTGGCTATTTCATCTGTAGCCATTAAATAGTCTTAAGATATTTTGTTCATCTTTCAACAGATATTTATGAATGCCTGCTTTGTAGAAAACACCATTCTAAGCACTGGGGATAAAATAGTGAACAAAACAAAATCCTTGTTTACATGAAACTTACTTATTGGGGGAGATAAATACTAAAAAAATGTATGCATATATTACATGTCAGGCAGTAATGAGTGCTCTGAAGAAAAACAAAGGATATCAGAAGATGGAGAGAGGCTATTTTAGACAAAAGGATCAAGATGGAACCCCTAATAATATGATATTGTACCTGAGACCTGAGGAAAGTGCAGAATGTCTGGAGGAAGAAGGACAGGGTCAGAATTAATGAAGAATGTAAAGTCTGAAGTAGAGCCTGCTGAGAATGATTCATGATCAGTTCAGGGTACTTCGAATGAATGACTAAGCAGGAACATTGTAAGAGATGAAATCAGAGTAGCAGCAGGAGAAAGGTGGATATAGGGTCATTAAACTTAAGGATCTTTGATTTTACTCTGGGTGAGGCTTTGGGGATTTATAAAATGCAGAGGAATATAATCTAGGTTTGTTTTTCTTTAATCACTTTAGTTCCATATGGAGAACATATTTGAAGGGCAAGGATTGAAGTGAAAAGATCAGTTGTGAGGGCATTAGAAAGTCCATGTAGAAAATGATGATGGCATACTCTAAATCAACTTACTAATTCAGCAAAATCCCTATCAAAATCCCAGCCTGCCCCTTTTTTTCCTTTTGGCAGAAAATGACAGACTGTTACTAAAATTCATATAGAAACACAAGAGATGCAGAATAGCCAAAATAATTTTGGTAAGAAGAAATATGGAAGACTTCCAAACTTTAAAACTTATTGCAAAACTGTGTAGTAGTTGCATAAAGAAAGACATATATCAATGGAATACGACTGAGAGTCTAGACATAAACTTCTTATAGTTACGGTCAATTTTTGACAGATGACAAAATAATTCAAAGAGAAAGAATAGCAATTTCAAAAGTGATCCTGAGATAATTGGGTATGCTCACTCACAAAAATGAAGTTGGACTCCTACTTCACGCTACAGGCAAAAATTAAATTTAAATAGTTGCAAAGACATAGAATTGAATGTAATAACAAAACTAATAAGACTCTCAGGATAAAATTTGGGAGTAAGTCTTTATGACCTTAAGTTAGGTAAACTCTTTTTAATTATGATACCAAAGTACAAGCAAGAAAGGGAAAAGAAGTGACTTACTGAAGTTCATTAAAATTAAAAAAATTTTGCATTGCAAATTATACTAACAAGAAGTTGATAAGGCAATCCACAGAATGGAAAAAAGATTAGAAATAATTTTTATAATAAGGTATTGAATATAGAAAGAGTGCTAACACCCCCATTAAAATCAGTGAATGGTCTGAACAGATATTTTTCCAAAATATAAAATAGGGTACTGTGCACATAAAAAGATGCTAAGCGTAATGATTAAGAAAGTGCAAATCAAAACTGCAATGAGATAACATTTCATTTCCACTATTGTAGCAAAAATTTTCAAAGAAAGACAATAAATGCTTTCAAGGATGTGAAGTAATGGGAATTCTCATACACAACTGATGGAAATACAGACTGGTGCAACCACTTTGAAAAATAACTCGATAGTTCTTCATAAAAACAAACATACCTTTACAGCATAACTAAGCAATTGCACTCGTAGGTGGTTGTAACAGTATTATTCATAGTCGCCAAAACCTGGAAACAAATGTTCATCAACTGATAACATATGATATATCCATACAATGGAATACTGAGCAATAAAAAGGAGTGAAGTACTGATTCAGAGTGCAGCATGGATGGGGCTTCCCTGTGGCTCAGATGGTAAAGAATCTGCCTGCAATGCAGGAGACCCAGGTTCGATCTCTGGGTTGTAAAAATCCCCTGGAGAAGGGAATGGCAACCCTTTCCAGTATTCTAGCCTGGAGAATTCCATGGATGAACCTTGGAAACATTGTGCTAAGTAACAGAAGCCAGTCACAAAAGATCATGTATTATGTAATCCTGTTTCTATGAGATATCCAGAATAAAATCTATAGAGATAGAAAGTAATTAGTGGTTGTTAGGACTCAGAGAGAAAATGGAGAGGGATGAAGAGTGACTGTTAAAAGATGTGAATTCTTTGGAATGGTAATAAATATTCTAAATTAAATTGTGGTATGTTTCAGTTCAGTTCAGTTCAGTCGCTCAGTCGTGTCCGACTCTTTGTGACCCCATGAATTGCAGCACTCCAGGCCTCCCTGTCCATCACCAACTCCCGGAGTTCACTCAGACTCATGTCCATTGAGTCGGTGATGCCATCCAGCCATCTCATCCTCCGTCGTCCCCTTCTCCTCCTGTCCCCAATCCCTCCCAGCATCAGAGTCTTTTCCAGTGAGTCAACTCTTAGCGTGAGGTGGCCAAAGTACTGGAGTTTCAGCTTTAGCATCATTCCTTCCAAAGAAATCCCAGGGCTGATCTCCTTCAGAATGGACTGGTTGGATCTCCTTGCAGTCCAAGGGACTCTCAAGAGTCTTCTCCAACATCATAATTAAAAACCATCAATTCTTCGGTGCTCAGCTTTCTTCACAGTCCAACTCTCACATCCATACATGACCACTGGAAAAACCATAGCCTTGACAAGACGGACCTTTGTTGGCAAAGTAATGTCTCTGCTTCTTAATATGCTGTCTAGGTTGGTTATAACTTTCCTTCCAAGGAGTAAGCGTCTTTTAATTTCATGGCTGCAATCACCATCTTCAGTGATTTTGGAGCCCCCAAAAATAAAGTCTGACACTGTTTCCACTGTTTCCCTATCTATTTCCCATGAAGTGATGGGACCTGATGCCATGATCTTCATTTTCTGAATGTTGAGTTTTAAGCCAACTTTTTCACTCTCCTCTTTCACTTTCATCAAGAGGCTCTTTAGTTCCTCTTCACTTTCTGCCATAAGGGTGGTGTCATCTGCATATCTGAGGTTATTGACATTTCTCCCGGCAATCTTGATTCCAGCTTGTGCTTCTTCCAGTCCAGCGTTTCTCATGATGTACTCTGCATATAAGTTAAATAAGCAGGGTGACAATATACAGCCTTGATGAACTCCTTTTCCTATTTGGAACCAGTCTGTTGTTGTTCCACGTCCAGTTCTAACTGTTGCTTCCTGACCTGCATACAGGTTTCTCAAGAGGCAGGTCAGGTGGTCTGGTATTCCGCTCTGTAAACACAGGCTGCTTTTCTGCGTGGGCTTTTCTCTAGCTGTAGTAAATGGGGGCTACTGTCTAGTTGCGGTACATGGGTTTCTCACTGCAGTGGTTTCTCTTGTTGAGAATCATGGTCTTTCGGGCACGTGGGCTCAGTATTTGCAGCTCCCAGGCTTTAGAGCACAGGCTCAACAGTTGTGGTTTATGGGCTTATTTGCTCTGTGACTTAAGGGATCTTCCAGGATCAGAGATTGAATTCCGCGTTGGCAGGCTGATTCTTTACCACTGAGCCATCAGGGAAGCCCTGTGTGTTGCTGATCCTGTTCATGATATCAGTTGTCTTGGTGCTCTGACTGTTCACTGATCCCAGGGTAGGCGAGACTCGAGCTAAGAGGCTGGAAGAAGATGCAAGGAGCTGTAGGAACTACAGACACGTTTTTTCTCTCCTGGCTGGGACAGCAGCCATAGCAGCAGCCATAACACAACCATAATGTAGCCAGAACATACCCTCATATAACATAACCATGATGTTGAGCCACTGTAGCCCCAGTGTAGCAGCAGCCAGGGCTTTCATGGTGAAGCTCATACAGGGGAACCTCACAAAGTAGCCCGTGAGCAAGTGAGTACCCTGGGATGTGCATGCGCAGGGCTGGAAGTGATCTCAGCTGTGACATAATCATTATTTACAAAAAGTGGGGCAAGAGAGCCTGACCATTCCATCTTGGCTAATTTGCACTCCCCACACCCCTATAATCTGAGCCACCAGGGAAGCCATTATGGCTCAGCTGGTAAAGAATCTGCCTGCAATGCAGGAGACTTGGTTTTGATCCCTGGTTTTGGGAAGATTCCCTGGAGAAGGGAAAGGCTACTCACTCCAGTATTCTGGCCTGGAGAATCCTATGGACTGTATAGTCCATGGGGTGACAAAGAGTCGGACATGGCTGAGCAACTTCCACTTTCACTTTGGGCTTCCCTAATGGTAAAGAACCCGCCTGCCAATGCAGGAGACGTAAGAGACGCAGGTTCAATCCCTGGGTCAGGAAGATTGCCTGGAGAAGGAAATGGCAACCTACTCCAGTATTCTTGCCTGGAGAATCCCATGAGGAGCCTGGCAGGCTACAGTCCATGCAGTCACAAAGAGTCGGACATGACTAAAGCGACTTAGCACGCATGCACGCATACACGTATTGCTGGCTTTTAATCATTTTAATTTTTTTAATCTAAAAAATAATTATTTAAAAATGGTTTTGCATCAAAGTTTGAAGGTCTTTCTACAGCTTTATTTTTTGTTTGTCTGTTTTGTTTTAATGTCATAACTATGAAATGACTAAGTTCTTGGACAGAGAAATTGAAAAAGATAGGGATGACATTAACTAGAATCTAGGAGTTTGGGCTGCCGTCTTATGGGGTCGCACAGAGTCGGACACGACTGACGCAACTTAGCAGCTGCAGCAGCAGCAGGAGTTTGGGAGTAGAGTAAAATTGGGGATGGAATCAAGAATGTATTTTTAAGCATGTTAACTCTACAGACACTAAGTATTATCAGGAGGAGATTTCTGAACAGCAGACTGGCAGCTGTTCATTGTTCAGGGAAAAATGGGGAAACAATTTTTACAGACAAGACTCAAGTCCAGTTCACACTATGACTTAGACAACTATTCTTGGTCTTCCAGTAATATTCTACCCCCAGAAACACTGCATTTGAGCTGTTAATTAGATATAATATGATCCACGTAGTTTTAATTCTTTTTTAAATAACAAAAACGAGAGTTTGTAAGTAGACCTACACACTACATTATTGTTTACTATTGTGTTTTGTCTAACACAAATTTAAGTTCATGACAGTACATAGGATATAATTAAAACTAGGCTTGACAATTTCAAAGAAATATAAACCACGCTTTCTTTCTCAGAAGAGATTGTGAAGTTCATGGAAAGTATGGATTGCCAGAGAATGTCAATTGCACTTAAACAGTGGGAAGTTTAGGAGTAATAAAGGGTCAATATTTAAGATGTAACAGACTAAATGGTAAGTGCAAGTAAGTAAGTGTAAGACATATAAGTACTATACTTTGCAAGACAGAAAAAAAAGCACCTGGGGACTCGATGGTCATAGAATTACTATAAAAAAAGTATGACTTTTTTCAGATCCACAGACAACAGATGTGAATACATTGATAATACAACCACTCTATGGATAAATGTATATTAAAAGTAAACATAATAATTAAAATAACAGAAACAATAAAGATGATATAAAATTACAAACTATATTTTTCATGGGCATGATCAAGGGGTATATTTTTTAATCTGTTGATTAGATAAAATAATCATCCATACTGAGTATGTTATGAGTACGCTAGTACCATGGGGAATATTTTAAATCAGAACTGCCTTAAATACTTATATTTTAGCTTCTCCAGGCCAGAATACTAGAGTGGGTAGCTATTCTCTTCTCCAGGGTATCTATCCAACCCAGGGATCTAACCCAGTTCTCCCACATTGCAGGCAGATTCTTTGCCAGCTGAGCCACCAGGGGCATCCATATTTTAGCTTAGTGATATAAAATAAGAAGATTCTTGGTAATATAAAGCCCTGATAAAAATCAAGTAATTATCCCCAACTCTAAACCTAGTAGCTATTTAAATGAGAAATCACCTATGAGCTGGGGAGTAAGGCGGTGTGGTAGGATGGTTCAACTTTGTATAAATGTATTCAGTTCAGTCAGTTCAGTTGGGTCACTCAGTCATGTCCAACTCTTTGTGACCCCATGGACTTTAGCACACCAGGCTTCCCTGTCAATCACCAACTCCCAGAGTTTGCTCAACTCCTGTCCATTGAGTTGGTGCTGCCATCCAACCTTCTCATCTTCTGTAGTCCCCTTCTCCTCCCACCTTCAATATTTCCCAGCATCAGAAACTTTTCCAGTGAGTCAGTTCTTCACATCAGATGGCCAAAGTTGCAGCCATCAACTCCAACATCAGTTGGAGTTTCAGCTTCAGCATCAGTCCTTCCAATGAATATTCAGGACTGATTTCCTTTAGGATGGACTCATTGGATCTCCTTGCAGTCCAAGGCATTTCAAAAGTCTTCTCCAACACCACAGTTCAAAAGCATCAATTCTTCGGCACTCAGCTGTCTTTATAATCCAACTCTCACATCCATACATGACTACTGGAAAACCATAGCTTTGACTAGACAGACATTTGTTGGCAAAGTAATGTCTCTGTTTTTTAATATGCTATCTAGGTTGGTCATAGCTTTTCTTCCAAGGAGCAAGTGTCTTTTAATTTCATGGCTGCAGTCACCATCTGCAGTGATTTTGGAGCCTGCCCCCCCCCCCCAAAAAAAAGGAAAGTCTCTCACTGTTTCCATTGTTTCCCCATCTATTTGCCATGAAGTGATGGGACCGGTTGCCAAGATCTTTATTTTCTGAATGTTGAGATTTAAGCCAACTTTTTCATTTCCTCTTTCACTTTCATCAAGAGTCTCTTTAGTTCTTCTTTGCTTTCTGCCATAAGGGTGGTGTCATCTGCATATTTGAGGTTACTTATGTTTCTTCCAGCAATCTTGATTCCAGCTTGTACTTCCTCCAGCCCAGCATTTCTCATAATGTACTCTGCATATAGGTTAAATAAGCAGGGTGACAAAATACAGCCTTGACATACTCTTTTTCCTATTTGAAACCAGTCTGTTGTTCCAAGTCCAGTTTTAACTGTTGCTTCTTGACCTGCATACAGCAGGTCAGGTGGTCTGGTATTCCCTTCTCTTTAAGAATTTTCCACAGGTTGTCATGATCCCCACAGTTAAAGGCTTTGGCTTAGTCAATAAAGCAGAAATAGATGTTTTTCTGAAAGTTTCTTGCTTTTTCGATGATCCAGTGGATGTTGGCAATATGATCTCTGGTTCCTCTGCCTTTTCTAAATCCATCTTGAACATCTGGAAGTTCACGGCTCACATATTGCTGAAGCCTGACTTGGAGAATTTTGAGCATTACTTTGCTAGCATGTGAGATGAGTGCAATTTTGCAGTAGTTTGAACATTATTTGGCATTGTCTTCCTTAGGGATTGGAATGAAAACTGACCTTTTCCAGTCCTGTGGCCATTGCTGAGTTTTCCAAATTTGCTGGCATAATGAGTGCAGGATTTAAATAGCATCCTCTTTTAGAATTTGAAATAGCTCAACTGGAATTCCATCGCTTCCACTAGCTTTTTTCATAGGGATGCTTCCTAAGGCCCACTTGACTTTGCATTCCAGGATGTCTGGCTCTAGGTGAGTGATCACACCATCGTGGTTATCTAGGTCATGAAGATCTTTTCTGCATGGTTCTTCTGTGTATTCTTGCCACCTCTTCTTAATATCTTCTGCTTCTGTTAGGTTCATACCATTTCTGTCCTTTATTGTGCCCATCTTTGCATGAAATGTTCCCTTGGTATCTCTAATTTTATTGAAGAGATCTCTAGTCTTTCCCATTCTACTGTTTCCTCTATTTCTTTGCACTGATCCCTGGGGAAGGCTCTCTTATCTCTCCTTGCTATTCTTTGGAATAGAATGTTGAATGGAACTGATGTTGAAGCTGAAACTCCAATACTTTGGCCACCTGATGCGAAGAGCTGACTCATTTGAAAAGACCCTGATGATGGGAAAGACTGAAGGCGGGATGAGAAGGGGACGACAGAAGATAAGATGGTTGGATGTCATCACTGACTCAGTGAACATGAGTTTGAGCAAATTCCGGGTGTCTGTGATGCACAGGGAGGCCTGGTGTGCTGTAGTCCATGTGGTTGCAAAGTTCGAACACGACTGAGTGACTGAACTGAACTGATTCTTTGGAACACTACATTCAAATGGGTATATCTTCTCCTTTGCCTTTTGTTTCTCTTCTTTTCTCAGATTTTTGTAAGGCTTTCTCAGACAACCAGTTTGCCTTTTTGCATTTCTTTTTCTTGGGGATGATCTTGATCACTGTCTCATGTATAATGTCATGAACCTCTGTCCATAGTTCTTAAGGCACTCTGTCTATAAGATCTAATAGCTTGAATCTATTTTCACTCCCACTGTATAATCATAAGGGATTTGATTTAGGTCATAGGTGAACGGTTTAGTGGTTTTCCCTACTTTCTTCAATTTAAGTCTGAATTGTGCAATAAATCTTGTTTTCAGTTACAATTTGCATTCTCACTTTTTTCCTTCCTTCTCTCTGTGGCTGATGAGAAAGTCTAGCATAGTAATTCTATTCTTTTGTCTGAACTTATCTGTATATTAAGGCTGTGATGATTGAAAAAGGCAATCTAACTAACTAGTGTATTTTAAGATTTAAGAATCTTTGTGTTTTACTTTTCTGGTGCGAGACTGACTATCTGTATATCCAAGGGTGACATAAATTCTTACATAGTTTATTTTTTAACATTTAGTTTAGGTTTCAGACAATTGTTAGGGAAATTAAATAAATAGTTCTGTTTCAGCTTCAGAGACAAAGCAGAGCAGGCCTCTGACCTTGCTTCTAGCCTGCCTGGACACTGCCCAGACTGGGAGTGACTGGGAGTGACTGGGAGTGACTGGGAGAGACTGGGAGTGAGTGTCTGCCGGGACTGCAAGAGGTGCAGCGCCTTAAGTAAGATGCGGGAGGAGACTTGAGATTGCTGAAACCTGGAGGGGGCCTGGCAATCAAGCCCCAGGCTTAGCAACATTCCCAGTCTCACATGACAAAACCAAGTCATTATCCTGAAACCAAGCTTGCAATTTGCTCACAGATTGATGATGATATCAGTTTGGGTCCACCCTGGGATTATAAGCGGGAACCCCAAACTGCAGGCTTTGAAGTCTCACCCACAGACCTTTTCCCAGTTGGTACTCCAGATGCACTGTGGCAGGGGGATTCCCAGCACTGTTCAAGTCTGGATGTTGGTCAGAATCCTATTTGGTGATGTATCTTCTGCTCTTCTATTTTTCTTTTCTTTTAATGTTAGTATTTTGAAAGTAAGCTAGATAATTCTCTAGTAAATATTTGTATTATTTATTTGTATATAACGAGTGGCTTATTTTGTTAACAGATCCTTTGAACCTGAGACGAAAGTGAAAACTTTTGACAAACATTATTTAAATTCAGTTTATTTGGTTAAATCATTTTGATTTTAATTTTTTATGGTTCTTTTTCTACTAACTCAATAAAAAAGAAAATACCATTTTTACATGGGCTAAAGAAATATCTCTATTGCTTATATGACTGCCATGATGAAGTAAATCAAACTGAAGTATTATTTGTTTCCTTACACTAATAGAGTCCACAGAGTCACAAAGAGTCAGAGAGGACACAGGCAAGGACACCAAATCACCAAATCAATTATTTGAATTAAAATAAAATGATATTGTTTTAATACCTTGTTCACGCTTTGTTCACTAAACATAGGTCAATAGTTCAGAGTGCTTTTGATTAATGACTTGTCTCTTGAGAATCTGACAATGTAAAGTTAAATATATCCTTTGAATTTGGCATATATGAGAATAGACTCCTTCTAGATAAAGTTTAACATGAAAATAGATAGTAATATTTGAATTGAATGTAAAGATCCTGCAGATAGAGTACATAGTTGGTTGTATGCCAGTGATATTGGCAAGGATTTTTTTGGTCAATAATAAAAATATTATTTTTGCTGAAGTTCTATGGCTTTTAGAATTGTTCTAGGGAAATTTTTCTTAAAAGTCGTTTATATGTTACACAACCTACTGAATTGTTCACTCATTTGAGAAATATTTATTGATGTCCTAATGGTGCCAAACACTTTCTTAAAATGCTATAATCAAGATTTACAAAGTCATTTTGAGCGTAGCAAAGGAAGAGAATTGTTTTGTGTAAAGTAGTGTCGTGAAACCTTGGTGTGTGCCTGTGTCATTTTAATCCTTTGAGACTCTCACGACAGCTAGTGATCATTCCCTTCAGAGGCAAGGCAGGGATGTTACATAGGCTTGCCCACAGAGCCTTTTCCATACATTTTAGGAGCACATAGAGGTTAATGGAAAACATAAAAACATCACAGAGAAGGCTTACGGGAGACATATGGAGGTGAGTTTAGGTGTATTTTCCTCCAGCTCATTCCTTCCTTAGAGCTCAGAAATTATGGCACACAACCTTCTTCCATCTGTTGTGAGTGTTTATCTATAATGTGACATGATTATTCAGTCATATAAATTAATTTTTTCCAAACACCACATTATTAGTTTTATAGGACTATAGACATTTCCTTTAAATTATTGAGCAAACTTCTGTTAGAATTGAGATGTTGCCTCCTTTCACTGAAATGTCCATGGTCAACTTAAAATCAGATGGTTTTTTTCATGTCATCTTAGATATTTGTCTTTTATACTACTTTGTAATCTAAAATTTTATGACAGAAGTTTTCAAGGGAAAATACTATTTTATTCCTTGTATATCTTCCCTTTTAAAATGCACTTTTAATAAAAAATAACATTTAATATTGTTTCTGTGGGGGGAAAAAAATCAACTATGTACCACCTAAATAGTCAAACTAAATAACACACCTAAAAGTAGTAAAATTTCTCTTATAAATCTCCCCAGTTCCCGCCTTTGAGACAGCCATTTCTTTTTCTTTATTTTCTTCAAGACTTTAAACACGTATTTATATGAGTTTATATAGAGAGTTAACCCTTGAACAACATGAGTTTGAACTGTGTAGGTTACTTATATGCAGATTGTTTTGCAATAAGTATATTGGAAAATTCTTCAGAGATTTGCAATAAGTTGAAAAAACATGCAGACAAGTCACAAAGCCTAGAAATACTGAAAAAAAATTAGTTATGTCATGAATACACAAAATATATGTTGATACTAGTCTATTTTATCATTTATTACCATAAAATATTCACAAATTTATTGTGAAAATTAAGATTTATCAAAACTTCTGCACACAAACACTTACAGATCATACATGGTGCCATTTGCAGTCAAGAGAAATGCAAGTGAATGTACAGATGCAGTGTTAAAGCAACCCTGTGTCACGTTAACTCCAGTACATACTGGACTGCTGTCACAATGTCATAGAAACCTCCTGTTGCTGTCACAATGAGCTCAAGAGTTGTGAGTATCTGCTTAAAATTCTGTGTGGTACTAATCATCTTCACATAAGCAGTTGATCTTGGCAGTAAACTGGTATCACAGTAAAAAGTGATGGCTCATTGTACTTGCACTTCTGTCGTTATATTTAGCACGATACCCTAAACCTTGGGTAATACCAAGAGACCCATATGAAGTGTCACTAGTGATGCTGGAAGTGCTCCAAGAAGCACGAAAATATATGACATTGCAAGAAAAAATGGAATTGCTTGATATGTACCAGTGATTGAGGTCTGCAATTAAGGTTGCCTGCCACTTCAAGAGAAATGAATACAGCATAAGGACCATTATATAAAAAAAGGAAATAAGGAATGCCATTGCTGTGGTCATTCCACCAGATTCGAAAATCTTGTACTTCTTGCAAACTACTTTTTAAAAAAATATCATATTAAAAATGCAGTGTGATGTGGGTACACGATTGGTCTAAGAAAGACATATCTATGAATTTCTAACATGATTTGAGAAACGTGAAGTCATTATATGACAACTTAAAGCAAAAGAAAGGTGAAGGATCTAAAGCTGGAGAATTTAATGCCAGTAAAGGATGGTTTGATCATTGTAGAAAGAAATTTGGCTTAAAAATATCAAGATAACAGGTAACTGAGAGGCAACAGATGAGTTCCCAGATGCTGTTAAGAAAATCATTGAGGAGAAAGGATATCTGCCTGAGCAGGATTTTAATGCAAGCATTCCTGGGGGGAAAAAACGCCACAAGGGACATTTATTAGAAAGGAAGACAAGTGAGCACCAGGCTTTAAGTCAGGAAGGAATAGGACGATTTCACCATTTGGTGCAAATGCTCTTTTCTCAAGTGCTTCTAACTTCTGAACCTTGAAAAGATAAATAGCAGCTGCCAGTTTTTTGTTTTTTGTTTTTAATTGTACAACAAAAAGACCTGGACAACAAAACACTTTTTCTGGGTTTGTTCCGTTTTTGTTTTTTCCCTGAAGTCGGGAAATACCTTGCCAGTAAGGAATTGCCTTTTAAAGTGTTTTTTTTTTTTTGGCGGGGGGGTGGGAGGGGGGTAATTCCCATAGTCACCCAGAACCCCATGAGTTCAGGGCCGAAGGCACCAATGTATCTGCTACTGCTGCTGCTGAGTCGCTTCAGTCATGTCCGACTCTGTGCGACCCCAAAGATGGCTGCCCACCAGGCTCCCCCGTCCCTGGGACTCTCCAGGCAAGAACACTGGAGTGGGTTGCCATTTCCTTCTCCAATGCACGAAAGTGAAGTCGCTCAGTCGTGTCCGACCCTCAGCGACCCCATGGACTGCAGCCTTACCAGGCTCTTACATCCATGGGATTCTCCAGGCAAGAGTACTGGAGTGGGGTGCCATTGCCTTCTCCGCCAATGTGGTCTACTTGCCCCTAAATACAATGTCTCTAATCCAACCTTTAGACCAGAGGATCATCAGGACCTTTACAATGGACTGTGAACTCTATGGAAGAGAATCCTGATGAAACATCATAAAAGTCTGGAGGATTACACTCTTGGAGATGCCATCAATGTTATAGAAAAAAACTGTGAAATCCACCAAACTTGAAACAATAAACTCCTTCTGGAGGAAAACTGTCCAGATGTTACACATGACTTCATAGGCTTTACAATAGAGCCAATAAAGGAAATCATGTGGATATAGAAGAAAAAAGAAAAAAAAAAGGTGGAGTGTAAAGGGTTCCAAGATATGGATCTTAGAGAAACTCAAGAGCTAATAGACATCACATCAAAGGAACAAAGAGAAGACAATCTGATGGAGATGAGTGCTTCCGAACCAATGCTGAAGAAAATGAAGAAGCAGTGCCAGAAGCAAACAAAAGAAATTGACAACGGATGGCCTGACAGAAGAGTTCTGATTATTGAAGCCTGCTTTTGACTTTTTTAAAACATGGATCCTTGAGCATTGAAACTAAAACAGACAGTAGATGAGGGATCGGTACCACATAGAAGCATTTTTGGAGAAATGAAAAAGCAAGGAAATCAGACATAAACTATAATGCATTTTTATAAAGTTACATGGGGTGTGCCTGCCTCTTTTGCCTCCCCTTCTATCTCGTCCACTGCTTCTGTATCTGCTATCCCTGAAAAACAAGACCAACCCTCCTTTTCCTCCTCCTCTTCAGTAGCAGAGTAGGACACAACTGAGTGACTTTCACTTTCAGCCTACTCAGTGTGAAGATGAGGAGGATGAAGACTTTCGTGATGATCCATTTCCACATGACGAATAGAAAATAATCATCATACCATATAGTTAATACACTTCAGTTCAGTTCAGTCGCTCAGTCGTGTCCGACTCTTTGCGACCCCATGGACTGCAACACACCAGGCCTCCTTGTGAATCATCAACTCCTGGAGTTTACTCAAATTCATATCCATTGAGTCAGTGATGCCATCCAACCATCTCACCCTTTGTAGTCCCCTTCTCCTCCTGCCTTCAATCTTTCCCAGCATCAGGGTCTTTTCAAATGAGTCAGTTCTTCACATCAGGTGGCCAAAATATCAGAGTTTCAGCTTTAGCATCAGACCTTACAACGAATATTCAGGACTGATTTCCTTTAGGATTGACTGGTTGGATCTCCTTGCAATCCAAGGGACTCTCAAGAGTCTTCTCCAGCACCACAGTTCAAAATCATCAAATTTTTAGTGCTCAGCTTTCTTTATAGTCCAACTCTCACATGCATACATGACTACTGAAAAACCATAACTTTGACTAGACAGATATTTGTTGGCAAAGTAATGTCTCTGCTTTTTAATATGCTGTCTAGGTTGGTCATAGCTTTTCTTTCAAGGAGCAAGTGTCTTTTAATTTCATGGCTGCAGTCACCATCTGCAGTGATTTTGGAGCCCAAGAAAATAAAGTCTGTCACTGTTTACACTGTTCCCCATCTATTGCCATGATGTGATGAGACCAGATGCCATGATCTTCATTTTCTGAATGTTGAGCTTTAAGCCAACTTTTCCATCTCCTCTTACACTTTCATCAAGAGGCTCTTTAGTTCTTCTTTACTTTCTTCACTTTCACAAAACATAAGTGTGGTGTCATCTTCATATCTGAAGTTATTGATACTTCTCCCAGCAATCTTGATTCCACTTTGTGCTTCATGCAGCCCAGCATTTCTCATGATGTACTCTCCATATAAGTTAAATTAGCAGGATGACAATACACAGCCTTGACATACTCCTTTTCCTATTTGGAACCATGTTTTCCATGTTCAGTTCTAACTGTTGCTTCCTGACCTGCATACAGGTTTCTCAAGAGGCAGGTCAGGTGGTCTGCTATTCCCATCTCTTTAGAATTTTCCACATTTTGGGGTGATCCACACAGTCAAAGGTTTTGGCATAGTCAATAAAGCAATAAAGCAATAGATACTTTTGTGGCACTCTCTTGCTTTTTCAATGATCCAAGGGATGTTGGCAGTTTGATCTCGGGTTCCTCTGCCTTTTCTAAATCTAGCTTTAACATCTGGAAGTTCACAGTTCATGTACTGTTGAAGCCTGGCTTGGAGAATTTTGAGCATTACCTTGCTATTGTGTGAGATGAGCGCAATTGTGCTGTAGTTTGAACATTCTTTGGCATTTCTTTTCTTTGGGATGGACTTCCCTTGTGGCTCACCTGATAAAGAATCTGCCTGCAATGTGGGAAACCCGTGTTCGACCTGGTTTGGGAAGATCCCATGGAGAAGCAAAAGGCTACCCACTCCGGTATTCTGGTCTGGAGAATTCCATGGACTGCATAACCCATGGAGTTGCAAAGAGTTGGACACGACTGAGCGACTTTCACTTCTTTTCTTTGGGATTGGAATGAAAACTTACCTTTTCCAGTCCTGTGGCCACTGCTGAGTTTTCCAAATTTCCTGGCATTTTGAGTACAACACTTTCATAGCATCCTATTTAAGATTTGAAATAAATGAAGTGGAATTCCATCACCTTCACTAGCTGTGTTCGTAGTAATGCTTCCTAAGGCCCACTTGATTTCACATTACAGGATGTCTGGCTCTAGGTGAGTGATCATACTATTGTGATTATCTGGGTCGTGAAGATCTTTTTTGTATAGTCCACCAGGGCTTCCCTGGTGGCTCAGAGGTTAAAGTGTCTGCCTGGAATGCAGGAGACCCGGGTTCGATCCCTGGGTCAGGAAGATCCCCTGGAGAAGGAAATGGCAGTTCACTCCAGTACTCTTGCTTGGAGAATCCCATGGAGGGAGGAGCCTGGTGGGCTGTAGTCCATGGGGTCGCAAAAGTCGGATATGACTGAGTGACTTCTATGTATTCTTGCCACCTCTTCTTAATGTCTTCTGCTTCTTTTAGGTCCACACCATTTCTGTCCTTTATTGTCCCCATGTTTGCACGAAATGTTCTCTTGCTATCTGTAATTTTCTTGAAGAGAGCTCTAGTCTTTCCCATTCTACTGTTTTCCTCTATTTCTTTGCATTGATCACTGAGAAAGGCTTTCTTATTTCTCCTTGCTATTCTTTGAAACTCTGCATTCAAATGCCTTTTGCTTTTCTTCTTTTCACAGCTATTTGTAAGGCCTCCTCAGACAATCATTCTTCCTTTTTGCATTCTTTTTCTTGGGGATGATCTTGATTTCTGTCTCCTGTACAATGTCAGGAACCTCCATCCATTGTTCTTTAGGCGCTCTATCTATCAGATCTAATTCCTTGAATTTATTTGTCACTTCCACTGTATAATTGTAAGAGATTTGATTTAGGTCATATCTGAATGGTCTAGGGGTTTTCCCTACTTTCTTCGATTTAAGTCTGAATTTGGCAATAAGGAGTTTATGATCTGAGCCACAGTCAGCTCCCAGTCTTGTTCTTGCTGACTGTATAGAGCTTGTCTATCTTTGGCTGCAAAGAATATAATCAGTCTGATTTCCATATTGACTATCTGGTGATGTCCGTGGTTAAAGTCTTCTCTTGTGTTATTGGAAGAGGGTGTTTGCTATGACCAGTGTGTTCTTTTGGCAAAACTCTATTAGCCTTTACCCTGGTTCATTTTGTATTCCAAAGCCAAATTTGCCTGTTACTCCAGGTATTTCTTGACTTCCTATTTTTACATTCCAGTCCCCTATAATAAAAAGGATATCTTTTGGGGGTGTTAGTTCTAGAAGGTCTTGTAGGTCTTCATAGAGCCGTTTAACTTCAGCTTCTTCAGCATTACTGGTCGGGGCATAGACTTCGATTACCGTTATATTGAATGGTTTGCCTTGAAAACGAACAATGATCATTCTGTCATTTTTGAGATTGCATCCAAGTACTGCATTTTGGACTCTTTTGTTAACTATGATGGCTACTCCATTTCTTCTAAGGGATTCCTGCCCACAGAAGTAGATATAATGGTCATCTGAGTTAAATTCATCCATTCCAGTCCATTTTAGTCTACTGATTCCTACAATATCGACGTTCACTCTTGCCATCTCCTGTTTGACCACTTCCAATTTGCCTTGATTCATGGACCTAACATTTCAGGTTCCTATGCAATATTGCTCTTTGCAGCATCAGACTTTACTTTCATCACTAGTCGCATCTACAACTGGGTGTTGTTTTGCTTTGGCTCCATCTCTTCATTCTTGCTGGAGTTATTTCTCCACTGATCTCCAGTAGCATACTGACCTGGGGAGTTCATCTTTCAGTGTCCTATCTTTCCTTTTCATACTGTTCATGGGGTTCTCAAGGCAGGAATACTGAAGTGGTTTGCCATTCCATTCTCCAGTGGACCACATTTTGTCAGACCTCTCCCCCATGACCCATCTGTCTTGTGTGGCCCTACATGGCATGGCTTATAGTTTCATTGGTTAGACAAGGCTGTGGTCAACGTCATCAGATTGGTTAGTTTTTTGTGATTGTGATTTTCAGTCTGTCTGCCCTCTGATGGAGAAGAATAAGAGGCTTATGGAAGTTTCCTGATGGGAGAGACTGACTGAGAGGGGAACTTTGTCTTGTTCTGATGGGAGGGGCCATGCTCAATAAATCTCGAATCCAATTTTCTGTTGATGGGTGGAGCTGTGTTCCCTACCTCTTATTTGAGTGAAGTCGCTCAGTTGTGTCCGACTCTTTCTGACCCCATGGACTGTAGCCTACCAGGCTCCTCTATCCATGGCATTTTCCAGGCAAGAATACTGGAGTGGGTTGCCATTTCCTTCTCCAGGAGATCTTCCCAACCCAGGGATTGAACCCAGGTCTCCCACATTGTAGGCAGATGCTTTACTGTCTGAGCCTAACTAGGGAAGTCATCTGGGGCCAAACTATCCTGGGGGCTTCCCTTGTAGCTCAGTTGGTAAAGAATGATATTTAATGTAATATTAATAATATTTAATGTAATAATATTTAATGTAATATTAATAATATGTTCGATTTCTTAGTGTCCTAACTTTGCTTTCAAATAATTACATTACTTACAGTATGCCTGTCTCATAATTGGAGACATTGTGTATCAGATTATCATCACAGGTGTTTTCTTAAAAAAATGTAACAAAGCTTCCAATAGTGTATTATGAATATGAATATAATATGCTGTATGCCATAAAAGTTTACAAGGATTCATTCATTAGTGTTAGGCAAGGCTACCATGTATCAATCACATAGATTACAGTAGCCCATAATTTTATCATTGATTTTAGGTGAAACTGTTTAAAAGTATACATTTTTCTGTTTCTGGACTTCTGATTATTTTATTTGTTGATTTATTATTTGAAAAGTTTTCACACTGTCTTAGTTACTCATTTTATAGTACAACTTTATATTTGTCAGGGACACTTCTTCCTTAGTTTCTTTTATATATATATATATTATTTTTTTATTTATTCTTGTGCATTATTTCTTCCAGAACTGCAATTTTTAAAAAAAATTTTAAGCCTAGAAATGAGTAGTTCTGTTAGTAATACTTGTGTAAGAGGAGTAAACTGCATCCCATGACTAGAAATGCTGGCATAACTCCTTTAGTGTGCCCATTTTCTGAGTTGTATGTATTATTTCATCAGTCACCTTCATCCAATGCCCTTGCCATAGCCTAGTAAGGCTGTGCTATTGCAAAGCAAAACTATTGGTTTTGTGAGAATGAAATCAGAGCAAAAGAAATGATCTGTTTTGCTAAGTGGTAGGAAATATATATGAAGCATAAGTTTGCCACAAAACGGTTTCCCTCTACACTTAATATAGTTTACCAGACAGTTCATGACAGCAAACAGATCTGGTCTCTTTCTTGGTTAGTGTTGGAGATATAGTGAGATTGCATTTTACGTTCATTGTCTGCAGGATTCTATGTAGATTTCCTTCCTTTTTTGAAACATAGCATGGATGCAAACCTCATAGATGCAAATTTAGTCATGCCTTCAATTATGCTATGATTAGATTATAATCATCAATATCCTCTAGAATTTTAGATTCCAATGTCTTTGTATTATGACCTGGATTATACCTGTATTAGAGGCCAAGCACATTTCTGCACGTATTTCCTTGTTATATTAATAAATTTGAAATATCACATCTTCTTAAGTATCTATTTCCTAGTGACGTCTAAATATTTATGTTTGGATTTTGTTAGTTAAACTTTTGAAAAACTAAACTGTTTTTCCATTTCTGGAACTACCTTATTTTATCCTTATGTGTTGACATATTTTGGACACTCCTTGTTTTGAGAAAATAGATCCCCAGAGAAAATAGAAATTGCCTAGTTATAGGTGAGCCTGTTTGTAAACCACATTGTTGATCTGTATTAGAAACGTAATAAATACTTTCTCTACTCACTTGAGTTGAATGAAACTTAAAATGTATCCAATATAGATTACATATGAGCCTCTCGATTTTTAAAAATGTTGTTCAGGCTACCTTTGCTTTCAGTTGCATACATTTCCTAAAACTATAGATTTCCTTACCTAATCCATCTTTATTTAAACCTGCTTCATCCTCTTTTTTATTATATTTCAAAACAGCCTTTCATCATTCTAAGTCTCAGGGAGGGCTGTAGGGTTTATACAATTCCTCTGTCTTAGAAGTCTATATTCGCAATGCCACCCATGCTCGATACTTTAAGCAGGAATCGTGTTTGGCTCAAAGGTTTCTTCTTGCCTTTCTTAGTTTTCCCTATCACTTATTGGGCTTTAACTCTATTATTAATATTCTTTTAGACCAAGAATGGCAGTAAATCTAAAACAAACACAGATTTTATTGCTATAACTTTCAAACCCATCTAGTCACCTATGAGGAGAAAATTATTCTCTTAGTTGGACACTTTTCCTACTTCCTAGCTTGCTATTCTTCGATGATGAATTTTTTAATTAAATCGAGGACAGTTTCCACCCCCTAAAGTTAAGTTAAGCATCCTAAAATAAAACTATTTTTTCCATTTATTTTTTATTATAAAGGAACAAATATATTTCTGTTTTCTTTTCATGCTTCATTTTATTTACTTCACTGCTTTGACCTGTGATGATTCAATTAACAAGTTATTTTTGTTATTACTGGTGTTCCTTTTATGCATGCATATAAATCATGAAGATTAAATAAGTGAGGATTTTAAAGAAGCTACCAAATATGCACTAGTCCCAAGGATCCCTGTGTCCTAAGGTGTTGTTAGCCTTGGGCACCTTGCATACACGTGATTTTAAGGTCTCTTAAACACTCTTCCTGATACCCTTTCCAGTTTTCCCCAGTGCCTCCTTCCAACTTCTTCAATATGTAATTTTTGTGAGGGAAATTCACTTAATGAGATACAAACATATCTAGAAGAAAGGAGTATGGGGTCAGTGTTTTATAGGTCTGACTCTGGAACAAGCCTGCCAGGTTCCAAACTCTGGATTCACACTTACATTCTGGGCTTTCTTGAATAATTTATGAAGTCACTCTTCAGCTCTGGATGCCAAAAATTCAGTCATCTGGGAGAGGAGGAGGATTACTCAAATATTTGACACTTGGAAGATCCCAGTCCTGATCCATTCAGAAGAAGGGGCTCAGAACAGGGTCCTGAAGGACGCTTAACATGCCAGTCATCATGTACTTCGTCATGGGACAATCTGGGGTCTGAACCACCTGAGTGCTCGTGGGATCCTTAAGGTGCTTTCACAGTGGTTATTTAACTTAGATGGTGAGGAAATATTTCAGTATTGTAACTAGTTCAGCTGAACACAACTATGACTGATATTCAGTTATTTATATCAGGTCCTTTCCAGAAAGATTTTTCTAAGGACCAGAGCAATGATATCAGGAAAGAATAAAAGAAAGGTAACCATACCAATTCGAAGGTGAAAAAGAACTGGAACCGCTACTCACTTCCCACTTCACAGATTAACATCGGTGGTCAGTGCACGGGCAATGGTACCTCGCGATGCTGCTCCTGCTGCAAGATATTCATTACACCTTACCTTCTTTGTCCCCACCCGCAGTTGTTCTCCAGGACTCAGCAGAGAGTTTATGAGCTACCGATCACTCTTCCACTATAATTATTTTTCTGTTTAAGATAACCAGATTTAATTTCTCTAGTTTACAACTGAGAACACTGTTAAATAATCTGGTACCAGTACTGGATTACTGGCAGTGACATAACCCCCAAGAAGTAAATCAATTTGCTGAAGGACTCTATGATTCTTGGTAGAAAATTGAAATTTTGTTGACATGCTTGGTTAAATTATGGTTTGTTGTACATTTGGAATAAGAGCAATATCTTTAAGAATTTGTTAGGAAAATATCAGGATGTTGCGACATGCTGATTAATTATTATGGCCATCATATATATTTCCCAAGAAAGAGACAAGTTTAGGCCTCTCTGGACACAAGGAATAAAGAAAAGACAGTTTTTTAAATAAACATTTTCCCCCTGTTGAGGTAAAGTTGATATCCAAATTGATATCAGGATTTCAATTGCTGATAACTGGATTCTTTGCATTGCTGGAAAATACACTGTAATCCAAATTTAAGGTCTGATAACTGACAGAAAGATAGAATTCTTAGAAGATAAGATTACTTAGTCTGAACTCTTAACCCTCTTTTAAATACCTCTGGTTAACCCTGTGGTTTCAACTTTGGCTGCACATGGCTTTTAAAAAAATAATGATGCTTTGTTTCCAGCCCTGAAATTCTTACTTAATTAACTTTTAAAAAAAAAAATTATTAAAAAAAAATTAATTAAAAAATCCAGTTCCTAGCCAACTGGATAAAACTGAAATAAGTATATTAGGGGCAGGTTTTAAAGATAATCATATTAACATAAAACAAGGCTTTAAAGTCCCATATTCTTATTCTTCTCACAGTTAAATCAAATAGTTTATTCATTACCTAGAACAATGCCTCACAGAAGGCAGGCACTCCCTGAAGGGAAGCATTGTTTTTGATGACTATTATCACTATTATCATTATTATCTTCACTCCTCCTCCTCCTACTATTGAGAGTAAAAGAGTGAGTGTTTTCTAAGTAAATCCCAGACTATCTCAACCACAGTTTTGAAGTGTGTTTTCTTTGCTGCAGCACACAAGATTTGTGTTTTCACAGTTCCTTTAGATCCCTGGCCTTAGTCGCTTCAGTGTCTGACTCTGCGACCCCACACACTGTAGCCCACCAGGCTCCTCGGCCCATGGGATTCTCCAGGCAAGGATACTGGAGTGGACTGTCGTTTCCTCCTCCAGGGCAGCTGTCCTACTCGGGGATCAAAACCAAGTCTCCTGCATCGTAGCTGGATTCTTTACTGCTGAGCCACTGGGGAAGCACAGATGGCTTATTATTGCCTCAGACCAGATAACCGACGTTCTTAATCTTTGATTTTGTGAGAGACCTGAATGAGTCAGTAACTGCATGGTTTGTGTTCTGGAATGAGGCAAGGGAGACATCATGAGAATTACTCATGCTATGCATCTCTTGAACACTCCATCCTTGAGCTATGACAGCTTATTTGGCATGAAATGTGACTAACAATATCAATGGCAGAAGGAACGCCTGCATTTAATATTCTGGCCAATATGCCAGGGTCACTATTTCAGAGATTTTCAAACTATCTCCATTTTTATTGCGATTCACATTAGAAATATTACAATTACAGATATCTATTTTACCACTGAAAATTTAAGCTCTGGTAAACATCAAATATCTGATAACAGGTGTAATTAGGGAGATTAATCATCCAGTGACAATGCGAAATCTCTACCCATTTGCATCTTACTTTCAATATATTTAGGATTTCCCTGGTGGCTCAGACAGTAAAGCTTCTGTCTATAATGTGAGAGGCCTGGGTTCAATCCCTGGGTTGCGAAGATTCCCTGGAGAACGAATGGCAACCCACTCCACTACTCTTGCTTTGAAAATCCCATGGACAGAGGAGCTTGGTGCAGGCTACTATCCATGGGGTCGCAAAGAGTTGGGCACGACTGAGTAACTTCACTTCACTTCAATATATTTCTTTGAGGACCTTGAAGTGGAGCTTTATTTGGGGATTCACCAAAATGACAAGATTATTTTGATACTTTGCATCATTTGGAGATATATCTTCTTTTAATTAATTATATAATCAAGAGAGATTTTAAATGACCATTCACTTAATGACAGTATATAATCTAAGTTGTTGATGCCAACCTTTGTTCATGAATGGGGAATATTTCAAATATCTTATAAACATCTATAATGTGATATTATATTGATAAGTATAGATTGATAAAATATTCAGTGGCAAAATCTGCTATGAATTCAATAACAATTTAAGTGATTTTTGTATCAGAATAAATTTTAAATACATTAAAAATATTTTAAAAACATATTCATTCACTAATATATGGCTTATATGTGGGTTTACATGCCACTGGTAGCATCTTCTCGGTTGCAGACCCAGATTGAGAAACAGGGTATAAATCAGACATTTAAAATACCACAGAAGCCCTTTCTTGACCTTTCCCAGTCATGTAAAAAAAACCTATCTACATCCTCAAAGTAAATTACATTCTTGCTGGCAATTCTGTGAAGTTATGCGCATTTTTAAGTTTTGTATAAGGAAATACAGTGTATAGTTTAAGTTTATGGCCTCTTTTTGCTCATTATTTTATTTGCAAGATTCATCTATGTTGCTGTTTACATTAGTATTTTGTTTGTTTCTATTGCTGAATGATATCCTCTTATCTGATTATACTATACTTTTTAACCAATTCTTTTGCTGATTGATATTGTTGAGTAAATTGGCATTGTTTATAATTTGGATTTGTTATGAGAAAATACTGCCATGAACATTTGACATTCTAGTAAATGTCTTTTACTGAGTGTATTTCAGGTAGTTCTTTTTCTCAGAATTGAATTTCTAGGTCATAGTTTATGCATATATTCAATTTTAGTAAGTACTGAAAAATGATATGTACACATTTCACTCTTCCTATCAGTCTATATGAATTCTCTTTACTTCCAATCCTTGTATTTTCTGTCTTTCCAGCAATTTGGATAGGAAGTAATCTCTTTATAGTTTCAATTTGCATTACCTTGAAGAATAATAAGGTTAAATAATGGTTAAAATATAATCATTTGTGATTTGGATATCCTTTTTGATATCCATTTGTTTGTTTGAATATTGAGTGGCCTATATTTTTATTCATTTGTAGATTTTTCAGTAAATTATATACATGAGTCAGATGTATATATTGCATGTATTTTCTCTCACTTGTTGGTTTCAATTTTCTCCTAGTGAATTTCTCTTAATACTTTCGTTAGATGAGAAGTTTTTCACTTCAGTGCAGTCCAGCTCATCATTTTCCCCCTATATAGTGATTTCTATATTCTTTCACTGAAGCTCACGTCTACCCCATATTCTTAAAGACAGTGGTCTACACTATCCTGTAGATATGTTCCTTTATTGTTTCACCTTTCCCCTTTAGTTCTCTTCAATACAATATGGTTTTCATTTTTTTGTTTGTATTTCATGGTTTGAATTCTTGGTAATTATCTTTTCAAATATTGCTTCCTCTGCCTTATCCACTTTTTTCGTGGGATTATGACTCTTGGCATATCAGACATTTTCTGAAATTTTTTCTCTGAATTTTCTTTCCATGCTTAAAGCTAAGCATTTTCTTCTGAGCTATATCAATTCATTAATCCTCTGTGAATAAATCCATATTCATTAATCTTTTAATCTTCTCAATCCTACCTATCAAGTCTTTAATTTTTGTTTCTTATTGTTCTGTAACCACCTTTTTCTTTTTTATTAACAAAAACTGGCTATCTACTAAAATTCTCTATCCTAAAATGCATTTTCCATAAACCTGTAAATCAAAATTGTTGTAGCGTCCTTATAATTTTAACATCTAGATCATCTTCCTAAATCTCTATTTTTTATTTTCTTTTTTACTCTTTTTTCTTTTTTTGTATGTATATTTATCTTGTATGGTGATAGCCTGGTAATATATGATTGAATCCTAATTATTGTGTAAAAATATAGTAGGGTTAATTTTTATTTCTGAATGGTCTTATCTTTCCCGTAGATATTTACTTTTGCATATTTCTGACTTATCTCCTGAATCTAGTATTGAAACTGAGCTAATTTAAAGCTGGGTTTCAGTTGTTTTTCGGGCTGGGCTATTTCAGATTTGCCCTTGTACACTGAGTGTAGCCTTCCAGGATCTGGCATATTAATCAGGCTTCTTAACTGGCCCTGAGCTTCATTTCTCCCTTCCCTGCACTTGCAAGACTGCCAGAAGATTTACATAGCTTCTTAGCCTCATACACCAACCTCTAGTTATTTCTGAATCTCTAGGTTTCCTCGTGCTTAGGAATCAGCAAACATCAGGAAAGAAAAAATGGCACTGAGCTACAGTTTCATGTTCCATTCTCTCTGAGGTTTTTTTTCCCCTCAAATTTTGGTTGTCTTAGTAATTTTCTGATGCCTCCAAAGAGATTTAATGTGTTTTACCCAGCTTTTCCAGTTGTTCCTGTCAGTAGAGTTGGTCTGAAACAAACTCGTCCATCATACGCAAAAGCAAAGTCCCAAATATAATGTATTTTTGATAGGCCTGTTATGGTTTTTTCTACAAGAATCTGAAGAAAGAGCAGCTTTCCATTTACATGATATCACAACTGTCTAACTAAATAATATCAATTATTTTTACTTTTCTTCAAAGGCCTTGTTTCCATTTAGCATTGTGCTTGCCAGGTACCTCCCTGATTTACTCCCATTTTGAAATGTAGGAGCCCATGCTGACCATGAATTTTAGTGTAAGCCTTATTATTTTAGAAAATAACAGAATTTTAACTCCTACTACTATACTTGAGACTCCATTTAATTGAAACACTTTTCTGAATCCTTTCCAAGGGCTTTGGGTACTTTTTCTATTCTGCTCCCACAGCTTTTATTATATGATTTTTCATGTTTTATTTTAATTATTTGTCTCTCCCTATCACTAAAGTATAGATCCCCTGGAGAAGGTCATGGCACCCCACTCCAGTATTCTTGCCTGGAGAATCTTATGGACAGGCTAAAGAACCTTATGGACAGGCGGGCTAAAGTCCATAGGGTTACACAGGACAGACATGACTGAAGGGACTTAGCAGGCACCACTACAGTATATGGCTATCCAAAGTCATAGCTATGCTTTATTTATCCTTATTTCTGGCACACAATTGAAGATACATATTTTTAATGAATGAATGAATAACATAATTCCCTACATAATCATGTTCAACTTGCAATTCACTAAGAGTATCAACTCCTTCTATCTATAGTTAAGCTTAGACATTTCATAGGCAGGATTAGTTGAGTTACATATATATTCATCTCATTCACAAATATATTTTTAAAAAGTCATTCTACAAAATTTTCACAGTGTGCTATTGCAAAAAGATGATTATCTATAACCAGCCAGCTAAGTTGTTCTTAAAAATATATTAATGAACACAGGGTAAATAATAAGCCCCCACCAGAAACTGAATTATTTAAATTTTATTTAGAATTTATTGACAATTTTTATCCTTCTCCTGAGATGTTATTTTTTATTTTAGGTTTTTTACATATATTTCTATAATAATTATAATATATTCATTATTGCTTTCTAAATTGCCACCAAGTTACATGCACTGAAACATTTCTGGTAAATTAGCTGAATTTTCCTCTTAAAAAACCATAGCAGTAAAGTGACAAATGCTATTGTAATGACTTTAGGTACTATTTTCTCATAAATACTAAGATGAGTGGCCTTGAAGTGAATAGCTTTAAATAATATTGCTGAAACAGAATGTGATTTTCTGACACAGATGGCTTTTACTGTATAGAGAAATACTTGACATAAGTTTTTTTTTTCTCTCTCTCATTATTGCAACTGATTAAAATTTTATGAGGATTACCTCAACATTCATTAGTCCTTTTGGGGCACAAGTCCAGCAAACTGCCCTTGCCCACTATTAATGATCAGAGGTAACTTCAACACCTTAGATTTATAAGACAATAAAGGTCAGGAAAAAAATTTAAATAACTTAGTCTGGTTTTTTTTTTCAGATTAAATTGAGATATTTACCTCTTTCATTTTGTCCATTTTGACAAATTGGGGAATGACATTCACTTTTTAAATATACTGACTATTTTCTTATAACATCCCAATTCCTCTGATATATTATGTTATTTTATACGTGTTCCTTTTAAATATTAAAATTGGAATGAAGTGACATCTGCAAAGTATAAAAATAACAAAAGCAAAGCGGTTAATACTGGATCAACATATCACATCTGGCCAATGTCTGTGGCTAGCATTCTACTCTCAAATGTGAGACAAAAGAGTAACATGTGCCTAAAATGCACAAGTAATTTTTATTAAGACAGCTCTGTGCTCTGATGCTTTAACAATCATCTGCATGTTCTCTCTTCATATATTGTTTTCCAAGTTCATGAGAACCTAGATCTTTATGGTATAATTACCAAGAAAAATATGCATTTTCATAATATACTGCTGCTGCTAAGTCGCTTCAGTCGCGTGTGACTCTGTGCGACCCCATAGACGGCAGCCCACCAGTCTCTCCCATCCCTGGGATTCTCCAGGCAAGAATACTGGAGTGGGTTGCCATTTCCTTCTCTGTCAAAATATACTGCTGCTGCTGCTGCTGCTGCTAAGCTGCTTCAGTCGTGTGTGACTCTGTGCAACCCCATACACGGCAGCCTACCAGGCTCCTCTGTCCCTGGGATTCTCCAGGCAAGAACACTGGAGTGGGTTGCCATTTCCTTCTCCGTCATAATATACTAGGAGACATTATATTTTCTTATTTGTGTTTCTTGGTAGTTTATTTACCTGTATTTTGAAATAATTCAAGTTTAAATTCACCTGAAGGTTTGTTTTATTTTTAATAACTAGTGTCATTTTAAGTATTTACTTTGGTAGATTTTACTCTCTTATTTAATTATAACCCTTGAATTTTAATTGGTGAGCCTAAACAGCAACCCAAAGAGTCAGACCCAACTGAGTGACTGAACTTAACTGTCTGAAAGACCTATGAAAATTATCTTCCTTAAAAGTAATGGGAACAATATTGGCAAATTTATGAAGATAAAACTTTTTCAGTTTGCTGAAAATTGACCAAATGCTTATAGCGATCTGAGGAGCATTTATTTGAGTATTAATACAGCTGAATCTCAGTAAGACCAGTGAGCACTGTGGCCTTTTCCTTACAACCACGCGCCTTTTCAACTCTGCAATAGCCTTGAAAACCAACAGCCGACCAAAATGGTGAAACTGTAATCTCCAGAAAGGCAGAGCAGGTTGCTACTCCTTCAAAACTTCCTCCCCAGAGACCTGTCATTCTTTATCCTGTCCAGGGGTTCTCTGAAAGATTGTCTTTATGTGACATACTCAGCTCAGCAGCGAAACTGAAAGTTGCTCAACCCTGTTGATTCTTTGGGACCCCATGGACCATAGAGTTCATGGAATTCTCCAGGCCAGAATACTGGAGTGGGTAGCCGTTCCCTTCTCCAGGGGATCTTTCCAACCTAGGGATCAAACCCAGGTCTTCTGCATTGCAGGCAGATTCTTCACCAGCTGAGCCACCAGGGAAGGCCAAGAATGGAGTGGGTAGCCTATCCCTTCTCCAGGGGATCCTCCCCAGCCAGGAATTGAACCAGGGTCTTCTGTATTGCAGGCAGATTCTTTGCCAGCTGAGCTACCAGGGAAGGTCACAAAACCTCTTTTCCCAGGTGTTTTTTGAAAACAGTACGAGTTATTTAAACTGTTGTTTAACCTAGCGGCTGCTGAGGACAGTGGATAACATTTGGAGAAAACAGTAGGCTGAAACATAGCTTCCAATTCATTTTACGAAGCAAAAACATGAGGTATTATACCTTGTATGAGGTGTGATACCAAAAGCAGACAAAGATATCACAAGTTGAGACAATTATAGGCCAAAACCTTTAGGAATATAGATGCAAACTTCCTTAACAAAATACTGTCAAATTGAATCCTGCCCTTATAAAAAGAAATTATACACTATGACGAAGTAGAATTGTTCCTGGGAATGCTTGTTTATTCTGCATACAAATATCACTCAATGTAATAACTAACAATGTAATGTTTGATTAATATACCATATTGACATGAATAAAGAATGAATATTACATTATTTCTTTGACAAAAAGAATGCTTAATAAAGTAGAAGTTGAAAGAAATTTTTATATCCTGAAAAAGATCACGCATTGGATAATTAGGTAGAAAAAAAAAAAAAGAAGATGTCTATTTGGAATGGAGGAATTAACATCATCCTTAGGAATTAAAAAAAAAAAAAAAAAAACACAACTATCAGCCAATAAATCAGGTCAGCAGGATACAAGATTAATATACTGAAATTAACTACTTCTGTGCCCAAGCAATAAACAGTCCATGGGGTCACAAAGAGTTGGACACAACTGAGCGACTAAACTGAATATACCTGAAACAACCTGAAAATAAAATTAAGAAAATAAGTCCATGTGTAACAGTATCAAAAAGAACAAAACACTTAGGGATATATTTAAGAAACAGAGACGTTTGACTTGTGCACTGAAAACTACAAAGCATTACTGAAACAAAGAAAACTAAGTAAATTAAAAGGTGGCATGTGTTCATTTACTGGCAGACCTAATGCTGTTAAGATAGCAATACTCATCGAGTTGGTCTACAGGTTTGACATCAGTTCAGTTCAGTTCAGTCGCGCAGTCATGTCCATCTCTTTGCGACCCCATGAATCGCAGCACGCCAGGCCTCCCTGTCCATCACCAACTCCCGGAATTAACCCAAACCCATGTTCATCGAGTCGGTGATGCCATCCAGCCATCTCATCCTCTGTCGTCCCCTTTTCCTCCTGCCCCCAATCCCTCCCAGCATCAGAGTCTTTTCCAATGAGTCAGCTCTTAGCATGATGTGGTCAAAGTACTGGAGTTTCATCTTTAGCATCAGTCCTTCTAAAGAATACCCAGGACTGATCTCCTTTAGAATGGACTGGTTGGATCTCCTTGCAGTCCAAGGGACTCTCAAGAGTCTTCTCCAACACCACAGTTCAAAACCATCAATTATTTGGCACTCAGCCTTCTTCACAGTCCAACTCTCACATCCATACATGACCACTGGAAAAACCATAACCTTGACTAGATGGACCTTTGTTGGCAAAGTAATGTCTCTGCTTTTGAATATGCTATCTAAGTTGGTCATAACTTTCCTTCCAAGGAGTAAGTGTCTTTTAATTTCATGGCTGCAATCATCATCTGCAGTGATTTTGGAGCCAAAAATAAATAAATAAATAAATAAAGTCTGACACTGTTTCCACTGATTCTCCATCTATTTCCCATTAAGTGATGGGACCAGATGCCATGATCTTAGTTTTCTGAATGTTGAGCTTTAAACCAACTTTTTCACTCTCCATAATCCCTATCAAATGTCAAGTTTTTTTTTTCTTGCAGAAATTAGCAATCTGATTCTAAAATTAATATGGAAATTATGAAGAATTTAGAATAGTCTAAAGCATCTTGAAAAAGAACAGCTAAGTAGGCAAACTCACACTTCTGGATTTCAAAATGTACTACACAAGCTACAAACAGTCATGACTGCGTAGTACTAGCATACAGTAAATATTAGACTAATGGAATATAATTAAAAATCCAGAAATAAACCCACATAGATGGCACAGTGGTAAAGAATCTGCCTGCCAAGCAGGAGACATGAGTTCAATCCCTGAGTTGGGGAGATCCATTGGAATGGCAATCCATTCCAGTGTTCTTGCTAAGAAAATTCCATGGACAGAGGATCCTGGCAGGCTGCAGTTCATGGGATTCACAAAGAGTCGAATATGACTGAGCACACACACTAGGCTAGGCTATTTATGATTAACTGGTTTTCAACAATAGGGCTAAGACAATGTCAATGAATGGTGCTGGGAAAATGGATATCTACAGGCAAAAGAATAAATTTTGACCCCCCCCCACCAACTATATGCAAAATTAAGTTAAAAATGCATCAAATACTGAAATATACCACCTGAATTTATAAAATTCTTAAGAGAGCTGAATCTTCATGACTTTGCATTAGGGAATGGTTCCTACATATAATACTTAAAGAACAAGAACAAGTTAATAACATTTTTTTTTAAAGATGAAATTTTGTGTGCATTAAAGTCACTATTAAGAAACTAAAAAGGCCATGCATGCATAAAATGGAAGATATGTGATTTGCAAATTGTATATCTGATTACAGTCTAGTAATATATATACAGTAAGATATATGCAGAACTATTGAAATTCTACCAAAATAATCATAAACATTTAAAAAGTGAGCAAATTATTTTGAACGCATGTTTCCAAATTAGGGAAAATGTTAATTAGAAAATGTGATGTCACTTCCATTCACTAGAATGACAAAGCAAAAATCACAGACAATAATAACTGTTAATGAGAATGTGAAAAAATTAGAACCCTCATACATAGTTTGTGGGAATGTAAAATGGTGCATTAGAAAACAGTTAACACTTCTCCAAAAGTGAATCACTGAGCTTTCATGTGGCCCAGTAATATCACTTGTAGGCATATACTCAGAGGAGTTGAAAACATATGTCCACACAAAAACTTTTACATGAGTGTTCATAGCACCAAAGTAGAAACAGCCCAACTGTATTTATGAATGACTAAAGAAGCATGGTGCATCCGCACAATGGACTTTGCTTTTGTTCAGTAGTTAAGTCATGTCTGAATTTCTGCAGCCCCATGAACTGCAGAACACCAAGCTTCCTTGTCCTTCACCATCTACCTGAGTTTGCTCAAACTCCTGTCCACTGAATCAATCGGGTCATCCAACCATCTCATCCCCTTTTCTTTCTGCCCTAATCTTTCCCAGAATCAGGGTCTTTTCCAATGAGTTGGCTCTTGGCATCTGGTGGCCAAAGTATTGGAGATTCAGCTTCAACATTAGTCTTTCCAATGAATATTCAGGGTTGATTTTCCTTAGGAATGACTGGTTTGATCTCCTTGCAGTCCAGGGGACTCCCAAGAGTCTTCCCCAGCCTCACAGTTCAAAAGCATCAATTCTTTGGCATTAAGCTTTCTTTATGGTCAAACTCTCACATCCATACATGACTATTGGAAAAGCCATAGCTTTGACTCTACAGAACCTTTGTCAGCAAAGTGGTGTCTCTGCTTTCTAATAAACTGTCTAGATTATTAGTTGTCTAGGTTTAATAAGCTGTCTAGCTATCAGGAGCAAGTGTCTTTTAATTTCATGGTTTCAGTCACCATCCATAGTGATTTTGCAGCCCAAGAAAATAAAGCTTGTCACTGTTTCCATTTTTTCACCATCTATTTGCCATGAAGTGATGGGACTGGATGCCATGATCTTAGTTTTTGGAATGTTGAGTTTTAAGCCAGCTTTTTCACTCTACTCTTTCACCCCCATTAAAAAGCTCTTTAGTTCCTCTTCACTTTCTATCACTAGAGTGATATCATCTGCATATCTGAGACTTCTGATGTTTCTCCCAGCAATCTTGATTCCAGCTTGTGATTCATCCAGCCTGGCATTTTGCATGATGTAATCTGTATATTAATTAAATAAGCAGGGTGATAATATACAGCATGTCATATTCCTTTTCCAATATCAAACCAGTCAGTTCTTCCATGACTGATCCTAACTGTTACTTCTTGAGTAGCATACAGATTTCTCAGGAGATGATAAGGTGGTCTAGTACTCCCCTCTCATTAAGGATTTCCCATAGTTTGCTGTGATCCACACAACCAAAGGATTTAGCATAGTCAATGAGCAGATGTTTTTCTGGAACTCCCTTGCTTTCACCATGATCCAACAAATGTTGGCAATTTAATCTCTGGTTCCTCTGCTTTTTTGAAATCCGTCTTGTACATCTGGAAGCTCTTAGTTCACATACTGCTGAAGTCTAGCTCAAGAATTTTGAGCATAACCATACTAGCATGTGAAATGAGCCCAACTGTATAGTAGCTTGAACATTGGAATTTCCCTTCTTTGAGGTTGCAGCGAAAGCTGACCTTTATCCAGTCCTGTGACCACAGCTTAGTTTTCCAAACTTGCTGACATACTGAGTGCAGCACTTTAACAATTTCATCTTTAAGAGTTTAAGTGGCTCAGCTGGAATTCTGTCTCCTCCACTGGCTTTGTTCATAGCCAGTGTGTTTGTAGAGCTTCCTAAGGCCCCCTTGACTTTACTCTCCAGGATGTCCAGCTGATGAGTGACCACAACATCCTGGTTATCTGGCTAATTAATACCTTTCTTGTATGGTTCTGTGTATTCTTGCCACCTCTTCTTAATCTGCTCTGGTTCTGTTAGGTCCTTACATTTCTGTTATTGTGCCTATCCTTGCATGAAACATTCTCTTGATATCTCCAGTTTTCTTGAAGAGATCCCTAGTCTTTCCCATTCTATTGTTTTCCTCTATTTCCTTTCATTGTTCATTCAAGAATCTCTTATCTCTCCTTGCTATTCTCTGAAACTCTGCATTCAGTTGGGATTACCTTTCCCTTTCTCCTTTGCCTTTCATTTCTCTTCTTTCCTTAGCTATTTGTAAGGCCTCCCATGGCAACCACTTTTCCTTCCTTCATTTCTTTTTCTTTGGGATGATTTTGGTCACTGTCTCTTGTACAAGGTTATGAATCCCCATCCATAGCTGTTTGGGCACTCTGTCTACCCAATCTAATCACTTGAATCTATTCATTCAATCTACTCTATTATCATAAGGAATTTGATTTAGGTCACGCCTGAATGGCCTAGTGGTTTTCCCTACTTTCTTCAGTTTAAATCTAGATTTTGCAATATGGAGCTCATGATCTGAGCCACAGTCAGTTCCCAGTCTTGTTTTTGCTGACTGTATAGAGCCTCTCCAGAGTCCTATTGGCTGCATAGAACATAATCAATCTAATTTTGGTATTGATCATATAGTGATGTCCATGTGTAGAGTTGACTATTGGGTTGTTGAAAAAAGGAATTTGCTATGACCTGTGTATTCTCTTGACAAAACTCTGTTAGCCTTTGCCCTGTTTCATTTTGTATTCTAAGGCAAAACTTGCCTGTTATTCTGGGTATCTCTTGATTTCCTAGTTTTGCGTTCCAATCCCTTATGATGAAAAGGACATCTTTTTCTGTTAATTCTAGAAGGTCTTGAAGATCTTCATAGAACCCGTCACCTTCAGCTTCTTTGGCATTGGTGGTTGGAGCATAAACTTGGGACTGTGATGTTGAATGGTTTGCCTTGGAAATGAACTGAGATCATCCTGTGTTTTTGAGCTTGTATACAAGTGCTGTGTTTTAGACACTTTGCCTTGACTGTGAGGGCTACTCCATTTCTTCTAAGGGATCCTTGCCCACAGTACTGGGTGTAATTATGTATACTTCCCTTTTATTCTCAAATATGCCCCCATTTGGTTGATAAATTAGTTTGTATCACAAGACTTAAGAGCATAGTATCTTATATTAATAAGCATATGCTGGTATTTTTAGCCTCTGTCATGGAAAGTAATTATGGAAAGGAATAAGGTAATAGCTTTGGTATGGGCAACTGATAATATCTGCCACTAATTAAGTACTACATAATTTCTAATTTTGAAATTAGACATTGTATAAATTAAATAATTCATACTAAAATTCTCTGTGATTATCTGGTTGTCTGTGAATGTGAATTTAAGAAGAATCCTCAGTGAGCCAAGCCAATTTTATTATCAGGGAAAAATCCAATTTTGTCTTTTTATTTCAAAATATTGATAAAGATATTTTTAGCTGCTTCTCCATTTTTGCTTTTCTATTTCTTTTCATGATATTCTAATATATTTTGTTTGGTTTTCCTGCAGCATTAGACCCAGTGACCAAGCAACTTATGCTTCAGACAGCTAAGCCAACTTTTGGTCATCTGTCAGATGTAAGTAAAATGTTCAAATAATAACACAAATTGCTGTTCATGATAATTAAATGTAAGCATTTATTATGTTTAAATATGCTTGGTTTTGTTGCTAATAAAAATGAGTTCATATTATCCACCACAGAAAATAATGGAATAGGATATTTGTAAAAGTTCTTACAATGATCCATTTACCTACTTATGTGTTTCAATGTTATGGTAATACTTCTATAATGTGCAGACTTACAACACACCACAAAGACATCTATGGCTTATCACAACAAAGTTTACCATGTAATCATTCTTACATAAAAAAAACTTCCCTATTTTTGTTCTAGGAGCTTTATAGTTTCAGATCTTATGTTTAATTCTTTAATCCATTTTGAGTTGATTTTTGTATATAGTGTTTAAGATAAAGATCTAATTTCATTCTTTTTCATTTCTGCAGTGTAGGCACATAGATGAACTTTGGGGAGCTTATGCTAAATGATATAAACCAGTCACAGAAAGACAAATACTGCACAATTTTACTTACATGAAGTAACAAATTAGACTCGAGGGAGCAAAAATTAGAATTGTGGTTTCCATGGATTGGGGGAAGAGGTTAATAGGGAGTTGCTAACTCCCCATTCCAGGGTATCTTCCTGACCCAGGGATTGAACCCAAGTCTCCTGGGTTTCTTGCATTGCAGGCAGATTCTTTACCATCTGAGCACCAGAAAAGTCCCTAATTAATTGATATAAAATCTCAGTTTTGCAAGATGAATGTTCTAGAGGTCACCTGTACAACATTCTGCCTATAGACAATACTACAGTATTATATACTGAAAAATCTGTTAAGTATATAACACTTTTTCAGTGTGAGCATATTCTTTTCATGTAAATAAGATATAATTGCAATAAATGCAGCTTATACCAATCTCTATAAAACTTACATTTATAATGTATTATAGAATGCGTGTGTGTGCAAGCTCAGTCGTGTCTGACTTTTTCAGACTCCCATGGATGGTAGCATTCCAGGTTCCTCTGTCCATGGGGTTTTCCAGGCAAGAATACTGGAGCAGGTTATTTCCTCTTCCAAGGGATCTTCCTGACCTAAGGATGGAACCCACATTTCCTGCAGCTCCTGCATTGGTAGGCAGATTCTTTACCACAGAAACACCCAGGAAGCCCTTGTAGAATGCACAGAGGGTCATTATAAATTATACCATTTAGAATATTTTTTCTCTTTTTTTAAATTTATTTTAATTGGAGGATAATTTCTTTACAATATTTTGTTGGTTATACAAGAAAAGAAAAACATTGAACAAGTTTATGATATAATGAGAATATGGGGAAAAGTTTAAATCAATAACATTCTGGAGAGGTCTGAAGAAGGCTAGAATCCTGATGGCATTGTTCTACATAAAAGGAAGGGAGAACCCAAGGCCACATATCTGTAGTGAGTATTTGTGAGAATGGAAGATACGATGTGCGATTTGAGAAAATAGTAGAAAAATCAAGGGAAAAGGAAGTAGACTGGCAATTTAACCAAATAAGAAGATTGAGGCCCAGAAATCCCTGAAGGAAGTTTTTAAAGACTAACTTGTTTATGGCTTCCCAGACACCACTGGTAAAGAATCCGCCTGAAAAAGCAGGAGATGCAAGAGACAAGGGTTCGATCCCTGGGTTGTACAGATACCCTTGAGTAGGAAATGACCACCTGCTCCAGGATCCTTGCCTGGAAAATTCCACAGAGGAGCCCATGTGGGCTACAGTCCATGGGGTCGCAAAGAGTCGGACACGACTGAGCACAGCACTCACACACAAATGTGTTTATGGAGTGGAGCTCAGAGCCAGACATCCCTTCCATCTCCCCACAAAATTCTTAGTGAATCCCTTTAACTCACTTATGTTTTGGTGTTTCCTTGTGGTTGAATTTGAACACACGTGGAGTATTCCTTTAGGACTAAAGAGTGGTGAGAATAGAAGCTCCCCAGAGAGAGCAACATGTGGGTTATTCTTTGAATACTCATCTGGGATTTCTGAATGAAGATGCTCTTCTCATCTATGTTTTGGATTAAATCATTGTGATAAAACTGACTTCACTATGGTTGCCAAATGATACACACCTTGATGGTAGTTGGCATATGACTGAGTAGAAGACAGACATTATGAGGTGAACATTGTGCAGTTTAATATGGAAAGATTCAAAGTGAAAGAAAGTGAAAGTGTTAGCCGCTCAGTCGTATCTGACTCTTTGCAACCCCATGGACTGTAGCCTCAGGTTCCTTTATACATGAAATTCTCCAGGCAAAATTACTGGAGTGAGTTGCCATTCACTTCTCCAGGGAAGCTTCCTGACCCAGGAACCGAACCCAGGTCTCCACATTGCAGGCAGATAAAGTGTTAAATACATGAACCATTCCATATATTTGAATGAGAGATTTAAGAAATGTCATTCTGAAGTTTTAAGCTAGTAATGGATATATAACTGAGCTACAACAGATAACCAAATCTTAAGATATTAAAGCATTTCCAGGATTATTATAAAATGTCCATGACAGATGTCACCTGTAGAGGTGAAATTCCCTAGAGAAAGTACACTATTGGGTGATTTGGTCATCCATCAAGTATTAGAATGATTTAGTGAGGTTGAAAGCTGCCAGAAAATAGAGAAATGTATTGGGGGTGTAATGCCAGTGACATGAGAAAAATATTTTGATTTGTGGCTAGAATATGCCACTGAAATGCTCAGAAGGAACAGGTTTAAAGTAGAGAAATGAAAGAGATTACAAAATCATTTGTAAGACCAGTGCTAGGACTTACATAACGTGGATGTGTCTCTCTGTTTTTGGTGGCATTATATGATAAAGTGGAAAGTAGCTGGGGCTAAGATGAGAGGATTTTGATTCTAAATCAAAGAGACAAGAAATAAAATACCTTTACACATATTTTGAACACTACAGAGACTTTGTAATAAGCCTTCTGAAATATGATGTGGAGAAAATACCGGGACTCCTCAGAAATAGTACTTTAAGAGCAATTTATAAATTAGCCTTCCTGGAAAGACCTTGAATTCATTAATAAAACAAACTTGCCCCTTTATATCTGTCTCTTAACTGTTTTAAAATAAAGAAGACTAAAGGTAGGAATTCCTGCCCTCAGTAAACAAAAAGAAATAGCCGACTTGAAACTTCAATTGTCATTTTAAATTGGCCCATCTGCAGACCGCTAATATGTGTCTCATCTGCCTGAGATCATATGAGATGAAGAACAGGAAGAAGTTGGCTTCCCAAACTTGCCCTTGGCACTGGAATTGCCCACTAATTTGATTCTGGTCTGGTGGTTGTCCTACATAGAACTGGAAGGACCACCTGAGGCAGGAAAAACAGATTTTGGAAATAAAAGCAAAGAGCCTTCCAAGAGGCGAGGAAATAGAAACAACCATTCATTTTGGTTATTTTAAGGGTAGAAACCATAATCTTCTAGAGAAATTAAGCTCATGGAATGAGAGGGTTTGAAAGGAATGCTGAGATATCGGTGTGAGCAGCTTAGTCGCTCCTTCGTGCCCAACCCTTTGTGGCCACACCCGCCATGCAGGCTCCTCTGTCCGTGGGATTTTCCAGGCAAGAACACTGGAGTGAGTTGCCGTTTCTTCCTCCAGGGGATCTTTCCGATTCAGGGATCAAACCTGCGTCTCCAGTGTCTCCTGCATTTTCAGGCGGATTCTTTACCACTGAGCCACCTGGGAAACCCAGGGATATCAGTATTAGGGGCTAAAGGTGTTTGTGGAAGGTGGGCTATAGCTCAGAGGATAAAAGGTGCTAAATAGATACGGATTGAACTTTTAAGTTCACCTCTAAACCTCTCCTTCTGTAGCAATAATAATTGCGTACTTCCTGACTTAAGAATACCTACTGACCCGTGCTGTGTGCTTAGCTGCTTGGTTGTGTCTGACGCTTTGCGATTCCGGGGGCTGCCGCCCGCCAGATTCCTCTGTCCATGGGATTCTCCAGGCAAGAATGCTGGAGTGGGTTGCCATTTCCTTCTCTAGGGGATCTTTTGAACCCAGGGCTCCAGCACTGCAGGTGGATTCTTTCCATCTGAGCTACCAGGGAAGCCTGACCTCTGCTGACACAGGTAGAATTTTGCTTGACTGAGGGAGGGCTTCCCTGTGGCTCATATGGTAAAGAATCTGCCCCCAACGCAGAAGACCCAAGTTTGACCCCTGAGTTGGGAAGATCCCCTGGAGAAGGGAATGGCTACCTACTCCAGTATTCTTGCCTGGAGGATTCCATGGACGGAGGAGCCTGGCCGGCTACAGTCCACGGGGTCACAAAGAGCTGGACATGAGTGAGCAACTAACACTTTAACTTTACTTTTTTTCACTGACCTCTGTTGACACAGTGTAATTTTGCCTGACTTGACTGAGAGAGGGGTAAATCCAGACTCAGAAGAAGAGATTTCTCCACAGTTAAGTCATCAGACTGGAATAGGAGACACCACCCCAAAAGAAGACATTGAGAAAGCTCTGGATTGGGACAGGAATTTAAACAAATAGTCAATGGAGCCCTTGGTAATACCAAGGAAATCCTGGTGTTGTCTTCTCCTTGAGAAGATTTTGGGTGGGGGAATGCCCAGATATTTTTCTATAGGAAATAATATAAATGAGAAAGAACAAGGTCTGTTATTCACCAGGGTGAGTGGATGTAGGAACGGCTGGAGAGGAGAGATGAACTGGCAGGAAAGGGCGACCCTGTGAGCAGAGATCGAGACCATGCAACCTGGGATCTGAGTATAAAGGGGAAAGTGAGGTGTCAGGGGAAAAAAAGCAGCAAAAGCAAAATGGATTAAGGAGTAAATCCTAAGTTGGAAGTACAGCCAAAGAAAGACTTAGAAGAAAATACACATTTATAAACAAACTAAGTTGGTTGCCGTTGCAGGTTTAAAGTAAAAGTTCTGTTTCCCCTCAAAAATCTTCAACTGCTTACTAACGATTTTTTTTTTTTTCTTTTTTAACACTCAGTGTAAAAAGATGCCAGCTCTGACTTACACTTTAGTGGGGACAAGAACAGATGCTGCCTGCAAAGCCAGCCACATGTGTTAAACCATATAGCACAGAAAAATCAAACACACTTTATTTTCCAAATGTGCTAATAGCCATGCAAGTGTTCATTTTTAATTCTGTATGTGCCCCCGTGTTGTTTTATGATGATTCTAAAGCTGTTTCAAATTTTGCCTCCTTCAGGGGCATCTATACTTGTCCTTTGCACAAGCCAGAATTCTTTTGTTAACCAATTCTTGCAGAATCATATGAGCAGAATACATATCTGAGAAAAATACCTGTATCCTTTAAACATTTTTTCATGCTGATCAGCATTTTTCCACAGTCACAGAGTTTTATTGCCTCGTTTTTAATATAACGCATCTTAGACACAGCTCAGTAGTATTTTTATAATTATTGACTTTTTCAACAAAGCCAAATTCTTATGTGTATTACCACAAAGAGCCACCTTCAATATTCATTTTCGACCTTTCTCCCTGTTTATCTATTCAGACTATGTTTAATTCTCCTATGTTTACTTCTAAAAGCTCTATTGTTTTAATTTTCACAATTTACCTGAAGTTGGCTTTTGGGAATGGTATGAATTTAAGGCCAAGTTTCTTGTTTATGTTTTTTCTATGTGGATATTCAATTTTCTGAGTTCCATGTAATAAAAAGGCCATCCTTTATCCACTGAACTACATTGCCACCATTGATATGAATCAGGTGACTACATATGCATGAGTTTATTCATGTATTCTCTCTTTTTTAATATAGGCCCATTGACTATTCCTATACCAGTGCCACAGTGGCTTAATTTTTGAGAATTACATATAAATTTGGGACTTTTTGCAGATTAAATCCTTCTACTTTGTTCTTCACGATTATCTTGTCAATTCACTTCATCTTTGAATTTCCTTTAAATTTTATAATAAAATTGACTTATTGAAATACACAAAATAACGTGTTGAGATATTGAGGTTTTCTATTTGTCCTCATTTTTCAGTAATTTTATTTTGATGTATCTATCTTATTTCTATTTATTCTCTTTCAGTGTTAGAGCTTTTTCAGTCTACAAGTTTATATTTTTAATTTGTTCTGGAAAATGCTCATCCAGGATTGTTTCAAATAATGATTCCACGTCATTCTTCTTCCTTTCCATCTCAGACTCTACTTAAATGTGCGTGAGAAAATTTTACTCTATATGTATTTTTTCTACGTATTTTCTATATTTATATTTCTTTTGGTCTCTGCTTCATCTTACTGGCTTTCAGCTGCTCTTCTTTCCAGTTCACTAATCCTATTTTCTACTCTTTAATGTGGGGTTTATCTGTTGCCATCTTAAATTCCAATGATGTAGATTCTAATTATCGGATGATAGCATATTTTTTCTTCCTTTTCGTTCACCTTTTTATACTATTTTCTTGAACACATTAGTCAAAGTTATTTTCTTTGACTATGATAAGAATATTTAACATAGATTTACCCTTTAAACAAATTTCTAAGTGCCTGTATTGCACTGTTATCTATAGACGCATCATATAATAGATCTCTACAGCTTATTTATCTTGCATAACCGGCACTTTACACCTATTGAATAGCAATTCCACAGTCTACTCTCTATTTATATGAGTCTGGCTGTTTTAGATACTTCATATAAGGGGAATCATGTTGTATTTTTCCTTTTGTAAACTGGGTTATTTCGCTTAGCATAAGGTATTTCAGTTTATCCATGTTGTTGCATATGACAGAATTTTCTTCTTTTTTAAACTAGAATAATTTCCATATATATAAATATATACACATACACACACAGACATACCATATTTCTTTATCTAAATGTTGATGGACCTTTCGGTTGTATCTGTATGTTGACTATTTTGAATAGTTCAAAAGCATGGGACTAAAGATATTAATCTGATGTCTTGATTTTAGCTTTTTTTGACTGCACTTTCATAAGAGGCCCTGCTGGATCGTACGGTAGTTCAGTTTTAATTATCAAGGAACCTCCATATCATTTTCCATAGTGGCGATACCAATTTACATTCCTACCTGCTGTGTACAAGAGTTCTAATTTCTCCACATGTCCACCAACAGCTATCCTTTGTTGTTTTATAATAGCCATACTAACATGTGTGAAGTGAAACTCAGTGTGGTTCGAATTTGCATTTCTCTGACGGTTAATGATATTCAGCTCCTTCTCATGCACCTATCGGCCATATACATGTCTTCTTGAGAAATATTTAAGTTGCTTTCTCATTTTGTGTTTTGTTTTGTTTTTTGAACCAGAATACGTAGTAAACGACTAATTATTCCATCCCTAAAATATACTGGATGCTACAACAGCAGGTTTCTCAGATTTGGGTGTGGTCCCTTCCTCATGTTCCCATCTGTGGTATACCATGCCAATGACCATTTGTCATTTAGCCTTGGCACTGGAGCTGTACTATTTACCACAGGTCCACTTCTCAAGGTGGTCAAATCACAGTGACCTCATATTATGCATATCTCACTGAAACACTTTTCATTCCATTTGTCATCTTATTTCTGTAGCCTAGTCCAAAAAACTATCTTTTTTCAACCTTTAAAAGAGCTAAAAATCTCTTCGTTATAAGCAAGGGCATTTATTTGGCCTATGATCTCTGTCATTGTTGTCTTCAGAAACAAATAGTAGTAATGCAACAGATTTCAAACAATATGTTAACAAATTTTCCTTTTGAAAAATTATGAACTTAATCATAGAGGATCTATAATTCAGAATATTAAAATTTCACTTTTTCTGAGTGTAAGTTGCCCTTAAAAGGTTGTGTAGAAAATGTTTATCTTATTAATTAAGAATTTACATATATGTGTGTGTCTAGTGTACTAACAAAATATTTCAATAAGATTGTGATGTATGTTTACCCATTTTTAAATCAGTTTATCTAGGGTTTTTTTTGTTTGTTTGGTTGGTTTTTTTTTTTTTTGCTCTTGAATTAAGAATGAGTTCCTAATATATTTTGGATATTAACCCCATATAAGATATATGAGCTAACCAGTATTTTCTCCCATTCTGTAGGACATCTTGGTGGCTCAGACGGTAAAGTGTCTGTCTACAATGCGGGAGACCAGGGTTCAAGCCCTGGGTTGGGAAGATCCCCTGGAGAAGGAAATGGCAATCCACTCCAGTACTATTGCCTGGAAAATCCCATGGACAGAGGAGCCTGGTAGGCTACAGTCTATGGGGTCGCAAAGAGTCGAACACAACTGAGAGACTTCACTTCACTTCACTTCTTCTTAATATATTTTGGATATTAACCCCATATCAGATATATGAGCTAACCAGTATTTTCTCCCATTCTGTAGGACATCTTTTAATTTTGTTGATTATTTCACTTGTTGCAAAGAAATGTTTGAGTGCCACGCTATCTCACTTGTCTGCTTTTGCTTTCCTTGTTTGTGCTTTTGGTGTCATTTCAAAGAAACCATTGCCCAGACCAATGTCACATAACTTTCCTTATATTTTCTTCTAGAAATTATACAATTTCAAGTCTTATATTTAGTACATTTTGAATTGATTTTTTTTATGTATAGTGTAAAATAAGGGTCAAATTTCAGCATTTTGCATGAATATATTCAGTTTTCCCAATACCAGTTGGTGAGAAGGTGATCCTTTCCTTATTGAACATTCTTAGCCTCTCCTTGAATGTAAGTTGACCATATATGTGAGGTTTATTTCTGGGATCTCTGGTTCCACTGGTCTTTATATCTGCTTTTAGTCTAGAACCATACTGTCTTAATTGCTGTAGCTTTGTAATTTGAAATCTGAAAATGTGATAAACACAGTTTTGCTCTTCTTTCTCAAGATTGCTTTGGCTATTTGGGGCCTTTGTGATTTCATATGAATTTTAGGATTGCTTTTCCTTTTTCTGTAAAAAATACCATTGGGATTCTGATAGAAATTGCACTCAGTCCGTAGATTAGTTATGGACATTTTAACATCGATTTTTCCGCTCCATGAACACACAGATATAATTTATTTTTTTATCAGTGTTTTATAGTTTTCAGTGTATAAGCATTTTAACACCTTGGTTAAGTTTATTCCTAAGTTTTCCTTTTTTTTTTTTTTTTCAGTACCGTGGTAAATGAGATTATTTTCTTAATTTCTTTTTCACGTATCTTGTTGTTATTATTCAGAAATATAACTTATGTTCACTTTGTATCCTGCAACTTTAAAACTAGACAGAGTACTACAAGAAATGATAGCCCAATGTTCTTTGAGAGCATAGAATCAAAAGCCTCACAAAATACTAGCAAACCAAGTTTAGCAGCATATTGAAAGGATCATACATCTTGATCAAGTGATGCTTATTCCTAAATCAAAAGGATAGTTCAACATAAATCATTTAATGTGATACACCAAATGCACAGAATGATAGATAAAAATCACGTTCATATCAAAATATGGAGAAAAAGCATTTGATTAAACTTGCTAGTCTTTCATTATTAAAGTTCTCAACAAACTTAGTAGGAAAGCACATCAACATAATAAGTGACATATATGACAAGCTCAGGGAACTTCCCTGGTGGCTCAGTGGTGAAGAATCTGCCTGGGATGCAGAAGATGCAGGAGACCTGCCTGGGTTTGATCCCTGGGTCAGGAAGATCTCCTGGAGGAGGGCATGATAACCCACTCCAGTACTCTTGCCTGGAGAATTCCATGGAGAGAGTAGCCTGGCAGGCTGCAGTCCATTGGGTCCACAGAGTTGGACATGACTGAAGCAACTTAGCATGCACGACAAGCTCACATACTCATACTCAACGTTGAAAAGCCAAAAGCATTTACTCTAAGATAAGGACCAAGGCAAGGATGCCCACCGTCACACCACTTTTATTCATTGTAGTACTGGAAAATCCAGCTGAGACAATTAGTCAAGAAAAAGAAATAGAGAGCATCCAAGTTGGAAAAGGAGAAGTAAAATTATCTGTTGATAGATGACATGAGCTCATATGTAGAAAATTCTAAAGAATCCATGAACACACTTATACACACAGACAAAATGATCAAAGTTATTTTAAAGTACTAATCTCCTATGCTCTGCAGGAACAATAGTCAACCACAAAGTAATCCATTCTACCCAGAAGCAGAAGTTCTGCATTTTTTTTTTTGCTAAAATCGTGAATCAAAACACTTTCACTGGGTTAATTTTTTTTCCATTAGCTTCTTTGGCTTGACCACTTTTCAGGGCTTCCCTGGTGGCTCAGTGGTAAAAGAATCAGCCTGCCGATGCAGGAGACATAAGTTTGATCCCTGAAGGAAATGGCAACCCACTTTAGTATTCTTATCTGGGAAATCCCACCTGATATGAAGAACTGACTCACTGGAAAAGATCCTGATGCTTCGAAATATTGAAGCCAAAGGAGACAGAGACAGCAGAGGATGAGATGGTTAGATAGCATTACCAACTCAGTGGATGTGAATTTGAGCAAACTCTGGGAGATAGTGGAGGGCAGAGGAGCCTGGAGTGCTACAGTCCATGGGTCACAAAGAGTCGGACACATCTTAGCAACTGAAAACCAACAACCACTTTCCTATGGTTTTCAATTTCCCAATGAGTGATTCAAATGCCTTTCAGCCCCTAACATCTGGAGTCATTCAAGTTGAGTCTCCCTTGTACCCAAGCATCTTTCCCTGCAGGAATACCTATGTTGTTTAGCCACTAAGTCATGTCTGACTCTTTTATGACCCCATGGTCTAGAGCCCACCAGGTTCCTCTGTCCATGGGATTTCCCAGCCAAGAATACTAGATTAGGTTGCCATTTTCTACTACAGGGGACCTTCCAGACCCAGGGATTGAACATACCTCCCCTACATTGGCAGGTGGATTCTTTACCACTGCCCGACTAGGGAAGCAAGAATAGCTTTACTTATGATAATTAACTTACCTATCCATTTTAAACATTTATATATTAAGATTATGCCATTGCATGAAATAGAAATTCCTTTTCTCTAACTTTATTCTTTGTGGGAAGGATAGACCTTAAGCAAGGCACTTAATGACCATGATTTGATAAATTAATAAATCCTATGGAGAACAAAGGAAGTCTGGTAGTTACATGAGAATAATTGACAGAATGCACAAAAAGATTTTTAAATATGCAAAGACTAGAGAGACATTACTTTGAACTATAGTTGACTCACACTGGTTGAAAAAGAAGCAAAAGGAGCAGAGAGAATAAATAATAGCACTTAAAGTATTGTGAGACTAATTCAATAGCAGACAAAACTAGTGAAGAATTTAACCATCCATCTAGTCAAGGCTATGGTTTTTCCCGTGGTCATGTATGGATGTGAGAGTTGGACTGTGAAGAAGGCTGAGCGCCAAAGAATTGATGCTTTTGAACTGTGGTGTTGGAGGAGACTCTTGAGAGTCCCTTGGACTGCAAGGAGATCCAACCAGTCCATTCTCAAGGAGATCAGCCCTGGGATTTCTTTGGAAGGAATGATGCTAAAGCTGAAACTCCAATACTCTGGCCACCTCATGCAAAGAGTTGACTCATTGGAAAAGACTCTGATGCTGGGAGGGATTGGGGGAGGAGGAGAAGGGGACGACGGAGGATGAGATGGCTGGATGGCATCACTGACTCGATGGACGTGAGTCTGAGTGAACTCTGGGAGATGGTGATGGACAGGGAGGCCTGGCGTGCTGCGATTCACAGGGTCGCAAAGAGTTGGACATGACTGAGCAACTGAACTGAACTGATAGAATATTACATTCAATGAAACATATTAAGAAGAGTAAAACTAGATATTTTGCAAAATGGAAAAATATAGTCAGAGACCCTTTGCAGCTGGTGAAAAGCCTTTCAGTTATCACTATCATGCTAAATCCAGGAGTTGGCGAGGGACAGGGAGGCCTGATGTGCTGCAGTCCATGGGGTCGCCAAGAGTTGGACCCAACTGAGTGACTGAACTGAACTGAAATACAGTTTTTAGTAAAGCCAAGCAATGATATTTAATTTTTAAAGCTAAAAATCAAAAATTTCATTCTAGAAATTTAGAAAATGTAGTAAATGGAAAATTAGAAGGAAAATTAAGACCTTTTTCTGTATTCAGCTCTTCCCTACTTCTTAGGTTCACTTGTCAGTAAATATACTTTCTGAAATATTCTGGAAATCTATGGAAACCTATATTTCTGTTGTACAAGAAGGGATTAATTAAATACTCTCTGGAAAAGACAGTCTTTAATGTTTGTTCTGATGTTTCCCCTTTTTAACCTGACTGAAAGTCCTTATTGACTGCGGAGCATTGTGCCCAGTGGTCCTGATCTCAGGGGCCCTTGGCCTGTGGTGGCGGGAAACAGGGCCCCAGTTCCTGGCTAGAGAGTGAAGCTGAGTTGCAGGAGTGAGAGCAGAATCCTAGCCACTAGACCAGTGGTTAGTGCCGAGGCTCTGGCCTCTCAGCTTTTCATATTTTCCAGCTTCTTTTTGTTATTTGACTAAGTGACCAGCTACAAATGGGCTGAACTTTAAAACTGAAGAAATGAATTATTTTAGTTTTGTTCCTCCTATTTAATCTACTTCATTTAATCTACTTAGAACAAGTTGATGGTTCTCCACCTGGAATACAATAGGATTACCTATGGAAGTTTTTTGAGTAGTTATATTTATTCTCCTCCTATTCTGCAATTTCTAATTCAGGATTTTTGAAATGGATGTCAGACAACCTGCATTTGTAAAAATTTCATGAATGATTATATTACAACTCTCTTCAAGCTTGGAGACATTTACCTGGCACTAATCCACAAACGTGTTTTTTTATATTTTGCTGTTTAGTTCTGAAATTAAAACAAACAAACAAACAAACAAACAAACAAAAAAAAACCCTGCTTTAAAAAGACCGTTAGGTCAATCCAGGTTCTCTGTTCAAGTACGTGTGTTCATCATACGCATAATTAGCTTTAAAACAGATGATGGCATTGATTATCTTTTAGTTCCAGTAACTCTGAAAAGATTTGGTTTTGTACTGAATAAGAAAAATATAAAATAATAACATTAGAAAAAGCTGACAGGAAACAGAACTTGGAAGTAATTGTCACTTATTCTCACTCACTTGAGAATCGGTGATTGAGAATTTCCTAAACAATACTCAGTCCAGCTCTTTGCTTAGATCTGGCAACTTTTCAAACTGTCCTTTAGAAACAAACCAACAGACAGACTTCAAAACTCTTCTACGCATTAAGCCACAAAGTATATAAACCCAGAGCAAACATAGCAAGTTAAGTTTTACTTGAAAGTGATGTGGGATCTCCTTTATCTGTGTGCCCGTATGTACGGATGAGCATTCACATGTGCACACAGGATAGCTCCTGAAGTAGCGTGAAATGCAAAGCCTCCTACTTTAGAAACACCGCAGTGGATTGCTGGGTTAAGCCATGTCGTCTGATAGTCGTGTCCACCCAAACTCGATTGCTTTGACTGCTGAATTGGGTTCTGTGTCATAGCACAGCTGAAGTTGAGAATGTTATTACTAGAAATGTCACGGCACTTCTGACATTACTGTGCTGTAAGGATGTAAGTGTGGGTGTAATTTCTAATATTCTTTTTAAGACACATGGGAAATGTTTTTCTAGCTACAGTGTCAGTGATAGGTCTTTTCCTGAATGAGTATATTGTTTTCATTTCAAGGATTCTGTGACCCATTAAATGAAATATTGATCCTTCTTTGTGTTGACTACTAGAAAGCTTCAAGCTAAATCTGTGTCCCATCTCCAGCAGATGCACGGAAACATTTGGTAAGTCTTCAGTGCACTCATCTTGCTTCTGACATCATCCTCCTTTCCTATCCTCATTTTCCCTCTGTCCCAATTTTCTCACTCTTGATTTATTTTATTTGCAGCGTTGAATATATTTTTTACAAGAAGACTGTTTTAAGATATCTCTTTTAACAGGAAAAGAAAACAAAGTGAGTTCAAGCTAATCATTATCACACGGTACCAACCACCTAATTTAAATAACTTTACCTTTAATCAATGTATATATATATACATACATTTGTGTATACATATATGTGGGTGTGTATATATATATACACACACATTATCTGGAGGAGGAAATGGCAACCTACTCCAGTATTCTTGCCTGAAAAATCCATGACGAGGAGCCCGGCAGGCTTCTCTGTCCATAAAATCCATGGTGAGTCTGTCCATAGGGTCACAAAGATTTGGACATGACAGCAACTGAGCATACACGTATATATATGTATGCACACATAAATATATGTGTGTAGTGTTTTAGCATTAGTTGCTCAGTTGTGTCCGACTCTTTGCGACCACATGGACTGTAGCCACCCAAGCTTCTCTGTCCATGGAATTCTCCAGGCAAGAATACTGCAGTGGGTTGCTATGCCCTTCTCCAGGGGATCTTCCTGACCCAGGGATCCAACCCAGATCTCCTGCATTGTAGGCGGATTCTTTACCATCTGAGTCACCAGGGAAGCCCTAACATATACACATATAAATACGTATGAATATAAATGATATGCTTTTGCGATGATCAAAATGATATAATTTTGCAATGATATTCTTTTGATTGTTATCATTCAGTCACTAATTTAGCATATTATTTAATTCATGGTTTAAATAAGAATGTACAGCAATATATTAAAATAACCAAGATTATTACCAGAGAAGTTTAGAGAGAGCTTTTTATTTTATTTGCTAGCCTGAATTAATGTATGATAAAAGAAAATGTACAAAGAGAGTAATTACAGTTCAGTAAGTCCCCTGCATAGGAACATTCAAGATGAGAACTTTAAAAGATGAGAATGTGTCTTTCGCTAATGTCAGGTGTGAGTGAAACTGTAGCTTGTCTTCCATCTCCTATTGCTGCTGATTCTTCAGCTCTACCATCTTGAACCTCCTCTCTCTGCTCCAGTTAGTAAATCGTCTTGCCTGTTAACTTGATGCCAGGCCCTGAATGCCAGCTGTTGTACTGTACTACTGTACTTTTCAAGGTACTATACTGTATGATTAAAAATGGTGCCTTTATTTTTTGTGCTTGTTTTATTTTTGTATTGTTTATGAGAAGAGTATTATAGGCTCATTACAGTACTATACAGCAGATTGTGATTGTTGGGTACCTAAGCTACCTGTATTGGACTTAACAAAATTGGAATGGGCTCTTAGAACAGAACGCTTTAGTATGCAAGGGACTTATTTTAGGAACGTAATTCAGAAAACACTTTAATTAAATGGATAAAACGATCCCTGCCTTTAGATACTTCCTGAATAGACTCAATAGGCAAGCGTTTAATTTAATTAATCATTTAATAAAATCAATTTATTCTATTACATTTCCAGTCCTAAGCATCACTGTGGATCATCTGTACTAAATGATTTTATGATTTTAAAATTCAGTTTAAATTAAAATGTTTTCTAAAAGAAATATAGATAATAACTATAAACTCAGAGGAATTTTAAAAGATTTATTGTGACTACCATATTTAATATTCCCACCAAAACAATTATGAAAATAAAGCTTAGGAAGTAAAAACAAATGTTATGTTGCAATATGAAAATTGCTCTGCTCCTCATTAGAACAAATGTTATAGTTTCTTAAAAGTACTCTTAATTTAATATGCTTTTCTTTTCATGCATAATAATTGTAAGAAATCCTTCTGTTTGTAATCACAGTTTTCCAGAAGAAATAAAACCATAAAGCAAACTTTTAAAACTTGGCAATGATTTTTTCCTTTGAAAATAGATTTTCAAGTTTTCTCATTGGAACAACTTTTTTTTTCTTGCATAAATAATTTTAAAAATAATAAAGAATGTTTGAGGTTCTCTGCTCTTTCAATAATTTTATTTTTGAAATAGGAGAATCATGTTATTACATTTACAGTGAGATGTTCACTGTTGCCATTTACCTGTGTATAGGATGCAATATACTTTTTGCTCATGAAATACAAAAAGTACAGATAGCTATTGCTTAATGTCTAATTAATATTGCTAGGTTTTTCCTACTGTACTCTTAAGTAAGTCATATATGAATAATTCTATCTGTATTTAACAGACAAGTGTGCCAAAGCTGTACTACTTATATGTCCTGACAACCACCAGGGAGTTAATGACCCCAAAATTTATACCACAATTTTCTTCATCTAGTAGGAAATTAGAGTCACCATATGATCTATTATTTTTCACTCCATAGGCGCAAATTGTTGTTATTCAGTCACTTAGTCGTGTCTGACTCTTCATGACCCCATGGACTGCAGCATTCCAGGCTTTCCTGTCCCTCACCAACTCCCAGAGTTTGCCCAAGTTCATGTCCATTGAATCAGTGCCATCCAACCGTTTCATCCTCTGTCACCCTCTTCTCCTTCTGCCTTCAATTTTTCTGTGCATTGGAATCTTTTCCAATGAGTCAGCTGTTCACATCAGGTGGCCAAAGTATTAGAGTTTCAAGCATGAGTCCTTCCAAAGAGTATTCAGAGTTGCTTTCTTTTGAGATTGACTGGTTTGATCTCCTTGTTGTCCAACGGACTTTCAAGAGTCTTCTTCAGCACCACAGTTTGAAAGTATCAATATTTCTGCACTCTGCCTTCTTTATTGGAGAAGGCAATGGCACCCCACTCCAGTACTTTTGCCTGGAAAATCCCATGGACAGAGGAGCCTGGTAGGCTGCAGTCCATGGGGTCGCTAGAGTCGGACACTTCATGCATTGGAGAAGGAAATGGCAACCCACTCCAGTGTTCTTGCCTGGAGAATCCCAGGGACGGTAAGCCTGGTGGGCTGCCGTCTATGGGCTTGCACAGAGTCGGACACGACTGAAGCGACTTAGCAGCAGTAGCAGCAGCAGCCTTCTTTATTGTCCAGCTCTCACATCTGTACATGACTACTGAAAAGACATATATATATTGACAACCTAATATGTGACAAATTCTATTGTTAGTCACACTGACTTAACTTGATGCTTTACATTGCTGATATGTGATGCTCTTCTAATTTCTATACATTTATTTTTGGGACAAAAGTTTTCCAGCCTAAGGAAAATTAAGATGTGCTACTTAAGACTAGAATTTCTTTTTACTACGGATTTTTTTCCTTATCCCATAAAAGGTTACTGATTGTCATATTGAAAAGTGAAAGCCGCTCAGTTGTATCTGACTCTTTGTGACCCCATGGACTATATATACAGTCTGTGGAATTTTACAGGCCAGAATACTGGAGTGGGTAGCCTTTTCCTTCTCCAGGGGATTTTCTCAACACAGGGATCAAACCCCTGGTCTCCCGCATTGCAGGCGGATTCTTTACCAGCCGAGCCACAAGGAAAGCCCTTTCATATTGAAGGTTTAACCAAAATCTTAAATTGTTTAGGTTTGACCAAAGTCTTTCATTGTTTAGGTTTTATTTCAAATTAGTGATAAATATTTATTTTTAAATCTAATTCAGGGTTAAATTGCATAATGACTGTGTATACATGTGTGACAGAGGAAAAGAGACATAATAGAGAGATGGGGTGGTAGAGAATTTGTTACGTTGATCTCGTGAGGGAGATAGAACAATGATACAAATTGATTAGTGATTATAGCAATACAGAAGATTTTACACATAAAAACTGAAGTACACTATAATATAACCACTGTCCATTTCATTATTTGTATTTACCATGGACAGTTATATTGAAATATATTATGAACCTGGTAAAAGTGCAAATTCTTAAGTGTACAGGTCAGTTTCTGGGGAGTGACCATAACCACGTAGTCACAGTGAGTTTCACAAGGTTCACGGTATAAAACATTCCTAGTATAACAAGAGCCTCCCTACTTTCCATTTCATATCACTGATCTCTCTCAAAGGTAACAATTCATCTCACTTTCTCATCATAGGTTAGTTTTACCTCTTCTTGAACTTCATATAACTGGAATTATATAGTATGCTTTATTTGTCTTTGTTTATCCCCCTTATATTATGTCTATATACTTTTTCAATGCTTGTTGTGTGCAGCAGGTTTTGGTCCTTTTTCACTAGTGAATGGTAGTGTTTGGTGTGTATATACATATACATACACATATATTCTGTGGTATAAATATATACCAGAACTTACATATTTTTGGTGGGAATGATACAATTGCTTTGAAAAACACATTGGCAAAATTATAGATGCTTTGAATGATGTTAGTTTCCTCCAGAAGATTTAAGTTTTCTCAGAAGAGAAAGGTCATGAGAATATTACCTTTATTTCATTGTCGTTCAGTCTTTCAGTAATGTCCGACTCTTTATAACCCCATGGACTGCGGCACGCCAGGCTTCCCTGTCCTTCACCATCTCCTGGAGCTTGCTCAAACTCATGTCCATTGAGTCGGTGATGCCATCCAACCGTCTCATCCTCCATCATTCCCTTTTCCTCCTGCCTTCAATCTTTCCTAGCATCAAGCAGGGTCTTTTCAAATGAGTCAGTTCTTCACATCAGGTGGCCAATGAATTGGAGCTTAAGCTTCAGCATCAGTCTTTCAAAAGAATACCCAGGACTGACTTCCTTTAGGATTGACTGATTTGATCTCCTTGCTGTCCAGAGGACTCTCAAGAGTCTTCTCCAGCACCACAGTTTAAAGGCATCAATTCTTTGGTGCTCAGCCTTTTTATTGTCCAGTTCTCACATCCATACATGACTACTGGAAAAGCCATAGCTTTGACTATACTGACCTTTGTAGGCAAAGTAATGTCTCTGCTTTTAATATGCTGTCTAGGTGTGCCATAGCATTTCTTCCAAGGAGCAAGTGTCTTTTAATTTTGTGGCTGCAGTCACCATCTGCAGTGATTTTGGAGTCCAAGAAAGTAATGTCTGTCACTTTAAATAATACTGGTTTATTTTCAAGTTCTCAGGTTTCTTATAACAGAATCTTGTCTTTCTTGAAGCTATCCATTCTACAAATACCATCTAAAATTGTTCCCAACCTGAAGATAAGAATATTAAAGGCACAATCATTTTCTTCAAGTGACTCAAAATTACAGACAGACTTCAACATATCTACATTAATAAGTGTAATATAAGCACACAATGTGTTGGTTTTATGGCAGTTGAGGAAGCATGGGGAAGATTAGCATTATACACTTACACTTTCATTCTTCTTGACTCTAGATTTGGAAAATAAAAAAATCTTCTCAAATTCTATTTCAGCTGAGTGGTCATGTGATCCAGTTCTAGCCAATGAAATACTTTAGAATTTTTCTGTAGATAACTTGACTTCTAAAGAAACAGACAATATCTCACTAGCAAAATATTTTTGGCCTTCCTCATTATTCTGGATTGGAACACAAGTTGGAGAAAAGATGTTGTAGCAAGAAGATATCAAGAGCATGTTTCCTTGAATACATCTGTTAATTGGGTAGTCTATTCCCAGATTTCATATGTAATTAATCTAATCAACCCCTGACTTCTTTAGCCATTGCAGTAGGGCTACGTCTATTTTTAGGACAAACAGTGAGATGAAAAAACAACAGCTAATTTTGCAGGCAGCAGAATATAGAGAAATATAGATGGAATGAGTCTACATGAAAAGTATATCATTTTATCTAAACCTTGAAAAATGAATAGGCTTTCTGGATGTAAATACTAAGAAGTGGTGAGATTATCTGTATTTTAAGTACCACATGAGGTGTAAGAAAAATGCAAAGTTGAAATGGAGAGGATATGTTGAATATTTATGGGAGAGAAGTCTGAGAAGGAATGTGATGTTGTTTTGCGAGTGACTTGAGCTTTATATACCCAGATCTTCTCCTGAGGTCTCAATGATTCCTTAAGTAGGAAGTTCTTTAGGGGTTCCTGGACCTAATTTCAAAGCATAGGCATGTGTATGTGTGTGTGTGCACACACGCCTGTGAAGGCGTCCCCTCAACAACAAGTAAAGTTCAGATATCAGCGGTGTCCAAAAATTCAAATAAATGTAACTCAGTTCTGATGCCATCCACTCCTAGATGGCATCAGAGTCCGCCAATAAAGTTTCAGTCCCACAAGATGGCCCTTCACTTCAGAGACTAGTTGCAAGCCCTGTGCTTCTGACTGGCTGGCTTATATTAGAAATTCCCATGACCCCCTCCTGGAGTTCAGTTAATTGGCTAGAACAGCTCTTCAGGAAATGCATTTACTCATTAGATTGCTGATTTATTATCAGTCATTCGTGTTTGACTCTTTGTGACCCCATGGACTAAAGCCTGCCAGGCTCCTCTCTCCATGAGATTCTCTAGGCAAGAATATTCGAGTGGGTTGCCATTTGTTTCTCCAGGGGATCTTTCCAACCCAGGGATCAAACTCGAATCTCCTGAATTGCAGGTTCTTTACTGTCTGAGCTGCCAGGGAAGTGATTTATTATAAAGGATATTAAAGGATAAAAATAGCCAGATATAAAGATACATAGATTGAGGTTCTGAACAAAAGAATTTCTATCCTTGTGAAGTTTGGCCCAGAACCTAGAAGGTCTGGTTCTCCAAGCTGGAAGCTCTCCAAACCCTCTACTTTGGGGCGTTTATGGAGGTTTCATTACATAGGCATTAATTGTATAACTCATTGGCCATTGGAGATTAATTCATCCTCTACCCTTCTCCCCTCCCAGGAAATCAGAGGGTGGAATTGAAAGTTTCAGTATTCTATTCTTGGCTCCCTTGGCAAACAGTCCCTTCTACATGCTTTCTCTAGGTGCTTCCAAAAGCCCTCTTCATTAACGTAAAGCTGGTAGCAGTGGAAAGACATTTGTGATAAAATAAGAAGACACCCATTTCACCCATCTCATGGCTCTGCAGAATTTTCAGGAACTGAAGACAAGATATCAAATGTCTTAGCAAAAGATGATCTCATTGCTCTTATTGCTCAGGAAATTCCAAGGGTTTTGTGAGTTGCGTTGAAGGGCCAATTAGAAGCTGTGGATGAATACCAAATGTGTATTAGAAACACATTTTGATCACCTGAATGACCAAATATGTGTATATTTCTTGTAAATAATGATAATGCAGAACATATGCAGCCAATGTTTCATAAAAATTACTTGTGTGGAAAACAGATTGGGGGTATGAGTACAGCAAAGGCTTGATGTAAGTAACATACCCCAGGTATACTTCGTTCTGTGACTTCCATACAAATGTATTGAGATGATGTAATATAATGTAACTCCTCAGTGATATAATTCAAATATGATCTGTAAATCTCCATTATGAGAATGGCCCTTGATATTTTTGGAGAGATAACAGTATCCACATAAAGTTACAAAGGGTAAAATCAGCAAGAGTGCTCCTATTAAGATCCTAAAGCGAACTGTTGCTTTTGTTTTGTTTTGTTTTTCCTTCACCTGACAGAGCTTGTAGTTCATGAACTTCTGGGCCCAAAGCAAGGGACATCTGTTCAGTTGCGCTTTTCATTATTGATACGCTAATTAAAAATGACTTTTAGCTTTTATCATTTTGTATATTTTTCATTATACATATGCCCTGTGGGATTTCACCATGGGTGTTGTCTTAAAATTCTCAGACAAATAAACAAAGCAAACTATTCATTATTGCTTCTGGACTTAACGTTGTATATGATGTAACTCTAAGTGCTTTCTTTCACCTTTCTCCGGCCAGAATATTCTGGGATTTCCTCCAGGATAAAGATCAGCTCAGTGGGATCCATGCATCTGTAACATCTGGACTGTCTCAGTGTAGCCTTGTCACTGCACACAGAGGCGGGTGAAGGTTGAAGTTTTCATAAAGTACAGCAGCCTGCTTATATTTTGTAGCCAAAAGCACAAGCATATTGTCAGCTGCCTACTTTCTAATGCAGGGTTCTGATACATTATTTTCATTACTCACGCAACACCAGTCACAAAATATCAAGGCAAACTTACACCAAGCTAGAAACCATTCAGCATCTCTGTGGAATGCAGAGGAAAGAAGATAACCCCCCACCCTAGCCCTTCCTTTGGAACCATGGCTTTTAAACAGATATGATATATATTTATTATAGCACGTGAGAAGAGTTAGTAAAGCTATAAATAATAACAACATAATTGCAGAGTAACAACAACAAAAATCTGTCATGAACCTGTTTGAATATGTCTGCAACCTGTTGGGATTTTCTTGTTTTCCTCTCCTATCCAGCCTCTAACAGAGGGGTTGCTGCTGCTGCTGCTAAGTTGCTTCAGTCGTGTCCGACTCTGTGTGACCCCAGAGACGGCAGCCCACCAGCCTCCCCGTCCCTGGGATTCTCCAGGCAAGAACACTGGAGTGGGGTGCCATTTCCTTCTCCAATGCATGAAAGTGAAAAGTGAAAGTGAAGTCACTCAGTCGTGTCCGACTCTGTGTGACCCCAGAGACGGCAGCCCACCAGGTTCCTCCATCCATGGGAGTTTCCAGGCAAGAATACTGGAGTGGGGTGCCATCACCTTCTCTGAACAGAGGGGTTACCCATTTCCAAAACTGCTGAAAAGTTAGGTCTCCCCTGTAGCTCAAACAGTAAAGAATCTGCCTGCAACGCAGGAGACTCAGGTTCGATCCCTGAGTTGGGACGGTCCTCTAGAGAAGGGAGTGGCAATCCACTCCAGTATTCTTGCCTGGAGAATCCCATGGACAGAGGAACCTGGTGGGCTACAGTCCATGGGATTGCAAAGAGTCAGACACGACTGAGCGACTAACACTAAGTGGGAGGAAGAACTGAGTTAAAATAGTAGATTAGACAATAGGGTATTTAAAAACGAATATCAGTAACATTTCATAAACACACATGGATAGGTACAGTTGTAGATACATAAAAGGTGTTTTTGAATAGGGTTACACTTCTACACATTAACGTTGAACATAATGCTTAATATTTCAGAATGGATACAGTTATACAAAGCCACTTGATAATATATATTTATAGGTAATAATATATACCAAGTTGAAAAATCATGAATTTAATAATATCAAAAAGACCAAATTAATTTTTAGCATATAATTATTATAATTTTAACCAGCAAAATAAAGCAAATATGAATTTTCTAGTTTATTTAATTCTCATTACAGTATCAAAAATACTTTATTGATTTACAAAAATAACGTATTACAAAAATAAAACAAGTGACAGCATATGAGATTTCAATACTCCAAATAATTTTAAATTGTTATAAAACATGAACATGATGAAAGTCTTTTTTAAAACAAAGTTTAGAAAAGATGCGTATCGAGTAAAATCAGCATGCTACTTTCTCATGGGCCTTCCCTAATGGCTCAGACAGTAAAGAATTGGCCTGCGATGCAGGAGACCCAGGTTGCCAGTGCTGTTTCATGTGTTCTGTCATCTCTGCCCACTAACTTTTAGATGTCACATGCATGTATTCCATGATAGATGCTTGAGATACAGACTGTTAAGCATAAATATCATTCAGTTTTAGAATCACCTTGCTTATGGACAGCTAGAATTATAAGGTCAAAGATTTAGGAGATTGATCGTTTGGTTTGCAGTATTCTTGGAAGTTTCTTGCAGAAGATAAAATTTGAGGATAAGTTTTGAACAATAGATCAGAATTGGAAAGAAAGCAGATACTGCTGATAGCTGCAAGAAATATAAATAACAATGAAGTAAAGAAGAAAGGCAGCATATTCATCCACATGTATAAGGAACTGAATTGCTATAGGTTGTGGAAATTTTTAAAAAATATTGTCGTGAGACAAAGAAAATTTCCAAGCCCTCTTTTGTCATAACCAGGCATCATAAAAAAGAAACAGTAAAATATAGAGTGAATTATAACAATTTTCTTACAGGTCTAAGAATGATAAGAAAACTAGATAATCTGTGATTGTCACAGATATTCTTTGCAATTCCATGGACTGTCCATGGAATTCTCCAGGCCAGAATACTAGTGAGGATGGCCTTTCCCTTCTCCAGGGGATCTTCCCAACCCAGGGATTGAACCCAAGTCTCCCCGAATTGCAGGCAGATTCTTTACCAGCTGAGCCACAAGGGAAGCCCAAAATATAGAGTGAATTATACAAATTTCTGTACAGGTCTAAGAATGATAAGAAAACTAAATGACCTGTGATTATCACAGATATTAACTTTTCTTTTTCCTAAATCACACATTCTTCATTTTAATAATAGAAATAAATGCTATCAAATACTTATGAAAGAAATTGATGGATTCATATTAAAAATGAAAAACACAACATTCAGCAGAGCTTTGTTTTTCAAAAGATACTAGAGGTAGCTTTATTATTTTCAATTCTCTTTGATTTTATATTGCCATATTTGAGTAGTAATAATATTTGACAGATTAGATATAGTTGGATGGCATCATTGACTCAATGGACATAAGTCTGAGCAAACTCTGGGAGACAGTGAAGGACAGGGAAGCCTATCATGTTGCACTTCATAGGGTCGCAAAGAGTCAGACATGACTTAGTGACTGAACAGCAACTTACTATATGCTTTACATTTAATAGTCAAACCCTCACAAGAATTCTATGAAGTGGTGCTATCAGTATCTGTTTTTAAGAGAATAATTTGAGTACCAGGAAGTTTGATAATCCCCAAATCATCTGCCTAATAAAGCTTATGGCTGGAGTTTGAAACCAGGCTACATGGTTTCAGAACCCAGGTTCTTAATCCCTCTCTATTGAGTAATGGGTATCTTGAGTAATCCATTCTAGGAATGCTAACTTTTATATTAACATTTTATTTGGGAAGCTGTAGGTAAAACTTAATTGACCCACAATTTTACTTAAATATGACAGAATTCTGTTTTATTTAATCTATGTATTGGATACATATATAGGATATATATGTATATATAACTCATGAATTATATATATATATATAATTCATGAATTATTTTTAAAAAATATTTAGTATACAATTGACAAACTTGATTTCCTTTTACCTTCTTTCTTTACTGCTTATATGATATAATTCAGTCAGTCAGTCAGTTCAGTTGCTCAGTCATGTCCAGCTCTTTGCAACCCCATGAACCACAGCATGCCAGGCCTCCCTGTCCATCACCAACTCCTGGAGTCCACTGAAACCCATGTCCATTGAGTCAGTGATGCCATCCAACCATCTCATCCTCTGTCGTCCCCTTCTCCTCCTGCCCTCAATCTTTCCCAGCATCAGGGTCTTTTCCAATGAGTCAGCTCTTCACATCAGGTGGCCAAAGTACTGGAGTAATTAAATAAATGTAAATATTTACTTTTATCTAATTTTATTGTCATGGTTTTAGGATAGTCTTAACATTTCTACTATTATCTTTGAAATCTTTTGCTTATAAACTATCATTCATAGAAATTTTATGGATAACTGAAATAAATCGAGATTAATTCCTATGCCATTTTAAAAAGAAAACATCAGTAAGAAGAAAACATTCACATTAAGTCAAGTGTGAAATAGTGTGCATACTCATAGCCCATCATTGCTCTAATGACTGTTGACTGAAAAGACATTCAACATCTCATCTTTTAATAAAGTCTGACAACACACTCCTGATAATGTAGGCCTCATTGATTTTTCTTATTTCTGAATTTATTACATTTGAAATTTACAGATCCTTGGCTGACTTTTGGTATCAAATGGTACCATAAAGCATCATGCATTTAAGACAGTCCTTAAAATAGTCAAATATTGTATTACTCTGCTTTTACACCATTTAAAGACTACAAGAGCTCTGGCACTGCCTTGGAAACTCACTGAATGTTTAGTTTCAACTTCAATTTCCCGTTGATAGGCTTTGACTCAAACAAATTAATACTTTATCTATTTATAGTTTATTCCATGCAGTCTTATTTTTGTGATGACTTCTGCTACATGAATTAAGGTATTCAATTTTATCCATTGTTAAGGATCCTATTCTCTTTTGATCGTCACCTTCTTCTGGCATTCATTTCTACAATATGCCTTATGATGACTAACCCTAGATCTAATATTATAATTACAAAAATATTTTTGATGATTGACTAACTACTCTGTCTAGACTAGGACCCATTTGGTAAGATTGGTAATAAATCTTAGAATTGAAGATAACAGGAATATCTAAGGAAGCCACAAGTGAACAGTGCTTATTTCTTTAGCAATAAAGAGATTCAGCAATAAAGCTGTTACCTTGGGATAGCTTCTTTTATTTAAATCTTTCATTATTTATTATTTAAAATGTTTAAGCCCTATATCTTCAACAAGATTATACATTATAAGGACAACACTTTTCAAATTTCAGAAACCTCACAACAGCACTCAGTTCAGGGCCTTGTATAAAGTAGATAAAAATATCATTAACTGATTGAAAACAAAAAATGTGGTGAATTAATATTTCAAAAGTTTACATAAGACTTAAACAAGTGAAATGTGACAGGGAATCCAGGCCAAATTGCATTTTGATAACGATCTCCTATGTGCTCCAACAAACCTGATTCATTTCTCAAGTTAATGACCTTTCCTCTAAGCCCACGATTTCCCCATTTGATTGTATATATTCCAGACTCCTCTGTGAAGTTTAATCTCTGGACTTTTTTTAAACAAATGGACATAGAGTCTAAGGTGCTTTGTGTGATGCTGCTTACAGATCACAATTACTAAATGACTGTAGATGACTTTAAATTTTAAAATTTAGATAATATAACCTCTATACTCTCTTCTAGTTCTAAAACCCATTCATTCATATTCCATGGCTTATAAGTTAGAGTTCAAGTAACTCAGCTAATACCAGCTCATCCATGACTCAGCCCCGACAGACTTTTCCAGGGTTTTCTCCTGACGTTTACTCTTTGTTATGATCAACTAATGCAAAATTGCCTGAAAGTATTTTTAGTGCACTGTCCTATTTCATGCCTCTGTGTCTTTGCCTACTTTCTATTCTTTTATCAGCCTAGCAAGTTCATCTTTCTAATCCCGTCCACGGGAAATTTTCTCTCTAAAGTCTTTCCCAAAGCTGCAGCGCTGCTGGGAAAATTCCTCTCTGTCTCTCTCCTGTTCTGCACAGCTTTTGCACCTTGTGCATCATTTAATTTTACTGGTAAGACATTTGAAGTCATCTCTCTACCCTACTAAAATGTAAGCTGTTTAAATGTGGAAGCAGCCTTTCTCTATCTTTAACCACTAAGATGTTAAGATGAGGTGAACATAAAAATACACCTAGTCCACTTGCCATGTTTTGTAATTGAAGACTGCTACAAATGTTAAATGCTATTTATATTTAAAATTTAATTTATATTTTATTTAGAACTGTCAAAGTATACATCAGAAATTACTTGCAAATCAAGTGAATTTTCTTACTCAAGTAATACATTTATATGTCAGTTCTGTGTTGTAAAAAATAAAAATTCCCCTGTTCTGATAATGCATGTTCTCATGAGGATTAGAGAATTGGACTGATTTCCTGTCATGAAACAAGGAAATCCCATTAGTCTTTCTAAAAATCCTTCTGGTGGCCTTCTGAATACAGTAATATATTTGACAGCATATCTTTATAGATCTATGTCCTTGTTATCATAAGTCTAACTTTCATGTTCTAGAAGAACTTGCCATTGTCATCTGTCAATGATTAGCTATAAGGTAGGAAGTGTCATTGGAGGGAATAATATAGATTTTTTAAAATGTTTATTTCATATACCTTTATACTTTTGAACTTTACATAAGGTACACTTATATTTTTATTTTTAGTAAATAAAATAAATAGTGTATCTGACTGAGTTTGGTTCAATAACTATTTAATTAAGTCCCTCAAAAACAATTTATTTTGAAAATAATTGCCTTTTGAAATAATTTGATCAATGTCTTCTTTATATGTTGTCTTTAACACTGTTAACTGGAGATGTAGTTTCTCTTTTCAAAATTTTGACTCTTTTGATTTAAGAATGAAATATACAGAAAATAACTGAAATAAAAACCAAGATCTATTTTGTCCTTTAATATTTCATCCTACCAACACAAAATAAAACATAATATCAATATTTCTACTGGAAATTTATATAGAGCAAACATAGTAATCATTGATCCAAATATATGCTTCCATTTTCCAGTAGAAATGAGTTTGCATGATATGACCCAAATAAAATATGCAGATTTCTGTTTTGTACCCCATTTTATCTAATGTTCTTCTTTAATTAATCTATAAAGTTAGTGCTGAATTGTTAGCAATTTCTGAAATACTGCCTCTATTTTATTTTATTTTTTCTGTTTCTTATGTCTTCCAATGTGCCTTTTCTCACTTGGATTTTTTTTAATGTGTTCATTTCTCTATGTTCTATGTACCAAAATGTTTTACTTTCAACTCACATTTGAATGCTAGGTTAGTTGAGTAAATAACTGTAGCTTCAACATTATTTGTACTGCTTCATTGTTCATTTTACAAATAAATAATCTGAGGAGAACCTCATTTTTTTCACTGTGTTTTATTTTTTAAGTTTCTGTTTTGACTCCTTGTCAATGAATGTTGGGGTCTTTTGTTCTGAACACATAACTCTTTCCAAAGGGTGGGAAATTTTCTTCGATTCCTACCATTCAGTTTTCATTAACTGGGTTATTCATCAAGTATTTATTATGTACCAGCTATGTTCCAGTCAGTATCTGAGTGTAGAGGACAAGTAGGTGACAAACAGCAAGTGCCAGAAGTCTAGGGAAGGAGATCAACAGTAAATAAATAAACGATTTTGATTGCAATCAACATTGTGAGGATAAAAATAGCAAAACGTGGAGTGCTTTGCATGAAGTGTGTTAGCCTATAAAACTCCGATAAGGAAGGCCCTGTGGATAGGTTGATATGTGAGCAGAGGTCTGAAAAAAAGTTGAGGTAATGAATCTAATATTTATTGTAAAAGTGTTTTAGACAAAGCGAACAGACATATACAAAGACTGATTCTTATCTGAGTTAACATGTTAAGCAATTGCAAGGAACGGAAAGAAAGCCAGTGTGGCTAGAGTGGAAGGAGCAAGGATAAAGCCAGAAGGAGATAATTTAGAAAGGTTACAATGACATCTGAATACTCAAGTCCTCTCATTGTAAAGGCTCTGTTATCCCTCTTGGGACATGTGCCATGAATCTTGAAAATTCTAGATTTGGTTTTCAACTTTCTAACGTTACTCTCATTCCTTGATTTTTCTTTCTTTCTTTCTTTTCTTATTTTTTAATGTAAGATAAAACCTCAGTTCAATCTTATAACTTAAGAGTGAATCACCAATTATATCCATTTTACTATTTATTGGAAGTGTTAAAAGAAAAACTAGTTATGTTTTTAATATCCAAGAATATAATATAGCATCAAATGTATCAGTTGTGTCCTATGTATTTTACGGTTCTTGAATTTATGTCTATATTTACATATGAGACTCCACACTGACAGCTGGAGTGCTGTGTTCAAACCAGCTTGAACATTGTACAAAGCCGAGAAATGGGGAATCTGCTTGTAGGAGCTGTAGCTCTGCGGGGTTACATGGAAACTGGTAGCAGGGAGAAATCGCTGATACCACTGATACGTGTCTGGGTGTGGACTCCTTCAGGCCTCACGTGTTCAGGGCCTACAGGAGCAGAATGCTGGGAAACTGCTATGCTGCCCTATTTCTCTGACCCAAAACTTACTCTGCTGCTGCTGCTAAGTCGCTTTAGCCATGTCCGACTCTGTGCGACCCCATAGACAGCCTCCTACCAGGCTCCTCTGTCCCTGGGATTCTCCAGGCAAGAACACTGGAGTGGGTTGCCATTTCCTTCTCCAATGCATGGAAGTGAAAAGTGAAAGGGAAGTCGCTCAGTCATGTCTGACTCTTAGCGACGCCATGGACTGCAGCCTTACCACGCTCCTCCATCCATGGGAGTTTCCAGGCAAGAGTACTGGAGTGGGATGCCATTGCCTTCTCTGAAAGTTACTTTAGGTTTCCTCTAAATGAGAGCTCCCAGTTCACCTTCTAACTGTGGAATTACTTTATTCTGAAGACGCATACTAAAGTCAATAGCTCTGACTGTGAAGAAACATTCAAAGAAGCCACTTCGTATAGTCAGTAACTGACTGAATTCAGAGCACAAGCAAATGTTCCTTCTTCAGGAAAAGGTTTTTTTTTTTTTGTTTTTTTTTTTAATATAGTTTGTCTAGTCAAGGCTATGGTTTTTCCAGTAGTCATGTATGGATGTGAAAGTTGGACTGTGAAGAAAGCTGAGCACCAGAGAATTGATGCTTTTGAACTGTGGTGTTGGAGAAGACTCTTAAGAGTCCCTTGGACTGCAAGGAGATCCAACCAGTCCATTCTAAAGGAGATCAGTCCTGTGTGTTTTTTGGAAGGAATGATGCTAAAGCTGAAACTCCAATACTTTGGCCACCTCATGTGAAGAGTTGACTCATTGGAAAAGCCTCTGATGATGGGAGGGATTGGGAGCAGGAGGAAAAGGGGACGACAGAGGATGAGATGGCTGGATGGCATCACTGACTCGATGGACGTGAGTCTGGGTGAACTCTGGGAATTGGTGATGGACAGGGAGGCCTGGCGTGCTGCGATTCATGGGGTTGCAAAGAGTCAGACACGACTGAGCGACTGAACTGAACTGAACTGAACATTGATTTAGATGAGATTATCATTTTCTTTGTTTATTATATCATTTTGCCTTCTATCTTATATCTTACTGGTTTGTTCTGCTCTCCTCTCTAATACTACTATCCATTTGATTTTATTTTAATATTTTCCTTCCACTTCACTGGAATGTGAGTGGGGAGAAATGCTCAGTCAACACTTGTATTCTTTCAACCATATTGAATTAGATATCCCACTGGATATTTACCTAAAAATGACACAGTCTCTCCAGCTTGGTGCTCATAAACAGTAAATAATAGGAACAAACTAAGCAGGAATATTTCTATATTAATAATTGAGATATTTTTCCTCTGGAAATAGTTCTCAGTGGGAATGGATACTTGCCATTTCTTTAATAGTAGGCATATACAGAGCTTCCCTGGCAGCTCAGCTGGTAAAGAATCCACCTGCAATGCAGGAGATCCCAGTTTGATTCCTGGGTCGGGAAGATCCCCTGGAGAGGGATAGGCTACCCACTCCAGTATTCTTGGCCTTCCCTGGTGGCTCAGACGGTAAAGAATCTGCCCACAATGTGGGAGACCTGGGTTCGATGCAGGTGGATTTTTTTACCAGTTGAGGTACCAGGGAAACCCATATATTTGCATAAACAAGTTTAAAATGTTTTACTTTATAAAGCAACTTCCAGTACTTCAAATCCTATTGAATATTTTGCCTAATAACATTATTTTTCCTTAAGAAATTAAGGTTACATGCCAAATTTGTGAGCTAACAAAATCACCATTCTTTCAAAATAATAAATATAAGTAACATATGAATATAATAAGACTTTTATTTGAAATTGCATGAGAGATCTGAAGTTCAAGTGAATTTAATTATTGGGGTATTATCACACATTTTTAAGTGAAAACTGACATTGCAAATGCCAAGTATGTTGTTTCTCAAAAAATGCTTTTCTGTTAGGAATAGCACAGGCATTCCGAAAAAAGAGTTGACAATTTAGTTAGAAATATTAAAGAATTGATATTAAGAAAGGTATACAAAATAAAGAAAATGAATTACATTATATTGATCATCATTATTAAAAATATTTCATGTAGAAGGTGTAAATGTATTCATTATCCAGGATATAGAATAAGAATTAATAGTTAAAAGTCATAAGAAACTTTGTTTCAAACCAGTGTAAGACATTTTATTGTAAGTGTAAGACAATGTAAATTTTATTAGATCCTATATATACACCAGTGGCCCTTGCTCGCCTGTGAGCTGCTGAAACCCCATCCCATGGGAGTGTTCGAGTTAAGACTGGGATTCCATGTGTTAAGAAACTTACAGAGAAAACTTACAGTGCTATTTTTTGTTGTCTAATCGGTACCACATGCCCAACTCTTTCCTGATCCCATCAACTGTAGCCTCCCATGCTCCTCTGTCTTTAGGATTTCCCAAGCAAGAATACTAGAGTGGGTTGCCATTTCCTTCTCCAGGGGATCTTCCTCATCCAGGAATCAAACCCACATCTCCTGCATTGCATTGTATTCTTTACCATGGAGCCACTGAAGAAGCCCAGTACTATGGGGCTAATAAAATGATGTCTAAGTTTCCGTCTAAAAGATTCTATAATCTTTTCCTAAATGTTGTTTCTATACAAATACAGGGATCACAAGTCATGTGTCTTTGCTTAAGGTTAGATTAGGTCCTTTAGAAAGTTTGTTGGTGTTTTGCTTTTGCTAAACAATGGATTTTTGTTGTATTTGTTAAATAATCACTCTCTCTTATTTATTAGCAATACTCTAAATGAATGCTTTCCTAAAATTAGGAAAATAGAACAATGTAATTTGATTATTATTTATGTTTCTTTAATCTGTCAGACAGTGTTACTACTTTCTAGGAAAATGGATGTTAGGTTTAAATTACAAGAATCTAATTTTCTAATCTTGTCATCTAAAATTGCAAGATTAAATTTCACTGTAAACAATTGGAGACGATTTTTAAAGTAAATCTGCAGTTGCCATTTTCTTTCCGTTACTCCAGGTGCTCTGTTTCTTCAGAGGGAGCATTTTGTAATAGGTTTGAGAGCTTAAGTGGGTAAGATTAGAACACTTTAGAGAAGGAAAAAGAGTTAATATTTGCTACCTAAGTATAGCATCTTCAATATTTTAAGCTGTAGATGATTTCATAGGTCTGTTTCTCACAGCACTAAAATTGGATGATTCCTTAAGGGTTATTTTAAAAGGAATCAGAGAAAATTCATGTTATATCTTATATAGAGCTGCCTCATGTAATCTCTTTGTAATAAAATCTGAAAAAAAATTACAATATATCACCTACAAAAAAAAAGTTTAAAAATCTCAATGTTGATTAGAATTTCTTTATTATTGTTCAATGACATTTCCATTTTGTTTAAACAACCCATTATTTAGTTGGCATACACTTTACAAAAATTTTATTTATATCTCTTTTTCTTCTATATGATCAGCCATGAACTATACTTGCAGTTCACAAAGACCTAAACATAATGTTGTGATGAAATTAGCTGTTTGTACAACAAAATCTTTTCACTTTCCTCCTGAACACAAAGCCAGATTACATTTTTCAGATTTTCTTGTAGTTTTCAGATTTCCCACGCATGATCCTCCATTTTCCATCTTCTCTTGTTTGATTCTGGATTCAGAGGGTCTAGAGGAGGACTCTGAGGCCTCTGGAATGAAGGAGCCACGTGATGGGAAGAGTCTGGGTCCCTGAATGACTGTGCACAGCAGGACCACCAGCCATCCCTGCTGGCCTGCATGGAAATAAACCTTGAAGTTTCTTACAGTGCTTTGCCTGTATTTCTAACAGAAGTCAAGAGAAGACATATATATATATATATATACACACATATTTTTTTTTTACTCTGTTTGTGGGAAAGCATCATCAGTGTTTATCAAGACATAAGATATCTATTTTTAGTGTAAATTCAGTCTGAGTTTAAAGAAAAATTACTTATCTTCAGGTTGGGAGGGCCTCCCTGCAGAAGGGCAGCAGACATAGTGTCAGAGCACATGCAGCCTAAAGGTGATGTGCCGAGCTGGTGCTGAGTCCCGAGCTTTTGAAGCTGGAGAAGGTTGCCCACTTAGGAGGGCTGCCCCTTTTAAAGAGTGTCAGCCCTGGAGAGGGTAGAGGGTAGATCCCTTCCAGAGGGTCTAGAAATGCCATGCAAGATTTTGGAGCTTGAGGAGGGAAGAGGGTTCCTTGCGTAAGGGTGCTGCCAAGCCCTAGTGTTGGAGTCTGCATGGGGTGAGGATTCCTGAAGGGAGCGGACAAGGTGCGGACTATCACGTAGGAGGCACTGAAGAGGCTGTTGTCTGTCCATTAGCAGGGATCCACCGGCGGGCAGTGTGAATTCCAGGATTACTGAGGAGTGTAGGATGTCTGAGATGGAGCTTCCTTGGGGGGAATTCCCTAAGGAGGAAGTGAACAGTGCTAGAGATAGGAAATTGGTCATCTACAGGAAGAATAACCAGTGAACAGCGCTAGAGATAGGAAACTGATCACCTACAGGAAGATTAACCAAATACGTAAATATGTTAAGGATGACTTAAGGCAGTTTACTCACTATTAGAGAAGTTAGTTACAATTTGTAAAAGAGAAAAAGAAAACTAGAAAGAAACCTGTAGTAGCACACTGAAATTGAAAGTATTGAATGTTGGTTCAACTGGATGTGTAGACTTGTTCTATCCACTGAGAGAGCTTGGGAGAGGGACACTCCATAGCAATGAGCACATGTAGCAGCTGCTGCTTGGAGTCTGAATGTATATAATACTATTTATCTATATATATTATCTATACAATATATATTATTTACACTATAAATTATATAACAACATATAATATTGATTATAACTTTTGAATAAAATTGAAAACCATATTTCCAAACACAAATAAATAATCAGGGCTGAAGATGCAAAGAGGAATGGAGCATTTCTAAAGTAACTCCCCCATAAAATATGTCCTAATTACAAAAGGAGGAAAGGAATATATAAGAAAAAGTAGAAGAGTTAGGTAGACAGCTTCTTAATCATGTTATGAGTTTCGTAATTTTGATGGTTATATTATGAGCATGTAGGAAAAGTCCTTGTTGATAGGAAATATTAAGGTATTTGAGAATGATGGGTGGGGTTGCTTAAAGAAAAAAATCTAGAAGTTTCAATAATTATTTATATATTATAAATTTAAGAAACTAACCAATAGAATTAATGCTAATAATGCCATTCAGTTGCTAAGTCATGTTCGACTCTGCTATCCCATGGACTGTACTATGTCCGGCTCCCTTGTCCTTTACTATCTCACAGAGTTTGCTCAAATTCATGTCCATTGAATCAGTGATGCTCTCTAACCATCTCATCCTATGCCTCCTCCTTCTCCTTTTGCCTTCAATCTTTCCCAGCATCAGGGTCTTTTCCAAATAGCCCTTCACATCAAGTGGACAAAGTATTGGAGCTTCTGCTTCAGCATCATTCCTTCCAATGAATATTAAGGGCTGCTTTCCTTTAGGATTGACTGGTTGAATCTTCTTGCAGTCCAGGGGACTCTCAAGAGTCTTCTCCAACATCACAGTTTGGAAGCACTGATTCTTCAGTGCTCAGCCTTCTTTATGGTCTAACTCTCATATCTGAACATGACTACTGGAAAACCCATAGCTTTGGTTGGCAAAGTAATGTCTCTGTTTTTTAAATATGCTGTCTAGGTTTGTCATGGCTTTTCTCCCAAGGAGCAAGTGTCTTCTAATTTTGTGACTGCAGTCACAATCTGCAGTGATTTTTGAGCCTAAGAAAATAAAATCTGTCATCGGTTTAACTTTTTCCCCTTCTATTTGCCATGAAGTGATGAGACCAAATGCCATGATCCTAGTTTTTTGAATGTTGAGTTTCAAGCCAGATTTTTCATTCTCCTCTTTTACCCTCATCAAGAGGTTCTTTAGTTCCTCTTCACTTTCTGCCATTATAGTGGTATCATCTGCATATCTCAGGTTGTCATTATTTCTCCCAGCAATCTTGATTGCAGTTTGCGCTTCATCCAGTCCAACATTTCACGTGAGGTACTCTGCATAGAAGTTGAATAAGCAGGGTGACAATACAGAACTTTGTCATACTCCTTTCCCAGTTTTGAACCAGTCAGTTGTTCCATGCCCAATTCTAACTGTTGCATCTTGATGTACATACACATTTCCCAGGAGATATAGCAAGAAAACGGAACACTAAATTGAAAATAGCAAAGGATTTGAACAAACATATCACAGACTAAAATATGGTAGTGATCAATAAACAAGTGAAAAGTGTTCAGTATCGTTAATCAACAGAAAAATCCAATGTGAAACCACAATTGCATACTATTTTATATGTAGCAGGATGGCTAAAATTTAAAAATGTAAAAAAGAACATATAACTGAATATTTATATGGAAAAAATGAATAATAACCCTATTCTCATTCTATAAAAATAAAATCATCATCATCATCGTTTAAGACAGATAAAGTAACCGTAAAACCTAGAACCATAAATCTAGAAGAAAGCATAGAAAAATGTGTTTAATGACCTGGATGTCATAGATTAGCACGTAGCAAGATGAAAAGCAATTAGATTTTACAACCAGCTTCGAGAAATCTTTGCCATTTCCAACAAAGTTAAGAAGTATTTTTACTCCTAAGTATTTAACACAAAGGTCAATGAATACAAAAATATTTTTACAAGAACGTTCATAGTGTTTTAAGTCTTAATAATAAGAAATGAAAAACCCAAATATCCATCAACAGGAAAGCTAGTTAGCTATCTGTGATTCATTAAAACAATAGAAAACTGCTTGGTATAAAATGTAATAGACTGATACACATAAAGAATACACAAAAAATCTTATAGATATTATGCAAAGTGAATAAAACTAGAAGCAAAAAAGATGACATATTGTATGCTTTCTTTTAGTAAAATAGTCAAAAATAACCTACAGCAGTAGAAGTCAGATAGCAATTGCCTCTGTGAAAAGGGGTTTGACTGAAAAGAAGATTGTTATAAGGAAAATTTCCAGGGTGAGAATTTGTTTTGGGTGGTGAAAGCTCATCAAACAGATAATGTAAGAAAAGTACGTTTTATAGTGCGTAATTTATTCTTCAATTTAAAAATAATTTGCTGAAGTTTCACTTATAAAGGGATTGGTTAGGGTGCAGTTTTAACTCACTTGAATAGAGTTTATTGTTTATTAAATTCAGAGCATGGTTACACTGGCTTGGGGAGGATGACACCTCACCCACTGAACTAACAAAGGGAGGAAGGCAGGAAGGAAGGCAGGCAAGTAGACAGATGAAAGCACTTGATTTTTTGTTTCTCTTTTGTATAACTAACAAATATTTATTGAGCACCTGCTCTGTCCTCTATTCAGGCTTTGCAAATAGAGTGATAAATAAGTCAAATGACTCACTGCCTTCGCAAAGCTTCTAGTGGGGAGAAATGAATTAAGTGTACAATGTCAGATATTCCGCTTGAATGGAAGCAAGGAAGTCCACACGGAGAAGACACTTGAGTAAGCTAAAAATGAACAATGAAGGAAGCCACTTAGAAATTTTTGACAAAAGATATTAATTTAAGAATTTATTTTGATAGTGCAGATAAATTATCTTTTACATTATAGTTTTTATTTTGTTATTTTATGTAGAAATGGTATGAAAATAATGAAGATAAATATGATTTTTTAAATGTAATGTATCATTACTTTTATTTTTGAAAAAAATATAGTTTTGGCATCAGTGTAAGGACTGGAATTTAGGAGGATATTATTATCTAATACATAAACAAAATTATACTCTTACAAAACCAAATGATGCTATTAGGAAATTTTACAGTCACTTGTCAGAATTTCTTACACATAAGAGAAGATCTAGGGTTTCCATTCCTTGCATATGTTTAGAGTGTCACCCCGGACTTCTGCTAATGCTGAACATCTGTGTTTTGTTTTCACTGAAAGATGTCTCATTTGGACTGCCAAAAGAGAAGGGGGTCATTAGTTATTCAATAATGTGAAGTTATCCAGCAGACTATCCCTGTATGAGGAATATTAATGTCAGTAGATTCATAGCCATTACGATTAATCCTAAGGATTGCTTCACACTGGGAATCATTATAGGCATAATTTCAAAGGAGAATGTCAAACTATCACACATCTCAAAATAAAAACAGAATCAGTTTTATATAGCATTTACTTTTTGGGAAACATTTTTAAGCTGATATTTTCTGAATACTAAAGTGAAAACATAAAGAATGAACAAGGTAGGTATTTATGTGTCTGCTGAATTCCCAAGATTCGAGTTATATTTGTGTAGCTTGTGTTCATGTATTTTAGTGAAAGATGAATACTTCATGTGACTGCGCTCTATTAATTTATTTATTTTATAAATTACAACAAGTTGTTATCCATCATGCTGAACAACTGGAAACTTTCAATTTTACTTGAAAGCCCATATTCCAGAAGAGAAACAAGCAGCTGTACAGTACACATCTTTAATATCCTTATTACTACATGAGAATGTATAAAACCAATTCATTATAATTTGAATTATTTTGATCATACATAAGCCAAAGGTACTATTACAGGTTTTGATATGAATAGTTGGAATAAGTGGTTCATTCTTTTTGCTGCTTAATGTATCTTTTAATATTCATGTTTGTGCTCTTCTAAAATGTATAAATATAATAGACATGCAAATATGTCTTTCTAAAATGCCAAAGTGACCTTTTATATTTGATAATTAAAGACTCTCTGGGAGACTATTAGTAAGATAGTTGGTGATTTTTTATATTTAGGTACATATTATATAAGCTTTTATTCAATATATGTGTGTGCTGTAGGCTAAGTTGCTTCAGCTGTCTGACTCTTTGCGGCCCCATGGACTGTAGCTGGCCAGACTCCTCTGTCCATGGGATTTTCCGGGCCAGGATATTGGAGTGGCTTGCCATGCTCTCCATCAGGGGATCTTCCTGATCTAGGGACAGAACTCGTGACTCTTACATCTCCTGCATTGGCAGACGGGGTCTTTAACACCAGCACCACCCTGGAAACCCTATGTAGATCTATATTCACTCACTACAGTCACACTTTGAATTTAAAAGTAATACAAACAAATAGCTGATATTCACAGAACAAATGGATTAATAACTTAGTGATACATAGCAGCATAGAGATCATGTTGACCAAATCTTTATTTTTAAAATGGAAACAATTCTGATTTCATCTTCCTGTTCCTTAGTATACTATAAAATGGAAGTTTTATTAAAATAAAAGAGTGCATGGAAAGATTGCACACATGCCCGTGTGTGTTCAGTGTCCCTTTATATAAATATAATTAAATTGCTTATATATTTGGTAATTATTCATTATAAGCTACCAGTAAAACTTTGTTTCAAGACACCGTTTGTCTTTGAAGATGTAACTCTGCTATACATGAGGTATTGCTCAAATAGGTTATCCCATATCTTTTACCATGTGTCTATTTGACCTCTACTATTATTTCCCAGCCCTCCAGTCATACATGTGCAAGGTTTGAATCACAAGTTGTTGTTTTCAGTCACTCAGTCATGTCTGACTCTTTGCAGCATGGACTGCAGCATTCCAGGCTTCCCTGTGCTTCACTATCTCTCAGAGTTTGCTCAAACTCATGTCCATTGAGGCAATGATGCCGTTCAACTACTTCATCTTCTGTCACCCTCCTCTCCTTCTTCCCTCAGTCTTTGCCAGTATCAGTCTTTCCCAGCGAGTTGGCCTTTGTATTAGGTGGCTGAAGTATTGGAGCTTCAGCTTCAGCATCAGTCCTCCCAGTGAAGATTCAAGTCTGTCACTGTTTCCATTTTTCTCCATCTTTGCCATGAAGTGATGGAACTGGAGCCATGATCTTAGCTTTTTGAATTTTGAGGTTTAAGTCAGCTTTTGCACTCTTCTTTTTCATCTTCATTAAGAGGTTCCTTAGTTCTTCTTCACTTTCTGATACTAGGATTGTTTCATTTGCATATCTGAGATATTGATACTGCTTAATTCCAGTTTGTGATTCATCCAGCCCGGCACTTCACATGATGTACTCTACATAAAAGTTACAAATGGGACCTAATTAAACTTAAAAGCTTCTGCACAACTAAGGAAACTATTAGCAAGGTGAAAAGACAGCCTTCAGAATGGGAGAAAATAATAGCAAATGAAGCAACTGACAGACAACTAATCTCAAAAATATACAAGCAACTCCTACAGCTCAACTCCAGAAAAATAAATGACCCAATCAAAAAATGGGCCAAAGAACTAAATAGACATTTCTCCAAAGAAGACATACAGATGGCTAACAAACACATGAAAAGATGCTCAACATCACTCATTATCAGAGAAATGCAAATCAAAACCACTATGAGGTACCATTTCACGCCAGTCAGAATGGCTGCGATCCAAAAGTCCACAAGCAATAAATGCTGGAGAGGGTGAGGAGAAAAGGGAACCCTCTTACACTGTTGGTGGGAATGCAAACTAGTACAGCCACTATGGAGAACAATGTGGAGATTCCTTAAAAAACTGGAAATAGAACTGCCTTATGATCCAGCAATCCCACTGCTGGGCATACACACTGAGGAAACCAGAAGGGAAAGAGACATGTGTACCCCAATGTTCATCGCAGCACTGTTTATAATAGCCAGGACATGGAAGCAACCTAGATGCCCATCAGCAGATGAATGGATAAGAAAGCAGTGGTACATATACACAATGGAGTATTACTCAGCCATTAAAAAGAATACATTTGAATCAGTTCTAATGAGATGGATGAAACTAGAACCTATTATACAGAGTGAAGCAAGCCAGAAAGAAAAACACCAATACAGTATACTAACGCATATATGGAATTTAGAAAGATGGTAACAATAACCCTGTGTACGAGACAGCAAAAGAGACACCGATGTATAGATCAGTCTTATGGACTCTGTGGGAGAGCGAGAGGGTGGGGAGATTTGGGAGAATAGCATTGAAACATGTATAATATCATGTATGAAACGAGTCGCCAGTCCAGGTTCGATGCACGGTACTGGATGCTTGGGGCTGGTGCACTGGGACAACCCAGAGGGAGGGTAGGGTAGGGAAGGGAGGAGGGAGGAGGGTTCAGGATGGGGAACGCGGGTATACCTGTGGCGGATTCATTTTGATATTTGGCAAAACCAATACAATATTGTAAAGTTTAAAAATAAAATAAAATTTAAAAAAAAAGTTAAATAAGCAGGGTGATGATATATAGGCTTGAAGTACTCCTCTCCCAATCTTGAACCAGTCCATTGTTCCGGGTCCAGTTCTAACTGTTGCTTCTTGACTTGCATACATATTTCTCAGGAGGTAGGTAAGGTGGTCTGGTATTCTTGTCTTTTTATGAATTTTCCACAGTTTCTTGTGATCCACACAATCAAAGACTTTAGTGTAGTCAATGAAGCAAAAGTAGATGTTTTTCTGGAATTCTCATGCTTTTTCTATGACCTGATCGATGTTGGCAGTTTAATCTGTGCTTTCTCTGCCTTTTCTAAACCCAGCTTGTACATCTGGAAGTTCTCAGTTCACATACTGGTGAAGCCTAGATTGAAGAATTTTGAGCATTACCTTTCTCGCATGTGAAATGAGTACAATTGTATGGTAGTTTGAACATTCTTTGGCATTGTACTTCTTTGGGATTGAAATGAAATCTGACCTTTTGCAGTTCCATGGCCACTCCTGAATTTTCCAAATTTGCTGACACATTGAGTGCAGCACTTTCACAGCATCATCTTTTAGGATTTCAAATAGCTCAGCTGAAATTCTATCCCCTCCACTACTCTGTTCATCAAGGCCCAATTGACTTTACACAACAGGATGTCAGGCTCTAGGTGAATGATCACACCATCATGGTTATCTGGGTCATGAAGACCTTTTATGTACTCTGTGTATTCCTGCCACCTCTTAATATCTTCTGCTTATGTTAGGTACACGTAGTCTCTGTCCTTCATCGTGTCCATCTTTGCATAGAATGTTCCCTTGCTATCTCTAATTTTCTAAGAGATTTCTAGTCTTTCCCATTCTATGGTTTGCCTCTACTTTGCATTGTTCACTTAAGAATGATTTCTTTTCTCTCCTTGCTATTCTTTGAAACTCTACATTCAGATGGTTATTATATCTTTACTTTGCTCCTTTGCCTTTCACTTCTCTTCTTTTCTCAGATATTTGTAAGGCCTCCTCAGACAACTAATTTGTCTTGCTGCTGCTGGTGCTGCTAAGTCACTTCAGTCGTGTCTGACTCTGTGCGACCCCATAGATGGCAGCCCACCAGGCTCCCCCATCCCTGGGATTCTTCAGGCAAGAACACTGGAGTGGGTTGCCATTTCCTTCTCCAATGTATGAAAGTGAAAAGTGAAAGTGAAGTCGCTCAGTCGTGTCCGACTCTTCGTGACCCCATGGACTGCAGCCTACCAGGCTCCTTCATCCATGGGATTTTCCAGGCAAGAGTACTGGAGTAGGGTGCCATTGCCTTATTTGTCTTGTTACATTTGTTTTACTTGGGGATGTTTTGGTTACTTTCTCCTTTACAATGTTATAAACCTCTGTCCATAGTTTTTAAGCACTCTGTCAGGTGTAATCCCTTGAATCTATTTGTCCCTTCCATCATATAACATAATGGATTTGATTTAGGTCATACCTGAATGGCCTAGTGGTTTTCCCTACTTTCTTCAATAAGTCTGAATTTTGCAATAAGGGGTTCATGATCTGAGCCACAGTCAGTTTCTGGTCTTGTTTTTGCTGAGTGTATAGAGCTTCTCCATCTTAGGTTGCAAAGAATATAATCAATTTGATTTTGGTTTTGACCATCTGTCCACGTGTAGAATTGTTTCTTGTGTTGTTGAAAGAGGGCGTTTGCTATGAGCATTACATTGAATCACCATACAAAGACTAAATAATTAAAAGAAATATTGGCTCATTTAATTAATCTAACCTTTTGTTTTTCTATAGGAGGATGTCAAAAAGGAATATTTGCAAAAGGAACAAAAGAGAGAATGGAAAAGTTTCAAGGTACAATACCATATATTGCAACAAATATTTAGGATAGCTATTTATTCTTCAAACTGCATTAAATTAGTAATAGCTTTTCCAGAGAGTATGAATATTAAAGAAAGTGAAATTTTTATTATAATAAATGGATGCTAAAGTATTTAGTAGAAATACTAAAATATCATTTGTTCTTATATATTAATACTGCTGTGTAAGAAACATACAAATAAATTTGTGGTAATTTGTTTTTCTCTTAGAGGGAAGATTATGCATTTAGTACCTTCTGTGTGTTTAGATTATGTATGCTACATCATTTAACCCCAATAACTCCTGTGATTACTTTTCTTATTTTATGGAGGAGGAAACCAAAGACTGGAGGTTAAGGAAATGGTTCAAGAAACTTCCAGTGAAATAGCTTGGGTGAAACAACAAAAGAAGGAATGGAAAATTCAAGATAAAATGAGTTCTTTGAAATTTAATGTCTCTTTCTATGAGAGACATAGAAAGTAGCTTGCAAGTGAGATTAAAACTATATTTTGTAATATATGCATCAAAAGAAAAGCTGTTGACTCTAATGATCTCCATTTTGCTATGAGATTAATCCAAATTTTGTCACTTTGAAAAATTTACTGCCAGAATCATTATCACCATCACTGTCTCCACCATCATGTATCCAGTACCATTTGTAAGATACGCACAGTAGGTGAAGCAGCTGTAAATATTTCATTCATGTATATCACTAAATATTTGTATGTTTAAAAGCAAAAATGGTATAACTCTGAAGACTATATCACAACTGAGACACGTAAGCTCTGATTTGTGCAAAATAATCAAAAGGAACACAAAATAAGGTCCTAAGACAATGCACCACATTCTAGAGTAGCAAACTCTTTTTTTTTTATGGCTAACACAGTAGAGTGTTCTGTGAGATACCACATCATTGGTATGAAGTAAAAATGTCATACATTTAAATGGGACATTTTATTTTTCAAAAATGCTCCAGTAGACACCTCCAATAAAAAGAAGGAAGGGTAAATGTTTTTCAGACAGTTCAATCCAACATAGGTAGGTGCTGCACAATGACAATATGACCTTAAGCCTAGAAAATGTCTTTTCTAGGTGTTGTAGTCGTGTGGGGTGGGGGAGTCTACCTAAGACTTAGAAGAGACAAGTGTGTCAGAAAGATTTTTCAAATATTTATTTCTGTTGAAGGAACAGTGAAACAAAGGGTAGAATGAATCCCTACATCAAAATACTACCTTCTATAACCACATGCAACAATGAAATATTTGAGCTGAATGACAGCTTGCTCTCGCCATGGTAAATTTCTAATTCAGTGTTCTAGATAAGCTATTCTTTCTAAGTTTGCTCATATTCTTGTCAATGAGCTTTGATTTTTCTCCCATTGGGAATTTTCATGGCTCCAAATATTATAATTTACCAAAAATATAAGGTTAAATCTATTACTGAAATATATAGTATTTTTTCTTTTAAATTCTAGTTCTTTCTAAAATAAAATTAGATCATGTCTATGCTCACACACAAAATAAAAATAAATAAATAAAGCTATTTTGATACTTTCCATTTTCCTTAAAGAAATTTAAATCTTAAAAAAAAAAAATTTGCATGTGATTTTGTAAGAATTTTGCCCCTACCAAAATCCTGTCTGCTGAACTTTCAATTCTCTAAAAGACCATTCTCTCTCTTTTCTAAAACACCTTTACCTGAGTTACTTTATAACTGCTAATTTTCAGCTTAACTACTACACTGTAATTTCAATAAGGGAAAGAGATTGACAGGCACAGTGCCTGTCACATAATGGGAACTTGATAATTATGAAAAATGAATGAATTATATACACACTAGCAGCAGATGCCTTTGCTATTGAAGTGATCTGGAATAAAGGGGACATAACTTTGTCAATGTCACCCCAAATCTATGATGAGGGAATCCTTGGAAAATCTGGGAGTTCAAAGTCCTTCATCCAAGCTATTTTTTTCTTTAATAATTTTCTTCTGTAGAAATATTGTTATTGTGAAACAAAACTCCATCTCAGATGAGACTTATACTCAGTCAAAGCTCAGATCAGGAGTTGAACCCAAAATCCCCCCCTTAGGAGTGGACTCAAATCCACTGTCTTCTAATTAAAACTGCTCACCTGGAGTCAAGACTTACTGAAGCCCAGGTTCTTTTGCCTCATCATAGAAACAATTCAGGATGAGGCAAAGGGATAGGTGGATAGAAAACAGTATAAAAAATTAGTATAGGAAGTTTGTAAAAAATACAAATGGGCAGGTAAGGGAACACAGTCCCAAGAACTAAGAAGGCTGCATTTATTTTCATCAAAGGAAACATGGGGAAGGAAGAAGACCACCTTCTTCCTCATTCTCTGCGAGGCATCAAGGTTTAAATCATTTGTTTCTCCTTTGACCCAATATGGTCTAACCAAAACTGTCACGGCACTGTTTAAATTATATGCATATTAGCAAAAAGGTGGTAACATGGTACTAAAAAACAGTAATTCATCTCAGATTTCTGTATAATGTCCTCTATCACCTAGGTTCTTTCCCCTACATTTCTGACTTGGCTACATGCAAAAATTCTACCCTTCAAGGACCATTAACTCTTTGACTTCATGTAATAAGATTCACATCTCATATATATTGTTTTAAACAATTTAGGATTTTTAGATTTTATTTTATTGTGTTTTAAATATTAGGATTTTTTAAGTTTTTTAAGAATTTTTTAAGTATTAGGGTTTTTATTTTATTTTGTTGTGTTTTAACTATTAGGATTTGTGACTTGAGTGTGCCTGGCACCTGAATGTGCCTAGTCTTCCTTCAAGGTAGAGTAGATTATAGATTGGATTCTTTCCTTGAGTGTTTATTAGCCTACAACAGTCTCCCAAACTCGCTTAAAATTCATATTCTGTTTTTAACCCTCTAGTGAGATTTCTAACTATAATATTCAATTATTCTCTATGAAAATGATTCATAGAACTTCTAGCTGGATATGTAAGATGATAAGATTTATTAAATTTATTGTGGAAACAATTTAAGGAACGCTATTCACAGAGTTGTCCCTGAAGTTGTTGCTGTTTTCTCAAGTCCTTAAATATAGATTGCTTGCAAGTTCATCTGTCACAAGAATTCTTGTTAAACATGTGCTATTACTTAACATTTGATGATAGGTCCTGGCAAGATTTCTGTTACAGAGCCAAGGAGTAGTCATGGCTCACCTTGATTTCCTTTCTATATTGGAACTCCTATGTTGGGGGACTGTGTAATTTCCTTGGTTCTGAATCGCCACAGCAAAGATTTGAAACAGAGGATCAGTGTTACAGGTCGATTACAACTCAGTTTTATTCAGCAAGGAAAGGATAAGACACCCTTGAGGGGTGAGGGCAAGCCAACCCCAAAGGAGAGGCCTCAGTCTGTCTTGGCTTCCTCCTTTTGTATGTTTGTCTCCTTCCTCCCTGAGCCTGATGCAAATTGGGCTGGCCAAGAAGGGGACGTCTTTGTTTCACATGAGGTTATCACTCCAGTCCATGGATCTCCTTTTGTTCCATTTTCACGAGTTTTTCCTTTCTTCGTCTTTTACCCACTGCCATTTTCAACTCCTTTCTCCTATTTTAACTACCTAACACCTAGGCCTTAAAAAAAAAAAAAAATTCTGTGACAATGGGAACATCAGATTTCATATTAATAGTTTATAGACCTCATACTTACACTAACAAGAAGAGACTGTGAACTATGCTTTCTAGCCCTATAGCTAGAAATGTATGTATTCTATATATTTTTGTTGTTGTTGAGTTATAAAACTGGAGCTAAAAACCAACTGGAAATTGTATGGACCAATGCATAGCTGTACACAATGGTGTGATTCATATTTTTTGGCCTTTTCATACTGAAAAGAGATGAATCACAAACTGGAATCAAGATTGCTAGGCAATATCAACAACCTCAGATATGCAGATGATATCACTTTAATGGCAGAAAGTGACGAGGAACTAAAGAACCTCTTCATAAGGGTAAAAGAGAAAAGTGAAAAAGCTGGCTGGAAGTTCAACCTTCAAAAAATTAAGATCATGGCATCCAGTCCCATCGCTTCATGGCAAATAGAAGGGGAAAAAGTCAAAGTGATGACTGATTTGATTTTCTTGGGCTTCAGAATCACTGCAGATGGTGACCACAGTCATGAAATGAAAAGACTCTTGCTCCTTGGAAGGAAAGTTATGACAAAGCTAGACAGCATATTAAAAAGCAGAGATGCCACTTTGTCAACAAAGGTCTGTCCAGTCAAAGCTATGGTTTTCTAGTAGTCATGTATGAATGTGAGAGATGGATCATAAAGAAGACTGAGCACCAAAGAACTGATGCTTTTGAACTGTGGTGTTGGAGAAGACTCTTGAGAGTCCCTTTGACTGCAAGGATATCTAACCAGTCAATCCTAAAGGAAATCAGTCCTTTATATTCACTGGAAGGACTGTCATTGAAGCTGAAGCTCCAAAACTTTAGCCATCTGATGTGAAGAGCCAACACCTTGAAAAAGACCTTGATGCTGGGAAAGACTGAAGGTAAAGGAGGAGTAGGTGGCAGAGAATGAGATGGTTAGTTAGCATCACTGACACAACAGACATGAATTTGAGTAAATTCTGGGACATGTGGAGGACAGAGGTGTGGTACAGTCCACCGGGTCCCAAAGAGATGGACACACCTTAGTGACTGAATGACAACACTGCTGCTGCTGCTGCTGCTAAGTCGCTTCAGTCGTGTCCGACTCTGTGCGACCCCAGAGACGGCAGCCCACCAGGCTCCCCCGTCCCTGGGATTCTCCAGGCAAGAACACTGGAGTGGGTTGCCATTTCCTTCTCCGAATGACAACACAATGGTGTGTTAATCAATGTTAAGTAAACTATTCCTCTCCCTCTCAAAACAAAGCAAAACAAAGAAACAAAAACTCTGTTTTCATGGTGCAAATAATCTCGTCATAGCCAATTTCCAGCTCCAAACATGATGTCACTGTTCATGCAGTTGGAAAGAGATGTACCCATTTGACTCTCATGGGACAGGAACTGGCCCTAACACACGAGAAGTTCCTGATGTGTGTGAGATTTGGTGCTTGTGAGGTCGAAATTACCAGGCAGTCAGTATAGGACTCTATAGGACCTCTGAGTCTTGTTTTCAATGAATATCTCGATCCATTAATCTAAAGCTATACCCTTTGCCCAGAATTCCTGGAATTTGGGTCTGATAAATTATCAGCACTCAGATCTAGGGAAGAGCAGCAACAGTTAGAACTGGACATGGAACAACAGACTGGTTCCAAATAGGAAAAGGAGTATGTCAAGACTGTATATTGTCACCCTGCTTATTTAACTTCTATGCAGAGTACATCATGAGAAACGCTGGGCTGGAAGAAGCACAAGCTGGAATCAAGATTGCCAGGAGAAATATCAATAACCTCAGATATGCAGATGACACCACCCTTATGGCAGAAAGTGAAGAGGAACTAAAAAGCCTCTTGATGAAAGTAAAAGTGGAGAGTGAAAAAGTTGGCTTAAAGCTCAACATTCAGAAAACGAAGATCATGGCATCTGGTCCCATCACTTCATGGGAAATAGATGGGGAAACAGTGGAAACAGTGTCAGACTTTATTTTTTGTGTTCCAAAATCACTGCAGATGGTGACTGCAGCCATGAAATTAAAAAACGCTTACTCCTTGGAAGGAAAGTTATGACCAACCTAGATAGCATATTCAAAAGCAGAGACATTACTTTGCCAACAAAGGTCCGTCTAGTCAAGGCTATGGTTTTTCCTGTGGTCATGTATGGATGTGAGAGTGGACTGTGAAGAAAGCTGAGCACCGAAGAATTGATGCTTTTGAACTGTGGTGTTGGAGAAGACTTTTGAGAATCCCTTGAACTGCAAGGAGATCCAACCAGTCCATTCTGAAGGAGATCAGCCCTGGGCTTTCTTTGGAAGGAATGATGCTAAAGCTGAAACTCCAGTACTTTGGCCACCTCATGCAAAGGGTTGACTCACTGGAAAAGACTCTGATGCTGGGAGGGATTGGGGGCAGGAGGAGAAGGGGATGACAGAAGACGAGATGGCTGGATGGCATCACTGACGATGCACGTGAGTCTGAGTGAACTCCGGGAGTTGGTGTTGGACAGGGAGGCCTGGCGCGCTGCAATTCATGGGGTCACAAAATGTTGGACACGACTGAGCAACTGAACTGAAGTGAACTGAGCAATTAATTTCTGTTCCATATGCCTGAGGGAAAAACTACTGATGATCATTAATCTTTAACCCACATACCTGGTCCATTGTAAAATGGCCAGGGGGCATGAACAAGGGTGGAGGTTAATCTGAAGATCAAGAGAAGTCATAAGGATGTTAAGTTAAACATTATGACCTTTATACTGATTGTTGTTTAGTGGCTTCAGTCCTGTCCAACTCTTTGGCGACCCCACGCACTGCAGCCCGCCAGGCTCCTGTCTACAGGATTCTCCAGGCAAGAATACTGGAATGTGCCATTTCTTTCTCCAAACTGACTGATTAGAAATGACAAATTTTAAGAACAGGAGCCAACCAAAACTGTACTGATTAAAACTGGTAAGGATATAAACTGCTCTAAGTCCCACCTTTGGGGGACTCTTTATCCCCACTCAGTGTCTATGCTGAGAGCTTTGTACTTTCCTTCTCTTTAATACATTCTATTTGCTTGCTACTGTGTTTGTAAGGTTCCCATTTAACTTACACAAATCTGACTTAAACACTAGGTCCAGGAAGGTGGCTTTAAGAATTTCCAGAGAGTAAAGAAAGTGATAATGAGAAAAGGAGCCATTCTACCTAGACTGGGTGAGTCATTCTGTTAGGGGAAGCACACTGATTGAAACCGCCCACCCTGGCCAGGCACTATAGTAACCATTTGCATGACTTGTTTTATGATGGAGATTTCCGAGTGTTAGACAAGAATCCAGTTTCTGGCCGGGAAGGGGTCCGCCTTCCTGCAACAATTCTACTCCACCTCCTGAGAGGTAAGGTAGCCACTAAACACTATTATGGAAGATCAAGTGAAATGTAGAAATTTGGGGAATACTTGTTTATATACTGAAATATTATTTTCTAAGTGTTTTATACATGTGTATCCCTCTTTTTTTTTTTTTTAATTTAAGGGACTCATGAATAGAAACCATAAAATACAGAATAGCATTAAATGCATATGAAAATAATAAATACTTAAACTTGAATATAGAAGTGAGAAAAGAATAATTTGACAGATTACTTTCTAATGCCTTTTCAGTTTTCAATTTTAGATTTAAAATATTGAATCCTTCAGTAGTTTGAAATAAAAATGATATAATAACAATTCCAACTTATGTACTTCACTCAAATTTATTCTCAGGATAGAGATTTGTGTTTTTTTTTGTTTGTTTTGTTTTGGTTAATTTTCAATTTATTTTCAAAAGGTAATTTTGAAATTATTTTGTTCTATTTGGAATAAATAATAAAATGTTAATAATTATGAATTGAAATAGAACTGTGCGTCAGAGCAGAAATCTAAAGTAAATGACCTAAAGTAGGTGAAACACTACAAAAATTAGAATAAAATTGCATTTCAAAATATCTGGAATAATGGCTCCTTATTAGTTTTTAAGCTGTGTTTAAATTTTAATGTAAATATTCAGTAGGTTGCAGAAATAGTAGTCCAAGTCATGGTCTTTGGTCCACAAGTATAATTTACACGGGTTAAGTGGTTTTATACATTTTGGGAAAGCGGTGCCGTGGACAGGAGCTGTAGCGCCATTTCAGTGGACATAGTAAATTATTAATGGTGTTGGTTACAGTTGTTTAGACTTTTTAAAATCAGTCTTTATAGTTCACAAGCATTTCAGATTAATCAAAGACTATTAATGCTTATTGCTTTCAATAAGAGACACAATGGACACAATTTAGTATATTCCAAATTGTACCAAAAAAAACACAACTCAAAAAACCCCAAAAAGTTACTCCCCAAAATACAAAGAAAGTGCAAAAATTTCTCACTCATTTATGTTATAACTAATGTAAATTTTTTCCTGTCTGTAAGTCCAGAGCCAAAAAATGTATAATTCTGTAGGGAGAAAATTTCATGTAAATGTCAGTGTTCAAATGCCCTACTTGCATATGTATTTTTGATAATTGACACATATTTAAATCAGCATTTGCCCTAGTTCTTTGACCCCTAACATTGTATCTATACTACATCTCTTCAAGCAAAATTAAATATCACTTATTCTTCTCTTTTCTAGGCTATATTTCATTAGTTCCTTCAATTCCCTTCATAAATGCTGTTTCTTTTCATTATTGTGTTGCTCTCTTCTGGACCCTAAATGATTACCATGAGATTACAAAATTAAATTTCACTTGTTATGCCTAAGTCTTTAAGTATCAAATTATCATATTAATTGACCTGTTACCTCAGGCTAGTCTTCATGACTAATACGGAATATGTTATTAAGAAGTGAAAATATTTTTCTTTTGCTATTATACCAAAGTTTATCTTTTTATTGTAAATCGATATTTTATTATTCTTCCCATTGAAATTATTATTAAAGGAAATATTAATCATTAATTCCTTGAACTGTGTTTAAAGCTTTTAAAAGGAGAATTGAAGCTTTTTTTTTTTTTTAACACCTCTTGCTCAACTTTTTTTGAGAACATTGTCTCATTATCTGACATTTTACTTCTGTTCATTTCCTGCTGTAGATTTTAGATTTCTTGAAGATCTCTTGTTTACATATGTAAGTCCAGAACAAAGCACAGAATGGCATATAGGGAAGACTTCAGTAAGCATTAGTTAAATGATGAAAGTTGATATCTGGATAATCAAAATCTTATGAAATGTTAAAAAAAAAAAAAGAAAGAAAGAAAATAGCAAGGTATAAACAGTCACTTCTTTTATGGATCTTCTGGATCACTTTTATGGGAGATACATAATTATAGAAATATGGACACAAGTGTATGCATAATGTGTGAGAAGTTCTCTAAAGGATGCTGCAAAGGAAAAGAAATAGGCAGATGAGATAGAAAAAAGGTACATCTAACAGTGTTTTCTTTGACCTAATGGAATTTGCTTTATTATCTTGTTGAAGACTAAACCTAAAATCCTAGTTATATTAAGATAATTTGTTATTTTTGATGCAATTCCATTTAGCACTTTTTATATCTAGTTTCTATTGAGGTGAAAATCACATAACTTAAAATTAAATATTTTAAAGAGAACAATTCAGTGGAATTTAGTACATTCATAATATTGATATTATGCAGCCACAATTTCTAAATTATTTTCAACATCTCAAAAGGAAACCTCATATCTACCAAGCAGTTATATCCCCAATCTCCTCTTTCTCCTATCCTCCAGCAGTCACTCGTTTGCTCTCTGTCTCTATGAATTAACGTTATTTTCAGTAAGTAGAATCATACAGTATGTAACCTTTTCTCTGGCTTCTTTCACTTAGCACAGTGTTTTTGAGCTTCATCCAAATTGTAACATGCCCTCCATTATTATGCCTGAACCACTTGCATGTAGATATCACAGCATTTTTGTTCATTCATCTGTTTTTTTCTTCCAGTTTTAACTTACATGTAATTGACATACGCCGCTGTATAAGTTTAAGGTGTACAGAATAATGATTTGACTTCATATGTCATGAAATGATTTCAGTATGTTTAGTGAATATCATCTCACTATAGATGAGCAGAATGGTGTCAAGATTAGTGTATTTTCTGAGACTTTCCTTATTTATTGAGGTAGATATCTGTCACTCTAAATTTCCCTTTTAGAACTATTTTTGCTGCATCCCATATATGTATATACCAACATATATGGGATGTGTGTATATGTGTATCCATTTTCACTTATATCCAGGTTTTTTTTTTTTTAATCTTCCGATTTCTTCAATGGCTCATTCTTTGTTTAATAGTGTGTTGTTTACCCTCCATGCGCTTATGCTTTTTGTAGTTTTCTTATTGTACCTAATTTCTAGTTTCATAGCATTGTGATTGGAAAAGATTGTTGATATGATTTCAATTTTCTTAAATTTACCGAACCTTTTTTGTGATCGAGCATGTGATCATATGGGTATATGATCTATGCTTGCTAGCATGTGAGCCTGGAGAATGTTTCACATTCACTCAAAAAGAATATGCATTCTGCTACTTTGGACTGGAATGTTTATATATATATATATATATATATATATATATATATACATACTTCTATGAAAAAAGCATGCATTAGTCACTCAGTCATGTCCAACTCTTTGTGACCCCAAGAACTGTAGCCCACCAGGTTTGCTGTCCATAGAATTCTCTAGGTAAGGATGCTGGAGAGGGTAGCCATTGCCCTCTCTAGGGGATCTTTCTGAACCAGGGATTAAACCCAGGTTTCCCACATTGCAGGCAGATGCTTTACCATCTGAGCCACCAGGGAAGTCCTTATATATACAGATATGAGAGCTGGACCATTAAGAAGGCTTAACACCAAATGCTTTTGAATTGTGATGCTGGAGTATACTCTCACAGTCCCATGGACAGCAAGGAGATCAAACCAGTCTATCCTAAAGGAAATCAAACCTGAATATTCATTGGAAGGACTGATGCTGAAACTGAAGCTCCAATACTTGACCACCTGAAGTAAAGAGCCAATTCATTGAATAAGACCCTGATGCTGGGAAAGATTGAAGGCAGGAGGAGAAAAGGGCAACAGAGGATGAGATGTTTGGATGGCATCGTTGACTCAATGGACACGAATTTGAGTAAACTCTGGGAGATAATGAAGGACAGGGAAACCTGGCATGCTGTAGGCCATGGGACTGCAAAGAGTCGGTTTCGACCGAGCAACTGAACAACAAATATATATATATTCCAGCTGGATGATATATTAATTAATGTAAATGGCATGCTAAAATTACCTAAAATTGTGTTACTATCAATTTAAATCTCTTAATATTTGTTTTATGTACTTAAATTTTCCTATGTTGAGTGCATATATGTCTACAAGTATTATATCTTCCTGTTTGATCAGTACCTTGATCATTAGGTTCAGACAGTAAAGAATTCACCTGCAATGTAGGAGATCTGGGTTGAGTCTCTGGGTTGGGAACATTCCCTGGGGAAGGAAATGACAACCTATTCCAGTATTCTTGCCTGGACAATTCCTAGGACAGAAAATTATAGTCTATGTCTAGTGGGGCATGGGCTGCTTTGGAGAGTCTTGGCTGACCACCAGTAGATTGGATAGGTAGAATCAGAAATGGCATCCCCTTCCAGCATTAAGCCAGTTAGATAAAATTGCATGCACACATGCTATGCATACTAAGTTGCTTCAGTCGTGTCCAACTCTGCAACCCATGGACTGTAGCCCTCCAGGCTCCTCTGTCCATGGGATTCTTCAGGCAAGAATACTGGAGTGGGTTGCTATGTCCTTCTCCAGAGGATATTCCTGACCCAGGGATTGAACCAGCATCTCTTGTGTCTCCTGCATTGGCAGACAGGTACTTACCACTAGTATCAAATGAAAACTGGCACTTACCAACTTCTCTGTACCCAGAGTGAATTCCAACAGATCCCTGCTCCTTGGGCACATACTCTGTAATTATTCAGTGAATCTCCTTATGTATGCATGCTGCTGTGTGCTGTGTGCGTTAGTTGCTCAGTCGTGTCTGACTCTGCGCAACAATATGGACTATAGTCTGCCAGGCTCCTCTGTCCACGGGATTCTCCAGGCAAGAATACTGGAGTGGGTTGCCATTTCCTTCTCCAGGGGATCTTCCCAACCCAGAAATCAAACCCAGGTCTCCTGCATTGCAGGCAGATTCTTTACCGACTGAGCTATGAGGGAAGCCCTCTAAGCACGCCAAGTTGCTTCAGTTGTGTCCAGCTCTGTGAGACCCTAAGGACTGTACCCTCTGGGCTCCTCTGTCCATGGGCTTCTCCCAGGAAGTATACTCCAGTAGGTTGCCATGCCGTCCTCCAGGGGATCTTTCCGAACCTGGGATCGAACCCACACTTCTTACATCTCCTGCATTGACAGGTGGGTTCTTTACCACTGGTGCCGCCTAGTAAGCCCCTCCTTATGAACGACCCAGGCACTTTTCAGAACGTTGCCTCTGTACTGGAATTCATAGAGAGTTTTTGCACATGCCCTTTAAGAGTGGAGTCTCAGTTTTCTATAGCCTCCCCAGTAGTCAGGGACACATAAGTACCATTGATTTTCAAAGCCAGATATTGTGGGAAATCATTTTCCCAGTGCAGATCCCTTGGCCTGGGGAGTCTGGTCTGGGGCTTGAATCCCTCATTCCTCAGAGGCAACCTTCAAGGCTGTGATATCCTTTCTGCCTAGAGGTCACAATACTGACAGTGTGGTTCATGGCCAGACCATGCCCCCCACTCCCCACCCATCTCACTGTGGCATGTCCTTTTTATTTTCAGTTGTGGAACATATTTTCTAGTTGACTTCAAGTGATTCTCAGAGATAGTTGCAGCATAAGTAGTTGGAATTTTGGTGTGTTCATGGGAGGAGGTGAGTCCAGGGTCTTCCTACACCACCATCTTTTCCTACGCCTCTTTGTAACACTTCATAAATGTGAAAGATGCTCACTATCATGAAACTTTACCTTTCAGAGCTTAACATTTATTTGATCTCAATATATAATGTGGAACTTGTAGAGTAGTAGCATAATATAACTCAGAGTATCCTAAGGGAAGTAGTTGTAATCCACTTGTTTTTCTCTTTTGTATGGAAAAAAGCGGAAGGAGCTTTAATGTTAATTTTGTGCAGTATGCATTGTAATGTCTTATCTTGAATATATACAGCTCTGTGAGTTTTCCTTAATTCTCAATTTCCATGACTCTAAACATAATGATAAATATTCAGATCACTGTAATCCAACGGTTGTTTTAAACAGCGGCTAATAATATAGCATCTGTCTAAATCCAACCAGTCCATTCTGAAGGAGATCAGCCCTGGGATTTCTTTGGAAGGAATGATGCTAAAGCTGAAATTCCAGTACTTTGGCCACCTCATGTGAAGAGTTGACTCATTGGAAAAGACTCTGATGCTGGGAGGGATTGGGGGCAGGAGGAGAAGGGGACGACGGAGGATGAGATGGCTGGATGGCATCACTGACTAGATGGACATGAGTCTAAGTGAACTCTGGGAGTTGGTGATGGACAGGGAGGCCTGGCGTGCTGCGATTCATGGGGTCGCAAAGAGTCGGACACGACTGAACGACTGAACTGAACTGAACTGAAATTTTACATAGACCAATTGCGTATGTTATATGCAAGGCTAGTGTCCATTTATCAGTGATAGGAAGATAAAAAGTTCAAGAATTGAGCAGTGGGGCTGAAGAGCTAAATCAGTTTCAGGTAGAAGGCCACACTATGTTCAGTGGAGAACATATTGTCATGAGTCCTGAAGTGTGAAGACAGCACATCATAAGGTCCGTGTAGGGATTGCAGGTCCATGTGGGGATTCAATGTGTCAGCATTTCTTGTTTGTTTGGTTGCTTGCTTTGAATTTAGAGATACAGACCGACATAGATTATGAAGCAACAAATTGATAAATAATTACATATAAAGCAAGATTCAGCATGTAGAAGGCTAAGCCAGGCCACAAACTGAATCTATTGATAGGCACACATTGCAGTTTAGAAGTCAAGCTTCCTACCCAAGCAAAGGGCAGGAAAGTATGTTACTGGCATAAAAACTGATAAACAAATGGAACAGCCTAGAGAGCTCCAACTTAAGCCCACATGCTGCTGCTAAGTTGCTTCAGTCGTGTCCGACTCTGTGTGACCCCATAGACGGCAGCCCACCAGGCTCCCCTGTCCCTGGGATTCTCCAGGCAAGAACACTGGAGCGGATTGCCATTTCCTTCTCCAGTGCATGAAAGTGAAAAGTGAAAGTGAAGTCGCTCAGTCGTGTCTGACTCTTCTCAACCCCATAGACTGCAGCCTACCAGGCTCCTCCGTCCATGGGATTTTCCAGGCAAGAGTACTGGAGTGGGGTGCCATTGCATCGGGGGAAACATTCGTCACCTGAGTGCCTGTGCACGACCCTGAGTATTTCCTGACCACAATAAGACCAACACAAACATAAAACTGAGATGTTCTTTCCAAGCATCACCACACCAGTATAATAGCCTCCTCTAAGCCACATAGATAGGGTCAAATAATTTATAGCAAAGGAGCCAAAAGTATATAATGGAAGAAAACATAGGATAAGTTCCTTGATGCTAGTTTGGCAATACTTTTTTTGGATTTGATACCAAAAGCCAAGACAACAAAAGCAAAAATAAACCAGAAATAGAAATTTAGAAACCAATTAGAAAACTTCTTCACAGAAAAGAAACTATCAACAAAATGAAAAATCAACCTCTACAATAGGAAAAATGTTTGCAAATCCAATAATTTTTATAATAGTAAGTTTGTACATGTAAGAAAGATGTGTAAAAAATTTACAAACATCTTTTGAAGAACATGTTTATTTTTATTGACACAAATAGATATATAGGTATATACAGATGTCTCTGGGTATAATATGCATGCATTCTGTGTATTCTTGTCTTGAATGTGATACATTTATTGATTCTTTGACTCTTGTATTTCAAAGATAAAAACACAAGCTAAGTTTTTAAGTAAACTATTCAATTTCCTGAGAAACAATTTGCCATCTGATGATCACTGATTTTTTTCCCCATCTTTCGTGACATGAACTTAATGTTGTTCTTGAGAATCTAATCCCAACAACTGCCTTGCTCTCCTTACCTTTCCCTTATCATTTGCAAGTGAAACTGGTTGTCAAAATGTCAAAGCTGGACTATGTTCTGATGTTGAGCTTGCCCATTTCTCAACTGCTGCTTTTGATAAAAGATGTAATCATCTGGGAAATATACACACAGTTTGTGGAGAAAGCTGAGTCTTTCTCAGAATGAGTGTTTAATGGGTCAAGTTCTGTCATCAGAAACTCACAGACAATTCACACTGGGATACATGTGCAAGAGTGTGGGGATACGCAGATGGACTTTACGCTTTGTGTTTAGCTTGGCAGTCTTTGTCCTTACTGCTTGTTGCATCATTTTATAACAATAGCATCTTCTTCCAAGATTCCCATGACTATATTTTTAATAGAAAAACCTGGTTTTTATAAAATTTGAGAAAAGGAGTTTAGCTAGGGAGGCTGTGTTACAAACCTTTTGCCCATTTTCAAACCAAGCAATAAATTTAAAAAGCCCTGTGTCTAATGTAAACCTGAAATGAAGAGGTGCTGAAAAGTATTGAAATTAATTTTCTAGTGCAATGGGAAAAATTCAAGTTCTGTAATATCAGCTTCTGCATTTTATCTTTTAGCTCTCCCAAATTTCTCTCTCTCTTTTTTTTCCCTCTCTCTTTCTATCTCTTTTTTCCTCTCTCATGACAAAAGATATGCTTTAACTTACTGTCCACTAAGCTCCTTATTTCCAGTTCCTTTCTGAGCTTTGTTGCTAAACATGCTCATGGTATCCAGATAAAGAAAAGTCCTGTAAGAGAGAACGAGGATCTGTTATATTCTACAGGGGTGAAACTTGAAGACATTATGCTAAGTGAAATGAGCTAGACATAAAAGTGCAAATATGATTCCACCTACAGGAGGTACCTAGAATAGCCAAATTCCATCTTAATTTACAAAGGCAGAAGGTAGGGTAGCAGTTATTTGGAGCTCGGGGGTGAGTAGAGTGGGGTGTTTCTGTTTTGTGGATGCAGAATTTCAGTTTGGGATGATGAAAACCTTTTGGAGATGAACAGTGGCGATAGTTACAAAACAATGTGAATGTAGTTGAGGCCACCGAACTGTATGTCTCTAAAGGGTTAAAATGGTGTTTTATGCATATTATATTACATTGAAGAGACAGAGAGAGAGAACAAAAGCATAAGACAAATGAATACATTTTAGACCATATTTGAATTCCCTAATTTTGGAGAAAGAAAGTTTTAGTTTTCCATTTTATCTGTTTTTGACAATTAAAACTTAATAGCTTAAATTGAACACACAGTTAATACAGTATATTACCAAATCTAATATAACAGCAATAAAACTCAACAAAGCCTAACTCTGACTTTTCTTAAGACTTGGCCCTCTAAAAAGTGTACTCCTAACAAAGTAAATTAGTAAGAATAAAATAAAAGTTACTAGCATCTATTTTTTTTTCAACTTTCAACTATTGTGTTTATAGTGGAGATTTAATGGGAAAATATTCATCATGAATCCAGAGAATATACAGAGAATAGTTTCCACGTGGTTGGTGGAAACTGAAAGCACAGAGGGGTGTCTAAAGAGCTTCTCTAAAATGTCACAAGTGAAATCATTTTATATGCTCTGTGAGAAGGAAGACGTGTGCTATCTCCCCAACAGTGCCAAGCGAGGCGACCTGCTTCAGAGAGAGTAACTGCGTGGTAGACCCGGGGAGAGTGGGCCCCAGACACTGGTGTCTCACAAGTGATGGGGTCAGCCCGGGTTAAGAGGCATCTGTGTGTGCTTCAAGTGCTCAGTCGTGTCTGACTCTTTTTGACCCCGTGGACCGCAGCCCACCAGGCTCCACCGTCAATGGAATTTTCCAGGCAAAAGTACGAGAGTGGGTTGCCATTTCCTATACCACGAGATCTTCTCAGTCCACGGACTGAACCCGGGTCGCCCGTGTCTCCTGCATTGCCAAGCATGGGTTCTTTACCACTGTGCCATCTCGGGTGGGCTCAAAGCAGAGCATGTCATTAGTGACCATGAACACAGAACACAGCTTCCCCTTTGAAGGCGTGAACTACATTAGACTCATGACATTTGCACTATTCTGAAAAGAATGGAAAGGATATCAAGAGTAACTAAATTCAATTTCCTGTAAGCCCTGGGTAAATTTTTCAAAGTAGATTAAATTTATTTTAGAAAAATCAAAGATTTGCTACTTTTTTGTGCTGCATGATAGGGTAAATTTTAGGACTGTTGAATGAGTTTACTTTTTCCTGAAAAAAAAATCTGCTAATAAATTTATGCTATATCTTAATACCAATGGGGATGTAACTATACTTGAGGAATAGGTTTGCTTTATTCAGAAATGTAAGCCATGAAACTTACAAAATATCATTTTAACTTAGTTGCCTATGAAGTCAAATATGTTTGGTGCCAAGGTGCAGAAACTTCTATTAAGAGTTCTCATTTTGTTATTATTTTTGTGTTCTATGAATTGGGCCCTTACCTGGCTCTATTGGTCTTCTTTGCTTTTATTTCATCTTCTATTTACCTCTAATTATTTTTACAAAAATATTAATATATATAAAAGATAAATAAGCAATCATAAAAAGTTTGATGCTAATTTCAAGAAAATATTTCTATTGATATAAGCTTCTGACAAGAAAGAATTCCTGAATATATTTCTCTGATATTCTACTACATTTTTTGTCAGCAATTTTATTCGTTTTTACTTTTCAGTCATTAATATCAGATCATAAGTTTTGTGGGGGTTTTGAACTATTTACCTTAAGGAGGACAATGTTCTATCTAAAAATTTAGTGATAACAAAAGAGAAGATTGACTCAGATTCAAATCTGGGCTTTACCATTTTTGACCTGCATGACTCACAGGTTACTTAATATTTCCAAGTCCTAATTTGAAATTTTTTAACTTATGTAACATTTGTCCCCTAGTTTCCATAAGTTCAGATCTCAGTGAAACAACTGATGTATTTATGATATCAAGTATCTCTTATTTTTGTTGTAATTCTATATATTCAGATCAGATCAGATCAGATCAGTCGTGTCCGACTCTTTGCGACCCTATGAATCGCAGCACGCCAGCCCTCCCTGTCCATCACCAAATCCCGGAGTTCACCCAGACCCACGTCCATCGAGTCAGTGATGCCATCCAGCCATCTCATCCTCTGTCGTCCCCTTCTCCTCTTGTCCCCAATCCCTCCCAGCATCAGTCTTTTCCAGTGAGTCAACTCTTCACATGAGGTGGCCAAAGTACTGGAGTTTCAGCCTTAGCATCATTCCTTCCAAAGAAATCCCAGGGCTGATCTCCTTCAGAATGGACTGGTTGGATCTCCTTGCAGTCCAAGGGATTCTCAAGAGTCTTCTCCAACACCACAGTTCAAAAGCATCAATTCTTCAGCACTCAGGCTTCTTCACAGTCCAACTCTCACATCCATACATGACCACAGGAAAAACCATAGCCTTGACTAGATGGACCTTTGTTGGCAAAGTAATGTCTCTGCTTTTGAGTATGTTATCTAGGTTGGTCATAACTTTCCTTCCAAGGAGTAAGCATCTTTTAATTTCATGGCTGCAGTCACCATCTGTAGTGATTTTGGAGCCCAGAAAAATAAAGTCTGACACTGTTTCTACTGTTTCCCCATCTATTTCCCATGAAGTGGTGGGACCGGATGCCATGGTCTTCATTTTCTGAATATTGAGCTTTAAGCCAACTTTTTCGCTCTCCACTTTCACTTTCATCAAGAGGCTTTTGAGTTCCTCTTGACTTTCTGCCATAAGGGTGGTGTCATCTGCATATCTGAGGTTACTGATATTTCTCCCGGCAATCTTGATTCCAGTTTGTGTTTCTTCCAGTCCAGCGTTTCTCATGATGTACTCTACTTAGAAGTTAAATAAACGGTGACAATATACAGCCTTCATGTACTCCTTTTCCTATTTGGAACCAGTCTGTTGTTCCATGTCCAGTTCTAACTGTTGCTTCCTGACCTGCATACAAATTTCTCAAGAGGCAAGTCAGGTGGTCTGGTATTCCCATCTCTTTCAGGATTTCCCACAGTTTATTGTGATCCACATAGTCAAAGGCTTTGGCATAGTCAATAAAGCAGAAATAGATGCTTTTCTGGAATTCTTTTGCTTTTTCCATGATCCAGTGGATGTTGTTAATTTGATCTCTGGTTCCTCTGCCTTTTCTAAAACCAGCTTGAACATCAGGAAGTTCACGGTTCACGTATTGCTGAAGCCTGGCTTGGAGAATTTTGAGCATTACTTTACTAGCCGTGTGAGATGAGTGCAATTGTGTGGTAGTTTGAGCATTCTTTGGCATTGCCTTTCTTTGGGATTGGAATAAAAACTGACTTTTTCCAGTCCTGTGGCCACTGCTGAGTTTTCCAAATTTGCTGGCATAGTGAGTGCAGCACTTTCACAGCATCATATTTTAGGATTTGAAAAAACTCAACTGAAATTCCATCACCTCCACTAGCTTTGTTCATAGTGTTGCTTTCTAAGGCCCACTTGACCTCACATTCCAGGATGTCTGGCTCTAGGTCAATGATCACACCATCGTGATTACCTGGGTCGTGAAGATCTTTTTTGTCAGTTCTTCTGTGTATTCTTGCCATCTCTTCTTAATATCTTCTGCTTCTGTTAGGTCCATACCAGTTCTGTCCTTTATAGAGCCCACCTTTGCATGAAATGTTCCTTTAGTATCTCTGATTTTCTTGAAGAGATCTCTAGTCTTTCCCATTCTGTTGTTTTCCTCTATTTCTTTGCATTGATCACTAAGGAAGGCTTTCTTATCTCTCCTTGCTATTCTTTGGAACTCTGCATTCAGATGCTTATATCTTTCCTTTTCTCCTTTGCTTTTCACTTCTCTTCTTTTCACAGCTATTTGTAAGGCTTCCCCAGACAGCCATTTTGCTTTTTTGCATTTCTTTTCCATGGGGATGGTCTTGATCCCTGTCTCCTGTACAATGTCACGAACTTCATTCCATTGTTCATCAGGCACTCTGTCTATCAGATGTAGTCCTTTAAATCTATTTCTCACTTCCACTGTATAATCATAAAGGATTTGATTTAGGTCACACCTGAATGGTCTAGTGGTTTTCCCTACTTTCTTCAACTATTACTTCTTATTACTATCAATGTTAACAGAAAAATAGTAGAAATGCATCCTGAACTATCTGGATTACCACTTTGAAGTATCTGTTTACTGCCCAGATTCATTTTCTCTGTGTTTAATTAGTATTATTTTAATTATCAGTACTTTTGTAAATTTACCTTTTTGATAATTTTTTCTTTGTAATAATTGAATGGTAACTAATAAAATGATATTACATGAAAAAAAGTTTTTCAGCCCTGCAAATGAAAATGAAGTATGAAAATTAAATTAATAGGCTGCACAAAATAGTCAAAGCATACTGAACTAAAAACAAAAAGTTATGCTGTAAGAACAATAACATATTTATTTCCTGAAGCTTGATATAACTTAAGGTTAATTATAATATCTTTCAAAATAAATTAATGCTAACATGAATATCATTGCTTTCAGAGTTGTTTTACAGACATTTTCTATGTTTTAATAGGTGCAAAGTATTTATATTCTAAGAATTAAACATCATTTTATTATTATATATTTAGGCAACATGTAATTACTCACATTACTCTAAGAGTCAACTAGGATTTTTATTAAAAACTGCCTTAATGTCTTCTACTGAAAAGTAATCAAATGCTCCCATCTTTCATGTTTATTGTGGGCATTAAATGAGACAGTAGGCATTCAGCACAAACTTATTCCTTTTCACTTTCTTATAAATATCACCTATTTTCCATGGCTTTTATTTTATTCTCTGTTTTCAAACTAAAGTCAATATAAACAAAATTAAATCTAGAATTATATGTATTTTTAAATATTAATGTGGTCTTCCAGATTAGGCTAAATTTTGCCATGGTACAAATGATTCCCAGGCCTTGGTTACTCTCAACAACAAAGGTTCACTTCTCACACACTTGTCTAGTATAGATTGACATTCGTCTACATTTGGCTGACACTCAGAGTGTTGCTCTCACGTGACTAAAGAGAGATAGTGTCAGAAATTGCCAATGGCTCACGAAGCTTCTTTTTGGAAATGCACACCCCATGTCTCAATCTATCAGCCAAAGCAAGTTACGCAGCGATAGCTGGCATCAATGGAACAGAGAAGTCTAAGCCTCTTCTAAGGAGGGGCACCACAGACAGTTACCTTCTTAATCTGGAGGATCCAAAGAGAGACATTAAACAATGTATTATAATACAAGCTCTTCCAGTTATTATAATAGCTTATAATATTGACAAGTAATAAAAACTGGGCAGATAACTCCTTGTTCAATCTCCTTTAACATCAATATCAAGATGATAAGCTAAATAATATGTATAAAATTTTTCAGTGAAAAAAAATGCTTTATAACTTCAAATATAATTTCTCCGCATATTCTTGTTTTAAAACTTAAAAAAAGCTCCATTCAGAAATAACTTCTAGATATAAATATTGAAAGGGTTTTATTTAATAGAAAATTGTGTATAAATTGTATTTTTAATAGATTTTGGTTAGGTGAAAATTCTACCAACAAGTATGTTAAGAGAGATTCATATTGTTTATTTCTATTTGTTTTTATATGAAACTTATGCTTTATAAACTTAGGATTGATAGGATTAATTATTTTTAATAATCTTTTTTTTTTCTAGGATACAACAGTGAAAAACTCCTTGTATCATAATGGAATTATTCCAGGCTTTGGAAAATGGGACCATTCCTATAGCAGCATTCGTAGGCATCTCAAGGATACTTTAGTCAGTTATTAAACAAACCAACTCATAAGAAACTGGGGATTTCAGCAAGAATTATTCATTCATTTTTTTCTTCATTTGAAATCACTGTAAAGGTCTTCATTTGAAATCTCTATAAGGGTCTCTATTTATTCCTATTGCCTAGCTTCCTACTAGCTTACTCACATAAATTTCTGCTGATATACTTAAATTGGACAACTGAATTTTCTTTCATGATGTTAGGGTCTTGTAGCATAAAAAGACACACAAAAAAATTTTGTACCTAGATTTTAGAGAACCAAAAATTTAAAAATAAAATTTCTTATAATTTAACTCCCAATTCCTATAATTAAATTAAATATCATGATTTGACTCATTATATTAAGTATAAAATTGAAACAAAAGTAGGAATTTTTGGTTTGCTTTTTAAAACCTATTAATAATGCTGTTTTATTTAGCATCTTAAATTTGTTTGCAAAGCATAGCTTATTTTTGGCAGATTCTATAGTATGTGTAAGAAAGATAAGAAAACCTTCCTCAGTGATCAATGCAAAGAAATAAAGGAAAACAATAGAATGGGAAAGATTAGAGACCTCTTCAAGAAAATTAGAGATACCAAGGGAACATCTCATGCAAAGATGGGCTCAATAAAGGACAGAAATGGTATGGACATAACAGAAGCAGAAGATATTAAGAAGAGGTGGCAAGAATACACAGAACTGTACAAAAAAAATCTTAATAACTCAGATAACCATGATGGTGTGATCACTCACATAGAGCCAGACATCCTGCAGTGGGGTGTCAAGTGGGTCTTAGGAAGCATCACTACAAAAAAAGCTAGTGGAGGTAAGCTATTTCAAATCCTAAAAGATGAAGCTATGAAAGTGCTGCACTCAATATGCCAGCAAATTTGGAAAACTCAGCAGTGGCCACAGAACTGGAAAAGGTCAGTTTTCATTCCAATCCCAAAGAAAGGCAATGCCAAAGAACGTTCAAACTACTGCACAATTGCACCCATCTCACACACTAGCAAAGTAAGGCTCAAAATTCTCCAAGCCAGGCTTCAACAGTATGTGAACCATGAACTTCCAGATGTCCAAGCTGAATTTAGAAAAGGCAGAGGACTCAGAGATCAAATTGCCAACATCCATTGGATCATCGAAAAAGCCAGAGAATACCAGCAAAACATCTGCTTTATTGATTATGCCAAAGCCTTTGACTATGTAGTTCACAACAAACTGTGGAAAATTCTTCAAGAGATGGGAATACCAGACCACCTTAACTCTTCCTGAGAAATCTGTATGCAGGTCAAGAAGCAATAGTTAGAACTGGACGTGGAACAACAGACCATTTCCAAATTGGGAAAGGAGTACATCGAGGCTGTATACTGTCACCCTGCTTATTTAACTTATATGCAGAGTACATCATGGGAAATTCTGGGCTGGATGAAACACAAGCTGGGGTCAAGATTGCTGGGAGAAATATCAATAACCTCAGATATGCAGATGATGCCAACTTTATGGCAAAAAGCGGAGAAGAACTAAAGAGCCTCTTGATGAAAGTGAAAGAGGAGAGTGAAAAAGTTGGCTCAAAACTCAACATTCAAAAAACATGGCATCCACTCCCATCACTTCATGGCAAATAGATGGGGAAACAATGGAAACACTGAGAAACTTTATTTTCTTGGGCTGCAAAATCACTGCAGATGGTGACTGCAGCCATGAAATTAAAAGATGCTTGCTCCTTGGAAGAAAAGTTATGACCAACCTAGACAGCATATTAAAAAACAGAGATGTTACTTTGCCAACAAAGGTCCATCTAGTCAAAGCTATGGTTTTTCCAGTAGTCATGTATGGATGTGCGAGTTGGACTATAAAAAAAAGTTGAGTGCCAATGAATTGATGCTTTTGAACTGTGGTGTTGGAGAAAACTCTTGAGAGTCTCTTGGATAGCAAGGAGATCTAACCAGACATCCTAAAGGAAATCAGTCCTGAATACTCATTTAGAAGATGCTGAAGCTGAATTTCCAATATTTTGGCCACCTGATTCAAAGAACTGACTCAGAAAAGACCCTGATGCTGGGAAAGATTGAAGGCAGGAGGAGGAGGGGACAACAGAGGATGAGATATCTGGATGGCAACACTCACACATTGGACATGAGTTTGAGCAAGCTCTAGGAGTTGGTGATGGACAGGGAGGCCTGGCGTGCTACAGTCCATGGGGTCGCAAAGAGTCGGACATGACTGAGTGGCTGAACTGACTGAAGATACTTACCCCATTTGGACTGCCATCAGAAAGTGCTCTAGACTGGTTTGCTTATGAACAATAAAAATGTATTCCTCACAGTTCTGGAGGCTGGAAAGTCCAAGATTAATACAGCGGTAACTGTCATATCTGGTGAGGCCCGGCTTCCTGATTCACAGTCTGCAGCTTCCTGTGTCCTCACATGACAGGCGGGATGGGGAGCTCTGTAGAAGTAAAGAGCACCAATCCCATTTATGAGGGCTCCAGATTCATGATTGAAGCACCTCCCAAAGGGCACAGCTTATGTATTAAGATTTCAGCATATAAATTTTGGAGGATACAGACATTTATAAGCAAATACAAATTTTACCCACTATATTTTAAAAATATATTTCATTAAATCAAACTTGCACATGATTCTAAAATAACCTATTTAAAAATGTATGCCTCTCCTTTATTTATCATCACCATTTTGACTCTTGCATTTTCTTTGATGCTATCAAAGAAAATGTCTTTCTGATTTCTATAACATCTAGAAAAGTGCCTACAAGATAATCATGTGACACATCTCATTGCTTTATTCCCTGGTGGCTCAGCTGGTAAGGAATCTGCCCTCAAAATGAGAGACATGGGTTTGATCCCTGGGTACGGAAGATCCCCTGGAGAAGGGAACAGCAACCCACTCCTGTATTCTTGCCTAGAGAAACCATTAACAGAGTAGCAGTCTACAGTCTATGATGTTGCAAAGAGTCGGAAACTACTGAGTGACTAATAGTTTCACTTTTTCTTTTTCATGTTCAAACATTATTTCTGATAATATGTGCTTTATACTAGGAATTTATCTATACAATATCAGAGAAACGAATTTAAACAGAAATAATAAAGATGAAGCAGTTTATTAAAATATCAGTTGAAATATAAAAATCTCAGTTGCTTTCCCTTCCCTAGTTGGAGTAAAAGAATTGATAAATTCAGAGTGGGTTTTGAAAATGACTATGCGTGACTTGCCTAATAGAACACTTTAAAATTCCATTTTGATGATTCCAAATGTCTTCAAATATAAAATAGTTTCAAATTCTCTCAAAATCTACAACCTAAACAAAGTTTTAATTGGACCTAAAATTGTATAGTAAGTTTTGACACTTAGAACATTCATAAGTAGTGCAAATATTAGTGGCTCACTACTTTAAAATATTTAGCATTTTTATAATATATGAATCCTCCAAAAAACATTTACAAAGTGTTTAATGCATGCCAGGCATTGGACCAAGCATGAGACACTAAAATATAATTAAAGTATAGACAGTTTCTATTGGGGCTGATCTAGGCTTGGAGAAAAATGTATAAGTAAATTCTGCAATTATGTAATAAGTACAAACTGAGTACATGCTAAGTATGATGGTGTTATCCAGAAAACAGTGATCAAAATCTTAAATTTTTAGAGAAGTTTTCAGATATTAAGAAAGAAGATTTAAATCCATAAAAAGAAGATGGACATTTTTCTGACCAGGTCCAAGACAGAAAGTCTTTTCAGAAAAAGATGATGAAGGGCATGGCAGACACATGGAAAGGGCAAAGAACAATAAATAGTTCAGAATGTTTAATTACTGAGGCATTCCTAGACTCGAGGGTACTTGTGAAGACACATTAGAAAATGATGTGGCAAATGGTGAGATCAAGGTCAGCATCATGTGGGCGCTGCTTCTGCAATGGTGACGGGCCTCATGCTCAGAAAATCCTGAGTTAGGTTAAATGCTTGTCTCATTATCTTGAAATTCATAATCATTTATGAACAAGTGACCCAGTATTTTAATTTTTCACTAGACTTACAAAATTATGTAGCTGGTTCTGAATGATTTCTTTATTATAATTAAGTGTATATACACCATGCTAAAGGCTTGAGTATTATCTTATGAGGCCTGTCGGTCATTATATAAATATCATGTTCATATTTTAGGGGAAATCACACTAGTGGAGAAATTAGAAGCAAAACACAATAAGAGAACAACAGCAATAGTCCAAGTGAGATATGACAGCTTGAATCGATCAATGCATGTTGGATAAGTGGATAAAAATTCAGAGACAGTGAAAAAAAAAAATTAAAAGGACTTGTGTAGTTATAGGCAGAAAAGGACACAAGTGTCTACCAAGTTGCTTTCACATATTTTAACCATTTACCAGCCTATGATGGGAAAGTCTGATTAGTTCTTGTATCCTTACGATGCAATCTTTAAGGATGCAAGCGTTAAATCTTATCTCTGCCCTACAGACTACCCAAAAGCAATTCTGATAAAGGGTACTCTACACTGCGGATCTGTGAAAACCAGATCTATTCTGAGTCTTGTAGGAACTCAAACTTGTTTCAGCTGCAGATTTTAGTTCGTTTCAAAGGCTAGAACAGAATTAGAGAGAAAGAGAAGAGGTTATATAGAGAGAGACATTATGAATGACATACATGTATGTGTATGTATATGCAGAGAGGTAGATGATAGGTAGGTAGGCAGAAGAGATATGTTTCTGGGCATTTTGTTTTTACATTTTTTTAAGGTGAAAAATATTCTTCTTCTATCACAGTCAAATAAATGCATCCACTTGTTTTGCAACCCACTCCCTACAAGTTATGCAATTACTGCCTTAACTTGGTTATTCTCTCTTCTTCGTTATCAAAGTCTTCTATCATGCGAGGTAATCTTCAGCATATAAACTTGCAGTACTCTAAATGTTCCCAATGACAACCATAATAATGTTCTTCAAATCACTTATTTGCAATTATTAGCTGTCAGTTAACTTCACTGTTAAAGACAGATTTTCTTTTTTAACACTGTCTCCATTCTCCTAACTCACATTTCCTCATTTATATTATGAAATATTGAAGTTCATGAATATAGGTAAAATAATGATATAGGGGACATTCATATGATCTCTATTCCTATTTAACAAGTAATAATAGAAGCCCTTTTTCCAATAGAATCAGAGTCAATAATTAATCAACTAACGGGAAAATTTGATCATACTGAAGATTTGTGGAAAATTATGTATATTGAACCCTTTCCATAGCCTTGAAGAACTTCCCTGGTGGCTCAGACAATAAAGCATCTGCCTACAGTGCGGGAGACCCGGGTTCAATCCCTGAGTCGGGAAGATCTCCTGGAGAAGGGAATGGCAACCCACTCCAGTATTCTTGGACTTCCCTGGTGGCTCAGACGGTAAAGCGTCTGCCTATAATGTGGGAGACCCAGGTTCAATCTCTGGGTCAGGAAGATCTCCTGGAGGAGGAAATAGCAATCCACTCCAGTACTCTTGCCTGGAAAATTCCATGGATGGAGGAGCCTAGTAGGCTACAGTCCATGGGGTCGCAAAGAGTCGGACACAACTGAGCGACTTCAATGTCATGTCATGTCATGTCTATATATAATTTGTATATGTATATGTACATCAAACACTACAATATTAAAACATAAAATGAATTCATTTATTAAACAGTTATCAGTTAAGATAGTTGTTGCAGTAATAATATATTTTTAACACAAGTGAGAACTTATTATGAGTCCTTAAGCAGATAAACTCAATTCTCTCAAAAGCCACATGAAGCAGGTTCTATTATTATTCCCTACTGTACAGATAGGGAAATGAACACATATGGAGGTTAGTATTCTAGTAAATGTTAATAAATGTTCTTTTGTGTTTGTCAATTTGTTTTCGATGAGAATCATAAGGAAAAATCCAAATCATTAGCAAACTAACAAATCTATAGCAAACTAACAATACATACTTTGTTAAGCCCTAAATGAAATTAGAACAAATTTTCTGGCTGTGTCAAATGATCTCATTCATTATTGCAGAAAAGAAATGTCTTTAGTGGCTCCTAGAAGAATTCCGTAGTCCTCTGCCACTATCCTCAAAGTGTGACCTTCTGTTTGATCTGACAATACAATAAGCTGTAGAGGATTTGACTAGCATTCTATAGCTTTCCTTTTAATTTCTTTTATGATGTGCTGCTTCATACCTTCCCTTTATGAATAATGTAGCCTTGGATATAGTTCTTTTAAATCTTTCATGCTTAAAAAAACCATGAAAATATATCAGATCATGTACAAATTGCTATCTGAAAGTGCTTTTCAAGCTCTTCTCTTATGAATGAAATGAAATACAGGAGTTGATTCATGTTGACATAAATGGAGAATACTGACAGTATGAAGTGGTTTGGATCACCATGAAATTATAGAATTATAAGATAATAAAACTATAAAGGCCTTGAGAAATCTTCTGTTCAATCTGCTTGTCTTTAGACAGGTAAATGTCTAAAATATTTTTTGATAACATTTTTTTAGACTCTTTCTGAATATCACCAAGCAGAAAAACTCCAAAACCCACCAGAGAACTTCAATAACTGGTTTTGATTATGAAAGGAAAAAACAAAAAACAGAACTTTTATGTATAGCAAAAATGTCACCTAATTTTTACTAAATGACTATTTATTTTTTCCCCTTTGACTAAAGGAACACAAATGTTTTCATACTTCTTAAGACCTCACTATTATTTTTTTACTTGTCATTGTCTCTTTCTAGTTTTTTCAAATAGAATAGCCAAAATTGAAATTTTTACTATTTGATTCTTGTAGAGTGATATCACACAGTAATATTGCTCAGTCAGTGTGCCTTATGGTGATTTTGAATAAAAATTAAGCAAGTTTTGCTACTTTATATATTCCTTCCAATTTTTGTCTAACCTTAGTGCTCCCACTATATTAACCATTAGAGCTGAAATGTTCTCGGGATAACTAGACTTTAGTGGTGATAAAAAATTATCTTTATCAAAACCAAGGTTATTTGTCTAGTTACCTTCACATCCTATGTATTTTTTACGTTCTTTAAGATGCTCACCTATGGCTTTATCAGAGTATAATGTCGAAATGGTTAGAATTTGCACTTGGAGAATGACATAAAAAATGTGTTACTAACAGTGACACCCTCAATTAACACTCTAAGCCTTGTCACATAAGTTTAATAACATTCTTGCCTCTGCTTTATGTTTTTTTTGGTTTGTTTTTTTCCTTCTCTCACAAATTGACTTTAGCAAGTTCCTGTTGAATATTTCCAAAAAGTTATTACACAGCTACCTCAAAGTCAATAAATTCAAAACTAAGCTCACGATTTTATTCTGAAAATTATCTCTTCATCGTGTGTTTTGCTGCTCAGCTGATGGCATCATCAATCTGAGAAGTTATGCTTATTTTCCTTTGGTTCCCAAGTTAAAAATCCTGGAAAAAAACACCATGTCAAATTTCATAAAGTGTACCAAGGGTCAATTAGTACAGTCAAGACATGGGCTATAAAAATATGACAGCTGTCATAAATTTGAAATAGGCAGTGGGGTAGTAAATGATATTCCCAGAAGTTGGGAGTGGAATCAGGATGATAAATTAATTAATGTCATCTGCTGCTGAAGTCCTGATTGATTAATTTCACCAAGATAGGAAAAAGAGTGAGTTTAAAGGAAAGATGCTAAATGTAGTTTGGGATAAGTTGAACTTTCAGTTTCTGTGAAAACACAGATGGACATGTCTAAGAAGACACCAGATATTTAGAATGCAAACATTAAGGATTAGGATTTGGGTGTTGAAAATAGTGAAAACCTTTTAAGTTATGTAAATTAGATTGTGCCAGAAGTTTATAAAAACCCAGTGGGAGAATCACAGGGATACAGTCAGGACTCAGAAACATCTAGAATCCAAACACAAATGCCATAAGCATTCTTAGCATCCATATTCCATCTCTTATTTGTATGAAAGTCATTCTGTGGAAGTTTTATTTCAGTTTAGTTCAGTTCTGTCGCTCAGTCATGTCTGACTCTTTGTGACCCCATGGACTGCAGCACACCAGGCCTCCTGTCCATCACCAACTCCCAGAGGTTACTCAAGCTCGTGTCCATCCAACCATCTCATCCTCTGTCGTCCCCTTCTCCTCCTGCACTCAATCTTTCCCAGCATCAGGATCTTTTCAAATGAATCAGTTTATCTTGCCAACAAAGGTCTGTCCAGTCAAAGCTATGGTTTTTCCAGTAGTCATGTATGGATGTGAGAGTTGAACTATAAAGAAAGCTGACCGCTGAAGAATTGATGCTTTTGAACTGTGGTGTTGGAGAAGACTCTTGAGAGTCCCTTGGACTGCAAGGAGATCCACCCAGTCCATCCTAAAGGAAATCAGTCCTCAATATTCATTGGAAGGACTGACGCTGAAGCTGAAACTCCAATCCTTTGGCCACATGATGTGAAGAACTGACTCGTTTGAAAGTTTTCTTTGGCAGATTGTATTTTTCAAAGATCTACTTCCATATTGAAGTAGATCCCAACTTACAAGGTGTTTTTTTTTTTTAAATATAAAGTTGGTACCTGCTCATCAAAAAGTATATATTCCCTCATTTTGAACACAGCTGACCTTTGCAACTGTTTTGAACAGTAGAATGAAATAAAAATGAGACTATTATTATATATAGAGGGTAGGTCACAGTTAAGAGAGCTCCATGTGAAACATTCCTGCTCTCTTTCAAAGCACATACCTAGGGGATTTGGAGCCACACAAGTATGGTTACTGTATTGTTTATCCTGTTAATGATGCCAACTGTCTTGCTATTCTCACTGTTCACATAGTTCACTGAACCCAGGCTGGGAAATGCTAGAGATAAGAGGCTGAAAGAAGACAGGAGGAGCAGTAGGAACTGCAGACATGTTTACTCTCTCCTGGCTGACACAGCAACCATAGCAGCAGCTACAACACAACCACAACAGAGCCGTAACATACCTCATATAACATAACCATGATGTTGCGCCACTGTAGCCCCAGTGCAGCAGCAGCCAGGGCTTTCACGTGAAGCTCATCCAGGAGAACCTCACAAAGTAGCCCGTGAGCACGTGAGTACCTTGTGATGTGCATGAGCAGGGCTGTATATGATCTCAGCTGTGACATAACATTATCTACAAAATGTGGGGCGAGAGAGAGAAGCCATGGGATGAGAGCTTCTGACCATGCCATCTTGGCTAATTTGCTCCTTCCCTACAGCTAGCCTGATGCCGTAGTACTTGAGACATGTGCATTTTGGAGAGAAATACAGGGAAACTCATCTGTACCAATATTCTCAGACCAAGCTCCAGACGCAGGACAAATCTTTATGATGAGCCCAGGAATGGCCGCCATCTTACTTCAACTCATGAGGGACCCTGAGACATTCTTATTTATTTACTCTCTTGGAGCTAGACTGTGTTTCTGACATCACCAAAATTTCTGCTTCCTCTGAAGTTTCCCACTGCCCTCTAGTTTCATATCTGTTGAGCACTGGGTGGTCTTCATTCTTTTCTGACTGGAGCAAGTATAGTGGTTGGTGAGAATGCCTTAAAAACTGAACAATACCAAGTTCCCCTCTGACAGGTGTGGGGATTTTCTGGAAATGAAAATTGAACTTGCCCATTGAATTCATTTTGTTTGGGGGAATTCCACTGGATAATATGTAAAGTCAGAAATCTTGTGCTGATATATAAATTTGGATTTTTTTCTCTTCTGATTTTAAGTAAACCAGAAGATATGATATTATAGATATGAGTTCTATCTATAATTTTCCAGTTTAAATGTGACTTGTTTTATCTTTGAGTATTAGAAAATAAGATATGTAGATGTGAAATAAAGCTTATTTTTTTATAGAAAGCTACTCCTGAGTAACAGGAATAAGGTGCAAACTGGAGATACTAGATCAGCATATGTATAACAGAAGACATTCTCAATTTCTCGGACTCTTCCAAGGTAATGAACACATTTAAAGTTCTAATACAACATTTTTTGCTGGGCAAATCACCTTTCCCAGCACAAAAACAAAATAAACAAACAAACAAACAAAAAAAACCATGATGTTTTTTCTTTTAACCTTCAACAGTCATTGATCCTCAGTTATAGACATAAAATAGCTTCACAAAAATTGTATATGCTCTCTTAGCCTGGTATTTTCCATCTCTTTCAGATGAATTAACCATATTCTTTGACATTGTATATAGCAATTCTATTAAAAGCCACATAAAATAGTTACTGTCATAGAGTTTCAACTTCCATGAATATGATAAATATCAAAAGATGTCCCTTTTACCAACTGCTTACATAACTTTAAATACTGTACTTTCCAGTACATGGGCATAATAATAAGTATTTACAACAATAAATCAGCTGACTGCAAGATTTAGTGCTATTTAATATAAATATATAAAATGACTGAATTTAGTCTATCTTACATCATACGACATGGGAATTATTACTATGCTAATTAACAGAGAAAGGAACTTGGGTTTGTCCAAAGTAAGATGACCAACAATCCTGTCTTACCCAGTACTGAGTAGTTTCTCAGGACATAAGATATTCAGTGCTAAAATTGAGACTTTCAAGGGCACCCTGATATGGTTTATTGGTATATCAGTAGTTGATGCAGAGTGAAAAACAGCTTTACTGAATCCAAAGGCCAAGAATACAATTACTAGGCAATTTTATTTCCTAAGAGATGTAAGGATAGTCACTATTCCCCTTTCATTTTGAATTTAATCATTTACAAAATTTTTATCATCTCAAGTGAAATTTTCTAATTCCAGAAGCCAGTTTCTCTCTCAGGTAGGATTTGCTGTTGCCAGTAATCAAAACCCAACAAAAGCTAGTTTAATTCAAGGAGGCTTTAGCATTTCATCAATATTGTTAAATACTAAAAAGAAACTAAATGATATAATATCCAAGATTCATTGAAATATTCAATTAAGCATTTTAAAAAGTGATTTTTTTAAACTTTTACTTTTGAGTCAACATTTTAACAGTCAAATAAAAAACAGTTGAACCTCCAAATTAATAATGATTAAACTTGCAATGTTTTTGCTCAATAAATATTTCTAAAAGTTCCCAGTCAGTGGTTATAATCTCCCAGTTACTTTCTTTAACCTCAGCTCAGATTCCTGTTCTGGTATTTTCTAATTTGCCTGGAAACTCTTAAGCTTCCCCAATGCTGGTTTTACAGAGAAAATACAACTGGGGGGAAACAACCCTCCCTGGCCCAATCCAGACATTGACAGAAGTTTAGTTGCTGAAGCTGGGAAAGGGGAATTACAGCACATGGGGATTAGATCTGTCATTACTTCTCACAAAATCTACTGGACATGCCTAGTTCAAAAATGTTTTCCACTATCCCTCTAACTTTGCTCCCAGCTATGACATGCTAGAGTCCCGCTCCCTCTCAGTTCAGTCTTTCTCACATTCCCTGCCCTTGAGGCCCAAACACCTGAGTAACCTACAAGTCAGTTATCTCTTCTACAGTGAGACACCCAAGGGAAACACCTCTTTATCATTATATGCTTACTTGCCTCACCAACTATCTTTCAAACTAGATTATCCTTTAAATATACAAAAAGTTCAATAATATATTTTCAAAATTAGGGTTAGACATCACTCAAATTCTGCTTTTCACAAGAAGAATTTTGAGATAAATTTTAAAATTTCTTAAAACAGGAGGAAGAAGAATTGCTTTGATTTTGGTGAAAGCAGCCAGGGAAAGTAAAAAGAAATTGGACTACACTTGCAAGAAGCTTGGCGTAGATGAAAAGCATATAGATTTGGCATTGTCTAACAGGGGATACATTTTTATTCAAGGTTTATTTTTATTTTCTATTTCCCTTTTCTTTTCTTGCTTCTTTTCTTCACTTTGAAATATATGGGAGACTTATATGTTTAAGTTAAAGACAGGAAAGTACAGAATGTGAAAGTGAAGTAAAAGTGAAAGTGTTGGTTACTCAGTCATGTCCGACTCTTTGGGACCCCACGGACTGAAGCCCACCAGGCTCCTCTGTCCATGGGGATTCTCTAGGTAAGAACACTGGAATGTGTTGCCATGCCTTCCTCCAGGGGATCTTCCCAAGCCAGGGGTTGAATCCAGGTCTCCTGCATGGCAGGAAGATTCTTTACCATTTGAGCTACCAAGGAAGGCCAAGAATATTGGAGTGGGTAGCCTATCCCTTCTCCAGGGGATCTTCCCAACCCAGGAACTGAATGGGGGTCTTCTGCATTTCAGGCAGATTCTTTACTGGCTGAACTACTAAGGAAGCCCAAGAAACCCTATGTAAATACATATAGGCCACCTTCTTATAGAACCTGTATGTCATACAATTATAAAGCTTGTTTCCATGAATGAACTCTTAAGTTTTCAATCAAATTTTTGGCTCATATTTTTAAAATCACTGAACTGACAGAAAATATCCTCCATTGAAATAATTACCTATTAATATGATATAATCATTTAGAAAGTCAAATGCAATCAACATTTTGTTTGTTAGTATACTTTGAGTTTTAAGTAACCAAATCTCCTGCTACTAAAGTGTTTAGCATGATGATATTACTTGCCCACTGCAATGTATTTTTTTTAGGTAGATGGGCCCCAAGATCCAAGAATTCAGCACTCTTTCCATTCAGTCCTTCTCAGCACGTCAGTTCAGTCCTCAGAGACCAAGTTCCTTTAACAGATTTATTCTTCTCTCAGATTTTACTCTCTGAATTTGGGGATGTGATGAGACTCTTATGAAATGTAAGTCTCTATGCAAAAGGTGTTTATCTCTGGAAACCTGCTGTTCTGCTGGAAAGATGAAGGGAGGGAATGTAATTTGGATGAGAAGACATCTTTTCTGCCAGCATCCAATCCGTAGAATTGAGAATTTGAGCAGCAGCTGATCCAAGAAATAAGACAACTGGACAAATAGAATGTAGGCAGACTGGAAATAGAATGTTTTGTATGGGACCAGAAGCGAGAAGCATCCAGGAATTCCCTAGAAGTCTTTAGTTAATGGAATGCTTTATAAAAAATTAAAATGGGAAGTATGAAAAAAAAGGCAGGAAAAAGCAACAAAAACTTCAGAAATAGAGATTTGACCTACCATCATCTGAGATAAAGTATGTTGAATATTGGTTGATTGATTCATACGATAATAGTGAGAATAGAACAGGAGCAAGTAGCAACATAATTTCAGAAATTGGAAGACATCATGGAAGAATTTTAAATGGCATTTTAAGTGGCATTTAAATTTAATTAAATTTAAATTTTAAAAGAATTTTAATTTTAGAAGACTTAGAAATATAAACTATAATAGTGAGGAAAGCCAAAAGTTAACTTTTCTTTAAAAGGGAAACCTCAACAGGTTTGGTAGCTGACACTTCCAGATGATTCCTGAGAGGGTATAAGGAGAGTGCTAAAATTACGATGGTTGTTTAACAGCTACTACTTAAGAACTTAAAGTCTTAGATTACCTTCTACACTTTGGTGGTTGGTTTTTCCTCCTTCAGGGCATTAGAAGTCTAAATATTTTTTCCTAGTAGGGGATAATGAAGGAGGTCACTGGGCCCAGGACACCATCAGGGACTTTGTGAAGTGAAAGTCGCTCAGTCCTATCCAATTCTATGTGACCGCATGGACTGTACAGTCCATGGAATTCTCTAGGCCAGAATACTGGAGTGGATGGCTGCTCCCTTCTCCAGGGGATCTTCCCAACTCAGGGATCGAACCCAGGTCCTCCGCATTGCCTGTGGATTCTTTACCAGTTGAGCCACCAGGGAAGCCCAAGAATACTGCAGTGGGTAGCCTATTCCTTCTCCAGCGGATCTTCCTGACCCAAGAATCCAACTGGGGTCTCCTGCATTGCAGGCGGATTCTTTACCAACTGAACTATCAGGGACTTTATATCATATCAAAAAATTTTTTTAAAAAAATCCCACAATGAAGGACATACATTTCCAGGTATTGGTCGTGGTGGTGGTTTAGTTGCTAAGTCATGTCTGGCTCTTGAGACCCCATGGACTGTAGCCTGCCAGCCTCCTCTGTCCAAGGGGATTCTCTAAGCAAGAATACTGGAGTGGGTTGCCAGTCCCTTCTCCAGGGAATCTTGTTGGCCCAGAAATCGAACCCAGGTCTCCTGCATTGCAAGGAGATTCTTTACCAACTGATCTACAAGGGAAGCCCTTCCGGGAATTAGGACATCCAACATAGGAGGGGCTTCCCCTGTGGCTCAGTGGTAAAGAACGTGCCTGTAGTGCAGGAGATGAGAGGATGTGGCTCAGTGGTAAAGAAGGTGCCTGTAGTGCGGGAGATGAGAGTAGACTCAGTCCCTGGGTTCAAGATCCCCAGGGGGAAGAAATGGCAGACTACTCCAACATTCTTGTTGGGAACATTCCATGGACAGATGAGCCTGATGGACTACAGTCCACAGTGTTGCCAAGAGTCGGGCATGAGTGAGCAGGTGAACAGAGCACACAGCACAGCACACACGGAGAAGAAAAGAGGACTCTCTAGGATGACAACTGAAGGATATTTTAGTATACTTAGGTCTTCATTACTCTGTAACAAGAAAGGAGGTCAGCCTGTTCTGTTTAGATAACATTTGTCATAAAACAGATTTGCTGAAGGCTATCTTCATATTGCTTTCATCATTATATGTCAAATTTGAAACATAATTGTTAGGAGTTCGCATTCACCAAAACAGGGAGTAAATAAAGACAAAGGTGAGGATAAGGTCCAGAAAAACAAAAACAAAAAAGAAAAAAAAAAAACCTCTCATTTAGGGAAGAGATAAAGGAAACTGTTCCAGAATAATAGAGAAGGAAATATTGTGACACCATATTTATAGCAGGCCTAGAGAACAGAAGTGAGTAGAAGTAGAATGCAGTTTTTCAGGATGATGTCTCAAAGAAAAGAAAGAGAAACTGTAAAATGCCTGATGGTATCTCCCTTAAGGAGAAAACTGCTGAGAAACAAACAAGGGAGGAGGTTACAAAGAAGGATAGTGAAGGAAAACAAAGGAATTATTGACTTTAGGAAAAGAATACTTCTACTAGGATGGATATGATGAGTGTAATAGAGAGCAAGAAGTGTTAGTGAGAATGTGGAGAAATTATAAACCCCACAGGATCCTGGTAGTGATGCAGAAGACTGTAGTGGCTGTGAAAAATGGTTTATTATTTCCTCACAGGTTAAACATGGAATTATCATATGACCCAATAGCAACTGCATGCCTAGGTGCCTACTAAAATGAATTATAAACAGGTACTAAAGCACATAGTTGTACATGAATGTTCATAGAAGCAGTACTCAAATAGTCAATTTGTTGGAAAATAATGTACATAAACAGCTAAATAAATAAAATGTGCTACATACACAGAGAACATTACTGTTTAATAGAAAGATCAAAGTACTGATATGTGGCACATCATGAATAAACTGCAAAAACGTTATGCTAAGTGAAGTAATCCAGACGAAAAAGATCACAGATTTTATGATTCTATTTATATGAAATAGAATAAGTAAATCTATAGAGACAAAAAGCAGACTTGCGGTTTCTAGGGATTTCAAGTAAGGGGGTGGGAGTAGTCATTAATTGCTTAAGGGGTACAGGATTTTCTTTGGAGGTAATAAAAGTATTTTGGAAATAGTGGTAGTGGTTTCACAATCTTGTGAATATACTAAAACCACTTTTTAAAATCATCCATTTTGTGTTATATGAATTTCAACTCAATTTTTAAAAATGGGAAAAACAGAAAACAAGAAATAAATGAAATCATGATGTGCTATAGTCTAAGTATGAATCACAGTGTTTGTACAGATATAAGTAATAAGAAGCCAATATAAAGTTTCTAAAAACAATCATTAAAATGGTAACAGAATCATCACGTCACCAGAAATTTAGAGATGCATAAATGCACGAAAAAGTGAAAATGATCCATCTTTGGGGGGAACTTAGGGGAATGTGAAGGAATGGAGCAGAAACTGCTAGATTTTTCTATAAGCTTTTGGTAATATATGATTTTCTATATAATGCACATTTATTATAACAGTAATAACAATTAATATTGTATTAATCACTAAGTTATTAACTGTTTATGTGAAAGTCATAATGTTGACATCATAGTGTTTTTAAGCTAAAGCAAAAGAAAAGCACCATAAAATTATAACTATTTTGAAAAAGACTAATATCCTTTGGGAAAAATTCAAAGCATTGAACATGCAATTCATGGAGACACATTTCAAGTCATTAAGCTGTGAAAATCTTCTCGGCTTCTCTGACAATTAAATGAGTTTATTTTTTTCAATGATGTGGAGCTATAACTGCTTGGAATACTACAAAATGAAAAAAAAAAATTTTAAGAGAAACTGGGTAATATTTACTAAATCTTTGTGTGTGTGCATGCTGAGTTGCTTCAGTCATGTCCAGCTCTTTGCAACCCTATGGACAGTGTAGCCTGCCAGGTTCCTCTGTCCATGGGATTCTCTAGGCAAGAATACTGGTTGGGTTGCCATGCCCTCCTCCAGGGGATCTTCCCAAGCCAGGGATACACTCCACATCTCTTGTGTCTCCTGCATTGGTAGGTGGGCTCTTCACCACTAGTGCCACCAGGGAAGCCCACTAAAATCTTTAACATCTTCAAGTTTCAAACCACTTTCTAAACTGAATCTCACTTACACATGCAGTCCCTTATACACAAAATTCTACAACTTCCTTCAAAGTCTGTTAATACTGTCTTACAAGTAGATAAACCCGTAAAGATAAGTATTTTTTTCAATATTGTTTTGTAATAGGGTACTCATTTCAAGGATACTCCTTAAATGGATATACTGACAACAGAAAGTGTGAAAAGCAAGTTACTAAATAATACCTATTGTATAAGTCCATTCTTCGTTTCCGACTCTTTGTGACCTCATGGACAGTAGCCTGCACCAGGGTTTTCTAGGCAAGAGTACTGGAGTGGGTTGCCATTTCCTTCTCCAGGGAATCTTCCCGACCCAGGGATCGAAACCAGGTCTCCCACATTGTAGACAAACGCTTTACCGTCTGAGCCACCAGGGAAGTATTCATGTATATAATGCAATTTAAATATTTTTAGATAATAGTGTAAAGAAAAATGCAATTAACAAAGGCTACTTAAAAGGGACAGGCTATGAAGAGATTAGCAATTTGAATTTTCCATACAAATTTGTAAGGTTTTCTCAAAGATGATGTGTTGGTTTTCTTAGTGAAAACAAAACAGCTATAGAAAATAAATTATTCATATGCTTCTTAAGTCAGTCTTGGAGAGCTCACAAGACTACATCACATAGATATGAGTAATTAGTCTGTATTAATGTACATTTAGTTCATATTGATTACTTAATAAATGTGATAACATAGAAGCAAAGGTACAAGGAAATTAATTGACTACTTGTTCCAAGAAAGCAGAAAACCATAGTCATTAAGTGAATTTTCAGTTACCAGGTTAAACAGAAGCAGCACAGTTCATACCCTCACATACTCTTGGCACAGTTTTGGGATCTATCTATCTATATATCTTTTTTTAAAACTTAGATTCCTCTGATGTAATTAAACCATTGACCTAATTTTGACTTATTTTCCTTAAATCTCCCCACCAGAAAAGCAGTTATTTCATTCTTAAATAAATACCGGAAACAAATATTGCATGCAGTATCCCATTTTCAGATTATTTAAAATTCTCAAAGAATCTGAAGGCTCTGCGGATGTCAGTGTTTAACATCACCTAACACAACTACTCCCCGTTACCTAAAATCAGAGAAATAATATTTCTTGAAACACGTCTTGGCTGGTTTATCTCATTACAAACATTCATTCACTCAGCCTTTATTTATCTTCCATTTCTCACACCACATCTCTTCAGTGCTTGTGGAGAAACTGATCAAATGATCTCAATTTCACATCTGAAATTTGGGGTACTGGTCTTCTATAATCTCAAAAATATCAAGAGCTTTTTTAGGGAACCTAAAATAATTGACTGGGAAATTAAAAGTTTCTAAACTTACATAACTGGTTATAATAGTTACCAGACAAAGAAACAACAATTTGGAGAAATCTTTTTTTATTAAACTTAAAACACATGCTCAAACCACCGTGATTTGCTTTCTAGTGCTCTGTAAAAACAAATCTGCTTTCTCATGGATATATAAGCCAGCAGAATAAAATGCTTTTCTTGGTCAGAAGCCTTATGTAATATTTCAAACGTATTCTCTGTTGTACACCCAGCCCTGTTACAACTGCCCTCTTTTGTTCATACTCAAGAACTCCCAGTTCTTATTCAGGAAACCAGCCTTGAAATCACCTATGACAGTTCTAAGGGTTCTGACTATAGGTGGAGTTAGGCTGTTTTGACTTTTAAAGGCTGAAGTTGATGTCGTTTTGGAGAAACGCTTTGAATTTCAGCTTGTTTTCTCTAAGCCTTCTGTCTTTAATTATGCACAAAATGAAATGACTAAACAAACTCTTTTATCTGTGCTTCTCCTGAAACAACCCAGGTTTATATATGTGCATGTGTGTGTACATGTATCTGGCTTCAGTCTAACCCCCATCCCTCAGTATTTCTTTATAATTAGAACAGAAAATAGAGTAAACTGATATAAGGTGAGACTGAATCAACAACACTATCCGTCCACCCTTTGGCATTTATATTCCATTCATTCCAGTTCATTTCCGTTCTTCTGGCAATCAGCAGTATTCAGTAAAGTCGTGCCTACCACTTTCTAGCTTTTAAAGAGCAATATACAATTTTACAATTTCTATGCTTCAGACCTTTCTTATTTAGTGTCTTTTCAGATTAGCTTCCTTAATAATTGAACATAATTTTTTCTTGTTCGTTTTAAAGTTCTAAAACTCTTCTAAAAAATTAGATGTGATGTTTGTACAATATATATATAGTTTTAGAAGACAATTGGTGTACTTTTCTGTAAAATGTAACTTTCTAGCTTTCTTAATTTAATTTTGATTCCATTAGAATATATATTTGAATATATTGGATTTAATCACTAAATTGAAGTCAAGGACTTTCTTTTTTTTTTTTTTTTTCTAGAGGAAAGTTATTAAACATTAACCTAGTCATAGAGTCATTTGGAAAGGCATATTAAAAAAGAGACCCTACTTTGCCAACAAAGGTCCATCTAGTCAAGGCTATGGTTTTTTCCGTGGTCATGCATGGATATGAGTTGGACTATAAAGAAAGCTGAGCACCAAAGAACTGATGCTTTTGAACCATGGTGTTGGAGAAGACTCTTGAAAGTCCCTTGGACTGCAAGGAGATCCAACCAGTCCATCCTAAAGGAGATCAGTTGTTCATGGAAGGACTGATGTTGAAGCTGAAACTCCAATACTTTGGCCACCTGATGCGAAGAGCTGACTCATTGGAAAAGACCCTGATGCTGGGAAAGATTGAGGGTGGGAGGAGAAGGGGACAACAGAGGATGAGATGGTTGGATGGCATCACCGTCTCGATGGACATGGGTTTGGGTGGACTCTGGGAGTTGGTGATGGACAGGGAGGCCTGGTGTGCTGCGGTTCATGGGATTGCAAAGAGTCAGACATGTCTGAGTGACTGAACTGAACTGAACTGCATACAAATTTAAAGGAATCCATGAAATTATAAGAACATTTGAGCAGTTTCCATAAGCAATCTTGATACCTCAGAGATCTCAAAATGTGTTAGCATTTTAAAAATTTGAGAGTAGATGGCTGCAAAATCTAAATGTATCATATGTTTGCCACTACCCTATTTTACATGGGCTTCAGATCAGTCACTCAGTCGTGTCCGACTCTTTGCCACCCCATAAATCGCAGCACACCAGGCCTCCCTGTCCTTCACCAACTCCCGGAGTTCACTCAGACTCACATCCATCGAGTCAGTGATGTCATCCAGCCATCTCATCCTCTGTCGTCCCCTTCTCCTCCTGCCCCTAATCCCTCCCAGCATCAGAGTCTTTTCCAATGAGTCAACCCTTCGCATGAGGTGGCCAAAGTACTGGAGTTTCAGTTTTAGCATCATTCCTTCCAAAGAAATCCCAGGACTGATCTCCTTCAGAATGGACTGGTTGGATCTCCTTGCAGTCCAAGGGACTCTCAAGAGTCTTCTCCAACACCACAGTTCAAAAGCATCAATTCTTCGGTGCTCAGCCTTCTTCACAGTCCAACTCTCACATCCATACATGACCACAGGGAAAACCATAGCCTTGACTAGATGAACCTTTGTTGGCAAAGTAATGTCTCTGCTTTTGAATATGCTATCTAGGTTGGTCATAACTTTCCTTCCAAGGAGTAAGCGTCTTTTAATTTCATGGCTGCAGTCATCATCTGTAGTGATTTAGTATGACTTAAATATATTTTTTGGTCTGAATCCTTGAAGAATCTGCCAAGTTCTTTTTTTAAACCAAATTATTTTGTTACAAAACACTTCATCACGTCCTCCCCCTTAACGTCATTTTTTATTGATGATCTATATAACTTGAATCTCTGAAAGTGATCTTAATAATCACATGTCTGTGATTTGTTTTATATCATCTTTTTTTTTTTTTTTTTAAAAAAAAGGCTTTAGAAGATTTGTTTGATCCTAGATATGTAATAGTCCTTTTTACAGTTTCATCCACTTATGAGCTACAAGGAGAATGCATGTGAAAGGCACGTATTTCTGCTGGCCAGATGTCAGAGTGGTGGAGATAAGCTTATTGGTATGATAAGGATTTCCATTACTTTTTATTCACATATTTCACACATCCTTAGACACTTACAAAGGCAATATTTCAAATGAACCATTGAAACATGTACCTTGGGCAATCGAAAATTTTGACATTGGTTATCAAATAGATATCATTGATTCTACTTTCAGACATTACTATAAAGAGTTTCCAATGAAATAAAAATCAGTTTGGACTTGTGGCTTATCTAACTACTGGCAGTGCGAAACAAAACAAAACTCCCTATTCTTGATTTTTCTTACGTGCTAATGTTGTTTGTCTAACACAGTGTTTCTCAAAATACAGCACTGTTTTCAGAAACATCAACATCATCTGAATCTTACTAAAACACAAATTCTGGGACCCCACTACAGACTGACTGTATCAGAAAGTCTAGGAGTGGGACCCAGAAACACACATTTTAAAAGCTGTTCATGTGATTCTAATGTACACTTCAGATTAAAAAACACTATTATGATAGAATTCTTAAAATAGATTTTAGTTTTCCTAAATATTTATTAGAAAGCTTCCTGGAAAAGATATACTAAAAGCAGATGATGTCACTCAACTAAAACCATAGGTAGCATTGTTAAAGAAACTATTTTTTCACCACAAATATATCTCCCCAAAAGATGGAGGTTTAGATACTCCAGGTACTCTATTTGCAGTTCTTGAACTGATTCACTGAACCAGAAAATTTTGGAACCATTATATTTTAAGTGAACATCTATGGTAATGAATGATTAACTTGTAGTTTGTAGATGTTTCAAACTGCAGATTGCATTTTACATGCATGTTTTTTGTTAAGCTGAAGAGGCTAAAAATGTATAACTATTTTCAGACATCTTGATAAATTATCATACTGAAATTTATTAAGTACAAAATGCTGTGATCCAAAAATATGTTTCATGTCATAAATAAACATGAGAACAAAATTTCTTAATCATCATTTTTCAAAAGCTTAGTCCTTCCCTTTTATACATATATTATATTCCATCATAATCCATATAATCAATGACTTTATTGCTCTGAAATATTTTGTGTCCATTTTGGCAAAATAAGCTATGGAAAAGAAAATAGTTTTTCCATATATTAGAATAGTTCCATATGAATCTTTAATCTTATCAGTATGTAAGCTGCCGATTTAATTGAATTTGTCTCTAGCTATCTCATTTACTTCTTCAGTAAGAGATACAAGAAATCATTTGTGTGAATCTGCATGCTAAAAATGTATATCACAGCACAGTAGTGTTTCTACTAACATATATTTGAACTATTAGGTTTTGTAATAGCAAAAGTTTCATTTTCAAATACGTAATACAGTTTTGAAATTGCATTTTCTTTGAAATTGGCTTTATACATTTAACCCTGTGAAGGTTTAGATGAATATATATTCATTTATTTATTATTTTTATTGGAATATAGTTGATTTGCACAGAACTGTTGGTTTTTAGTGGATCAGTGATTAATGTAAATTAGTTTAACACATAATCTTTGCACCAAATAGTAAAATATTGTTTAAATAAGTGTTTCATGGTTTTATTAGGTAAAAAGACCTGTCATTCCAATGCATATTTATTAATGTCCCTAAATCTTAACTTTAAAATAGACATAATATACACTGCCAGGATTATTATAAAACTTGATTGACAGACTCGATATCCAGTGAATATGAGTTACATCAGTTCAGTTCAGTTCAGTCGCTCAGTTGTGTCCAGCTCTTTGCGACCCCATGAATCACAGCACGCCAGGCCTCCCTGTCCATATAGTGTATTAAAAACGGTTCAGCACATCACATAATGCTGCAAAATAGTGATGAGTGGAAGCTTGCAAATGTATAAAATAACAGGGCAGACAATCTATTAAACAATGCCAAAAAATATCAAGAAATAAATAATGTGTCTCTGAAAACAAAGGTGTGTCTATATAATAGAGCTAAGCATGTAAAATTAAAGAGGGAGGCCAGGGAGTTTGGAGGGGAAAGCACAAAAATAAACATGGGAAATAGAAATTAAAAAATGGTAGAAGAATGCAGGTGTGAATAATTAGTAGGTGATTAATCAATGTTACTTTATATTAGCAGATGATTTTATAATATTTGCTAAGTGACTGCATGGTTACCAAGATGTGGGATTTGTTGATGTTATGTCTCAATGGGAAAGGAGATAGTCAAAAGGGAGCTCAAATGTTTATTATGTAAGGATGAAAGGATTTCCAACTCTCAGCCATTTGTGAGGTCGCTATTTTTAAGCCTTTCTCTTCTGTTTTTAAACTCTTTGGGTTGATGTTATTCTTCCATTTGGGTTTCTTAAGTAAAACAACCACAAAGAATAAATCTTAAAAACAAGAAACTTATTTTAGGGTGATGAGAAAAAAATATTGTCTCAGCAAGTATACAATGTATTCGTTGTAATCAAGGTGTTATACTTATCCCTAAATATCTATTTTTCTATTTTTGAATGATTACTAAGGTCTATATTTGTCTCACATTTCATGTGATGGACAGTCATTGAGGATGGGAGGCTGTGTCTTTTCTTGCTGAAGAACTGGATCTCAATTCTCATCATGGTTGGTTCAGAAACTACTTTTAAGAAGTCTATGCTTCAGCAACACTTTTTTGAGCAGAACTGGGCTTCCCATTAATTCACGAAATGATTTGATCATGTCATCTGGTTGCTCTGCTAATCACTAAAAAGCAAGGACCGGGAAGTAGAGTCATCTTTTGGCTGGATGGCAGACACCAGAGAATACCAAAAATTGTTGGCTGTCTGGTTTTAAATTGGTTGCCCTCAGAATATTCTAGTGAATAGAGGAATGTATGAAAAAAACTGCTTGTATTGTATCTCTGCTTTTATCTTTGATAGGTAACATAAAATAAACCTTTTGTTTGAGACATAAGGAGATTTGCTACTAAAATTGTCTACATATTAATTAAGGGTAAGAACATCACCAGATGGTCAACACCGAAATCAGATTGATTATATTCTTTGCAGCCAAAGATGGAGAAGCTCTATACAGTCAGCAAAAACAAGACCAGAAACTGACTGTGGCTCAGACCATGAACTCCTTCTTGCCAAATTCAGACTTAAATTGAAGAAAGTAGGGAAAACCACTAGACCATTCAGGTATGACCTAAATCAAATCCCTTATGATTATACAGTGGAAGTGAGAAATAGATTTAAGGGCCTAGATCTGATAGATAGAGTGCCTGATGAACTATAGAGTGAGGTTTGTGACATTGTACAGGAGACAGGGATCAAGACCATTCCCATAGAAAAGAAATGCAAAAAAGCAAAATGGCTGTCTGGGGAGGCCTTACAAAGAGCTGTGAAAAGAAGAGAAGCAAAAAGCAAAGGAGAAAAGGAAAGATATAAACATCTGAATGCAGAGTTCCAAAGAATAGCAAGAAGAGATAAGAAAGCCTTCTTCAGCAATCAATGCAAAGAAATAGAGGAAAACAACAGAATAGGAAAGACTAGGGATCTCTTCAAGAAAATCAGAGATACCAAAGGAACATTTCATGCAAAGATGAGCTCGATAAAGGACAGAAATGGTATGGACCTAACAGAAGCAGAAGATATTAAGAAGAGATGGCAAGAATATACAGAAGAACTGTACAGAAAAGATCTTCATGACCCAGATAATCACGATGGGGTGATCACTGACCTAGAGCCAGACATCCTGGAATGTGAAGTCAAGTGGGCCTTAGAAAGCATCACTATGAAAAAAGCTAGTGGAGGTGATGGAATTCCAGTTGAACTATTCCAAATCCAGAAAGATGATGCTGTGAAAGTGCTGCACTCAATATGCCAGCAAATTTGGAAAACTCAGCAGTGGCCACAGGACTGGAAAAAGTCAGTTTTCATTCCAATCCCAAAGAAAGGCAATGCCAAAGAATGCTCAAACTACCGCACAATTGCACTCATCTCACATGCTAGTAAAGTAATGCTCAATATTCTCCAAGCCAGGCTTCAGCAATATGTGAACTGTGAACTTCCTGATGTTCAAGCTGGTTTTAGAAAAGGCAGAGGAACCAGAGATCAAATTGCCAACATCCGCTGGATCATGGAAAAGCAAGAGAGTTCCAGAAAAACATCTATTTCTGCTTTATTGACTATGCCAAAGCCTTTGACTGTGGGGATCACAATCAACTGTGGAAAATTCTGAAAGAGATGGGAATACCAGACCACCTGATCTGCCTCTTGAGAAATTTGTATGCAGGTCAGGAAGCAACAGTTAGAACTGGACATGGAACAACAGACTGGTTCCAAATAGGAAAAGGAGTATGTCAAGGCTGTATATTGTCACCCTGTTTATTTAACTTATATGCAGAGTACATCATGAGAAATGCTGGACTGGAAGAAACACAAGCTGGAATCAAGATTGCCAGGAGAAATGTCAATAACCTCAGATATGCAGATGACACCACCCTTATGGCAGAAAGTGAAGAGGAACTCAAAAGCCTCTTGATGAAAGTGAAAGCAGACAGTGAAAAAGTTGGCTTAAAGTTCAACATTCAGAAAACCAAGATCATGGCATCCGGTCCCATCACTTCATGGGAAATAGATGGGGAAACAGTGGAAACAGTGTCAGACTTTATTTTTCTGGGCTCCAAAATCACTGCAGATGGTGACTGCAGCCATGAAATTAAAAGACGCTTACTCCTTGGAAGGAAAGTTATGACCAACCTAGATAACATACTCAAAAGCAGAGACATTACTTTGCCTACAATGGTTCGTCTAGTCAAGGCTATGGTTTTTCCTGTGGTCATGTATGGATGTGAGAGTTGGATTGTGAAGAAGGCTGAGCACCGAAGAATTGATGCTTTTGAACTGTGGTGTTGGAGAAGACTCTTGAGAGTCCCTTGGACTGCAAGGAGATCCAACCAGTCCATTCTGAAGGAGATCAGCCCTGGGATTTCTTTGGAAGGACTGATGCTAAAGCTGAAACTCCAGTACTTTGGCCACCTCATGCGAAGAGTTGACTCATTGGAAAAGACTCTGATGCTCAGAAGGATTTGGGGGCAAGAGGAGAAGGGGACGACAGAGGATGAGATGGCTGGATGGCATCACTGACTCGATGAACATGAGTCTGAGTGAACTCCGGGAGTTGGTGAAGGACAGGGAGGCCTGGGGTGCTGCGATTCATGGGGTGGCAAAGAGTCGGACACAACTGAGTGACTGATCTGATCTGAAGAACCTAGTGCTGGCTTCCCAGGCGGTGCCAGTGGTAGAGAACCTGCCTGCCAATGCAGGTTAGATGTAAGAGACACAGGTTCAATACCTGGGTTAGGAAGGTCCCCTGAAGGAAGGCACTGCAGCCCACTCCAGTGTTCTCGCCTGGAGAATCCCATGGATAGAAGGACCTGACAGGCTGCAGTCCGTAGGGTCACAGAGAGTCAGACATGACTGAAGTGGTTTCTCACATATGCATGCAAGGACCGAGTGCAGCGAATGGACCTCTAGGAGAAAGTGTAGGGGAGAGGCAGGGTGGCAGATGGAGGCAGAAGTGAGGAAGAAGGTAAGACAAATAGAAATAAGTTTTGGAAAAAACCATTTCTTACCATTATGAGGGTCTTGGGTTAATGAACAGAAAGTTATTATTTAATTTTTCCAATTTAATTTTATGAAAGAAAAGAATGGAAAAATGTTGAAAAAAACAGACTTCAAACTTCTTGTACCTATTATGAATGGTGTGAAGAAGGCAGTGCTCAACTGAGAAAAAACTCTTCTGTAACTTAGGTACACCACTGAACAAGTTAGTAGATCCTCTAATCCTCAATGTCTTCCATTGTACTGTATAAATAATAATGTATCTGAGTTCACATACTTGTGGGAGAACATGAATTGATAATGTGAAAAGCTTAGAACAGTGCCTGGCACTTACTTATTACTTACTAAATGTTTATTACTACTTTTCTCTTCTCATATATTCAATTTATTATATATTCACTACATATAATGGCATGCTCTGTGAACACACCAAATATTAATACCTTTGTCTCAAGATAGGTTTCCCAGATAATAGGTGTGGTTGAAATTTATATACAAGAAGATTATTGGAGAGTACATTTAAGTATTAAATTATAAATAAAGTAGTATTGTTCACAAGGAACCAAATATACTATTGCTTGCCTCAAGTGCATACTAGGATCATGCAAGTGATCCAGGTGATCACGACCAATTACCCCATCAGATGCGATTTCATTTCTTCCCTTTTGGTCTCTTGAAACAGAAGGCTAAAGTGACCAGTAACAGCCATAGCTTACTTAAAGTTTAGAAAAAGTCTTGCTGCAGTCCCTGGTGGGAAGAATAAGGAACTCTAAACCTATAGAGCCCAGAGTTTCAGGAAGCCTAAGTTCCCCAATTAGATCATCATTAATAATTAAGTGGAACCATTCCTATTTCCAATCCTTGGTTACTAGATATGAGTGTTGTACCCATGGGGACACAGACAAAATAATATCAATTTAGAGTATATTGTTTCATAGAGGATGGTATCCCATCTACACACTGACGTTCCCAAGCTGAAGCCCCAGCTGTGCCTTCAAATAGCTATTCCATTTAACTGTCAGCCTGGCAATTTCTGAGTGGTGGGGTTTGCAATGGATCTAAAGTAGGGGTTCCCAGCTTCCAGTTCATGGCCCGTGAGGAATCCTGTCGCACAGCAGAAGTGAGCAGTGGTGAGTGAGCTAAGCTTCATTTAGCTTTAAGTGTATATAAGCTGCTCCCATCTCTAGTGTTACTGCCTGAGCTCCAACCCCTGTCAATCAGCTTTGGCATCAGGTTCTCCTAGGAGCATTAACTCTGCTATGAATTGCACACACAAGGATCTAGGTCTCTTGTTCCTATGAGAATCAAATGCTTTGATGATCTGAGGTGGAACTAGGGCAGTGATGCTAGTGCTGGGGAGCAGCTGCAAATATTAATTATCATTAGCAGAGAGGTTTGATGGCAGGGAGACCATAATAAATCAATTCCTTGCAGAAGTATATCAAAGCCCGATCAGGGAATGGCGAGTGGCAATTAAGCTACATCTGGTGGCAGGTTTTATAGCAGCAAGCAACTTGATGGACTCAGTTGTACAGCTGCATCTGGTGGCAGGTTTTAATTTGGAATGCAACACTTGGTCCGTGCATAGTCTATCCACTCTTTTATTTACTGGTTCCATCTGTGCCTCTTTCCTGCACCATGCACTTGTCTCAGTAACCATATTCAAAAGCCTGTAAGCTAACCGTGGCCAAAATGATTAAAAAACAAACATCACTGGAGAGCTTCTTTGAAAGGGGGGAAGATCCAATGATGAGACAGCAGAAGACTCTAAAACTGCCAAGAAAAAGAAAGCTGCATTTAAAAGAAAATACAGAGTCCTACCTAGGAATTCATTCCAACAGGTGATTCATATTCCCCAAGCCAGCTCTGTGTAATCTGTGGTGACCAGCTATCCAACAAAGTCATGAAACCTTCAAAACTGCTCTGCCACATAGAGACCAAGCACCCTGTGTTAAAGCATAAGCCTTTGGGGTTTTTTCAAAAGAAAAAAAAATGTGACCATCAAGAACAGAAGCACTTACTGAAGGTCACTACTTCAACAAATGTGTCTGGACTGAGAGCATCATACTTACTGACCTAAAGACACTTACCCCTTGAAAGGAAAGCTATGACAAACCTAGACAATGTATTAAATGGAAGAGACATCACTTTGCCAGCAAAGGTCCATATAATCAAAGCTATGGTTTTTCTAGTAATCATGTACCAATGTGACAGGGGGTGGAGTATATAGTCACTACATTGTGTCCAACTCTTGCAACCCCATGGACTGTAGCCTTCCAGGCTCATCTGTTCATGGGATTTCCCAGGCAAGAATACTGGAGTGGGTTTCCATTTCCTTCTTCAGGGATTGGATCATAAAGAAGGCTGAGCACTGAAGAATTGATGCTTTTGAATTATGGTGCTGAAGAAGACTCTGAAGCATCCCTAGGACTGCAAAGAGATAAAACGAGTTGATCCTAAAAGGAAATCAACCCTGAATATTCATTGGAAGGACTGATGCTGAAATTGAAGCTCCAATACATTGGCCACCTGATGCAAAGTGCCGACTCGTTGGAAATGACTCTGATGCTGGGAAAGATTGAAGGCAGGAGGAAGAGGGGGAAAAGAGGATGAGGTGATTGGATGGCATCACTGGCTCAATGGACATGAGTTTAAGCAAACTCCAGGAGATAGTGAAGGACAGGGAAGCCTGGTGTGCTGCAGTCTGTGGGGTTGAAAAGAGTCAGACAGGATTTGGTGACTGAACAACAGCAATTGACCACATTGCTAAAGCTAAGAAGTCCTTTACTACTGGCTTAGAGTTGCAGCGGCCACAGGACTGGAAAAGGTCAGTTTTCATTCCAATCCCAAAGAAAGGCAATGCCAAAGAATGCTCAAACTACCACACAATTGCACCCATCTCACACGCTAGTAAACTAATGCTCAAAATTCTCCAAGCCAGGCTTCAGCAATATGCGAACCATGAATTTCCTGATGTTCAAGCTGGTTTTAGAAAAGGCAGAGGAACCAGAGATCAAATTGCCAACATCCGCTGGATCATGGAAAAAGCAAGAGTTCCAGAAAAACATCTATTTCTGCTTTATTGACTATGCCAAAGCCTTTGATGTGTGGATCACAATAAACTGTGGAAAATTCTTTAAGACATGGGAATACCAGACCACCTGATCTGCCTCTTGAGAAATTTGCATGCAGGTCAGGAAGCAACAGTTAGAACTGGACATGGAACAACAGATTGGTTCCAAATAGGAAAAGGAGTTCGTCAAGGCTGTATATTGTCACCCTGTTTATTTAACTTATATGCAGAGTACATCATGAGAAATGCTGGACTGGAAGAAACACAAGCTGGAATCAAGATTGCCAGGAGAAATGTCAATAACCTCAGATATGCAGATGACACCACCCTTATGGCAGAAAGTGAAGAGGAACTCAAAAGCCTCTTGATGAAAGTGAAAGCGGACAGTGAAAAAGTTGGCTTAAAGTTCAACATTCAGAAAATGAAGATCATGGCATCCGGTCCCATCACTTCATGGGAAATAGATGGGGAAACAGTGGAAACAGTGTCAGACTTTATTTTTCTGGGCTCCAAAATCACTGCAGATGGTGACTACAGCCATGAAATTAAAAGACGCTTACTCCTTGGAAGGAAAGTTATGACCAACCTAGATAGCATATTCAAAAGCAGAGACATTACTTTGCCTACAATGGTTCGTCTAGTCAAGGCTATGGTTTTTCCTGTGGTCATGTATGGATGTGAGAGTTGGACTGTGAAGAAGCCTGAGGGCCGAAGAATTGATGCTTTTGAACTATGGTGTTGGAGAAGAGTCTTGTGAGTCTCTTGGACTGCAAGGAGATCCAACCAGTCCATTCTGAAGGAGATCAGCCCTGGGATTTCTTTGGAAGGAATGATGCTAAGGCTGAAACTCCAGTACTTTGGCCACCTCATTCGAAGAGTTGACTCATTGGAAAAGACTCTGATGCTGGGAGGGATTGGGGGCAGGAGGAGAAGGGGACGACAGAGGATGAGATGGCTGGATGGCATCACTGACTTGATGGACGTAAGTCTCGGTGAACTCCGGGAGTTGGTGATGGACAGGGAGGTCTGGCATGCTGCGATTCATGGGGTCACAAAGAGTCAGACACAACTGAGTGAGTGATCTGATCTGATCTAGAGTTGAATCTGCCTGATTCTAGGGACATTTGTTGAAAACTTTTAGAAGAGGCTGCAGTTCGAATGGTGGCATGGGTTCCCCTTTTGGTTGGCACCCAGATGAGGGCTTCCCAGATGGCAATGGGTAAAGAATCCACCAGCAATACAGGAGACAGAGAAGACTCAGATTTGATCGCTGGATTGGGAAGATTCCCTAGAGGAGGAAATGGCATGCTACGCCAGTGTTTTTTCTTGAAAAATCCCATGGACAGGGATGCAAAGAGTTGAGCATGACTGAGTGACTAAACAAAACAGAATAATTAGATGAATTAATGAAATAGGAGAGAATATTGGGGCACAACTGTCAGAGAGGATTAATGAGTCACAGCGACATGCAATCCAGGTTGATGGTCTATGGATGCTGACGACAAGGCAACAGTGCTGGGGTTAGTGAGCTCTATTTTCAGGAGGATGTGTAGGAGGAAGTGTAATGTGCACTTTTGTTGCCAACTTATACCACAGCTGGAGAACTATTCAAATCTTTAAATGATTACATAACAGGAAAACTGCATTGGTCATTTTGTGTTGGTATACGCATGGACACAGTGGCTGTCATGACTGGACGGCTTTCTGGTATCATTCTTAGAGTCAAAGAGGTCACTTCTGAATGTGAGTCTATGTATTGTATCATCTATAGAGAAATGTTGGTGAACCAAAAAATACCACCTGAACTTGATAATATCTTGCAGGATGTGATTAAAATTTTCAACCGCATTAAACTCCATGCCTTTAATTCAGTCTGTTTGTCCAGCTCTGTGAAGAAACGAACACAGGGCACACTTCTTGTCTTGTGCATAGAAGTGAGATTGCTTTCTAAATGCATACCACTGGCCAGAGGCTTTGAGTTAATGAGAGCCACTCCAGAGATTTCTTTTAGAAAAACAATCACCACTGACGGCAGATTTCAGTGGCATAGATTGGGTTGCAAAACTTGCTTACTTGTGTGACATATTCAACCTGTTCAATGAACTCAGTCACTTCAGGGGAGAACAGCTGTGTTCAAGTGAGTAGATACAGTGGCTGCACTCAAAGCCAAACTGGAATTATGGGGGCAATGAGTAAATATTGGGATTTCCAACATTAGCAGAGATTTTGAAAGAGATTGATCCAGGGCATTCTTTCTCCCAGCGAGTGCATGATCACCTATCTCAGCTCTCAAAAGAGTTTGAGCATTACTTCCAAACCACAAAAGACCTTCGGGTTGGGAAGGAATGAATCCATGACCCACTTGAATCCAGGTGAATCAACTCTATTTTTGTTAGAAGGGGATCAACTGCTTGAGATCACAAATGATGGTTTCCTGAAAAGTATGCTTGAGACAATTTTAAATCTCCATATGTTCTGGATCAAACTCAAGGCAGAATATCCTGAGACTGCCACAAAAGCCCTGAAAAGCCTGGTTCCATTTCCAACATCCTATATTTGTAAAGCAGTGTTTTCTCTAGTGACAGCAACCAAATGAGATTATGGAGTGGATTGGACTTAAGATGCACACTTTGTGTGTCACTGTCTCTCCTCACCCCCAGGGGGGACCATCCAGCTGCAGAAAAACAAGCTCAGGGCTTCCGCTGGTCCTGCATTATGATGAGTTGTACAATCATGCTTCATGTCACAAAGTAATAATCATAGAAATTAAGTGAACAATAAATTTAATGTGCTTGAATCATCTTGAAACCTTCCCCCAAGCCTGGTCTGTGGAAAACTGCCCTCCACAAAACTGGCCCCTGGTGCCAAAAATGTTGGGGCCACTGAGCTAGAGGATCTCTTGAGTGTATACTCACTGAAGTCCTCTGCTGCCATAACGTAGGACCCATGGTCTGATCTAATATTGAATTGGATGCTACACTGGCAAATCTGATGCTCTAGAAAGTAGTTCAAATATTCTTCATCCTATTATTCTGAAGCAAGCTGAGAACTTGCAGGCAAGAAAGATAAATTTATATGTAAATATACCTGGCTTTCCAGTAAAAAAATGACTCTTCTCCTCTTCTAGGAATAAGAAAGGTTCAGTTTGGGGAAGAATGGATACATATATATGTATGAATGAGTTCCTTTGCTGTTCACCTGAAATTACCACAACATTGTTAATCGGCTACACTCCAATACAAAATTAAAAAAAAAAATTAAGTTAGAAAAAATAAAGATTTGATGTAATAACTCAAGTGCTTAGTATCTTCCAGAGGTGGTGCCATATTTAGGAGTCAGCATAGGTTTCTTCTGGGGCTTCCCTGGAGGCTCAACTGGTAAAGAATCTGCCTGCAATGTGGGAGACCTGAGTTTGATCCCTGGGTTGGGAAGATCCTCTGGAGGAGGGCATGGCAACCCACCCCAGTATTCTTGGGCTTCCCTTGTGGCTCAGCTGATGAAGAATCCACCTGCAATGCAGGAGACCCCAGTTTGATTCCCGGCTCAGGAAGATCCCTTGGAGAAGGGATAGGCTACCCACTCCAGTATTTTTGGGCTTCCCTGGTGATCTAGATGGTAAAGAATCTGCCTGCAATGTGGGAGGCCTGAGTTTAATCCCTGGGTTGGGAAGATCCCCTGGAGGAGGGCATGGCAACCCAGTCCAGTATTCTTGTCTGGAGAATCCCATGGACAGAGGAGCCTACAGTCCATGGGGTCGCAGAGTCAGACCTGACTGAGCACCTAAGTACAGCATATAGATTTCTTCTGCTAGAAGCTGGGCTTTCAGCTATGGAAGCCTTGCAATAACCTCTATCATTTCCACTGCAGCTGCTCTATTAGTCTGACCATTTACCACACTGGAGTTGGCTCATGTTAAACAGCAAAGTCATTCTGTCTGCCCGACTGTTCAATGTATTAGCACAGAATACGCTCTTCGGTGAGTGCTAACATGTGAAACTTAGATTTTCTCACTTCATGACCAAACCCATATGTTCATCTACATATTTCTTTTTTGAAACTCTTTATCCCTAGCCTTCCAATATTTTTCCTTCTAGGACTCTGAACAACCAGCCAAGGCATTAGTCACTGCTTATGAAACTGTATATATTTTTATTTAAAGCCAATTCTCTTTCCACACCAAGTAGATGATGAAATACACTTCCTGAAGTTTGCCGATTAAGAAGATGTTCCTTCTTGCCCATCTTTGAGCTCCTCTTGTGGGGTTTCTAGTAAAGCAGCAGCCTATTATTAGTCTGGACACATACACCTAGTTAATGAAGCCTTTGTGAACCCAAATCTGAATTTTCATTTTCTGCTGACTGACCATAAGAAAACCTCCATACAGCAATAAGCATAGAATGAGGGCTACTTGTCAGTGCCATAGTAGTAGATGGCATGAGAATTCAAGCCAGCTTAACTTATCTGTGCCTTCCGATCCTGTTTATGCTTAATCTATAAAGTGAAGTGAAGTCTCTCAGTTGTGTCTGACTCTTTGCGACCCCATGGACTGTAGCCCACCAGGTTCCTCAGTCCATGGAATTTTCCAGGCAAGAGTACTGGAGTGGGTTGCCATTTCCTTCTCCAGGGGATCTTCCCAACCCAGGGATCAAACCCGGGTCTCCTGCACTGCAGGCAGACGCTTTACCATCTGAGCCACCAGGGAAGCCCAATCTCAAATAAGGGGAATGCAAAAGATTGTTCAAACTACCATAATATTGCACTCTTTTCACATGCTAGTAATTTTATGTTCAAAATCCTTAAAGCTAGTCTTCAGCAGCAGTATGTGAACTTAGAACTTTCAGAGGTACAAGTAGGGTTTAGAAAAGGCAGAGATCAAATTGCAAACATTTATTGGATAATATGAAAAGTAAGAGAATTCCAGAAAAACATCTACTTCTGCTTCATTGATTATGCTAAAGCCTTTGACTGTGTGGATCACAATAAACTGTGGGAAATTCTTAGAGATGAGTATACGAGACCACCTTACCTGTATTCTGAAGAACGCGTGTGCAGGTCAAGAAGCAACAGTTAGAACTGCACATGAAACAATTGGCTGGTTGCAAATTGGAAAGGAGTATGACAAGGCTGCATATTGTCACCCTGCTTCTTCACTTTCTATGAGTATATCATGCAAAATTCTAGGCTGGATGATGCACAAACTGGAATCAAGATTGCTGGGAGAATTACCAACAACCTCAGATATGCAGATGATACCACTCTAATTGCAGAAGGTGATGAGGAGCTAAAGAGCCTCTTGATGAGGGTGAAAGAGGAGAGTGAAAAAGCTGGCTTTGCAACTCAACGTGAATAAAACTAAGATCATGACATCTGGTTCCATTATTTCATGGCAAATAGAAGATAAAATAGTGGAAGTAGTGACAGGTTTTCTTTTATTGGGCTCCAAAAATCACTGCGGATGGTGACTGTACCCATGAAATTAAAAGATGCATGGTTCTTGAAAGGAAAGCTGTGGTAAACTTAATTCACTAAGTAATTCACTAAGTGAATTAAAAAGCTTAGATATCATTTTGTTGACAAATGTTGTATAGTCAAAGTTATGATTTTTCCCATAGACATGTATGGATGTGAGAGTTAAATCATAAAGGAAGTTGAATCGCTGAAGAAATTTTACTTTTGAGTTGTGGTCCTGGAGAAGATGCTTGAGAGTCTCTTGGACTGCAAAGAGATTAAGTCAGTCAATCTAAAGGAAATCAACCCTGAATATTCACTGAAAGGACTGATGCTGAAGCTGAAGCTCCAGTACTTTGGCCATCTGATGGAAAGAGCCAACTCATTGGAAATTACCTGGTGCTGGGAAAGGTTAAAGACAAAAAGTGAAGACGGTGGCAGAGGATGAAATGTTTAGATAACATCATTGACTCAATGGTCATGAATTTAAACAAACTCTGTGAGGTAGTTAAGGATAAAGAACCTGGTGTGCTGCAGTTCATGGGGTCCCAAAGAGTCAGACACGACTTAGTGACGGAACAACAATAAAAGTGTTAACTGAATTGGAGTAAAGAATCGATCATTTTAAGATGAAAGTAGGAAATATGAAGATGACTCAATTAAAAATAGATAATTCAATATCTGAAATTAAAAAAAAAAAAACTAGAAGGAATGAGTACTAGACTAAGTGATACAGAGGAATGCATATGTAATCTGGAAGATAGAATAATGGAAATCATCCAATCATTAAAGCAGAAAGATAAATGAAAGAAATGAAAACAGTCTATTAGATCTCTAGGAGAATAAGTCTGCCAACATTAGCATGATAAATATTCCAAAAAGAGAAGAGGACTGAAAAATATTTGAACTAATTTTGGCTGAAATGTTCCCACACTTGAAGAATGAGGGAGATGCCAAGGTGCAGTAGGCATCACAGAGTGTCGCAAACAACACGAACCCAAGCACGCCCACACCAATGAACAGAGCATTTAATGGCGAAATTAAATCTGAAAAAGAATTCTAAAGGTAGCAAGGGGGAAAAAGATTCATGTACAAGAGAATCCCCACAATGCTATCAGCTAATTCTCCTGCAGAAAATTGCCATGACAGAAGGAGTAGCATGATATATGCAACATGCTGAAGGGGAAAGTGGAGGAAACCACTAGACCATTCAGGTATGACCTAAATCAAATCCCTTATGACTATACAGTGGAAGTGAGAAATAGATTTAAGGGACTAGATCTGATAGACAGAGTGCCTGAAGAAATATGGATGGAGGTTCGTGACATTGTACAGGAGACAGGAATCAAGACCATCCCCAAGAAAAAGAACTGCAAAAAAACAAAAGGGCTGTCTGAGAAGGCCTTCCAAACAGCTGTGAAAAGAAGGGAAGCAAAAAGCAAAGGAGAAAAAGAAAGATATACCCGTTTGATTGCAGAGTTCCAAGGAACAGCAGGGACAGATAAAAAAGCCTTCCTCAGTGACCCATGCAAAGAAGTAGAGGAAAACAACAGAATGGGAAAGACTAGCGATCTCTTCAAGAAAATTAGAGATACCAAGGGAACATTTCATGCAAAGATGGGCTTAATAAAGGACAGAAATGGTAGGGAAGCAGAAGATATTAAGAAGAGGTGGCAAGAATACACAGAAGAATTGTACAAAAAAGATCTTCACGACCCAGATAATCACGATGGTGTGATCACTGACCTAGAGCCAGACATCCTGGAACGTGAAGTCAAGTGGGCCTTAGAAAGCATCACTACGAACAAAGCTAGTGGAGGTGATGGAATTCCAGTTGAGCTATTTCAAATCCTGAAACATGATGCTCTGAAAGTGTTGCACTCAATATGTCAGCAAATTTGGAAAACTCAGCAGTGGCCACAGGCTTAATCTATATGTGTACCGATTTCATCTTCACTATGTTGCTACTGGACCTGCATGACCTTATGACTTGGTGGTTCAGACAGAGGGTAGTGCTTCATTGGTACTTGGTATCTTGTAGTTAGCTGCTCCATTTCTTTGAGAGAAATAGAATGTCAAAATCAGTTTCACACTACCCTCCTAATATAAACTCAAATTGGGTTTATTTGCCATTTTGTATATCACTGAACTTTGCATTTAGAATTGTGAAAACTGGCCTACAATTTTCCTCTCTTGTAATACTTTGTCAACTTAAGATTGAAGTTACGCTGCTTATATACTCTTAAGGAGTCTGTATAATTTCTTTCTTAGTCTTTGGCAGAATTCACTGCTGATGCTATCTGGACCCAGATTTTCTTTTGGGGAAGAGTTTTTATTATGGCTTTAATGAATTTAATTGCATAAGAGTAATCAGGTTTTCTATTTATATTTTAGTCACTTTAAGAAGTTATGTTCTCCACAATGAATTACGACACTATAGCAGTCGGAATGGCAATCATTAAGAAAGTCTACAAATAGCAAATGCTGGACAGGAGGTGGAGAAAAGGGAAACATCCTACAGTATTGGTGTGAATATAAGGTGGTGTAACCACTATGGAAAACCGTGTAGAGGGTCCTCAGAAATTTAAAAGCAGAGTTGCCATACGATCCAGAAAACGCATCAGCTTCCCTGGTGGCTCAGATGGTAAAGAATCTGCGTGCCATGCAGGAGACACGGCTTCAGTCCCTGGGTCTGGAAGACCCCCTTGCTGTAGAACTTTTCTTCCTCTCGTCACTCCTTCTATCCTTGCATTAGCTCATGGCTCATCAGGGCTTCTCTAGTAATGACTCATGTGATTCTTATCTTCACTTCCTGGTTCCTTCAATCCAGTCTCGAGTTTCGTTTTTGTTTTGTTCTTTGGGGGCATAAATTGGATCAGTTTGTGATGTGAATGAAATTATCAACTGTCACCCAGTACTCTGTGGCTGTCAGTCCCTAAGTCATGTCCGACTCTTTGTGACTCCATGGACTGCAGCATGCCAGGCTCCTCTGTCTTCCACTATATCCCAGAGTTTGCTCAAATTCAAGTCCATTGAGTCGGTGATGCCATCCAACCATCTCATCCTTTGCTCCCCACCTCTCTTTTTTGCCTTCAGTCTTTCCCAGAATCAGGATCTTTTCCGATCTGTTCTTTGCATCAGGTGGCAAAAATATCAGAGCTTCAGCTTCAGTCAATAACTCTAGTAATTGCTCGCTTTGACTTTTCTTACTCATAGAATCAGGTCTCTCATTCACCTTAAATATTTTGGATAGTGTGAATAGCATTTAAAAAATATTTTTCACAGCACTGTGAAACATATTCTTGCAACACCAACTTTTTGCCTCTCTATCCCCATTCCATTGTGCTTCTCGCACTTTGTATTACTGTGAAAATGAAACTTTAAATGATTGTCTGCCTAATATTTTTTGCTAAGAAAATTTTCCATGAATATTATAACTTCACACTCCTTTCACTTGAATCTCTAGATCCTTTATAGAATGTTTACTACTAAACTTTGTCATAAAACCTTTTACTTATGTAAAAATCAGCACAAACTTTCCTGAGAAATTAGACTGATAAAATGGCTTTGAGTGGAAGATATTCTTCACACAATTTTCCCTCAAAATGGACATATCTCTTCTTTGCTGCTTTTCTTTGCTATGAAAACTGCATGCTCAGTTCAATTACTTGGTGGCTGACACTTACATTACACTTGAATAAACCATGTAAATTCAGATCATTAATCTAGCCAGCTTATCATAATTTTTAGTTATTACAATACTCAATTATAGTTTGAGAAACATGCATGACTTCACTAACAGAATGTTTAGAAAAGTCCTAGTGTTTTTAGACTTTTGAAACTTTCTAGAAAATCTTCCAGACTCTAGGAAGATTGAAATCGCAGTTAGTTTTCCTTCACTGGTTCACTCAACACATATGTGTAACAGCTACATATTAGGAACTGAATATGTGGGGGTAAGCAAAACATCAATGATACTTGACATAAGATAAGAGAGATCATAGACATTTCATGAGAAAATAAATAATTATAGGTCTTAATTTAGAGCCAAAAGTCCAATGTGGACCATCTTAGCAAAGATGATTTCCATATATTAAATTAATTTTATATTAATGCTAAACTCAGAAAAAAAAATCTTCCATGTGAAGTCTTTGTTTTAAAATTACATCAGATCAAGAATATACGTAACAGTTCCATATATCCTGTTTAATATCAAATTGATATTTGAAAAAATATTTTAAAAATATTTTTTAAAAAGTCCATTTAACAATTTCAGAAAAATTCCAGATGATTTTCTGAATTTTTTTTTAATTTCTTTAATTTTTGTTTTTAACTTACTTCAGTGCTGTGGCCCTGAGTTATAGGGAATGGCCCTAAAGCTGTTCCTTCAAAAGAACTGCTAAACATGGTCTTGGTGTGTGCATGCTCAGTTGTTTCGGACTCTGCGACCCCATGGACTGTAGCCCACCAGGCTCCTCTGTCCATGGGATTTTCCAGGCAAGAATATTGGAGTGGGTTGCCATTTCCTTCTCCAGGGGAAAATGGTCTACTCTAGACCAACTCAGTTTCATTCAATTTATGCCCATAAGTAAGTGGTTATTAAATGCGTTAGCCACTATACAAAGCTTTGGAAGTCATTGCTGATATTACTTAATCTCTTCTAGTGTTTTATAACTGCATAGACCTGAGAACACTTTAAGAGGTATTTATGCATATCTGCAGGAAATTTCATAAGGACTCTCAGAATGAAATTTAGAATTGTACAAGAAAGACTGTATGAACTGAACGGACCAGATATCTATCTCAAGGAAAGATTTTTTTATTGTTTAGTTAGTCATATCCATCTCTTTTGCAACCCATAGACTGTAGCCTGCCAGACTCTTCAGTCTGTGGGATGTTCCAGGCAAGACTACCAGAGTGTGTTGCCATTTTCTCCTCCAGGGTATCTTCCTGACCCTGGCATCAAACCCACATCTCGGAGTCTCCTGCATTGCAGGGGATTCTTTGCCTCTGAGCTACCCACCAGGGAAGACCAATAAAAGATTAATTTTATATATATATATATATATATATATATATATATATCTCAATAACCTCAGATATGCAGATGACACCACCCTTATGGCAGAAAGTGAAGAGGAACTAAAAAGCCTCTTGAAGAAAGTGAAAGTGGACAGTGAAAAAATTGGCTTAAAGCTCAACATTCAGAAAACGAAGATCATGGCTTATGGTCCCATCACTTCATGGGAAATAGATGGGGAAATGGTGGAAACAGTGTCAGACTTTATTTTTCTGGGCTCCAAAATCACTGCAGATGGTGACTGCAGCCATGAAATTAAAAGGCGCTTACTCCTTGGAAGGAAAGTTATGACCAACCTAGATAGGATATTGAAAATCAGAGACATTATTTTGCCAACAAAGGTCCGTCTAGTCAAGGCTATGGTTTTCCCAGTAGTCATGTATGGATGTGAGAGTGGACTGTGAAGAAGGCTGAGTGCCGAAGAATTGATGCTTTTGAACTGTGGTGTTGGAGAAGACTCTTGAGAGTCCCTTGGACTGCAAGGAGATCCAACCAGTCCATTCTAAAAGAGATCGGTCCTGGGTGTTCTTTGGAAGGAATGATGCTAAAGCTGAAACTCCAGAACTTTGGCCACCTCATGAGAAGAGCTGACTCATTGGAAAAGGCTTTGATGCTGGGAGGGATTGGGGACAAGAGGAGAAGGGGACGACAGAGGATGAGATGGCTGGATGGCATCACTGACTCAATGGACGTGAGTCTGAGTGAACTCCGGGAGTTGGTGATGGACAGGGAGGCCTGGCGTGCTGCAATTCATGGGGTTGCAGAGTCAGACACGACTGAGCGACTGAACTGAACTAATACCTGTGAGAAGCTGGTCTGGAATCAATATTTATAGAAATAAAAGGCAAGAATACAATTAGAAAGACACTTTTATAGAAAAACAAATATTAGAAATCATTAAGCCTGACTATGGGAATAGGGGAATATATATATATTATGCTGTTGTAAACTCAAGAAATGAAAAACACAATGTCCCCACATTTCTACCACATTTAATATATTTATTCAATCAGCTTGAAGACAGAGTTTGGATTTAATTTGCTTTGTGGGAATTTGTGAGTCTTAATTTTTACTTAAAAAGAAAGGGGCAATTCCTTTGCATATATTTGATTATGTAGGAATGATCTTTCAGAAATGATGCATTTCCAGGGAAGGCTCAGTGCCAAGAAAAGAAAAGAGTTGGGGGTTTGAGACAGCTGGTTATATTTATCAAGCCTGGGGTTCCTCTTGTGTGGTGGCCTTGCCCGAGTTTTTAGTTGTGTGGTTAGCTAATAATATGAAAACACAGTATAATGGGAGGGCCAAAAATGTTCATTCTATAGCCAACAAATGCTATACTTGTGCCAAAAGATATAGCTTTTTTACACCATACATTATAAAAATATGATATCATTTCAAATAAACAGTGTGGAAAAAAGAAAATGGCTAATAACATATCTTGATGACACATACAAGGAATATTTCTTTATTAATGAAAGCCTATGCTTAGAAAAAAAGAAAAGAGTAAACCATCCATTATTTTTAATCACTGAAAATTAGTCACAGAGAAAAACAAATGGGTTTTCTGTCTACGTATGCATTTTTCATTATAATCATGGAACATATATTTTTTTCACTAACAGTGTGATTTCATTCAAGGCCTGCAAAATGCCTTAAAATAATTTTCCTGAGTTTTTTCCTACAAGGTTTGTATGTATTTGAGGGCAGATGCATGTGATAAATAGTCACATTGGGAGCTACAACCAGGGGAGAAAAGATGAGGAGGATTCTGAAATCTCGGTCTTTATTTTAATGAATAGGTTTGATTTCATAAAAGAAAAGTTACACTGTAGTAATTCAACCTTGCCATGCAGGGTTTGTAACTTATGTCCACTTTTTATCTTCCAACACTTACTTTTGTGGAGGAGTGCCCTGAACATTCTCTGTTGGTTCTTAGAACATTTACAACCCATCCGTGATTTTCTGAGTATTAGGGGCTGAATGTCTGTAATACTTCCAAAAATCTTTGCCTCCAGTGTTACATGTACAGTTTAGGTTGCACCAATAAGATGCATTCACAGGAAGTTTGGTGGGCTGAAAAGAAGCAGACACCACTTTCTTCCTTCGAAGGCCGCAGGCTGACAGTGGGGAAGCTGTGGTGCATCAAATCTCTGACCCCTCTGCGATAAATTTCAAGTTGGTATAAATTTTGCAACTTGGAATTCGCCAGTCTGCAACAATTTTCTAAATATCTAAAGGCTTGCATAACATGCCTTACTTCCTTTGTTAAAATCAGAGATCATTTCTGTATTACAAATTGAGCCAAGAGTGATAGATTTGCCTATCAGTTCAGTTCAGTCGCTCAGTCGTGCGTGTCCAGCTCTTTGCGACCCCGTGGACTGCAGCACGCCAGGCTTCCCTGTCCATCACCAACTCCCGGAGCTTGCTCAAACTCATGTCCATCCAGTCAGATTTGACTATAATTTTATTAAAACATGTTATGCTTTCTTAATATTATCTGTTTTTTTTTTTTAAGAAACCAATTATATTTAATTATAGTGAATACAAAGTTTGGTTCTAATATCTTTGTACTCTCTCTGGCATTTAACTAATATAAAAACTGACTACGCTATGCCAGAATACTTTATTTGCATCACTAATATAAATACAATAGCTCTGAAAAGAGATAGAATATCTTTACCTGGAACAGATGTGGACCATGTGAAAAAAACAAATTATATTAAGTCAGAAATAGAATACATTTAAAGTACAAAAAATGTTTCTATACAAGATGACAACAATCAAAGAAATATAACTGCGCTTACTATCTCATGTCAGAAGGATAATTACAAATGAGAACTTCTAAATATGCTGTTGCATTTACAAAAATATGTGTAAATTGTAGTTCTCCCAAAAAGGAGAAGTTATCATTCAGAATCAGTGGGAAGCTTGATCTTCTAGAGACTCAAGGAAAAATTTAAAATTTGGGAGCAATTTTTAAATGACAACTGTCTTAACTCAGGCTTCAATAACAAAACCCCAGACTAAGTGTCTTAAACAACATGCGTTATTTTTGAGCAGTTCCGGAGGTTGGGAAGTCCCAGACCAAGGTGCCAGCGGACCGGAGTTTTGGTGAGGGTTCTCCTGGCGGGCAGACTGCCATCTTCTCAGCGTATCCTCACACGGTGGCGAGAAGGCAAGCGCCAGTCTTCGTCTTCTTATAAAGGCCGGAAGCGCATCAGAGCGACCCACCTCCTCTAATCTAATGATTTCTCAAAGGCCCCACCTCCTAACACCGTCATATTGTGAGTTAAAGCTTCAACAGATAAACTTTGGGGAGACAAAAACATTAGTTCACAGCCGCATGTCTACTTACAAAATGGTTACTAAATGCAGCTATATTTTTAGTGCCGTCATATGAACTTCAGAATGCATATTTACAAATGAATTATGCTATATCAAATTATTCGCCAAGGATGACGCCGGATGAAGAGACTGTTAAAGAATACAAATGGCTTCCCTGGTGGCTCAGTGGTAAAGAATGTGCCTGCCAGTTCAGGAGACCTGGGTCTGATCCCTGTCCCGGAAGACCCCACCTGCCGTGGAGCAACCAGGTACCGCAACAACTGGGCCAGCGCGCGAAGGCCTCGGGCCAGAGCCGCAAATACTGAGCCCATGAGCTCCTGCATCTGAAGAGTCATCCTAGAGTCAGGGCTCCACGAGAAGCTGGTCCATCGCAACTAGAGAATAGCCCCCACTCTCCGCAACAAGAGAAAAGCCTGAGCAGCAGTGAAGATGCAGCACACACAAAAATGTATAAACAAATAAAATTTTAAAGGCAACAAAGAATTCTTTTAAGAAAGAATACATTTACCAATAGATCTCTTACGTTACATTGGTGAATGCTATTTTTTAAAGCATATTTTGTTTGTTTGTTTCATTTTATGTATTTGTTTATGTATTTTGGTCTGTGCTGGGTCTTTGTTCTCTGTGGTACGCAGCCTTCTCTCCTGGAACACTGTAGGGCATGCGGGCTTCCGTAGTCCTGGCACACGCGCGCAGTCGTTGCAGCGCCCTGGCTCGGGAGCGCTGACTCAGCAGCTGTGACTCACTGGCTTTGTTGCTGTGAGGCCTGTGGGATCTTCTCGGATAAGGGATCAAACCATTGTCTCCTGCCTTGGTAGTGTTGTGTGAAAATTGTATAAGGTTTAATTATGTTGAATTTGTTCATAGTGCTTTTCAGATCTACTATATCCTCCTACTTTTAAGTCTAATCATTCTACTAATTTTTGAGAACGTGATATTGAAATTCTAGCTAAAAGGCTTAATTTATCTATTAAAAATACTGGTTATATATAGTGGAACTGTATGTAACTTTGTTCTGTATTTTCCAAGTCTCTTGTAAATATGTTATCATACTTTCGTAATTAAAAAAAAAAGTTTAATTAAATAGAAAAGAATACGAACATGTATTTAATACATAAACAAACACCTGAAGAATCTTATAAAGTATAAAAAGGTAGTGCATCTGAAAAGGAACCACTGATAATAAAGTTACTTCAAGAGGAATGTAGGAGATGGGGCCAGTTATAATATCACCACATTTCTCCAATCACGTTTCATCTCTTCGGCATGAGATTGTAGGAATTTTTTATACCATAACATCAATAAATTGCTCAATTTAAAAAAAAAAAGCAAGTTGGTAGTCTTCTGGATAAGCTTTTATTTCTAGTGCTTTTGCAAGGGAAATAGAGTAGTCCTTATTTTCCTTAACTTTGTTCATTTCTCTTTATTCCATTGTCCTGTCCTTTTTTGAATATATGTAAAAATAATTAAACATATATGTTTAAATGGTTATTTGTTTTCAGAATATGTATTTCAGTCTGTTCTGGTATTTTGTCATTTTCCCTTTGGATGTTATTCCTTTATTTGAATACTTTTTTTGGTCAAATGTGTTATCAATATATTCTTCCACTGTGTGACTTGTATTACTCTTTATGGAAACTTACAAAGAAATGTTAATGTATCATTACCTTTTTGTTTAGTGCTCATTATACCATGTTTATGAAATCTCTACTCTGAAATCATACAAATATACTTTATGATACATTCTAAAGTTTTATCATTTTACTCTTTATATACATCTATCTGTAGTATTTATGTATGCATATGTATATAATGCAGAAGGAAATGGCAGCCCACTCCAGTGTTCTCGCCTGGAGAATCCCAGGGACGGAGGAGCCTGTTGGGCTGCTGTCTGTGGGGTCACACAGAGTCGGACACGACTGACACGACTTAGCAGCAGCAGCAGCATGTATATAATATCTATCTCTTGATATTTTAGTTTCCTAATCTTTATACACTTTGCATTCCTGAGACGTAATCAATTTTATCATAATGCCCCTTATCGTGTGGCATTATGGTGGGCCACTACTCTAATGGTGTCCTTGGAAAAGGAGAAATGTAGAGACAGACACACATGAACAGGGAGAATGCCAGGTACAGTGAAGGCAGGATCAGCTGATGCGTCAACAAGCCCAGGGCCAGCAAGGATTGCCAGCAACTGCCAGAAGCTAGGGGAGAGACAAGGAATAAATTCTTCCTCCCAGCCCTCAGAGGAAGCCTTCCCCTTCCTGCAGGTGGAAAATCAGCGGTCACTCCAACCACAACTCATTTGAAGAGAATTTATACTTTTCCTCAGACTGCTTTAGAAATTTTTCTTTTTTTCTTTTCCTGTATGAAGTTTCCCTATGAAATGTTTAGACTTGTATTTCTCCTTACATATATGATTTGGGTTTCGTTGGACTTCTTAAATTTATGACATAAGGCCTGTCATCAGTTATGGAAAATTTTCAACTTCTATCTCTTCAAATATTTTTTTTGGAACCATTAATCTCCTTCTTCTTTTGAAATTTCAATTAACTAGTCCTTTTTCCTATGCTTGTTTTGTCTAAAATATATCCTGCATTGTCGACTTTTCCCTCATGCTGAATTCTGGATTATTTATTTTATTTTATTATTTTTTTTGACTTTTTTCAGTACATTTTTTTTTCTTTTTTTTTAAATTTTATTTTATTTTTAAACTTTACAATATTGTATTAGTTTTGCCAAACATCAAAATGAATCCGCCACAGGTATACCCGTGCTCCCCATCCTGAACCCTCCTCCCTACTCCCTCCCCATACCCTCCCTCTGGGTCGTCCCAGTGCTGAATTCTGGATTATTTATTTTAATTTGTTTTCTAATTCAGTAATTCATTCATTTAACTATTTTTAACCTGCCTTTAAATCCACCAATTGAGTTTTTAATGTTTATTTTTTATTTATTCTTTACCACTTTTCCTGTGCTGCTTGTTTTAGTTCCTATTTCCTATTTTTATTTTAAAATGTATTCTCTATTTCTTAAAACATATAAAATGAAGTTATTTTGTAGTCTATGCCTGATTCCAATATATGAAGTCTTTGCAGGTCTATTTATGTTGTTTGTAGTTTCTACTGAAAGTGAAATTCACTCAGCCGTGTCTGACTCTTTGCGATGCCATGAACTATATAGTCCATGGAATTCTCCAGGCCAAAATACTGGAGTGGGCAGCCTTTTCCTTCTCCAGGGGACCTTCCCAACCCAGGGATGGAACCCAGGTCTCCTGCATTGCAGGCAGATTCTTGACCAGCTGAGCCACCAGGGAAGCCTGTCTCTGCTAGTTATGTTATTATAGTAGGCATGTTATTATACCAGTTATGTCATTACATGTTTGCTGTGTTTGTGAATATTTTTACTAGATATTGACAGTTCTGAATAGTTTAGAATTAATTGATAGCTAGGGTGAAGATACCTTCCTCAAGAAACAATTTGTGTTACATTCCTCCAGAAGAGCTTTAAGACATGTACCCTGAACGATGCCCGAGTTTCAGATCATGTGAAAACTTCTCCATTTCTTATCTACTCTCAACCTCAGGGTATTTTTGGAGACACAACTTATTGTGGGAGCACTTCCTCTTTCACTCTTTACCTTCTGTGAATAAATGGCTTTGATATTTTGACCCATTCACTGTTTTAAGTTTGTAAAAATAAAACTTCAGAACTTTCAGTTCTGCCAATATGTTATGGGAAGAGTACTTTTTTTTCTCATTTGTATCTATCTCTGAATTCTCACTTCTACCTCAAGATAAGTTTGGTGATTTCTTACAAATATCTGACCATTTAGAGGCTCTTAAGAATTTTTCCCAAATGTCCTTTAAAAAAATTTTTTTTGATAACTAGTTTAATCTCTTCTCACAAGAAACGAAAATCTCCCCATTAATCTTTTTAATAATGCAATTTAAGTTTTTGAGGGAGCAGCTAGGCAGGCACATTTTTACAACTAGGATAACATTTTTTGCACAGGTATCAAAGATTAATTTGTTTTGTAGTAGACATCTAGAATAAGTAAATTTCCCCATTTAATGACTAATTCTATAGTGAAAAAGTCCTTTGTCTTATGTATTTCGTACTTACCTCTTTGAATAATACTTCTCCTTGTCTAATGTAATTATTTGCTTGCATGTTGTACAAGGCACGTAGCCCTCTGCTGCTGCTGCTGCTAAGTTGCTTCAGTCGTGTCCGACTCTGTGCGACCCCATAGACAGCAGCCCACCAGGCTCCCCGTCCCTGGGATTCTCCAGGCAAGAACACTGGAGTGAGTTGCCATTTCCTTCTCCAATGCATGAAAGTGAAAAGTGAAAGTGAAATCCCTCAGTTGTGTCCAACCCTCAGCGACTCCATGGACTACAGCCTTCCAGGCTCCTCCATCCATGGGATTTTCCAGGCCAGAGTACTGGAGTGGGGTGCCATCGCCTTCTCCGGTAGCCCTCTAGGCAGACCTGTGTTTTATTCTTGTACAAACTATAGCAAAGTGGCTATGTGCTCTACCCTGGAGGTAGGACACTCGAAGTCTAACATTTCCACTGACCCCTCTGTGACCACCATACCTCTCTACGACTCAGTTTCTTGTTTATGAAATGAGAATGCAATTTATCACGTAAATAGTTGAGGATTAAGTTAATATAAGTGGAGCAATGACATCTCCCAATCATATGATAAATATCAATCATCATTATTTTAAGTATGTTCTTTTATGGAACACTGTACTTTTGGCAAAATGTTCAATAAGTACTTGATTAATGATAGATCAGCTATAATTATTCTAATACTGCCAAGCAATTGCATGGTGGAATGCTGCATGCACTTTTTGAAGAGCAGAAATTTATTCCTGCAAATTGAGACAGTCCTCAAGGAATGGTATTGAAAGCAATTAATCTATTTTTAAAGTTGGTAACCTAAAAAACAAGTTACTTTCAATGAATGCTAAAGAACATATTAAAAACCCATGACACTGATAGAAATTTTCTTAAATTGCTTATGCATGTAATTAATGATATTCATTTTTGGATTGTAAAAAGAGCTCATTGAAATATATTGCAGCCCTCTTCCATGTATTACAAGATTCACAGGATGCCAGGAAGTCTGTTATATTTAGGACTACATAGAAAGGTCTGATTTCATGTAGCTAAAGTTCACATCTGATAAGTAGAATTAATTTTAGGCAATATCACTCAAAACTTTTAAATGGCCATTTTATAATTTCCTTACCCTAGTACAGATATGTCTCAGGGAAAACAAAGAGAAAGCCTTTCTCAGCACAAGTCACTCCTAGCTATTGTCCTGTATTAAGCACAAGCCGTTCTCTTATCTAGTCAAACTATTTTTGGCCAAATATGGAAGTTTAATTAAAAATATATAAAGAAAAATGACTATCATTTTTGAACAAAGCACCCAGCCAGAGGGAAATTTTATCATTTTGGCAGAGAGGTAAAGTAAAAGAAGACAAAGAGACACATTTTGACCATATCCTTTCTCTTTTATAAAATAATCCAAATTGATAACCAGGTCATAACTGTGCTCCAATTTAATTTTATTTCAGCTTTTATCTAACTTAACATCAAATCCCCAAGAAGAGAATATCTAACCCGCATTTCCAAATCATACATTTTAACATGGAATTCTTTTGTTCCAGTTGAATCTTGCTTAAACATGTATTAAGAAACTCAAATGTAGAAATTCACTATTATTTGTTTGAAACAGATGTTCACTTTCGTGGTGAGGTAACATCCTCATTCTTATTTTTCTAAAGGTTTGGTCATGTATTATGATCATTATAAGTTTACTTTATTTAACCTGCTGCCGTGATATGTTCTCTTATTAGACTGATTATTTCAAATCCCCATTGAGTTGAATTTTTTATTTTGGTCATGTTAGATCATTATCTTAATATTCAGTTTAATTGAATTTAATATATTTTCATTTGTAATACTGCTTTGGATCTTGTAGTTGAGGGCTGTTTTACATATTTTGGTATTAAAATGCTACCAATATTGGAAAACGCATATGAATATTTGAGCATTTTTTCTGTCTTTCAGCTCTTATCTTGGACTTTTAGAAGTTTCTTACAAAAGTAGTTTTCAAACAACTGGGTCTGTTATATGAGTGAAACAATTTTTTTTTTTTCCCAGTAACAGTTGAAAAATTCTGAAAACAGCTTCTTGGTAAACACTGAAGAAATTTTAACTAATTATAGTATTTTAAGTAAAATAGGTATTTGTTAAGAACTGTGAAATATCTTTTGAGATTTTACCATGCTTGTAAGCTAATTTAGTCTTCTAGAATTTCATGGATGCTGAAGGAAGACACAAGACCCCAGGATCAAAGACATAGGACTTATTACTCAAGGCATGGCAAGCAGAAGGAACTCCATTCGTATTGGTTCCCTCTGCCTGTAAAATCCCATAGGAACAATGCGGAGCAGCCTAGATAGATGTGTACACTCAGTGGGTTATGCCACAGCTGAGCTTAGGAAAATTCTAATTTATGAGGAGTTGCTGACAAACGTGCCCCAACTTTGCCTCAGAGGGTGACATCTTTATTATTTTGGAAAGCAAACACGTCTGCCTTTTGCCCCACTGGGAAATACTATCTCTGTCTCTCATGTGCTGTGCTTAGTCACTCAGTCGTATCCCTTTTTGTGACCCCATGGACTGTAGCCTGCCAGTATCCTCTGTCCATGGTGGTTCTCCAGGCAAGAATCCTGAACCAGATTGCCATGCCCTCCTCCAGGGGATCTTACCAACCCAGGGATCGAACCCAGGTCTCCTGCATTGCAGGTGGATTCTTTACCAGCTGAGCTACCAGGGAAGCCCCATCTCTATCTCTCATGCCCATTCACTATAAAACACATTCTCTAAAAAACTGCCTGTTCAGTGACTTAGAAGTGACTCAAAAGCTCAGAAGATGGGAAGAAATGCCTATGGATAACTATCTTAGAACAGTTTCTTTATCACTATGTTTCCAAATATATCTTAAGTTTTGTCTCCAGTATATAAACTACCCTTTGCTTATGTCTTTTATCATTCTTGCATTTAATTTGTTGCTTTATGACTATTTCATGATTAAATTCAATCTAATTTCTCTTGTTTATGCAGAGAACTTAATCCTCAGTGAAAGTTTTGCTCACCATTCTGCTGAGTGTCACCTTTGTGTGTTTCTTGTCTGTGCATTATCTATTTCTTTGTATTTAGAAAGTACATTTTTACTTCTGAAACACTGTTTTGCTTTTTATCTTATGGTATTTTAAATTAGACAGCTTATTAATTTCCTCTACATTAATAACCAATAGAAATCATAAAATTAGTTTTCTCGCCCACCTACAGAAAGATGAGTGTCTTTGTGTAATGCTTTTAAATATTTACAAATAACTTCAATTTGCTCTTAACCTTTGGTTTTCTTTCCTCTTTTCCCCCTGTGTGGTGAAATATAAGTAAGCTAATAAGTACTGATATCTGACTTTGGTGCAGTGTAACAAAATAGTGTAGCATGCAAAAAATCCTCTAAGCATTGGTAGGAACAGAATAACAGAAAATAAGGTCTTTTCCCTTGCCAAGTTTGCAAAATGGTGTATATCCACCATAGAAGTTTTTAAAATTGCAATTTTGCAATATTTTCTGAGGTTAGTATTATTTTCATTGAAATGTTGATTTTCAATATTGTGTTAGTTTTAGGTGTAGAGCAAAATGTGTCATTTATATATGTGAATATGTATATGAATATATATATATTCAGATTATTTCCCATTATAGGCTATTATAAGACATTGAATATAACTTTGTTATACAGTAAATTCTTATTGTCTATTTTCTGTATAGGCATTTGTATCCATTTATTCCATATTCCTAATTTATGCCTGCCCCCCCTTTCCCTTTCAGTAATCATAAGTTTATTTTCTGTGTCTCAGAGTCTATTTCTCTTTTCTATATAGATTCATTTGTATTACTTTTTAGAGTCCGCATTTAAGTGTTATTATTTTTACTATTTATTTTTTAATATTTTCTTCACTGAACTGTAAGCTCCATAAGAACATTGACTATACTTCTACCCACATATTGCCAAAATGTAAGTCTCTAACCTTATAATGCATAATATTAGAACTTCTCCCTATTTTAAAATATTTAAGTTTTAGTTCTTCAAACAAAACGGCCTTGTTGCCTCAGTTTCTTACAGCTTAGCTAATATATTTGGCAAGCTATTCCCAGTTTTCTTAAAAGAGAGTCAGAACTTCTCTGAGGCGGAAACATGCCAGAACAATTATTAACACACATAAAAACATTACCCCTCAACAGTCATTTAGTTTTGCAAGATTAATCTGAGTCTCTTTTCTTGCTCTTAATTCATTATGACTACTCAGCTCACTTGGATTATTTCTTGGGGATATTATTTTATTATTTATTGCCTGGTAACCAGAATTCTGTGTTTTTTAAATATATAATACCATGTGATCATTTTAAAGACTTTGGCATTCCTTGCCCATTACTGTATTTAATTCCAAGTACAAAGTCCAAGATTGTCTACATTAAACTCCACACAACTTTCTTAAATCAAGGCACGCCTCCTGCAGCTATTCTACATGGACCTTGCACTCCAGCCACTGATGGTCATTTTTACTTTTTAAACTTCATATATTTTTTATGCTTTCGTGTTTTTGTCCAGAAGAGATGACAGGGAAAGCAAGTTAACCAAAATAGTTTAATTAAAACCTGTTATAGAGTTCAAGCTTTATTGCTCGTCACAGAATAAGCCAGTAAATCAAGAGAAGAGGTGTTGGGCCAGGAATAGCACCTTTCTTTGGAAAGCCAGTAGACCAAGAAGATGGGGACTAGTGTCCCCAAGAACCATCTTAGCCAAGCTAGAGTTCAGGCTTCGTTTTTACTAAAAGTGGAGAGGGCCTGGCTGGTTGTCACAAATTTCTTGGTGTCAGAATCCTTTGTTCTTGCCACTGTTTACAAGGGTCTGGTCACAATGTTCCTGTAAGCCTCCAACAAGACATATATTGTTCTCTGCTCTCAATGGAAAAGGTCATTGGAAATGCTCTGGAAAGCAGAGCATTAACAAAGGGCTATTATGTATGAAAGTGAAAGTGAAAGTCACTCAGTCGTGTCGGACTCTTTGCAACCTTAGGGACTATACAGTCCATGGAATTCTCCAGGCCGGAATACTGAAGTGGGTAGCCAGTTCCTTCTCCAGGGGATCTTTCCATCCCAGTGATCCAACTCAGATCTCCAGCTTGGCTGGCAAATTCTATACCACTGAGCCACTGGGGAAGACCCACTATTATGTATATTTTAGGCTGTAAACCACATTCTTTTATAAAGGTGTAGAGTGAGCATGACTAACCAAGGAAACAGAGCACAAAAGAGCTAATGGACCCCAATGTTCATCGCAGCACTGTTTATAATAGCCAAGACATGGAAGCAACCTAGATGTCCATCAGCAGATGAATGGATAAGAAAGCTGTGGTACATATACACAATGGAGTATTACTCAGCCATTAAAAAGAATTCATTTGAATCAGTTCTAATGAGGTGGATGAAACTGGAGCCTATTATACAGAGTGAAGTAAGCCAGAAGGAAAAACATAAATACAGTATACTAACGCATATATATGGAATTTAGAAAGATGGTAACAATAACCCAGTGTACGAGACAGCAAAAGATACACTGATGTATAGAACAGTCTTATGGACTCTGTGGGAGAGGGAGAGGGTGGGAAGATTTGGGAGAATAGCATTGAAACATGTAAAATATCATGTAGGAAATGAGTTGCCAGTCCAGGTTTGATGCACGATGCTGGATCCTTGGGGCTGGTGCACTGGGACGGCCCAGAGGGATGGCATGGGGAGGGAGGAGGGAGGAGGGGGAGGGAGGAGGGAGGAGGGTTCGGGATGGGGAACACATGTATACCTGTGATGGATTCATTTTGATATTTGGCAAAACTAATACAATTATGTAAAGTTTAAAAATAAAATTAGAAAAAAAAAAAGAGCTAATGGAATAGGTCTAATGTGGAGCCTTTGCTCTTCTCTGTTACAGAACTGTAGTAAACAGGCAAATTGAGTGATATAAAGTGAAAAAGTGGAAAGTGAAAGTGTAGTCACTCAGTCGTGCCCAACTCTTTGCGACCCCATGACTGTAGCCCTCCAGGCTTCTCTGTCCATGAAACGCTCTGGGCAAGAATAATGGAGTGGGTTGCCATTTGTTCAATTAATAGAATACACATAGATAACCTTTGTAAATAGGTTAAAGGAAGATAAATAATCAGTTAAATTCACAGAAATAGGAGGATTCAAAGAATATTGAATTCCTTGAACTGTCTGGAAACCAAAGAACTAAAGCAATAACCAGAAAGAAGAGTTGAAACAATGTAAGTAACAATTATTAAAGTGTTAAAAAAAAGTTATTCTCAAGAGCTATTATGAAAGCAGTAATTTGAAATTGGGCACATAGCCATGAGTCTGGAAGCAAGATTCCCTAGGTAATTACAGGAATTCACTACCAAGTTCACAGGATTCCTGCTGTATAAAATATAAGTTGGAGAAAAATGCAGAAGGTTATTTTGTCTTAAAAAGAGAAAGAAGTGTTAACTATGGCTGCCTTTATATATTACGTTCAAGCAACTTAGTGCACCAAATGCTAAAGCAAATCAAAAGAACAGAGTTATATTGTGATCATCATTTACTACTTAGAAATACTTTCAGCCACAGTATATTCTTTGAAAAAGTAAAACATTAAAAAGAGTTAAGAAATGGAGAATTAAACACTTGTATTGATTTAATAAATATAGAATTGCATTATTTTCAGTCAATTTATCTTGAAAAAACAGCCCAAATATATTGTCACTATCAATAGTAGTGAATACCTAAGCTATCTTTTCTAAAGATAAGGCATGTTGAATGGGATGCAAAATAGCATAACAGGGAAGAATAAATCTGACCCCATATTTGATCTCTTACTTTAACCTTTATGCCTTCTTGCCTTAGTCATGCTAGCTCTGTGCTTTTCCTAAAAGAATGTGGTCTGTCGGTTCAGTTGTTCAGTCATGTCTGACTCTTTGTGACCCCATGGACTACAGCGTGCCAGGCCTCCCTGTCCATCACCAACTCCCGGGATTTACTCTAACTCGTGTCCATTGAGTCGGTGATGCCATCCAACCATCTCATCCTCTGTCGTCCCCTTCTCCTCTCGTCTTCCATCTTTCCCAGAATTAGGGCCTTTTCAAATGAGTCAGTTCTTTGCATCAGGTAGCCAAAGTATTGGAGTTTCAGCTTCCACATCAGTTCTTCCAATGAATATTCAGGACTGATTTCCTTTAGGATGGACTATTTGGATCTCCTTGCAGTCCAAGGGATGCTTGAGAGTCTTCTCCAACACCACAGTTCAAAAACATCAATTCTTTCATGCTCAGCTTTCTTTATGGTCCAACTCTCACATCCATTCATGACTACTGGTAAAACCATAACTTTGACTAGATGGACATTTGTTGGTAAAGTAATGTCTCTCCTTTTTAATATGCTGTCTAGATTATAACATTATAGGAAATGAAGATCTTTTCTGTATAGTTCTGTGTATTCTTGCCATCTCTTTTTAATATCTTCTGCTTCTGTTAGGCCCAAACCATTTCTGTCCTTTACTGAGCCCATCTTTGCATGAAACGTTCCCTTGGTATCTCTAATTTTCTTGAAGAGGTCTCTAGTCTTTCCCATTCTATTATTTTCCTCTATTTCTTTGCACTGATCACTGAGGAAGGCTTTCTTATCTCTCCTTGTTATTCTTTGGAACTCTGCATTCAAATGGGTATATCTTTCCTTTTCTCCTTTACCTTTCACTTCTCTTTTCTCATGTATTTGTAAGACCTCCTCAGACAACCATTTTGCCTTTTTATGTTTCTTTTTCTTGGGGATGGTCTTGATCCCTGTCTTCTGTACAATGGCACCAACCTCCATCCATAGTTCTTCAGGCACTCTGTCTATGAGATCTAATCCCTTGAATCTATTTCTCACTTCCATTGTATAATCATAAGGGATTTGATTTAGCTTATATCTGAATGGTCTGGTGGTTTTCCATACTTTCTTCAATTTAAGTCTGAATTTGGCAATAAAGAGTTCATGATCTGAGCCAGTCAGTTCCCAGTCTTCTTTTTGCTGACTGTATAGAGCTTCTACATCTTTGGCTGCAAAGAATATAATCAATCTGATTTTGGTATTGACCATCTGGTGATGTCCACGTAGAGTCTTCTCTTTTGTGGTTGGAAGAGGGTGTTTGCTATGACCAGTGCGTTTTCTGGGCAAAACTCTTTTAGCCTTTGCCCTGCTTTGTTTTGTATTCCAAGGCCACATTTGCCTGTTACATTCCATGTTCTTATGAAATATTGCTCTTTACAGCATCGGACTTTACTTCCATCACCGGTCACATCCACTCCCATCACCAGTCACATCCACAACAGGGTGTTGTTTTTGCTTTGGCTCCATCTCTTCATTCTTTCTGGAGTTATGTGGGCTATAGCCTAAAGTATATAGGATAGCCCATTTCTCAAGACTTTGACCTTTAAGAGTCCATTCACATAGAGATAAGTTGCCGAACAGAGAATAACATTTGTTGTGTTGGAGGTAAGCATTCTTGAACCAAGACATTTACCACAACTAACCATGTCCTGCATCCACCATGCCTTTAAAAATGCTTTGCTGGAACTCTTCTGGGAGTTCAGGGTTTTGGGTTTTGGAGCATTGAACCCACCCCCCCTTTTTTTTTTTTTGCATGACCATATAATAGAACTTTCTCTGCTCCAGACTCTGACAGTAGGTTTATTTGGCCTCACTAAATATCAAACACATGAACTTGTGTTTGGTAACAATCAGATCAGATCAGTCACTCAGTCGTGTCTGACTCTTTGCGACCCCATGAATCGCAGCATGCCAGGCCTCCCTGTCCATCACCAACTCCCGGAGTTCACTCAGACTCACGTTCATCGAGTCAGTGATGCCATCCAGCCATCTCATCCTCTGTCGTCCCCTTCTCCTCTTGCCCCCAATCCCTCCCAGCATCACAGTCTTTTCCGATGAGTCAACTGTTTGCATGAGGTGTAGTGCATTCTAAACAAGACAATAGGCTACCTAATTGACTCAAGTGTTCATTTTGATCATAATCTTCATGGGATATCTAGAGAAGAAAATAATAATTGATTGAAAGATGCATGTGACACAAATATAGAGCCTGTTTCAAGAAGGAGTCAAAGTAAATATTCAAGGAGAATCTCATTTCATTAAATTTTTTGTTCCTAGTCTCTACAGCCTTAACACATACTTGTTGATTAATAACTAATCAATAATACCTGCATAAATGTTGGTTGAAATAAAACTCAGATCCATACTCTTAAGAGTTATAATATATTTATTTGTGTTTTTCACACTGAGTGTGTTATTTTTGTGGAGTACATGAGTTCATGACTGATAATAAGCACTATTAAATGCACGTACATCCATTTCTTTTCTTTCTTCTCTGTCTCTCCCTTTGCCTTTTACTAGAAAGAGGATCAGAGAAGGCAATGGCACCCCAATCCAATACTCTTGCCTCAAAAATCCCATGGATGGAGGAGCCTGGTAGGCTGCAGTCCATGGGGTCACGAAGAGTCAGACACGACTGAGTGACTTCCCTTTCACTTTTCACTTTCACGCATTGGAGAAGGAAATGGCAACCCACTCCAGTGTTCTTGCCTGGAAATCCCAGGGACGGGGGAGCCTGGTGGGCTGCCGTCTATGGGGTCGCACAGAGTCAGACATGACCGAAGCGACTTAGCAGCAGCAGCAGAAAGAGGATTTACAGCAATTTTCAGAGAATGGAGAGAGTTTTGCAGAATTAGATAGTCACAAAGACTTTCAGTGTAAGCCTGATTTGCTCTACTCCTTAATATGATATCTTCATCCTATAATGTTATAATATATACAACTACATCAAGGCTGTATGTGACTTGCAAACCAGGAACAAAATTAGCATTCAGAGTTCTAGCACCCTTTACTTCACTCAAAGCACTACTACATATTTATACATATATATATATCTTAAAATAATTTTATTATTCAGTTTGTAAAAGGTAATCTAATTTTGATTTAAAAAGCGGAAAAAATGGAGCAATGTCATGTCTTCAAAATAAATTCTTCATCACAGGAACATTAAATTAGGGGTTTTAAACAAAGTAGGATATGATAGAGCATACAACTATGAAATAAATTTACATTTTACCAGAGTCCTATTCTTTGCATCCTCTCCTATAGTTCTGTTTAAACAGGTGTATCACAGATGTGGAAACATCTGGCAGGTCAACACAATTCTGCCATGATCATACACAAGTTAGGATTGTGCATTTTTTGATATCTGATTGTTAATAAGGACCTTTCTCTGGACAAATTTTGGTACATTGCATCAAGTGATATATTTCCACTTGGTTTTCCTTTCTTTCCACTAAGTGTTTTCACATGTGTTCACTGGAAATATTTCAGTAGCCATGGTTACTTATTATTTGTTTTAGAAATATATGTATAATTCTCATTGACCTTTAAGTAATCACCTACTCAATTGTTAAGAATAGACTGAATTATAATCGATAGATTTTAATTTTATTTTTTCTTCTCCAAAGAATTTTGTGGACCTATTCAAATTATAAGAAAATTGCTTCAATTGTGCATGATTAATTATACCAGTCCATCAAGTTCCTGAGTATTCCTTCTTCACTTAGTTATATGTTAAGGAAATGAATGAAACTTCTTTTAACCTTATACATAGCCAAATAAAAGCCTTCATTTTTTTTCATTAACATAATATAGAGTATTGAGTATACATATAATGTATGTAGTTAGTGTTTATACTATATGTTTGTAATTTTAGGAATTTTTTTTGGTAGAGAAGGGGATAAAAATTAGAAGATTATAGATTTTGAAATTTTGTTTTTGTAGTACACATTTGTAAGTCCCACAATAAAAAGTTGCAATGGTTGCTTTAAATTATCTGCTTGTTTTTATGGGCCGAGAAATATTTATGAGACTAAACAAAATATTTTATAAAGCTCAGAGCCTAAATATCTATAGCATTTACCCAGATCAGAGCAAACTAATAAGATCGACAGCACTTTACAGAGAGTGTCTGTAAATCCTGAGGGGAAAAGCAGGTTGTACCATTTGGTTCAGTGCTGGCCATTTGGGTGATATGTGGTGACAATAAGAGACTTTTCTTTCCTGAAAAGACTGAGGCTGTGTGACCCCAGGGAGAAGCAAGTACGGTGGGATGCTCTAAACCCCATCTACTATTTATCAGGATGTGAAATATATTGCAAACAGCCCAAAATCATACACCATAGAAACAACTTTAGCCTGGGAATAGAATAGAAAAACAAGGAAAATATCATGATAAACTAGGTTCTATGCTATATTTCTCAGCTCCATTTCTATCGGTTTATCAACTGTTTCTTTATTTTTCTAGTTACTTTAGAATTTCTTGTTGAAGAAGATTTATTTTCAAATGCATCATGAAGTATTAAAATTGCAAGGTCCTTATTTGTTTGATTCTTGTCCTTCAAAACATGCATTTTTCCTAAAAAGACGATTTTGTTTGTGTGCAAAATCAACCACTCATCTACATTCTAATCAAGTTATTGTCATCTTAAATATGAACTCTGAATATTAGCTCAGGAATTCATGACCACTCCACATCTGCTTGGGAAGACCAACAAACCTAAATCATGAGTTTACAGCGTCTCCACAGGACAAGAGCACCAGGAGGGAAGGCGTGAAGTTCTGGATATTCTGGTCTCCTAAATTGGTCCATTATACATACTCATTGAAAACCATTTTTGTTCTTTTTTTTTTTTTTTCATGCAACCACAAGATTATTACAGAGTTGCACTAAAGAGGTCCAGAAATTCTCACAAAACCATCTGCATGGCAATCAGCCTACAATGGGTTTCTGATTCCTTCACCAGCGAGGCCAAGTCAACTTCCAAGTTTCCAACCAGGGTGTTTGCAGCGTGCCTCCCTCTTTGACAGCTGTTGAATGCCATGAGGGTTACAATAGCATATGCTGGGAGGACTCCAGATGTCTTCCCACAGTGGTGGGTCCATTTCTCATAAAAGACAATGAGAGAGAAAGACTGACATAATATTTATAGAAACTTCTTGATCTCTGGTACATTGTAAATGTTTACCGTTCAAGGTGGGGAATCTGGCTGCTTACCAAATGTATTTTTTCACCCCTGAGTTTAACATCAGGTTAGATTTAAATATTTCTAGTTCCTCTCACTATCCGTATTTAAGTCTCTGTCTCAATTCTGAATCAGTCTCTTTCTCTTTCTCCCTCTCTTTCTCTTATTCTATAAATATTTACTGTTCCATTTTTTCCCAAGCTTTATTTAAACTCATTTCTGCCTGTCTCGGGCAAATAAGAGAGTTTCCATTCTTTGCACCTGTCTCTACACCAAAAATACTCGACTGATTCAATCCAACATTGGCAAGGTTTCTAAATTGTTAAACCATATGGAAAGAAGCTTTATTGAAATACTGAAGCAATTTACTTCCTAAAGAGTACTTTTCATTGGACCTATTTGGTTTTGAACACAACCCCTCTGTGTAGAGATGTTTCTTTGGTCTTGCCCTCCTCATACATTCTAAGAGGTGAATGAAGAGAGAACTGTTTTAGTCCAATAGTTTAATTTTTTTAAAAAAAGGAAAGATAAGAAATTAGTAAAAGATGCTGAAGAAAATATCACAAAACGTGATATTGGGCTAGTTGCAAGTTTATTTTGAGAGAGTAGGGAATGAAGTTCTGTCTCTTTTATAAAAGGAGAGAATTCAATGCTTTCTTTCTTTCTTTTTTTTTTTTTTTTACAGTTTCTTCCAGTTCTAATATTTACTAATCTATGGTCCAAATTTTTCCAAGCCCTCCTGCTTTCTACAGCTCTCATGTTACTCCCCCACCTTAATATCTGATGTCATCTTTCATTATTTCTTTAAAAATAATCTTGTTCTCATGAACTCCCTTCCCTTCAACCACACCAGAAAATGAAAGTAGAGAGAAAAAAAACTGATAATAAAAATTGAATAAATTTTGGTCCATCATGCTATTTTCTATACTGAACATACTAAACAAGGAATATCCTTTGATGACTTTCTTTTGCAGTTGCAACATTTTCTTAATTACTCCGGACAGAAAAAGCTACTACATGAAAAATAAGCAAATTGTGCTTTGATTTTGGCAGCAAAGTCTATTAAAACAGCTAAAGAAAAGTCTTAAGTAGACCAAAATTCAGATTTATTGCATATGCTACTAATTTGTATTTATTTTGATTAATATTAACACAAACATTATGGCTTTCCTGGTGGCTCAGATGGTAAAAAAAACTGCCTGCAATGCAGGATACCTGGGTTTGATCTGTAAAATGGGAAGATCCCCTGCAGAAGGGAATGGATACCTAAATCCAGTATTTTTGCCTAGAGATTCCATGCACAGAGGAGCCTGGTGGGCTATAGTCCATAGGGTCACAAACAGCTGGACATGACTGAAGCACTAACACACACAACATATAAATTAGTGAATGGTTAGAAAACCATTAACTAAATGGTTTTCTTTTGGTTATTGAAAGCTATTTTGTTTTAAATTTCTTTTTTTTTTAATTTTATTTTATTTTTCAACTTTACCATATTGTATTGGTTTTGCCATATATCAAAATGAATCCGCCACAGGTATACATGTGTTCCCCATCCTGAACCCTCCTCCCTCCTCCCTCCCCATACCAACCCTCTAGGTTGTCCCAGTGCACCAGCCCCAAGCATTCAGTATCGTGCATCGAACCTGGACTGGCGACTCGTTTCATATATGAAATTATACATGTTTCAATGCCATTCTCCCAAATCATCCCACCCTCTCCCTCTCCCACAGAGTCCAAAAGACTGTTCTATAGTTTTAAATTTAAGTATAGTTGGAAGTACACATTCTTCCCTTGTTTTGCTCATTCATAAGATATTTCAACTCAGAACTGCTCCATAAGAATGATTGCTCAGTCACCACTTAAACATTAAGAATGCTTTGTGATTTGTATTTTAATAGGCAAGGTACTTTACTTTCTAAAAATCTTTCTCTACCACTTCTTTTGTTAAATGCTTTGGTTATGAACAGTAGATCATTGGTAAATTAGGTATCTAAATTTGAAAACTCATGCTATGACATTTTAAGACAAATATACAATTAAAAATCTAGCATTATTAAATTTTTGAATGAGGAACAACTAAAGTCTAGTCTCTTAGCAACTTTGTAACTGGTAATAGAGCTGTCCCTTATTATTGGAGGGTGATTGCTTGCCAAACTCCCTTGGATAGCAAAATCTAAGAACTCTCAAGACCCTTTTTAAAAAATGGTATAATATTTGCTAGTAAAAGCCAAATTTAGAAAAGGTAGAGGAACCAGAGATCAAATTACCAACACTCCTTGGATCATAGAGAAAGCAAGGGAATTTCGGAAAAATCGGCTTCATTGACTATGCTAAACACTTTGTGTGGATCACAGCAAACTGTGGAACATTCTTAGAGAGATGAGAATACCAGACTACCTTACCTGTCTCCTGAGAAACCTGTATGCAGGTCAAGAAACAAGAATTAGAACCAGCCATGGAACAATGGACTGGTTCAAAATTGGAAAGGAGTACAATAAGGTTGTATATTGTCCCTCGGTCTATTTAACTTATATGCAGAGTACATCTTGTGAAATATGGGGCTGGATGAATCACAAGCTAGAATTAAGACTGCTGGGAGTAATATCAAAAACCTTGGCAGGAAGTGAAGAGGAATTAAAGAGCCTACTGATGAGGGTGAAAGAGGAGAGTGAAAAGCTGGCTTAAAACTCAATATTTAAAAAAAAAAAAAAAAAAACTAAGATCATGGCATCCAGTCCCATCACTTCATGGCAAATAGATGGGGAAAAGTAGAAAGAGTGACTGGCTTTATTTTCTTTGGCTCCAAAATCACTGCAGATGGTGACTGCAGCCATGAAATTAAAAGACGCTTGCTCCTTGGAAGGAGAGCTATGACAAACCCAGATAGCTTATTAAAAAGCAGAGATAGCACTTTGCTGACAAAGGTCTGAGAGGTTGCTGCTGTGAGCCACGTGCTACACCAGGATTTGTGACCTCTGGAGAAGAGGATTTTGACCTGGAGCCAGAGACAAGGCTTGACAACCAGAGCTTTTTGTGTAGCAGAATTATTAAAGAATAAGAGAGATGGAGAAAGCTTCTGACATAGACATCAGAAGGGGGCAGAAAGAACGTCAGTTTGCTAGTTTTTAGCGAGGTGTTTTATGTCTGTTAGCGAGCTGCTAATCAGATAACAGAGACAACTCAAGGCTGAGGGAGTTTCACCAGGCCCCTCTCCCACAAGATACATTTTGGAGAGGGAATGGCACTTTCTGGCGCGCCATCCCTGGCCATAAAACAATGGACATGAATAGTGGTTTGTTGAGCTGTTATCAACCCAAGGTTTAAGAAAATAAGGTTAGTCTTAGGCAGAACCTATTTGAAGAAAGGCAGATTCCAAAGCAAATACATAGCTTCATTAACATAGCTTAAGAAAAACATTTCCATAAAGAAAATCACATTGATTAGCTCAAGGCACAACCAGGTGCCATCAGCACAGAATTAAAAGAAGCCTCTTTTAATTTTGTGTTGGGAAGAGGAAAAAAAAATGTCTGCCACTTGCAGTTTATTTCCCCCAAAGTCATGGTTCTTCCAGCAGTCATGTATGGATGTGAGAGTTCATCAAGAGGACTTAGCCCCACAGAATCGATGCTTCTGAACTGTGGTGCTGGAGATGACTCTTGAGAGTCCCTTGGACTGCAAGTAAATCAACCAATCAATCCTAAAGGAAAAAAAAATAAAATCCTGAATACTCATTGGAAGGACTGATGCTGAGGCTGAAGCTCTAACATTTTGGCCACATGTGTGAAGAGCCAACTCACTAGAAAAGACCCTGTTGCTGGGAAAGATTAAAGGCAGGAGGAGAAGAGGGCTACAGAGGATGAGATGGTTAGACAGTCTCAGTGACTCAATGAACAAGAATTTGAGCAAATTCTGACAGTGGAGGATAGAGGAGCTGAATTCTTCAGTCCATGGGGTCACAAAGAGTTGGACATGACTCAGTGACTGAACAGCAACAAACAAAATAGTATTTGCTTATAACCTGCTCACATTCTCCCATATACTTTAAATTATCTCTTAATTATCTTATAATACTTAATCCAGTGTAAACACCATGAAAATAGCTGTAAATACAATATAAATGCTATGCAAATAGTTGTAAGCTTGCAGGAAATTCAATTTTTTTTTGTTTTGAATCTTTCTAGATAATCATTTTCAATTAATGTTTACAATCTGCAGTTGGTCAAATCCTTGGATATGGAGCCTGCTAACATGAAGTTTCAAGGGCACAATATTGTGGACTATGATCACTATACTCTGCCGTAACCCTCCAGGATGCATTTACTAAGTAGCTCTAAGTTTGTCACCTTAAACAGTATATCCCCAATAGCATTGTAATTTGAAGAAATTTAAGACATGAGATGAATTAGTTTATCCAACACTGGAAGTGTAAGAATAAACATGATTACTATTTTTTTTAAAAAAAAAGGAAAAAAAAAAATCCGGTAGGGCTTCCCTGGTGGCTCAGTGATAAAGAATCTGCCTGACAATGCAGGAGACACAGGTTCAATTCCTGGTCCAGGAGGATCCTATATCCTGGGGGAGCAACTGAGTCCACGTGCCACAAGTTTTGAGCCTGTGCCCTAGAGCCCAGGAACTGCAACTGCTGAGCCCAGAATTGCAATTACTGAAGCCCGTGAGCCCAGGAGACCATACTCCCCGAGAGAAGCCTGTGCAGGGCCAAGAATAGTAGCACTCTCCCCTCCCGCTCATCACAACCAGAGAAAGCCTGAGTGCAATGACAAAGAGCTCACACAGCCAAAAATAAATAAATAAATATCTTTAAAATGAAAATTTCTGAAGAGTATCTTTTAAAAAATAAAACTATCTGAGCTGACCTTTAGGGCTCTTATTTAGAACTTAATTTAAACAAGGAACTGAATTTAAGCCAGCTTCCTAACGGAAAATCAATTCACCATAGCCAGTAGCCAGGAATCTAATATAATGAAGAGCTTAATATTTTGCTTGGACTTCCCTGGTGGGTCAGACGGTAAAGTGTCTGCCTACAATGCGGGAGACCCAGGTTCAATCCCTAGATCAGGAAGATCTCCTGGAGAAGGAAATGGCAACCCACTCCAGTATTCTTGCCAGGAAAATCCCATGGATAAAGGAGCCTGGTTGGCTACTTTCCATGGGGTCACAATGAGTCTGACACGACTGAGTGACTTCACTTTAATATTTTACTTGTCTTCTGCCCATGCTCTCCTCCACTTTCCAGGAGTGGGAATTCTACCGTGGGGTAAGGACTGGATGAAGTACTGATGTCTAGAGGTAGGTTATAGTACAAAGGTACAGAATTAGTGGGAAGAAAAAGGTTTTTTTTACACAACCCATTTGAAATGGGTTTTTTTCCCTACACTAATTAATTTCTAATAATTTGTATTTAATATTATTGTTGTTTTGCCTTGATTATTTATACCATCTCCAATAAAACAAGATTAGAGTTCAATAAAAGCTGGTCTTTAGTGTAGGAGGCAGCAGTAGGAATAACAGTTGGAAATTTCTCTTCACCAATAAAATCACTGTTCAGACTGAAAGAACATCTGTTTAACATGGATGCACAAGCTGAAAAGTGGAAATTTCTATATCTTTAGACTACAAGTTGGAGAAACTGAAGATTACTAAGAGCTGAATTAGAAGTTATATAGTTCAACATACTTACATTATTGTAAAAGTAATGTCAGAAAATGGGGGGGGGGTGATTTAAACCTATATCAGATAATTATTTTCTGCAAACACTTTTATTTAGTAGACTGCTGGCGTTCATTTAGCAGAATGACTGGCTTTGTCATCATCATTTCATCTATGATCTCAACAACTTCATTACCCTAAGTAATTCAGTTTCCTTATCTCTAAATAAGGATAATGATAGCTCCTACTTTATAGAACTGACATTAAAGTTAGACGTGTAAAGAATTTAAAGAGTTCAGTTCAGTTCATTCATTCAGTCATGTCTGACTCTTTGTGACCCCATGGACTGCAGCACACCAGGCCTTCCTGTCCCTCACCAACTCCCAGAGTTTACTCAAACTCATGTCCATTGAGTCAGTGATGACATCCAACCATCTCATCCTCTGCTGTCCCCTTCTCCTCCCACCTTCACTCTTTCCCAGCATCAGGGTCTTTTCAAATGAGTCAGCTCTTCACATCAGGTGGCCAAAGTATTAGAGTTTCAGCTTCTGCATCAGTCCTTCCAATGAACACCCAGGACTGATCTCCTTTAGGATGGACTGGTTTGATCTCCTTGCAGTCCAAGAGACTCTCAAGAGTCTTCTCCAGCACCACAGTTCAAAAGCATCAATTCTTCTGGCACTCAGCTTTCTTAAAAGTCCAACTCTCACATCCATACATTACTACTGGAAAAACCATAGCCTTGACTAGACAGACTTTTGTTGGCAAAATAATGTCTCTACTTTTTAATATGCTGTCTATGTTGGTCATAAAAGAGTAAAGCACAATAATTTATTGAGTAAAACAATAAGTGTTAGTTATAATTAATCCTGTTAGAATGTATATTCAAATTTTTGAAATTTAAAATAATTGGTTTTAATTTAAATTCAGTTAATTATGAATGGCAAATAATTTAAAGTTCATAAATGCTAATATTCTTATAGTTTAGGCAACAAAATCCTAGAGCTGTTTACACTGCCAGAAAATCCAAGATATACATATAAAGCAGTGACGATATGGGCAATTATTCTCATTCTACTTACTAACATTTCAAGGGAAAAAAAAAGCCCTTTACTTGTTTAATGCCATATTTAAATATATTTACTTTAATTGGGAATTTTTCTTCCTATTCATCAAACTACATTGGTCATTTTAAAATACCATTATCTTTACATTGAATTATTCATTTTTTTAAACTTTATTGAAAATTTTGCAGCATCTTCAGTATATTTCCAAATTTTCATGTTTTTTTTTTAAACAACTGGTAATACACTGATAATTATATTCCACCCCTTTATTAAATTCAAAGCAAACCAAAAACTCACTGTTTTCTAAATGTGTGCTTTTGTTTCATTTTTATACTAAATAAGAATAATAATAGCATTCTGAATTTAGTACTCCTCTTTAGTAACCTTTTTTTTTATGATGATCTAAAATTTTCTTTATTTTTAAAGTACATTTACATTTTTAAGTCATTCTTTGTGCAGAAATAGATGAGTTGTTTTGCTTTCTACCCTCTTAAAATTGTTTTTGTAGTACACTTCTTGAAATATTAAACCTATCATCATACTTTGGATAAATCTGTGTTTGCTTTGTCTTACAACAGCTTAAAACAGGAATTCAGGTCCCTGCCAGAGACTTAAGTTAGACCAATGCAATGAGAATGCTGAATCCTAACCATTAGACCTCTAGGGACCAGTGTCCAGTGATGAGGCCCTGGCTTGTCAGCTCTGTAGAAATGAATTTTTACATAGAGACAGGAAGTAGTGAAATGGTACAGTATTTATCAAGAGGAAAAGGACACATGTGGATAGACATATGGGCCAGCTCAGAGAGAGGGGTACGCCCCTGTGGTAGTTTGAGTCACTCATACGTGGCATTTCTTCCTGGTTTCCTTTAGTCGGTCGTCTTGCTTTGCCTGGTTCTGAGCCCATATTTGGTTGCTCTAAGGGTCTTCCATGTGTGTATGTACATCACTTAGTCAAGATGGGTTCTACTGAAGAATGGGTAGGGTAGCTTGGCATCACGTACTTTAGGTAAGCTGCACTTCAGTAGGCAGGTTGGCTCCCCATCCTTTTTTGACCTCCAAGGAGCCTTTTCGGGAAGTTCTCCTTGAAGTCAAGAATGAGGAAAATGTGGCCTCTGTATCTTATATGGGCAGAGCTCCCCTCTTGCTTCTACTATCTTCATCTCAGAGTATTGGTCTACAGGGAATGAACTCCTGACACTCACTCCAGGGGCCCATCCATCTCATGCCTCAGAATAATTTCAGTGTTGACAATTTAGGGGGAGCACTCATACTATATCATGAATTATTGACACACAAGATGTCAGATATTTGTTGTAATTTAAGATCCACTTTTTTGTCACATGTTTTCTCTATAAAGCCACAATAGAAGAATGAAAAATCCTGGCCAAAACAAGTCTTAAACAAATGCTTCTGGTAATACAGAAATACTTTTTGTTCTACTAAATGATTCTTCAATAGCAAAGGTAGATTAAAATTAAGCTACAGTCTAGATTGTTATCAAAGTTCAAAGAATTTTGAAGTCAAAGCAGATTTTGCAAGGATAGGTTAAAGGATTCATCAACTAAAGCTTGGAGATTAGAGATTAGAGGGTATTCTCAATAGCTCAGTCTGGTTCAAGTCACTCTTTCAAAAACAACCTTCTATGGCCAAAGAGACTTACCTGGTGGCTCAGACGATAAAGTGTCTGCCTACAATGCGGGAGACTGACGTTCAATCCCTGGGTCGGGAATATCTCCTAGAGAAGGGAATGGCAACCCACTCCAGTATTCTTGCCCCCTCACCAAAAAAAGGGAAGCGAAAAGCAAAGGAGAAAAGGAAAGATATAAGCATCTGAATGCAGAGTTCCAAAGAATAGCAAGAAGAGATAAGAAAGCCTTCCTCAATGATCAATGCAAAGAAACAGAGGAAAACAACAGAACGGGAAAGACTACAGATCTCTTCAAGAAAAGTAGAGATACCAAGGGAACCTTTCATGCAAAGATAGGCTCGATGAAGGACAGAAATTGTGTGGACATAACAGAAGCAGAAGATATTAAGAAGAGGTGGCAAGAATACACAGAAGAACTGACAAAAAAGATCTTCACAACCCAGATAATCATGATGGTGTGATCACTGACCTAGAGCCAGACATCCTGGAATGTGAAGTCAAGTGGGCCTTAGAAAGCAACACTATGAACAAAGCTAGTGGAGGTGATAGAATTCCAGTTGAGCTATTTCAATCCTGAAAGACGATGTTGTGAAAGTACTGCACTCAATATGCCAGAAAATTTGGAAAACTCAGCAGTGGCCACAGGACTGGAAAAGGTCAGTTTTCATTCCAATCCCAAAGAAAGGCAATGCCACAGAATTCTCAAACTATCGCACAATTGCACTCATCTCACACGCTAGTAAAGTAATGCTCACAATTCTCCAAGCCAGGCTTCCACAATATATGAACCATGAACTTCCTGATGTTCAAGTTGGTTTTAGAAAAGGCAGAGGAACCAGAGATCAAATTGCCAACATCTGCTGGATCATGGGAAAGCAAGAGAGTTCCAGAAAAACATCTATTTCTGCTTTATTGACTATGCCAAAGCCTTTGACTGTGTGGATCACAATAAACTGTGGAAAATTCTGAAAGAGATGGGAATACCAGACCACCTGACCTGCCTCTTGAGAAATCTGTATGCAGGTCAGGAAGCAACAGTTAGAACTGGACATGGGACAACAGACTGGTTCCAAACAGGAAAAGCAGTTCGTCAAGGCTGTATATTGTCACCCTGCTTATTTAACTTCTATGCAGAGTACATCATGAAAAACGCTGGGCTGGAAGAAGCATAAGCTGGAATCAAGATTGAAGGAAGAAATATCAATAACTTCAGTTATGCAGATAACACCACTTTTATGACAGAAAGTGAAGAGGAGCTAAAGAGCCTCTTGATGAAAGTGAAAGAGGAAAGTGAAAAGGTTGGCTTAAAGCTCAACATTCAGAAAATGAAGATCATGGCATCTGGTCCCATCAATAGATGGGGAAACAGTGGAAGCAGTGTCAGACTTTATTTTTCTGGGCTCCAAAATCACTGCAGATGATGACTGCAGCCATGAAATTAAAAGATGCTTACTCCTTGGAAGGAAAGTTATGACCAACCAAGACAGCATATTGAAAAGCAGAGACATTACTTTGCCAACAAAGGTCCGTCTAGTCAAGGCTATGGTTTTTCCATTCTTCATGTATGGATGTAAGATTTGGACTGTGAAGAAAGCTGAGCACCAAAGAATTGATGCTTTTGAACTGTGATGTTGGAGAAGACTCTTGAGAGTCCCTTGGACTGCAAGGAGATCCAACCACTTCATTCTGAAGGAGATCAGTCCTGGGTGTTCATTGGAAGGACTTATGCTGAGGCTGAACCTCCAATACTTTGGCCTTCTCATTGGAAAAGACTCTGATGCTGGGAGGGATTGGGGGCAGCAGAAGGGGATGACAGAGGATGAGATGGCTAGATGGCATCGCCAACTCGATGGACATGAGTTTGAGTAAACTCCGGGAGTTGGTGATGGACAGGGAGGCCTGGCGTGCTGCAGTTCATGGGGTCGCAAAGTGTCAGAGACGACTGAGCATCTGAACTGAACTGAACTCATAACCAAAGAGGCAAAAGAATCCTAAGAATACAGTGAGGGAAGGCACAGTTTACTGAAGAGGGGGTTTTGTTGTTTTTGAAGATGAGATTGATAGAAAACAAAAATTAATAGGACTAGTCTACTTTAGTCCAATGGTTGACTTCCCAGCAAACACACATTTACATACAAACTGGTACAAACTCTTCTACATTTCCAAAAATACTCTCACTCAGCATGATGAAGTGTGCATCTCTTTTCCAAAGTGAGATATCCCAAACTCATTCCAAGCTTAAATCCTTGTGAATCAGTGATTTGATGTCCCAGATTTTCTGACATTCATTTTATTTTATTTAAGTTTATTTTATACTATTCAGCAGGGAAGCCTGGTGTGCTGCAGTCCATGGGGTTGCACAGAGTGGGACATGACTTGGCCGCTGAACACCAAAGTGCTATTAATCTTGGGCAGTTCCAGATCTTACTTCTAATAAATTCTGCAACTAGAGAAATCCTGACACACTTGACAATATAAAGAAAACGAAAAATATGCATTAAATATTTATATGCCACTTCATATCCTCTCAAGTAAGTCATAACAGAAACCACTTTGCAATGGAAATTGATTCCTCTCATTCAAGAAGGAGTTTCTCTAAGTCTTCTTTCCTAATCCAAGATCCTACTATTTCCTGTTTTACTCATTAACTTTAGGATCTGATAAAGAATTTATCTTCTGCAGTTAAGTAAGATGTACAGTACTTAACCACTGAACCTTCCTTGTTTCAGGCAAACATGTCCCTTAAAAATTTACATGCTTATTTTCCTCTTGTCTCTCTGCTTTTAAATACACCAGCTTAGACATGAGCTCGTTCCTTTCTTGTAATATTTCGAAAGTTACTAGAAATTTGTTGAGCACTAATCCCCAGTTTTCATGATGTGTGGTGTTCTTTGCACACTTCTGCACCATCTCCCAAAAAAGAGATGGAATAAGGAACCACCACTGATGCATTCTTTCATTTGGCTGAAATAATCTCCTAATGATTTAATGGCTTAAGCATTAGGAGATTGCTCTCCCTCGTTTCCTGTCCACATCAACTGGTGGAAAATACAGACTAGGTTAAGCTGCTACAAATTCAAATTCCTTTTCCGGTAGGTAATTCCAGAATCAACAGCCGGACACACAGCATTAGTAAACCTCGTCTAGTCATCACATTTAGCTGTGTTCTGTTACCCAGTCTTAATAAGAAGTAAAGAAAACATCTGTCTTTTTTATCTAATGACTATTTTGTATTGTCTCATATTTGATTCAGAACTTATGCAAGAAAGAGAAGTGGTATTTATGGGACTCTCAAATACTAAAAATTGAAGGAAATTTATGGAAATATTTAAGCAACTTTACTGAGGGTCTGGGATATCAATTCCACTAGGTAACCTAACTAATAGGGGCTTTCCAGGTGGGATTAGTGGCAAAGAAACCACCTGCCATTGTAGGAGACACAAGAGACACGGGTTCAATCCCTAGATCGGGAAGATTTCTTGGAGGGGGACATGGTCACCCAGTCCAGTATTCTTGCCTAGAGAATCCCATGGACAGAGGAGCCTGGCAAGCTTTAGTCCACAAAGAGTCAGACATGACTGAAGCAACTGAGCATAAGCCCAACTAATAGGTACTGATCATTGTCTTTACACAGCAATATATAGAGAAAATTTATTCAAATTACGGATACTACTGAAAATTAGGGAAATATTTCTCTATTCTCAAATAGAACTCACATTTTCTGTTTGGGGGTAAGGCAAGAGAAAAAGACATTTTTTAATCCATTTCATTCTAAATGGTTCAGTTGTTAACATTTTGCTTTTATTTCCACCCAAAGGTCATTTCATTTATTCATTGCATTTGGAGGTAGAACTGTGGATGGAAAAAACTAGAAGGTGGAAGATCAGATATAGAAGAAACATAACACTATTACAGCCCCTTTTCATGTAAAATTTGCTGTTTTACTCTTTCTTTTGTCCCTTGGAGTTCTATTTTGGTAATGTAAGGCCATTTTATGCATGAGTATAGTTATTTTCCTTTCATTAAAATGGATCTAACAGTTGATCCATGCATCAGTTTCATCTATAATCATGACTTCAAAGAAAATTGGAGAACAAAGTCAATTATTCAAATAATCTAGAATCACATTTTTATACTCAGTGTCAAGATAATTGACAAAAGCATCACAGACTTCAATTACCTCAAAAAAGGTACATTGATTCTCTTCGTCATTTGGAATGTTTTGATATGGCTTTTCATTTAAACCATTTTATTTTTATTCTTTTATTTTTAAAACATATTTTATCATTGCTTTTTATTCTTCTGTAAATATGTAAGCATCTTTTGTGAATGTTTTGCCTGCTGTGCTTCTAAAATCCAAAATGAGTGTAGAAACGATAGATCTGTTTGTTGCTAGAAACTTTAGATTTTTTTAGTGCACTTATTTTTTCTTTCTTAAGTTTTTCTGCAATTACAATGAGTCACTATTCTCCTACTCTTCCCCAAGTGTCTATTTTTCTAGTGTCTCACATCTACCAAGATGAGGCAGAAAAGTAAAAAGGCAAAAGAAAATTATCCATAGAGGAGCTTTCAGGAAAGGAGCAAAGAGAAAACCCTGCTTCCATCAAGGTTCAGTCTCTGTGAATCAGTCAGCAAGAGTGAGAAATCTGAAAGAAAATATATATTGGTTTTGTTGCCATATTTAAAAATCTTATTTCAAGTACTCGTTATTATCAAATGAATGAAAAGGAAATGACTGTGAAATGAAATATCCGCCTTCCAACAGAAAAGAAGGATAGAGAAGATATCATTCTGTGAGGGCAAAAGTACACAATTTTGCAGGCAAGTAATTACTTTCACTTCAGCCTCAGGGTCTGACACCAGCTCTCCTCCAATGGCGCTAAATAGCAATAGTGATTTCAGCATGCAATGCTGAAAATAGCTCTGCCCCCAAACGCTCCTTCCGTTGAATTCATGACAGAGCAGTAACCAGAAATTCTGGTGGGGGTTTGTATTCCCCGCGTATCTTGCACATCACCGCTGTTAGTACCAGGGACAGGACTGCTGCAAGTGCAGCAAAAGTACTCAAGGGATCAGTCTCTGTTTGGGCTGAACATAGCACGTCCTGAGGCCAGCTGTCGAGACATGGTCACATGTTTGCATACAAGGCATCATTTTCCCTCCAGCTCTTCACTTAGAGTAAACAGCCAAGGCAACTGTTTGAGCAATAATGAACTGAATCTCGCCTTAGCAACACTCTAGTTTTTTTTTTTTTTAATAAATATCAAATAGTATTCTACTTTTAATAATAATGTGAGTTTTTTTCTTCTGTTTTCCTTTTAGTCTGACTATTCTGGAAAATCATGTTTCATTACTATAAATCATAAGAAACTGCTTTACATCTCTCCTGCATTAACATTTCAAGAGTAACAATATGACTGTGTGTAGAATTTCAAATGTTGCTACCTGAGTAAACTGGACATTGCTTTAAGGAAACATTACAGTTTCTATAATACAAATCCCAGAACCCAAGCTAAATAAGAATATGCCACTACTCATACTAATGGTGTCTAATAAGTTACGTTTTATGCTTGTTATTTATCCCTTTTTTAATTTGTTTGTGTTCTGAGGTCTTCTGAGGGAGCAGAACTATGTCAATACAGCCCTGACTACCTCTGCTTTAGCTGTGTGAGTCTTTAAAGGGCTCAGTTATCCATTTATTGCCTTTGGCGGAAAACAGTGAAAGTGGATAAATCGCAATGATGCAAACTTGAAATATACATGTACCACATGATATTATAAGATAAACTTGATCATGAAGAAAGTAAGCTATCAAAAAAGTAAGCTATCAAACAAAGTACAAGCTATTATTTTGGAGATGTTCAATTATTTTGTTTTATAACAGATACAATCTTTTTAAAATAAAACATTATTAAAATTAATAACTCTTTACCCACTTTCCTGACATTTTAAAAAACAATCTTATGTTAGTTTTAATAATGAAACATCTTTGTTCAGTTAATATAATATTATCAGTCTTCTAGAGGAATATAGATTGAGGTGTTAGATAACATTGAGTAATAAAAGTAACTGAAGGGAGATGGAATTTAAGATTTAGATGGGGTCAAAGCAAATTCTTAAGACAAATGCAAAATTTAACCAAGTGCTTGAAAGAAGACAAAATTTTACAATAACTGTAACTGTAGTCTTTTCAAATAGAGATTACTATTAGTTACAATTACATTTTTCAAAGACTTAACTTATATATCACAGGATATAGAAGTAGAAATGACCTCAAAATAAGTCTAAGCAAATGAGTAAATCAAAGAAACTTTCTATTAAAAAGAATTGAAAGTATCTATATCTTTTTATCAGCATCACATTTTGCCTACAAATAATTTTTTATTTCAGTATCCTAACACCATCCATTCTTCATGGAGCTGTGGTTTCATGGGGGTTGGCAGTTCCCAAAGCCAGGGAAGAGATCCTAATCCATCTAGACACTCATTCCAGCCGTGTTTCCCTTTACTTGTGGCTGGCTTAGAACTGGGCGTGGAGTCTAATTGTGGCCAGGGGTGTGAGAGGAGAATTTTTCTTGGGGTCTTTGAAAGTATATTTCTTTATCTTCCAAAAAAAGCTAAAAGAAAAACTCTCTTCTTCTTTGGAGATGGCTGTCCTGGGAAAACGGAGAAGGCAATGGCACCCCACTCCAGTACTCTTGCCTGGAGAATCCCAGGGACGGGGGAGCCTGGTGGGCTGCAGTCCATGGGGTCGCGAAGAGTCAGACACGACTGAGCGACTTCACTTTCACTTCTCACTTTCATGCATTGGAGAAGGAAATGGCAACCCACTCCAGTGTTCTTGCCTGGAGAATCCCAGGGATGGGGGAGCCTGGTGGGCTGCCGTCTATGGGGTCGCACAGAGTCGGACACGACTGACGCGACTTAGCAGCAGCAGCAGCAGCAGCAGCAACAGTCCTGGGAAATGTTATCTAGAACTATTGTAGCTATTTTGTAACTCTTAGAAGAAGGAATATGAAGGGCAAATACTTAACACAGTGACAGAGTAGAGACAGGAGGAAAAGCAGGATTCTCAGTGTTATTAATAAACTTCAGATTAGACCAGGGCAATAGCCTGCCTTAATTCTGGTATTTTTCTTTAGTGAGATGAATAATGATGACGACGATATTGTTCTAGATAATTTGAAGTGGTATTTCTATTTCTTCTCGTCAAAATACTCCTAAAATATACAATTTCTTACACATACCCACACATACACCCTGTCTGGTGACTTGCAGGAAAGTCACCAGGCAGGTGACTTTTAATTATAAACATGAAAGGACTGAGAATTCACAAAGTAAAAGAAAAGAAACAATACTGAGACGTTAATCCGTGATTGTTTGGTTACACCACGAATAACCCAGTGCTCATGTTGTCACCCACACATATGACAACCTGGAAAGAGAAAAGATCTAATTTCAGAATCTTTCCCCAAAGCATCAGGTAATGCCAAAATACTTAGGTACTTAGCTGGCATTTATATAGGAGCGTTTAGATAAATTTATATCATGCAGACCAATCAGTATATTGATTTCATTCCAAGTATTTTGGCATAATGGGGAATAATCTAGGGTAATTTTGAAAGTTTGAGACAAGAATTTCATTTCTAGTTATCCAGTGAAAGATACTGATTGAGTGTATATCGTGTCTCATATTCTCTGAGAAGTACTAAAATTAGAGAAGTGAATAAAACACAGACCCAACTGTAAAATCCCAACACGTAATTCAAGGTGTTAGCACCAATAATATCTCAGGTCTCTCTCCAAGGTATGGATAAAAGAAGGTGAAGTAATTCTCATACACTTATTTCAGATATAATCTGTGTTTCCAAAGCAACAATCAAAATGGAAGATTTTTAACTAAATATGTTTACCATGTAGATTTTTGGAGAAAATAATGTGTACAGAAATCAGTGTAACAGGGCTATTGCAGGTGATCTAATTCATAGCATAATTGTTTAATTTCGCTTTCTAAGTCTTTTTTAATGTCTAATAGAATAGACATGAAAATCTAATTCAATCATTTGTTTTGATTAAAAACCCACTGCTGAAAAAGCTTCTGTCTTCATGTTATCCCATAGCATCTGAAGATCCATTTTGGCTCACATAATTTTAGCACAAAGAGCTTGAAATGCATTTCAAATACAGTGTCCATGGTGTGTCAGCATTAAAAATGTTAGAGTATTTATTGTTGTGTGGAGCTCAAATTTGAAAGGGACAGCTGATAAAGATGTAATTAAAATCTTGCCTGTTAAGGAATCTTATGAATTATTAAAATCCAGATCCTATTCTTCCTTCTTAAATTATTCTTTTCAACTTCTTGTTGCCACATGCACCACCCTCCTCCAGTCTTAAGCAATTACCCTTTCTAAGGTCAAAGAAGCACCTATAGGGCCTGTCTGGAAAGCTGAGATAAGGGCTTATGGTTCGGCTGAACTAGCTGTTGGACTGAAACATTACGATCAGGTTGGAGAGGAAGCCATTACCTTGGGGCTCTCTGAACAGCTAAAAGAGATTTATTCTAGTACACTTTCCATCAATTCTTGAATGTCTGTCTTTATATTTATACAGCTTCATTTTCATTTAGCTACAAAGTGTTGACTTTGTATTGATTTATGTGCAATGCTAGACTGAAAATTGGAGACACATTTTTAGATTTAAAAATATACTTTATGAAAGATGGATTAACTGTCTGTTAATTTCATTAAAAATGTTCAATAGAAATGATCCTATTCAAACTGTTCATACTTGAGGTTTATTTTAAAGCAAAATTTCTTTTATGTATTTATTTTTTCTTCTGAAGAAATTTTCTGTGCATTTCCAGAGGAAAGTTTTATTTAATCAATGCTTGAGTTTAAAAATACTCATAAACATTCCATCAAAGGAATTTGCTGGGTTAATGCTATGCTTGGGTCTTTATGAAAGCAGGGACACAAATATTTATATCATAAATCTGTTCTGTTCTTTTATCTATAACATTGAATGTTTGCAGGGACACGTTAAACTTTGGTTTCTGGCCTGTTTAGACAGAGAGAGTCATGTCAGCACCTTCACCGATGCTGGATTCTTAGATGCTGATGATAGATCGTTAGCCCGGGCGGAGTGGGGACAAGCAGTGCCCCCGCGCGACCACAGCAGAAGCTTATGAAAGTAGCATTTTGCTCTGGACTCAACCCTCCATCAAAGTAATTATAAATACATCACTAACAAGCAGTTCTGATTTTCATCGTACATGGGTAACAGCAGAAACGTTTCTAAGTATTCCAGAGCTAAAGCAGATGGGGCTAAAACACTTCATTGTGCCTTCAGCTGGATCAAAGCAAGAAGAGAGGTGGTATATAAAGCCACTGGTGAAAATATGCAATACATTTACATAGTCATCTGAGCACAGACCTTACAGATAAATGCTAATATGATAGTGTGGATTGTTGTTTTTTTTTAGCCAAAGCCCCAAATCTGCAATGGCTGTTTAAACCATTGGGCTTCCCTCGTGGTTCAAGTGGGAAAGAATCGACCTGAAATGCGGGAGACCTGGTATTGATCCCTGGGTCCGGATGATCACCTGGAGAAAGGAATGGCTACCCATTCCAGTATTCTTGCCCGGAGAATCCCATGAACAGAGGAGCCTGGAGGGCTATAGTCCATGAGGTCGCAAAGAGTTAGGCACAGCTGAGCAACTAAGCACGTTTAAACCATTATGCAAGAATTCTTTAGACGTGCACTACTAAATTTTCATCCATGTGTATACCGTTTACTCTGTTATGAAGATATACGGCACTTAGAACATTTCTTAGTGAGTTATGCAATGCAACAGAGAGCAAGATTAAATTTATATATACATAATTTTACATATATATAATTTCATATATTATTTTGATATATAATTTGCAGGTTATGTATATATACATTTATTAATAATTTTCTCTATCATGCCAGGCACTGAACTAAGCATTTTCATGTATTATCCCATTTAATATTTTTTAAAATTTCTAGAATACAAGTATTGTTATCATTACTGTTTTTCAGAGTGGAGTCTGGGTAGTTTTAAGTAATGTTACCTTACATGGCTAGTAAGCAGAGGGATTATGATCCTTACTCTTGCAACAGAGAAAGTTGTATATTTTCTGGAATAAGTGAATTTTGTCTTCTAGTTACACGTGAGGTCATTAATAAAAGAGCAACCATGTAATCGTGTGATATTTATTAATAAATTTAAATACATTCTAAAGCAAAATAGTCATGATTATATCATAATGATTGTTTCCTTCCTTCTTTTTTGTTTTTAATTTTTTAAAGGGTGTTGTCATAATTTCAAAATCTAGTGTGGCCTCTTCTAGTTCCTCTAGCCCAAATTAGACACTAAAAGATCTGCATTTACTTATTTTAAATTATTCTATGTATGAGCATAGAAAACTTGAGGAGTGGATTTCCTCTTTAATTTTGGGGGTAAGGGAGGGCTGTTGAAAGCTCTTGTAAAACATAAATTCAGATCAATTCATTTATCAATTTCAACTCTTCATTTGTCATTCAAGGGGAAAGATAAGGAATCTTGGTTAGGAAAAGAAAAACTGGCTGAATTAGTTCAATCGTCTTTACAGAGTTGAAACCATGTCATAATCAAAATCTGAAACTGAACATTCTCATTGTCTTACTGATAATAAAAATGCCATTGCCATTCTTCTCAGAATCCATGTTGTTTGAGAGAAAAGTAGGAAAGCTTTCTAATAGTAGATAACAGTAATGTTTACTGAAATAATTACTTCATGAAAGGACAGAGCCGTATTTTGGGGGGCCTGAAAGTTATAAAATATGGAAGCCTTTTTAAAGAAAACACATACAGCGTTCCACAAATAATGTAATCATGGTCAATTCAATACCGCCGGATGTGAGAAGTCATATACAGAATGCCTTTCTTTCGGGGGACTGGGCAAGTCTAAATAAAACGCCCAGATGCTTAAACTCCAAAGGCTTCAGGTTTATCTCTCTTTGACTGAAGGTTTAGACTCTGCATTGAGCTTATGTAACCTCCATCTCAAAAAAATGAGAGTGGAAACTGAGGCCTGTAAAGACTGAATAAGCTCCCCAAGAACCAAAGATGCCCACTCGTCATTCAGATGACAAAACACACGTATCTGAGTCCTCTCGGTTCTTTCTGTAGATCTTATCAGTATTTGCAAATAAATTTTATAAACTGAGCATGGAGAGAAAAGGGACAGTTGGTTAACACTGGTACTTTCATGAAGGCTCTAAAAATTGTGTATTTTTATGTTATTTTTTCTACCGAGATTTATTTACAGTGTTCCCCAAAGTAAACAGTTTGTTGGCATCAGATCCTGCATTATGGTAGTAATGTGTTAGTAACAACAGCAAAAAAAAAAAAAAATCAAATGGAATCAAGAAATGTTTTATAGAACAATATGATAATTGTCTGAGGAATGGAGACATTTTCATATTGAGAAGAAACTAAGTCTTCAACCTATATTATTCCATTTATTATTCAGTATGAAGAGATATGGAAGGCCATAGAAGCCTGACACTTTTTACATGGAAGATTTAATAAATAATTATTTATCCCACTGTATAGATAAACAGGGCAAAAGGAAATTAGTAATGCTATGAAGAGATGAAGCCAAAACAAGGAAAATAAAGTACCTCTTATTCTTTGAAGTAGTGGGAGGTAAAATAATACAATATGTTATCCTTAGAAAGGGATTTTCAAAATGTTTTCGTTGGAGTTCTAGGAATTTCAAGACATTCCTGGACACTGCCTCTCTACCTCAGACACATCTCCACCAGTATCATATATTCTAGACACACATTTCTTAAAGAAAGTAAAGAAATAAAAGCAGACTGTGTTTATGGAGGAGACCCAGGAATCGTGTCCTACAGGTGCAAGTAAGGGAAAATAATAACATGCTGGCTTTAGAGGTTTATTGATACACGTGGAACCAACTAAAACCAGATCAACACAAGTTTTGCTTATACAAATAAACCCCTACCGGGTATGTGTGTAATGGACCCGTGGTGCTCTTTGGAAATCCATATTCAGATCAACCAGAATGAATAATAGTTCACGAGGAAGAAATCCTATGATGGTGATACATCTTTTGAGCTTAGAATTGAAACAACTGGAAAATTCTCAGACATTAAAATTTATTTTCTAATACCTTATCGAGTTTGAAAGTTTGTTCTTAAGTCTTGGTTTAAATGTGAAGAAAGAATACTAAATCACTGCCACTCACAATAAGAGTAGAAATGCTGGTCCAAAGCACGGGGAATGGGACAAGCACAGTAATGTTAACTGAATAAATAAATTAATGATTAATTAAATCAACTTACCTGTAGGGAAAGTGTGATTCTTTCCTTGAAATTCACTGAGAATGCCTAGTAACTGTGGCAAGCATAGACAGCCTCATAAACACTGATTCTTGAACTATGAATCTTCCAAGACATCACAGAAGTGATTTTCACATTACTTTGAAGAAGCCTGGGGGTCTAGGAGGTGTGGTTGGTTGGTTGTTTTTTAATGCTGATTAAAGATTTAAACTTGATTTAAACTTTTCAAATAATCCATTGTTTTTTAATATTTCATGAATTTGCAACTCTAAGTAAAATTTCAACATAGAAATATTTATGTCTTAAAAGATGACAGTCACCATCCTAAGATCCTTGAGTACATGTGTGATAACTGGAGAATCTCATTAATGGGGTAAAGAAGGAGTTTGCAAGGGGAATGAGGGTACTATAATTGCAAGTAAAACCTTAACCTGCTTAACCAGCACACATGCTAAGCCCTCTTTTATACAAAAAACTGGTAAGGCCTGGGAATTTTAGATTGTCCAAAAGATGCACTTCACTTACTCTTCCAGGTTTATGAATGTTGAATGCCACATAGCGATATATGGCAGTGGCACATATCACATATCTGAAGCCTGTGGCAGTAATTAGCCCTTAGGCTTGAGTACAACATATTCAATGAAACTAGAAGAATTACTTCTGAAACTAATTATAGCCACGACATGCTACTATTATTAAATTTTTAGCCATTTATCTGTAAACTCGTGAAGCTTGGTCCCAGTCAACTGCATGAGTAAACGAGAACAAGAAGTATAAGGATACCATTCTCTACCTACTATGGCTTCACTAGAACAACTGTGGGTCCACATGAATTGCCTTTTGAATTGTGGTGGACCTGCTGAGAATTAGGTTGGGGAGTGAGGGGCATTTTACCTCCTTATACACCAAGGTTCTCATAATATTTAGCTTTTAATAGAGCAAGGAAAATTAAACCACACCATGAGTAAAAAACTTCTGTAGAATTTTTATTTAAAAAGTTATCATATTTTCATTTTTATGGAAAATGAAGCTATTTAATGCCTTATGGGTCCCACACAATAATAGGCAGAATCCTGCAGAGAACATTGTAACAACTTGCAATTTGATATTTACTGAGCACAGAAACATGTTGGACAGTGTCTACCGGCTGAATTAGATGAACCTTTTGCTTCAGATCAGATCAGTCGCTCAGTCGTGTCCGACTCTTTGCAACCCTATGAATCCCAGCACGCCAGGCTCCCTGTCCATCACCAACTCCCGGAGTTCACTCAGACTCACGTCCATCGAGTCAGTGATGCCATCCAGCCATCTCATCCTCTGTCCTCCCCTTCTCCTCCTGCCCCCAATCCCTCCCAGCATCAGAGTCTTTTCCAATGAGTCAACTCTTCGAATGAGGTGGCCAAAGTACTGGAGTTTCAGCTTTAGCATCAGTCCTTCCAAGGAAATCCCAGGGCCGATCTCCTTCAGAATGGACTGGTTGGATCTCCTTGCAGTCCAAGGGACTCTCAAGAGTCTTCTCCAACACCACCGTTCAAAAGCATCAACTCTTCAGCACTCAGCCTTCTTCACAGTCCAACTCTCACATCCATACATGACCACTGGAAAAACCATAGCCTTGACTAGACGAACCTTTTTTGGCAAAGTAATGTCTCTGCTTTTCAATATTCTATCTAGGTTGGTCATAACTTTCTGTCCAAGGAGTAAGCATCTTTTAATTTCATGGCTGCAGTCACCATCTGTAGTGATTTTGGAGCCCAGAAAAATAAAGTCTGACACTGTTTCCACTGTTTCCCCATCTATTTCCCATGAAGTGATGGGACCAGATGCCATGATCTTCGTTTTCTGAATGTTGAACTTTAAGCCAACTTTTTCACTCTCCTCTTTCACTTTCATCAAGAGGCTTTTGAGTTCCTCTTCACTTTCTGCCATAAGGGTGGTGTCATCTGCATATCTGAGGTTATTGATATTTCTCCTGGCAATCTTGATTCCAGTTTGTGTTTCTTCCAGTCCAGCCTTTCTCATGATGTACTCTGCATATAAGTTAAATAAACAGGGTGACAATATACAGCCTTGACGTACTCCTTTTCCTATTTGGAACCAGTCTGTTGTTCCACGTCCAGTTCCAACTGTTGCTTCCTGACCTGCATACAGATTTCTCAAGAGGCAGATCAGGTGGTCTGGTATTCCCATCTCTTTCAAAATTTTTCACAGTTTATTGTGATCCACACAGTCAAAGACTTTGGCATAGTCAATAAAGCAGAAATAGATGCTTTTCTAGAACTCTCTTGCTTTTTCCATGATCCAGCGGATGTTGGCAATTTGATCTCTGGTTCCTCTGCCTTTTCTAAAACCAGCTTGAACATCAGGAAGTTCACAGTTCACATATTGCTGAAGCCTGGCTTGGAGAATTTTGAGCATTACTTTACTAGCATGTGAGATGAGTGCAATTGTGTGGTAGTTTGAGCATTCTTTGGCATTGCCTTTCTTTGGGATTGGAATGAAAACTGACCTTTTCCAGAGATTATAAAATAAGTTAACACACATTTTAAGAGAAAAGACCTAAATGTGCATGATTTAGTATTTCCATTGTCCAAGCAGAAAACAGCTCTTATTTTTCCTATTGAGTTCTGTGTTTTATAACAAAATATCAAATTCTATTTTGAATATTATATTAAGTATATTAAGATTAATGGCACATGTTAGACAACCATTAAATAAGATTTAGTCATGTTTTGTCAAGGTATCCCAGATAAGTAGTTATGTATTCAGAAAATACTGGGTGAGTGCATGTTTAAATTAAGAAATAAAAATTTTGATTCCTTTTTTTCATTTAGCATTATCCTCAAAAAGATCTTACAGGAGCTTCGTAATTTAAAAGGTGCCAACACACATTATTGTGTAAATGTAATCAGTCATATACATGCTTCCCTCTTGTGTCTGAAAGACAAAATTTAATTATTTTTTAAGATCTTCACTACTCAGCCATTTAACTGAGTGAATTATAAAACACATTATGCTGAAATATGCAAAAGTTTCCTAACCAATGTTTCCATATTCAGAATATATAGTGTATTATAGGAATGTGCATAGAATGTGAACTTAGGAAAGGTGTGGGAAATTAATAAAAGAAAATGATTCTAATTCCATTTCAAATATAAAAGTTACTAAGAGATACTATATACTGAACATCATGCAATACACTTAGAATCCAAACTGGGATGAAACTGTGAAGTGATGGTATCAATAAAGTTATGACTCTCAAGCAGTGAACAACTCAGTCACTCTGTAAAGAGAATACTAAAGGTCTCTAAGGATGGTGTTCCTGAGGTTAAATTCTTAAAAAAAAGGGAGAAGCACTTGCCTCCTTCAATGGTGATAGAAAGTTTAATTTAAAAAATGCTGTTTACTTAAAAATTTTGTATTCATCAAAGAAAAATGAAAATTAAAAAAATTGTATAAAAACCTATACTCATGATCTTGGTTCTGTTCCACTTGCTCTGCTTTTAATCTATCAAACCATTCTTTTTAATATTCACTTATTATATCAGTTTTTGAGTCCATTTAAATTAGAAACAATAGAACAATCTTCCATAAACACTTAAGCATTGTGTCACTAAGTAGATCTATATTTGTTCACGGTATTTTTTGATGCAAAATCAAAATAGAGTAAACTGCTTGAGTCTATATTCCCAGTAAAAACTTTTGAAGACACACAACACTAACATCACCTCCAAAAATTCTCCCTTTTCCCACTAAATTTCTGCCCTAATGGCCGAAAATGGCTGTTCTGATAATTTCCCAAGATAATTTTTGCCCATTCCAGGATATCATAAACATGGAATTATAGAATGCAGCTTATTTTGTGTGAAGCATAATTTTAGCATAGCATCTTCTAGATTCATCCATGTTTTTGCTTATATCAATATGTTCTCTTTTTTTTTTTTTTTGCTAAAAGTATGGATATTAAAAAGCTAGTTTTTGCACTGTTTTTCTGATGAATATCTGGGTTGATTTTTATTAAAGCTATTAGAGATTAAACTGCCATGAAACTCCTTATACAAGTGTTTTTATCCATACATGCATTTCTAGTGTGACTATGTCATTTTGTGTTCATTCCACAATGCATGAGTGATCCAGTTTCTCCACATTCTCAATACACTAAAAAATAAATTAGCTATTCTGGCTGCCTCTGAATGTCATTTCTAAACAATAATCTGATTTTTGATATTGCTCAATTCTATTGGCATATGCTTTGAGTCATGAATTTAAGAGTATGTTATTTTAACCTGGTACTTGGGAGAATCCAAAAGATATGAATTTATAAAAGACATAAAATCCATCGTAATACCTAAACTTCCAAAGTGTATTCTATTTTTCTTTTCTAGCACTTCTTACAGCAAACTGTGGAAAATCTTAAAGAAATGGGAATACCAGACCACCTGACCTGCCTCCTGAGAAATCTGTATGCAGATCAGGAAGCAACAGTTAGAACTGGACATGGAACAACAGACTGGTTCTAAATTGGGAAAGGATTACATCAAGGCTGTATTTTGTCACCTGGCTTATTTAACATATATGCAAAGTACATCATGCAAAATACCAGGCTGGATGAAGCACAAGCTGGAAACAAGATTGCTGGGAGAAATATCAATAACCTCAGATATGCAGATGACACCACCTTTATGGCAGAAAGTGAAGAAGAACTAAAGAGCCTCTTAGTGAAAGTGAAAGAGGAGAGTGAAAAAGTTGGCTTAAAACTCAACATTCAGAAAACGAAGATCATGGCATCTGGTCCCATCACTTCATGGCAAATAGATGGGGAAACATTGGAAACTGTGGCAGATTTTATTTGTTGGGGGCGGGGGCTCCAAAATCACAGCTGGTGGGACTGCAGCCATGAAATTAAAAGAAGTTTGCTCCTTGGAAGAAAAGTTATGACCACACTAGAGAGCATATTAAAAAACAGAGACATTGTTTTGCCAACAAAGGTCTGTCTAGTCAAAGCTATGTTTTTTCCAGTCATCATGTATGGATGTGAGAGTTGGACTATAAAGAAATCTGAGTGCCAAAGAATTTATGCTTTTGAACTGTGGTGTTGGAGAAGACTCTTGAGAGTCCCTTGGACTGCAAGAAGATCCAACCAGTCCATCCTAAAGGAAATCAACCCTGAATATTCATTAGAAGGACTGATGCTGAAGCTGAAGCTCCAGTACTTTAGCCACCTGATGCGAAGAACTGACTCATTTGAAAAGACCCTGATGCTGGGAACAATTGAAGGCGGGAGGAGAAGGGGACACAGAGGATGAGATGGTTGGATGGCATCACCCAATGGACATGAGTTTGAGTAAACCCCAGGAGTTGGTGATGGAAAGGGAAGCCTGTCATGCTGCTGTCCTTTGGGTCGCAATGAGTCAGACATGACTGAGTGACTGAACTGAACTGAGCACTTCTCCACTTTGAAATTGCATATTTATTCTGTGACTGTATGTTACATTATTTGCTTACTGTTATACCTACTACATCTGAGTTAAATTCACCCATACCAGTCCATTTTAGTTCGCTGATTCCTAGAATGTCAACGTTCACTCTTGCCATCTTGTTTGACCACTTTCAATTTGCCTTGATTCAAGGACCTGACATTCCAGGTTCCTATGCAACATTGCTCTTTACAGCATTGCACCTTGCTTCTATCACCAGTCACATCCACAACTGGGTATTGTTTTTGCTTTGGCTCCATCCCTTCATTCTTTCTGGAGTTATTTCTCCACTGATCTCCAGTAGCATATTGGGCACCTATTGACCTGGGGAGTTCCTCTTTCAGTATCCTATCATTTTGCCTTTTCATACTGTTCATGGGGTTCTCAAGGCAACTCCAGGAGTTGGTGATGGACAGGGAGGCCTGGCCTGCTGCGATTCATGGGGTCGCAAAGAGTCCGACACGACTGAGCGACTGAACTGAACTGAACTGAACTGATACCTACTACTACCACTAGAGGGCAGGAATCTTGTCTCTTCCCCACGGCATTGCTCCTGCCTACTGTATAACACCTAATGAAAGTAAAAGTGAAAGTCGCTCAGTAGTGTTCAACTCTTTGGGATCCCATGGACTGTATAGTCCGTGGAATTCTCCAGGCCAGATTACTGGAGTGGGTTGCCATGCCCTACTCCAGGGGATTTTCCCAACGGAGGGATCGAACTGAGGTCTCCCGTATTGCAGGCGCATTCTTTATCAGCTGAGCCACCAGGGAAGCCCATAACACCTAACAGAAATGCATAATTATTTAATGTTAATATGCGTTCTAAACGTGTTCATATCTTGAAAATGCAATTAATAAATATATGATTTACATTGGTAGTTACAGAAATAATTGTTTAAAAATCATCTAAGAGAGTATTCTATAATATTTTTGTGCATTGGGTAAACTCATTTTTATCACGTATACAAGAGTTAGAAAGGCCTGAGTTAACTCCTGCTGCGTTTTTAAATATCAGAGAAAATTATATTCTTGCTCAAAAGAGAATCTTTTCTTCTTTAAAACATTTCTAGGAAAAACCATTTTTTAAAACTTTAAAAATCAAATCTTTACTACCAATAAAAATAACTCCTTTCTATAATTTCATGTTTTATAACTCTGGTAGAAAATTTTAAGAGTAATTCAATATCCTTTATTTCAGACACAGTACAGAAAAAGTTCCCCCAAGAAGGACTTAAATCATACTTAAAAATTTTCAATGAAAAAGGTTGAACCATCTATGTATTACTCCCCATTCTTAATTTGTGATCCATTATACGTATTTGATTTTGTCAGTGCCTTGCCCCTGTGTTCTTGCCCTACTCTACCACAAGGAAGACCCTTCTTAGCACACGGCTTTTTGCCTGAGAACCTGCCCTTGCTGGTAATGTCTCTTCGCCGTTTATATAACAGACTAGCACTGCTAGAGAATGAACGCTGAATGTTGTGCTCCCACAGGGACTGATGGCAGTGGTGTAGGAACATCGGCTCTCAGAGATCTCCCAGCAGGATTAAGCTCTAGGAACCAACCGTGCACAACTGCTTGGAGAAAAGCACTTTATTAGCTGCATTACTTTCTCTCTCTTACTTTCTAATCCTAACAACTGATGCTTTATGGAATCACCTCCAAAATAAACAACTTGGATTTTAATCCTTTTCTCAGGGTCTCCTTCTGGGGGACCCAAATGTAGAATAAAAATCCCTATTTGAATTAGAAAAAAAGGATAGCAGTTTTTGCATCTCTACATAAAAGTTTGTGAAATTCTTTTAATTCTTCTGTTCACTTTCAAGTTTAATAAATAGTGTCATATTTAATATTAAATCTGTGATTTTTGCAGCACTAACTAGAAATTGATTAGGCTCAGAAATAAACGTTAGAGAAAGAGGCAAAAACTTTTTAACTGTTTATCTGCTATCTAGGAGCAAAATTTGCCAACCCAAAATATCATTACTCAGTTGCAGCTTGCTCTGCTCACTGTGCAACAGGCCAGTGCATCTGAGAGACGAGGTGTTGATGCAAGGAAACAACTTTATTCGGAAAGCTGGCAGACTGAGGAGATGGCAGACTAATGTCTCAAAATAAACATATTGTTGGGGACTGGTGCCAGGTTCTTTTATAGAACCAGAGAGAGAAGCAGTGAGGAGCTGAAAACAAAATAGAAAGGGAGAGACAGAGAGGAAGTAAAGGAAAAAGGGTCATCAGTCTTGCAAAACATCTCCGAGAATGGCCAGCATCAGGGAAGGGATGTATTAATCTCTTCTTTCTTGCAACTATTCACAGGTGGGCAGGGATTGATTATCTCTCTGTGAGCTGAATGAAGGTACTTTAGCAGCTAGGCAGAGGGGTGAGTTCCTCTGAGGCAGGTCATTATGTATGACTAAAATAACAACAGCAATGAAAAGCAAGTCAAATAAACAGTTCCAACATGGAGTCGGAATTAGTTCTTCTCTGAAACAATATGTCTCTTTGGCATGTTAAGTATTTTAAACTGGTTATTTTCTAAGAAACAATAGGCATGGAAAAAAACTCTGAAAACTAAGTAAGGGTTCAGTTCAGTTCAGTTCAGGTCAGTCGCTCAGTCGTGTCCGACTCTTTGCGACCCCATGAATCACAGCACACCAGGCCTCCCTGTCCATCACCAACTCCCAGAGTTCACTCAGACTCACGTCCATCAAGTCGGTGATACCATCCAGCCATCTCATCCTCTGTTGTCCCCTTTTCCTCCTGCCCCCAATCCCTCCCAGCTGGGAATTAGGGGTCACCCTTTAGTAAAAAAAAAAAAAAAAAAAAATATATATATATATATATATATATACATTTTCAAGGGAAATCATTTTGTAAGGGTCTTCCCACACTGTACCAGGAAGAGGTTGACCAAATCCCTAGGAACATATCAATGTAAAGCCTTTGACTTAAATCTTCATAAAAACCTTACCCTTGTTTACTGGGATTTTCTTGTAACCTCCCATAACTGCCTCCTCCACCCTTAACATCCTCGTTTGTCTTTAGCTGGAGGGTGGTATTTAAGGTGAGGACTTTGGCCATTTTGGAGAGTTACTGCGTTTTCCTGGGCCTCTTCCTTGTATGAAGTGAAAGTGAAAGTGTCATTTGCTCAGTCCTGTCTGACTCAGCAACTCCACAGACTGTAGCTGATCAGGTTCCTCTGACAATGGATTCTCCCAGCAAGAATCCTGGAGTGGGTGGCCACTCCCTTCTCCAGGGGATCTTCCTGACCCAAGGATCAAATCCAAGTCTCTGAGCCATCAGAGAAGGCTTCTTCCATGTATACATGTTATTCAACAGTTATCTGATATGTTTCTTGTTTATCTGTCTCATTCAGTTGACTTCTTAGAGGAGCCAGAGGGATTTAGGAGAGTAAGGAAAAGCTTCTTCCTCCCAGCCACCATATTTCTCATCTCCTCCTCACCTTCCTCCTCTTCCTCCTCCAGTCACTGCACTGCCTCTGGCTCTTCAGGGTTGGAACAGAGAAAGAAGAGAGAGGACACAGACAGAATGCTATAATCCGGAAGGGTGTGGCTGATGCCATAATGCTGGCTATGCTGGCTTTTTCTCTTCTTGGCATTACGGAGGGTGAGAAATTGCCCCATCTTTGCTGCAAATCTTGCTTAGGACTAGGGCCTGAGGTAAGAACGTAGTCCCCAACTGGGATTTTCCACCTTTCCTGGCTGCTCTGCATTGGCCACCATACCCCTGCCTCTTTCAGCCAGGATCATCTTTCCTCAGGAAGAGAGCCCCTGGGTTTTTCAAGGCTAGATAGCTTCTAGAGCTCAATGAAGTCTCATGCATCCCTGCCTATGGTCAGTGAAAATTGAATTTGCTCCCACCAAAGCCCCCCGCTCTGCAAATCCACCAGTCAGGCAGCTATAAGCAGCCCAGCCCCTTGGAATCAGACTCCTCTGAGAGAGAGTCAACTGTTCCCCCAACTCTAACAAACCAGGTTAAGGGCTAAGGGTGTCAGGGGAGTGTGTAATTCCCTCCAGTCTATCTCACTGGAACAAAAATTTGAAACAGCAGATCAATCAGCGTTACAGCTTACAGCTCTGTTACAGTTTTATTTGCCAAACAAAGTACACCCTTGAGGTGTGAGGGTGGGCTGACCCCAAAGGAGAGGACCCAGCTGGTCTTGGCTTCCTCTTTTTATATATGCTGTCTCCTCACTCCTGAGCTTGCTCTATGCAAAATAGGGCCAGCCAGAAAGGAGGTGTGTTTGTTTCGCCTCATGAATTTTTCCTTTGTTCCCTTTTTGCGGGCTTTGCCCTTTATCTTTAGCCACTGCATTTTGGAGGACTTTTTCCTATTCTAACGACCTAACAAGTGTCTCTCCATTCCATTGCCCAACCTACTGGTGATAAACATGGCCATGCTCTGTGAAAGGATTTCTTAGTTTCCTTACTTGGCTTCAGATAGGGAGTAGAAAGGAGAAATATACAACTCTTCCCATAGAGACCAATTTCTTATGATCTTTGTGCTTCCTTTCATATTGGCTTGAGGAAGCTCATAGAAAAGTATTTATCCATCTGTCTTCTGGGTTACCCCTTAGCAAGTTCTGTACAGCTGATCTGGTACCTCACTTTCAAATTAGTATTTAACACCCATTCTAATCTTTGTGACCTCAGCTGAAATTTTGAGACAGCATAGGTCTCAAAATATATTTTATATTTAATATAATATATAATGTCTCAAAATATAATCCTGCTACAGCTATAATTAAAAATCTAAGTAAAAGAACTGAAATTTTTAGGGCTTACATTAGTCCAAAATTTGTCCTACATCTTGATCATACATTCAGTTCAGTTCAGTTCAGTCACTCAGTCCTGTCTGACTCTTTGTGACCCCATGGACTGCAACACGCCAGGCCCCCTGCCCATCACCAACTCATGGAGTTTATTATCCTGTTATAACTGACTTATTTTATATATCATTTGATCATTTTCACTAGTGACACCCAAGTTAAGAATTCGATTTACAAATATTTTATATCAAACGATTCTTTAGGCATTGAGACTAATTTATAAGGAGAGTATGTTTATGAAAACACCTGGGCATTTGCAGTTATTTTCAAGAATTGCTAAAAAATGTCTTACATGTAAAATATACTATGAATTCTAAAATGACAAAAGAAATATTGCATGTCATATTCTGTAAGCTCTCATTACCCAAATTAATTACAGATTCAACATCAAATATCATTTTGAAAGTCTCCCTTCTTCTATACTTTTCTATATTTTCAATAATAAACATATATTCAGTGTGTTTGAAATTTACTTTTAGAAATAAAAATAGCTAAATCAGAATGCAGCAGCTGTGTTTTAAGAAATCTTCAAAGGGTTGACATTCTTAGAGCCAGCTTTTCATCAGGCAGATTAGTGAAGTGAAGTGAAAGTTGCTCAGTTGTGTCTGACTCTTGCAACCCCATGGACTATATAGTCCATGGAATTCTCCAGGCCAGAATACTGGATGGGTAGCCATTCCCTTCTCCAGGGGATCTTCCCAACCCAGGCATGGAACCCAGGTCTCCTGCATTGCAGGTGGATTCTTACCAGCTGAGCCACCAGGGAAGCCTCAGGGAAAAGAGTTCAATTCAGTTCAGTTCAGTTGCTTAGTCGTGTCTGACTCTTTGTGACCCCATGAACCGCAGTACACAGGCCTCCCTGTCCATCACCAACACTTGGGGTTCACCTAGGCCCGTGTCCATCGAGTCGGTGATGCCATCCAACCATCTCATCCTCAGTCGTCCCCTTCTCCTCCTGCCCTCAATCTTTCCCGGCATCAGAGTCTTTTCAAATGAGTCAGCTCTTCACATCAGGTGGCCCAAAGTATTGGAGTTTCAGCTTCAACATCAATCCTTCCAGTGAACACCCAGGACTGATCTCCTTTAGGATAGAGTGGTTGGATCTCCTTGCAGTCCCAAGGACTCTCAAGAGTATTCTCCAACACCACAGTTCAAAAGCATCAATTCTTTGGCACTCAGTTTTCTTTATAGTCCAACTCTCACATCCATACATGACCACTGGAAAAACCATAGCCTTGACTAGATGGACCTTTATTGGCAAAGTAACGTCTCTGCTTTTTAATATGCTGTCTAGGTTGGTCATAGCTTTCCTTCCAAGGAGTAGGCGTCTTTTAATTTCTTGGCTACAATCACCATCTGCGGTGATTGTGGAGCCCAAAAAAATAGTGTCTGACACTGTTTCCACTGTTTCCCCACCTATTTCCCATGAAGTGATGGGACTGGATGCCATGATCTTCATTTTCTGAATGTTGAGCTTTAAGCCAACTTTTTCACTCTCCTCTTTCACTTTCATCAAGAGGCTCTTTAGTTCTTCTTCATTTTCTGCTAGAAGGGTGGTGTCATCTGAATATCTGAGGTTATTTATATTTCTCCCGGCAATCTTGATTCTAGCTTGTCCTTCCTCCAGCCCAGCGTTTCTCATGATGCACCCTGCATAGCAGTTAAATAAGCAGGGTGACAATATACAGCCTTGACGAACTCCTTTTCCTATTTGGAACCAGTCTGTTGTTCCATGTCCAGTTTTAACTGTTGCTTCCTGACCTGCATATAGGTTTCTCAAGAGGCAGGTCAGGTGGTCTGGTATTCCCATCTCTTTCAGAATTTTCCACAGTTTATTGTGATCCACACAGTCAAAGGCTTTGGTGTAGTCAATAAAGCAGAAATAGACGTTTTTTCTGGAACTCTTGCTTTTTCAGTGATCCAGCAGATGTTGGCAATTTGATCTCTGGAGAAGAATAGCATCAGTTAATTGATTTGGTCATTATTTAGCATTATAATTATTCTAATTACTGGGCAAAAACAGTTGGCTATTTTACTGTTAGAGTTCACTTCATGATTTTTCTAAACCAATGAAACATCTGTAAGATGTTCACATTTTATTTCAGGCTGAAATATTGATCTAAGATGTGGTTGCAAAGACATGGAATCCACAGGCATAGTGTTTTTGTGCAGATATTAAGAATAATGATTTTCATAGAAACTCATAAACTAGGGATACATGCATCATCGTTTTCTCTTATGTCAAGTTTGGAAACAGAGCCTTTCTTAAACCAGAAGACTATTTAGGGCATTCATCTCACTGAATGTCAAAATGATTATTTGCCCAAGGGGAATTCTGCTTTATAATAAATAAACATGGGCTTCAGAGATTTACAGAATTTGAGGTGGCACGTAGTAGTATAAATTTTCCCACTTTCTTTTAAATAAGAAATTTCTTGAGACACTTAAAAATCAATTAATTTTAGACTATAGTTTGCAATAGTATCAGAACTTATGACATTTTTCTGCAGTGGAAACGTAAATTGTCCTCTTGGTTTTAGAAATTAAATGATCCTTAGAAAACACTCTGTTTAAAAGGTGTTATTGACTTATTACATACAAATGATTAGTATGTTTTTGCTGAAAAGCAGAATCATATGCCTTTAACCAGCAAATAACCTTTCTCTGTTTGTAAATAAAAAATTGCCTTTTCTCATGGCAGGCAGTGAACAGAACCTGAATTCTAAGAGTCACTCTGCATTTTTTCTCATTCATATCACAGTAGTAGCAAGGTTCTGGAATTAGATCTCAGCTGACAATTTGGGTAATGAATGCGGCACAAAAAGAATTCTGATTGCTCTTAAACAACTGCATCATTGGCTTTCTATCGTATAAGCAGCATTTAGCTTTTCCTCAGGAAATAACCTAAAAATAGAGGAAGGAGCTTAGATAATGATGGTCTCACATTTAGGATGTGTGCTAACATTCTCAGGATGATACACAATGAGCAAGGGAAGAAAAAACAAAAACCAGGAAGAATGGGAGGCAAGAGCTCCTCCGAGGCTATATGGGGAGGAGTGCGTAGTCGTAGCCTGGATCTGAACAGCTTAATAAAGATAGAAAGAAGAGAATGCACATTGCGGGGAGAAAGCCAATTCTGATTCCATGTTAGAAACTTTGTCTTTGACTTGCTTCTCATTGTTTTTGTTATTACAATCATACTTACTATCTTGGCTCAGAGGACCCTGCCCCTCTGCTTAACTGTAGATTAAAGTGCCTTTGTTGAGCTCATAGAGAGATAATTTGTCCCTGATTGATGCTTTTGAACTGTGGTGTTGGAGAAGGCTCTTGAGAATCCCTTGGACTGTGACACTTTCCTAAAGGAAATCATCCTTGAATATTCATTGGAAGGACTGATGCTAAAGCTGAAACTCCAGTACTTTGGCCACCAAGCTCTGTGAAGAGCTGACTCATTTGAAAAGATGCTGGGAAAGATTGAGGGCAGGAGACGAAGGGGATGACAGAGGATGCGATGTTTGGATGGCATCACTGATTCAATGGACTTGAGTTTGAGTAAACTCCGGGAGTTGGTGATGGACAGGTAGGCCTGACATGCTGTAGTCCATGGGGTCACAGAGAGTCGGACATGACTAAACGACTGAAATGAACTGATACTAGAGATTCAAAATAACCATGATCTTAGATAAAATGAAATTCATTTTTCTTTTACATAAGTGTACTAATGGAATGATTAGTATCATTATATTTTAGATACTAAAACCAATTACTTCAATGAGCAGCAGATGTTATTAAAAGATGAGTTTGTTTCCATTTTATCACCATCATAAATTTCTAAAATAGTCTGGACTTCTCAGATGGCTCATTGGTAACAAATCTACCAGCCAATTCAGGAGACCTGGGTTTGATCCCTGGCTTGGGAATGTCGGGAGAGTTTGTAATTTCATCAGTTCTGTTTCATCACAATAAAAATTTGAAGTAACCAATGGGCCAGTGTCAGAGCCCTCAGAGGAACCAGTGTTACAGCTCTGTGTTACAGCTCAGTTTTATTTAGAAAGTAAAGGAAAAATACATCCTCGAGGCATGAGGGCATGCTGACCCAAAAGACGTGAAAGGAAGAGAGGCCCCAGGCCCTTTGGCTCCTCTTTTTATATGTTTTTTCCTCCCCCTGGGCCAGCCCTATGTAAATTGGGCTAGCCAGGAGGGTTGTTTGTTCTACCTGAGGTCCTCACTCCGATCCTCAGACCTTCTTTTGTTCTATTTTCGTGGGCTTTTCCCTTCCTTGTCTGTTAGCCACCACAATTCTGGACTCTTTTCCTATCTAACTACCTAACAGGAAGATCCCCTGGAGAAGGAAAGGGCAACCCACTCCAGTATTTTTGACTGAAAAATTCCATGGACAGAGGAGCCTGGTGGGCTACAGTCCACGGGGTTGCAAAAGAGTCAGCCATGACTTAGTGACTAAGAACAACATGTATGTACTATTGTTACCAAGTCCAAGCTCACCCTGCTCACTGCACAACAGGCCGGTAAATCTGAGAGACGAGGTGTTGAGGTAAGGAAGAGACTTTAATTGGGGAGCTGGCAGACCGAGACGATGGCAGACTAGCCCCTCACAGTAACCATTTATCGGGGTCTGGACGCCAGATTCTTTTATAGGTCAGAGGAAGAAGCAATGAGGAACTGAAGTTAAAAGGCAGAATAGAGAGGGAAAGGTAGTGGGGAAGAAATTGAAAGGGTCTTCACTCTTGGCAAAGCATCTCCAAAGGAATGGCCTGCCTTTCAAAGCAGTGTGTTAGTCTCTCCTGGTCACAGGTGGGCGGGGACAAACTATCTCTGCATGAGCTGAACAAAGGCATTTTAGTTTACAGTCAAGCAGAGGGGCAGGGTCCTCCAGGCAAGCCATTGTTTATGATTATAATAACAAAGCAATGAAAAACAAGTCAAGGAAACCATTTCCAACATGCAGTCAGAATTGGCTTCCTCCCTGCAACCTTATGTCATTGCAACCAGTCATTTATATCACCTTGTGCTGTGCTGTGTTTAGTCGCTCAGTCATGTCTGACTCTTTGTGAGCCCATAGACTGTAACCTGCCAGGCTCCTCTGTCCATGGGGATTCTCCAGGCAAGAACACTGGAGTGGGTTGCCATGCCCTCCTCGAGGGGATCTTCCAAACCCAGGGATCGAACACAGGTCTCTTGCATTACAGGTGAATTCTTTACCAGCTGAGCTACCAGGGAAGCCCTTATGTTGCCATGCTGCTGCTGCTAAGTCTCTTCAGTCGTGTCCGACTCTGTGCGACCCCATAGACGGCAGCCCATCAGGCTCCACCATCCCTGGGATTTTCCAGGCAAGAACACTGGAGCAGGTTGCCATTTCCTTCTCCAATGCATGAAAGTGAAAAGTGAAAGTGAAGTCGCTCAATCGTGTCTGACTCTTAGCACCCCATGGACTGCAGCCTACCAGGCTCCTCCGTCCATGGGATTTTCCAGGCAAGAGTACTGGAGTGGGGTGCCATTGCCTTCTCCGTATGTTGCCATAGTACTGAGCAAAATTATTTTCTAAAAAGAAACAAGAAAAATAAAAGCAAAGCCTACTTTTAATCCATTTGTATTAGTATCACATAGGAACAAGCTGCACTGAGAACAGTAAGTTGCAATGAATCAATCACAGCAATGTATTTTCTTTTTGGAGGATGTTAAAAGGTAATATGAGTTCTTGGCTAAATGGGCATAGCAATGTATTTTTAAAGTTTTATGAGAAACTGAAGCTCCACAAACACTTTAATAGACAAAAATAATAAAGTAATTCTTAAAAGTTAAACTTTAATAAGAATAACTTGTGATTTGGAAAAATACAAAGAGACAGAATAAGAATAAAGTATTTTGGGAGACATCTATTCAATTTTATTTAGCTGGTAGTAGAGAAATAGCATGTTAATACTGTAATATCAAGATGCTAATTACATCTCAAAATGAATAAATCACATTGTATAGAGAATATTTTTTCTAAAGGTAGCAGGGGTTATGATATTCTGGGTTATTCAGAACACACCTGAACATTAAATACAATTTTGGACACAGTAGCAAAAAGGCATGTTTAAGCTGGAGCACTTCCAGAAGAAAATAAACCAGCAAGTGAAAATCTGAGACTGTGCCAATTCAGAAGCCAGAACTGTGGCCTCTTGGAGATAAACATGTAAGAAATGTGGCAGCTGTCTTAAAATACCTAGAGTGTGTCAGGTTACAGAACATTAAACCTAGTTCATGTAGTCTCAAGAGACAGTACTCAGACTAGGTGAGGTTTTGGTTCAATATTTAGTCAATATCTTTCTAATAACTAGAGCTTTTTGAAAGTAGAATTGACTACATCAGTAGGAAGTGAATGATCCACCACACAATTGTACCTTCACAAACCAAAGCTTCCCTGAAAGCTCAGTTGGTAAAGAATCTGCCTGCAATGCAGAAGACTTGGTTTTATTCCTGAGTCAGGAAGATCCCCTGGAGAAGGGATAGGCTACCCACTCCAGTATTCTTGGGCTTCCCTTGTGGCTCAGCTGGTAAAGAATCTGCCTGCAATGTGGGAGACCTGGGTTCAATCCCTGAGTTGGGAAGATTCCCCTGGCGAAGGGAAAGGTTACCCACTCTAGTATGCTGGCCTGGAGAATTCCATGGACTGTATAGTCCATGGGGTCACAAATAGTTGGACATGACTGAGCGACTTTCACTTTCACTTCAAACCAAGGGTATATTTTCTAGAAACATTTCTGGAGAAGACGTTCTTAGATGTTCTCTAAGCCTCTTTGACCAATCACTCCTATATTACTTTTAAGTAGAGCATGAATGACACATCCATACATGGCATCCTTATTCATTGATTCATGCTATTGTACTCCTCAGGCTTTGGGGATGCTGCATTCTTTTAGCTGTGTACATTAGAAGAATTCTGCAAATTGCAGAATTTTAAGAAAAAAAGGTATGTTTTGACTGTTACTGGTGGTAATTCTATAATGAAAAATATATCTTATTGGTACCCTGATGTTAAAGATAACACTGAACTCAGGACCTCAAGTGAAATCGTGTTAACACGATAGCAGCAGCAATCATTCTCACAGATCCTTGCAGGATTTCCTTCTTTCCTTGAAATACGAGTGACTAGGATTGCCAATTTGTGATTGCCAAAACTACACCATAAAATTCCTTAAAAAAAAAAGAAAAAGAAAAGCAAGAGAGACAACGTCTAGTGGCTGAGATGGTAAAGAATCTGCCTGCAGTGGAGGAGACCCAGGTTTGATCCCTGGGTTGGGAAAATCCCCTGGAGAAGGGAATGGCAACCTACTCCACTATTCTTGCCTGGGAAATCCCATGGACAGAAGAGTCTGACCAGCTACAGTCCATAGGGTGGCAAAGGGTAAGATGCAACTGAATGGCTAACACTATTTTTTTTTTCCACTAAAATCCCTAAAGTATTATAAGAGGGAGGACCTCTGAAAATGCATTTTGTAATAGGTAGGATCTGTTTTGTTTGAAATAGCTCCAGCTCAAAATGTTAGCTTCTAGAACATCAGTGTTCCCATCAAGAGAAAAAAAGAAGCTAGATAACACACACAGATACACACAAGCAACAGAAAACAAGGAAAAAGCTGTTTGAAGGCCTTGGAAGAACAAGAAAGCTAGACTTAAAGGACTAAGATGTCAGGAAGAAAGGAAATATCTTATGGTGAATCTCAAAGTGTCTGCCCATCCAGAAAATGCTGGCCAAGGAGAAAACTGCATCGCAGTGTCTTCCAGTCTCATAAGCCTGAGTAGATAAAAACTAAAGTTCCGGGCTATAAAGACAGGCACCACACTAAAAGACAAGATTTAGAAAAAAAACAAATTGGTCTATTTTTTTTCCCTCAAGAAATTCTACCAGTTACTAAACTGTGTACAAGATGCTGAAAACTTGAGCAGAAATGGACATATGAGAGGCTAAAATTGACCAGGGACTGCAGAAGTCCCACGTTGAAAGGGGGAATAAGAACAAGAATTCATGACCTTCCAAAGAAAACGGGCTCTGGTAATCAAACCTAGATTTTCAGTTGAGACTTTTAAGGACCACACCCTACCAGTAAGAGCAGACCAAAATAAAGAAACCTTTAACAAGGAACCATCATCTCCCACTAATTTAACTGTTTTCCAAAAGAAACATAGATTCTCTCTTCGGAAAACTGGCATCATTCAAAGGCTAGATATATTTTTATGCACAATGTTTGGGATTAATGTACTTGGTACATTAGAATAAGCATTTTTCCCCCTATGGTGACTACTAGATGGAATCTCAGATGGTTTGAAACAGAAATGAAAATCTGTGATTCCTTTGAATGAGCTCTGAACTCTAGGCCAAAATTTTGTCTAGTTTCATATTTGATTTTTATCTATTTAGTGAATATAATTAGCTCACCAAGACTAAATCAATGACATAAGGGAAGCATTTCAACCAGGGAAAAAGTTATATTGAGGGATGAATGTGACAGAGATAAAGAGAGAGAGAAAGAATAAAGGAAGAGAGGGCTGGAGAGAGAGAAGGAGGAGAGAATAAAACAGCCTTAATATGAAGAGACCCCAATAATAACTAATAGGGGAAAAATATCTTCAGTTTCTTTAAACTTAAAATGTCACCCAAAAGGCATTTGGTGAGTTGTTTTGCCAGTAAATATCATTATCTGTAAGGAAAAAGACTAATAGACTCTCTGAACTGTAATGGCCTCAGTAAAATATATAGTCAATTTTTATAAGACATAGTATAATACATTTATCTCAAAATTATAGTGTCTCTGATAAATAGTGCACTTATCTTTGTTACAGAATTTAGTACTCTGTATATTGTGGGATATACACCAAGTTTACAAGACTAGGGTAATAAGAATTGGTACAAACCTGAGGCTAGCATTGTGATCCTATCTGACGTTTTCATTCAGCAGTGATGCATGCAACTTTGGCCAACAGTGCAATGTAAAAAGGCGGATACATCCATACAAACCACATCTCTTTTGTCACACATCTGTATGGCAATGAGGGTCACTGAGGCAGAGTGGTCCCCAGATCCCAGATTCAATATATATATCCTCAAGTTCCCTGCAGGGATTTCAACTTTTCAGATCCAGTGGACTGGCCGCTGAAATCTCCAGGCAGTTATTCTTTAAATGGAATATCAGTGCATCAGCTTTAGGCAGAAAATTTTGATGAGTTCTCAGAGTTAATTAATCTTGAGTTTTAATGCCATCATCAAGAAACAAATATTAAGGGACTCACTGTACAGTGTATCTCAGTACACTGAGATAATTATTTCAATCGCTTGTCTTTAAGAGCTTATTCCACACAAACAGCAATATCTTTTTGGTAGATGGTAAACTTATTTATCTTTCAGTTACCAATGCAAAGGTCACTTATACAAAGATGTATTTTTGTATTTTCCAAACTAATATGAATCCCCTACTTAAAAAATTCTCATAGCATAAGGTCCTTCTAGTTTTCTGTAGGACTTTTCACATTGGAATTTTACCCTTATTTCAATAGTTATTGGATAAATATCAGTGTTTCACAAGTACCATAAATGATGTGAGGAAGGGGAATATGTCTAATTTTGTCCACCTTTGAGTTCCAGAGAAGTGTTTGTACTACCACATAATGGATGTTTAAAATTATTTACTGACTGAACAAATCGATGCATGGAAGATTTAATAAAACAATAGCCAATGAAAGAGAGTGCAAAGGCTGCCTTAAAATTCGACATTCAAAAAATGATCATGACATCCAGTCCAATCACTTCATGACAAATAGATGGGGAAACAATGGAAACAGTGAGACTTTATTTTGGGAGGCTGCAAAATCATTGCAGATGGTAACTGCAGCCATGAAATAAAAGACACATCCTCCTTGGCAGAAAAGCTATGATCAATCTAGACAGCATATTAAAAAGTAGAGATATCACCTTGCTGACAAAGGTCCATCTAGTCAAAGCTATGACTTTTCCAGTAGTCATGTATGGATGTGAGTGTTGGACTATAAAGAATGCTGTGTGCCAAAGAATTGATGCTTTTGAACTGTGGTGTTGGAGAAGACTCTTGAGAGTCCCTTGGACAGCAAGGAGATCAAACCAGTCTATCGTAAAGAAAATCAGTCCTGAATATTCAATGGAAGGACTGATGCTAAAGCTCAAGCTCCAATACTTTGGCCACATGATGTGAAGAACTGACTCATTGGAAAAGACCTTGATGCTGGGAAAGATTGAAGGCAGGAGGAGAAGGGGACGACAGAGGATGAGATGGTTGGATGGCATCACCAACTTGATGGACATGAGTTTGAGTAAGCTCTGGGAGTTGGTGATGGACAGGGAAGCCTGGCGTGCTGCAGTCCATGGGGTTGCAAAGAGTCAGAAAGGACTGAGAAATGAAGTGAATAAATTATAGAAGGCGTAATAGTTATAAAAAGTATCTAAATGCTTTGATTTTGGGGGTATAATCAAAAGAATCCTTTTTAAAATGCACTTAATCAGATTGTTCAATGCATTTAATTAAAAAAATATTACAAACAATCTTTTGTTAGGAATTTTCTTTTTTTAACTTTCCTTTTTTAAAACTTTTATTTTGTATTGAGGTATAGCTGATTAACAGGGCTTCTCAGGTGGAGCAGTGGTAATGAATCAGTCCGACAATGCAGGAGACACAAGAGACATGGGTTCAATCTCTGGGTCAGGAAGCTTCCCTGGAGGAGGAAGTGGTAACCCACTCCAGTATTCTCAGCTAGAAATTCCATGGACAGAAGAGCCTGGTGGGCCACAATCCTGAGTGTCATAAAGAGTTGGACATGATTGAGTCCATAGCTGATTAGCAAGTAATGTTGTGAAAGTTTCAGGTGAACAGTGAAGGGACTCAGTTATACATATATATGTTTTCATTCTCCTCCAAACTCCCCTTCCATCTAAGCTGCCATATGACACTAAACAGAGTTCCCTGTGCTCTACAGTAGGACATTGTTGGTTATTCATTTTAAATATGCTATTAAGTCACTTCACTCGTGTCCAACTCTGTGTAACCCCATAGATGGCAGCCCACCAGGCTCCCCGTCCCGGGGATTCTCCAGGCAAGAACACTGGAGTGGGTTGCTATTTCTTTCTCCAATGCATGAAAGTGAGAGTGAAGTTGCTCAGTCGTGTCTGACTCTTAGCGACCCCATGGACTTCAGCCCACCAGGCTCCTCCATCCATGGGATTTTCCAGGCAAGAGTACTGGAGTGGGGTGCCATTGCCTTCTCCACATTTTAAATATAGCAGAGTGTATATGTCAGTCTCAAACTCCTTGGCAACCATAAGTTTGTTTTCTGGGTCTGTGAGTCTATTTCTGTTTTGTAAGTCTAAGTTCATTTCTATCATTTCTTTTTAGATTCCACATATAAGGGATATGATACAATATTTCTCCTCCTCTGTTTGGTTTATTTCACTGAGTGTGACAATGGCTAGATCTATCCATGTTGCTGCAAATAACATTATTACATTCTTTTTAATGGCTGAGTGATATTCCACTGTATATGTAATATATACCACATCTTCTTTATCCATTTCTCTGTCAATGGACATTTAATTCAATTCCATGACTTGGCTACTGTAAACCGTTCTACAACAAACACTGGGGTGTTTGTATCCTTTCAGATCATGCTTCTCTTTGGCTATATGCCCAGGAGTGGGATTTCAGGGTTATATGGTAGCTGTGTTTTTAGCTTTTTAAGGAACCTCCATACTGTTCTCCACAGTGGCTGTACCAATTTGCATTCCCACCAACAGTGTAGGAAGGTTGTCTTCTCTCCAAACGCTCACCAGCATTTGTTGTTTGTGGAGTTTTTGAGGATAGCCATTGTGGCTGTTGTGAGGTGATATCTCATTGCAGTTTTGATTTTCATTTCTCTAATAACTAGCAATGCTGAACAACTTTTCACATGCTTCTTGGCCATCTGTATGTTTTCTTTGGAAGATTTAGTAAAATAATAGCCAATACATTACAGAGGACCTAACAGATTTACAAAAAGTATCTAAAGTATCTAAATGCTGTGATTTGGGGAGTACAATCAAAAGAATCCTCTTTAAAAATATACTCAATCAGATTGCTCAATGTATTTAATTAAAAGTATTAGAAAAAATCTCGTCTTAGAAATTTTCTGATAAAATGCAATTATCCATATGTGAAGTCAAGGCTATGGGTTATCAAGTGGTCATGTATGGATGTGAGAGTTGGACTGTGAAGAAAGCTGAGTGCTGAAGAATTGCTGCTTTTGAGCTGTGGTATTGGAGAAGACTCTTTGAGAGTCCCTTGGACTGCAAGGAGATCCAACCAGTCCATCCTAAAGGAGATCAGTCCTGGGTGTTCACTGGAAGGACTGATGCTGAAGCTGAAACTCCAGTACTTTGGCCACCTCATGTGAAGAGTTAACTCATTGGAAAAGACCCTGATGCTGGGAGGGGTTAGGGGCGGGAGGAGAAGGGGATGACAGAGGATGAGATGGCTGGGTGGCATCACCAACTTGATGGACACGAGTTTGGGTAAACTCTGGGAGTTGGTGATGGTCAGGGAGGCCTGGCGTGCTGTGATTCATGGGGTTGCAAAGAGTCGGACACAACTGAGCAACTGAACTGAACTGAACTGAAGATACTACATTAGATATTAATTTGATTGCTGGGTTGTTTAGGGTCAATATTTCGGGATATGTCAATGAATGGGAAAATTTTCACATGTGTTCCTTTTCAGATTAATCTTCATGGCCTAATAATAAAGAGAATGAGTGAATGGGCTTGTGAGAGAGTGTGGTAGGAAGGGAGGGAAGGAAGGAACGAGCAGAACTTGGCACGAACATAGTGTAGTGGTTTAGATCCTGGTATTAGCTCTAGATGGTTGGGATTTATAAATCTCTATCTAAGGCGGATTCACTCTGTGTCTTATGCAATATTTTAAACCCCATAGGGAACTGTTTTTTCAACTGTACAAAGGTCTTATTAATGTGCCTATACTGTCAGGCAATCAACAGGATAATTACAATAATGTATACAAAGTGTCTTAAATTGTGGTAATCATCACTGTAGGTGCTATGCAAGTATTCACAATTAAGTTTTCACCCTTCTCAAGCTTAATATATTTCAATCCCAGAGGCATATTTTTGCATCTTTCAGAACCTTAACTCTTTAGACTCGATGGACATGAGTTTGGGTGAACTCTGGGAGTTGGTGATGGACAGGGAGGCCTGGCATATTGCAATTCATAGGGTCGCAAAGAGTTGGACATGACTGAGCGACTAAACTGAACTGAAACCTGGCTATAGTGCAGAAGAGCTTTATCCCCTCTTACCTGTCTACACATTTGGAGGTTCTCATAAATTGAGTCTTCACTATACAATCAAATTAATCCTCAGGTTCCCCAGGGTGCTCAGTGGTAAAGAATCTCCCTGCCAATGTAGGTGCTACAGAAGACGCAGGTTTGTTCCCTGGGTGGGAAGATCCCCTGGAGGAGGAAATGGCAACCTGCTCCAGTATTCTTGTCAAGATAATCCCATGGACAGAGAAGCCTAGCGGGCCACAGTCCATGGTGTCATAAAGAGTCAGACATGACAGAGCACACATGTGCACACTTTTAAATACAGTTTTAATCATGTATGCATGTTGCTTCTATTGCAATACAAATAGTATTTTGTTTTCACTCTGTAGCCCCAAATGCTTTTAAGAAAGAAACTGTCTTCAAGATATTCCCAAGATACCAATTTTAATATCAATTCTCCTATATTAAAATTGGAGGGAAACATCAGTAATAAAGATTAAATTTTTAAAAATCAGGATTAAAGCTTTCTATACTCATATGTTTTTAACATTAATGGGTGTGTTATTAATATCCATCAATGTTTACTATGATTTTCTAAAATCTAAAATATCCACAACCTCTCTAAAACTCCCATATTCAAATAACAAGCCTGGTGTAAGAGGGACATGGTTCAGTAAATAAGAAAGGGGTCATTGAGTCATAAAGCAAATACATTGAACTTTCTGTTTCAGGATTGAATGAATCTGAGGAAATTTTCAAATGTCAGAAAATGCCAGTATACTAAAATTATTAAATAAGGCATAAGCATTAAAAGGATAATTCAGTCTCAACAAATACCTTATACCAATCCAAAAAACATACATGATTCAAGGCTTAAATTTATTTAAATTTGGGAGCATTTGAAACTAGGCAACTGTATCTATCTATCTAGGATAGAAAGAGTACCTGATGAACTATGGACAGAGGTTTCTGACATTGTACAGGAGACAGGGATCAAGACCATCCCCATGGAAAAGAAATGCAGAAAAGCAAAATGGCTGTCTGGGGAGGCCTTACAAATAGCTGTGAAAAGAAGAGAAGTGAAAAGCAAAGGAGAAAAGGAAAGATATAAGTATCTGAATGCAGAGTTCCAAAGAATAGCAAGAAGAGATAAGAAAGCCTTCCTTAGTGATCAATGCAAAAAAATAGAGGAAAACAACAGAATGAGAAAGACTAGAGATCTCTTCAAGAAAATTAGAGATACTAAGGGAACATTTCATGCAAAGATGGGCTCGATAAAGGACAGAAATGTTATGGACCTAACAGAAGCAGAAAATATTAAGAATAGGTGGCAGGAATACACAGAAGAACTGTACAAAAAAGATCTTCATGACCCAGATAATTACGATGGTGTGATCACTCACCTAAAACCAGACATGCTGGAATGTGAAGTCAAGTGGGCCTTAGAAAGCATCACTACAAACGAAGCTAGTGAAGGTGATGGAATTCAAGTTGAGCTATTTCAAATCCTGGAAGATGATGCTATGAAAATGCTGCACTCAATATGCCATCAAATTTGGAAAACTCAGCAGTGGCCACAGGACTGGAAAAGGTCAGTTTTCATTCCAATCCCAAAGAAAGGCAATGCAAAGAATGCTCAAACTACCACACAATTGTGCTCATCTCACATGCTAGTAAAGTAATGCTCACAATTCTCCAAGCCAGGCTTCTGCAATACATGAACCGTGAACTTCCAAATGTTCAAGCTGGTTTTAGAAAAGGCAGAGGAACCAGAGATCAAATTGCCAACATCCGCTGGATCATGGAAAAAGCAAGAGAGTTCCAGAAAAACATATTTCTGCTTTCTTGACTATGCCAAAGCCTTTGACTGTGTGGATCACAATAAACTGTGGAAAATCCTGAAAGAGATGGGAATACCAGACCACCTGACCTGCGTCTTGAGAAACCTTTATGCAGGTCAGGAAGCAACAGTTAGAACTAGACATGGAACAACAGACTGGTTCCAAATAGGAAAAGGAATACATGAAGCCTGTATATTGTCACCCTGCTTATTTAACTTCTATGCAGAGTACATCATGAGAAACGCTGGGCTGGATGAAGCACCAGCTGGAAACAAGATTGCCAGGAGAAATATCAATAATCTCAGATATGCAGATGATACCACCCTTATGGCAGAAAGTGAAGAGGAACTAAAAAGTGTCTTCATGAAAGTGAAAGAGAGGAGTGAAAAAGTTGGCTTAAAGCTCAACATTCAGAAAACTAAGATCATGGCATCTGGTCCCATCACTTCATGGGAAATAGGTGGGGAAACAGTGGAAACAGTGTCAGACACTATTTTTTGGGGGCTCCACAATCACTGAAGATGGTGATTGTAGCCATGAAATTAAAAGACGCTTGCTCCTTGGAAGGAAAGTTATGACCAACCTAGATAGCATATTCAAAAGCAGAGACATTACTTTGCCAACAAAGGTCCATCTAGTCAAGGCTATGGTTTTTCCAGTGGTCATGTATGGATGTGAGAGTTGGACTGTGAATAAAGCTGAGCGCAGAAGAACTGATGCTTTTGAACTATGGTTTTGGAGAAGATTCTTGAGAGTCCCTGGGACTGCAAGGAGATCCAATCAGTCCACCCTAAAGGAGATCGGTTCTGAGATTTCTTTGGAAGGATGCTGAAGCTGAAACTCCAATACTTTGGAAACCTCATGCGAAGAGTTGACTCATTGGAAAAGACTCTGATGCTGGGAGGGATTGGGGGCAGGAGGAGAAGGGGACGACAGAGGATGAGATGGCTGGATGGTATCACCAACTCAATGGACGTGAGTTTGAGTGAACTCCAGGAGTTGGTGTTGGACAGGGAGGCCTGGTGTGCTGCGATTCATGGGGTCACAAAGAGTCGGACACAACTGAGCGACTGAACTGAACTGAACTGAACTGAACTGTTATCTATAGCTTTTTCATTGCATCTTCAAAAATATATTAAAGACCTACTATGTGTCTACCAGAGTTCTATATTTTGGGGATAGAAAATTTAAAATAAGGTCTTAGTTCATAAGTGATTAACATATATTAGGTTCCATGGATACTGGTCAAGTAAACAAGTAAAATAATTCTGAAAATTGTAAGTCATATAAAGCAAAATTCCCAAAACTGTCAGAGGAGAAACTTTTGAAGAACTTATATTAGGATAAGATATGCCTGACCAGGAGTAAAAAGCTATATAAAGTTTTAAGGGAATAGTTATAGACAGAAAAATCACCCAGTGCCAAACCCTTGGCAAAGTAGCTACCTGGGGTTGGCAAGTCGGTACACCAACAAGGAAGCTTTTATGGCTGGAACTCAGTATATATTTATTAGAGAGAGAGAGAAAGAGAGAGTGGTAGGCTAGGACTAGACAGTAAAAATCTTAGGAGATATTGGAGTATAGCTTAGACTGTCTTTATTATCATCGATATATGATATACAGTTAGGAGCAGGACAGTGCCAGAATCTGAATTGCAAGATAACTGGTTGTTACTGAAGCAATTTAGATGGGACCTAATGTTAGAGTATAATGATAGCAGTGAAGATGGAAAAGGTTGAAGGCTAAGAAAAGGAAAATGTTCTGGAATAATGGCAAGGTTTTGATTTAACTAATTATTTACTTAGTAAATAAGATTTACTAAGTAAACTTTGGAAGAAGAATACAGTTGGGGAAAATCAAGAATTTTACTTTTGCCATGTTATATTTCAAATTCCTATTAGACCTCCAAATTGAATTTTTAATTAAATCAATTAGATACATAGCTCTGGGAGAAAATCTAAAATGGAGATACACATCTGAAAAAGTCACAAATGGAGATGCATACATATGGAACTCACTAGTTGAAGGAGAAGAGCAAAAGCTTCAGTAGCAATATTGAGGTCATGCTGACATTGTTGCTTGAGCAGATAAGCAGAACCTTGTAAAAGGGAAAGGGGTTGCCCTTATCGTATGAGTTCTCTGATAACTGGCCTTGGGGAAATTAGGAAAATGAATACTGGCTTTGAGTTTAAGAGCCGTATAGGGGCCTGATACAGGAAGTGTTTAGGGTATGGCGTTTGGATTAATTGGTTCGTGAAAGGCACATTCACAGAGGAATCATTTTTTATCTTTAGGAATTAATCAGCCCTGGAAGGGGCAGACTATTCTAGATGAGCAAGGCCTTAAGTTATCAAGGCATCAAATGATACAAAAATGAAGAACATGGTTAATATATAAAGTTTCTTAATATAAAAAAAAATAAGGAAAATGTGATATGAAAGAGAAAAATGAAATGACAAGAAACAAGGAATTTTTAGTTATGTCAAAAATGACTGAGAATAGACAAAGTTGAGAAGAGGAAAGTTACCATTGACATTGTCAACACAGATCTTCCGATAACCACAAAAAGAACAATTTTAAAAGAGCTGTGAGATTGAAGCCTGTCCGAGTGAGCTGAGAACTCGATGGGGGCAGATGAAAATTTTGAGATAGATCTTGGTAAGAAGAGAACAAAGCAATGATACATAAGATCACTTAATTTTGTTTTACCACTCAGGTTTCAAATTTGCTTGGTGAATTCCATTAAAGAAGACCTTGATTTTGCCAAATGAATGTTGAATGCTGAACTTACCCCCAACTCTTTTTGCTCTCTCAGTTCTCAGAATAGACACAAGAGCCTTAAAGTTGAGGCTACATATTGGAGTTTTCCAGACAAAGGGGAAAGACCTAAAGATAATGGCATTTCATCTCTGACAGATGGCCTCCTGAGATGATCTTACAGTGGAGCTCAGATTCACAGTTGAAACTACATACCCAGAGCTTCCAAAACAGAATGTTCATGATTCTTTCTTTATACAACCATGTATGAGTTTTCAATGGAAATAAGAGTTTATGATGTTCAAGATTCTAGATCTCAGATCTACACTGTCTGGCTTAAAAGCAAACGTTATTACTATCTCTGTGGGTATCTTGGGTAGTACATTTAATTTCCTTTATCTCTAAAATGAATACTATTTACTTCCTACTGCATAGAGTAACTAATAAGAAAATAGGAAAGATATTCTTAGTAAGCATTATATCAATGCCAACAATTCATGTTATTGTTTTATGACTATGAAAAACAGTGAAAATGAAAGTCACCCAGTCGTGTCTGACTCTCTGTGACCCTATGGATTATACAGTCCATGGAATCCTCCAGGCAAGAATACTAGAGTAGGTAGCCATTCCCTTCTCCAGGGGATCTTCCCAACCCAGGGATCAGACCCAGGTCTTCCGCATTGCAAGTGGATTCTTTACCAGCTGAGCCACCAGGGAAGCCCAAGAATACTGGAGTGGGTAGCCTTTCCCTTCTCCAGGGGATCTTTCCAACCCAGGGATCAAACCTAGGTCTCCCACACTGCTAGTGGCTTCTTTACCAGCTGAGCCACCAGGAAAGCCCAAGAACCCTGGAGAGGATAGCCTATCTCTTCTCCAGTGGATCTTCCTGACCCAGGAATTTAACTGGGGTCTTCTGCATTACAGGTGGATTTTTTACCAACTGAGCTACTAGAGAAGGTGATAGCAAAACAAGAATACAAAGAATGAATTTAGATAAATATGATGGCAAAACAAAAGGATAACGAATGAAGTTATATAAATAGTAGTATTGAATAAAACTGAAAATAAAATAACTCTAATTTTCTAAAAGATCAGATCAGATCAGTCGCTCAGTTGTGTCTGACTCTTTGCGACCCCATGAATTGCAGCACGCCAGGCCTCCCTGTCCATCAACAACTTCTGTACTTCACTCAGACTCACGTCCCTCGAGTCAGTGATGCCATCCAGCCATCTCATCCTCTGTTGTCCCCTTCTCCTCCTGCCCCTAATTCCTCCCAGCATCAGAGTCTTTTGCAATGAGTCAACTCTGTGCATGAGGTGGCCAAAGTACTGGAGTTTCAGCTTTAGCATCATTCCTTCCAAAGAAATCCCAGGACTGATCTCCTTCAGAATGGACTGGTTGCATCTCCTTGCAGTCCAAGGGACTCTCAAGAGTCTTCTCCAACACCACAGTTCAAAAGCATCAACTCTTCGGCGCTCAGCCTTCTTCACAGTCCAACTCTCACATCCATACATGACCACAGGAAAAACCATAGCCTTGACTAGACGAACTTTTTTGGCAAAGTAATGTCTCTGCTTTTCAATATACTATCTAGGTTGGTCATAACTTTCCTTCCAAGGAGTAAGCGTCTTTTAATTTCATGGCTGCAGTCACCATCTGCAGTGATTTTGGAGCCCAGAAAAATAAAGTCTGACACTGTTTCCACTGTTTCCCCATCTATTTCCCATGAAGTGGTGGGACCGGATGCCATGATCTTCGTTTTCTGAGTGTTGAGCTTTAAGCCAACTTCTTCACTCTCCACTTTCAATTTCATCAAGAGGCTTTTTAGTTCCTCTTCACTTTTTGCCATAAAGGTGGTGTCGTCTGCATATCTGAGGTTATTGATATTTCTCCCGGCAATCTTGATTCCAGCTTGTGTTTCGTCTAGTCCAGCGTTTCTCATGATGTACTCTGCATGTAAGTTAAATAAACAGGGTGACAATATACAGCCTTGACAAACTCCTTTTCCTATTTGGAACCAGTCTGTCATTCCATGTCCTAACTGTTGCTTCCTGACCTGCATACAAATTTCTCAAGAGGCAGATCAGGTGTTCTGGTATTCCCATCTCTTTCAGAATTTTCCACAGTTTATTGTGATCCACACAGTCAAAGGCTTTGGCATAAGACCAAGTAAAAAAAAATTCCATAGAAATATTGGAAGACAAAGCTGAGAAAATATTAGAGAAAAAAAGTAGCAGAGAGACAATCAGATAGTACAGGGGAAAAAATTAAAGAATTAGAAAATCAGTCAAGTAGGTTCAGTATAAATTTCTTCTCTGGCATCTTAAATAAAGAGGATGCTGAGAAAGGATATTTAAAAAGCATGGAAGAAAGGAAATGATCAACAGAAACATACCAAATGATTTCCCAGATATGAGGGGTTTGAATTTCCAGAATAATAATAATAAAAAAAACTGAGTTTTGGGCACAATAGATGAAATAGATCCGCACATTATTCTACTCTAACAGAATGCAATTTCACACACATGTGAAAAACTAAATTTTAATGTGTACATTTCAAAATTTGAGTTTCAAAAGTGAGAGAGGACTTTACCTTGAGTAAAATCAGTAGAAACTTCACAAGCAAGGCTGTAGTGGGTATGAATAGAACATGAGTAAGGAAGAAGTAGAGACAGGTCTCAAAATTCTACAGTCATTGCTCATTCCTGAAGGACAGTAGAACGGGAGTTACTGTTAACAGGAGATTGACATGTACAAGGTGCAGATGGGGATGGGTACGTGAAAGTGCCCTGGGTCACCGGCACTGATACAAGTTAGTCAGATGAAAAGTCTTCAGATGGGCAAGCTTCTTAAAGTAAACATATAAACATTATATGTGTGTGTCAATCAGCACTTTCCAGGGAAACAGAAACAGTAGGAAGTATATTATCTTTCTTTTTTAATGTGAAGTCTTATGAGCTCTAAGCAAGGATCTGTGCTTTGGCATTTTCTAACTTCTAGAAATTGCTTTCATTGCTTGCCCCTCTGCACCTTCCAAGCCAGTTATGACCAATGGAGTTGGGCTCACATAGCATCACTGTGATACTGACTATCCTGCCTCCCTCTTCCACACTGAAGGATGACTGGTTACACTGGGCCTCCTGTACTGTTCAGGACAGTTTTCTTCTTTTAAAATAGGTTGATTACCAACCTGTTTCCATCTGCTGTTTTAATCCCTTTTTGCCATATAATGACACACACTCAGAGGCTCTTGGAATTGGGATACAGACATCTTTATTCCACCTATCACAGCCATGATCTCCTACAAACAAGCAGCAGCTGCTTTTTAGACAGTTCACATGTACCCTGCAACTCTCAACTCGTCCTTTCCCACTCATTTACAAGTTACTAAGAGTTGACTCATTGGAAAAGACCCTGATGCTGGGAAGGATTGTGGGGGCGAGGAGAAGGGAACGACAGAGGATGAGATGGCTGGATGGCATCACCAACTCGATGAACAGGAATTTGGGTAAACTCCAGGAGTTGGTGATGGACAGGGAGGCCTGGTGTGCTGCATTTCATGGGGTTGCAAAGAGTCAGACACGACTGAGCGACTGAACTGAACTGAACTTGGTCTTTATGAGCATCAGAGGCTGTAATACTTGTTATAAACATCTATGTTTGTGAAAGGCATAAAGCTATTTTTTAGAAACTAGATGATTATTCAATTTTCATGAGCCCAGGAATTAAAGCAATCTGGAGTGACTCCTACATTTTATTAGAAGACTTGAGTCTTTTTTCTCTTTCTAGTTGACCATAGTTGAAAAAAGTCATCGCAAATAAAACTAACATTTTAAAATAGCTCCTAGGAATTAACAACTCTGCTAAGTGCTTACATGTACAATCAATCACAAAATTTTGGTTGACTTGAAATGGACTAAGATTACTTTGCAACAAAAGCTTGCAAAAGATTCCATTGAAAATTGAGTTGTATCTTAGTTCCAAAGTTGAGAAGACATTAATATCAAAGAATAGGAAATGTTTTCAGGTGTAATTTAATTCAACTACCAAACTGAGAATAGGCATGAACAAGTTATTTGTGAGCAATGACCAGACATCATCTTTTGTGGCAGAGATTGAAACAATTTCTATTTTCATCTTTTTTCACTTTGTTTTGTTGTGCATGTATATATATGTTTTCATAAATTGTTTATTTGTGTTATAGAGACAAAAACATTCCAATATCTTTTTGTAGTCTATTAAATCTAGGATCTTGGGAGGAGAAACATATCCATATGCAGAGACACAGAGAGGAAAGAGAAGAATAAATACTAAGTTCTCAGGATCACCCCATCCTAAGGGATAGCTAAACTTCTAAAATTAACACTTATTTTGCTGCAGAGCAAGGAGCTGTGTAATTCTGCTAATCTAGAAAATTTCCAAAGCAGTCAGGACAATGTACATGTTCTTTTCCAATGTCATTATGCACAGCAGGGACAGAGGAATGCATTGTGGAACCATTAGCTTAAATTAAAATTACACCTTAGAGTGAAATTCTGCACTAATGTACATTATGTTACTTGAGGGTGCCTTTGCTTCCTCCTCTCTTCGTTGAGTTAAACATGAACTTGGTTTCATTTGGAAATCTAAGGAGGGAAAAAAAAACCTCATTACATCACCATTTGTATTCTGCTTTGTGCGGAGCAGCTTTGGGGGACTAACATGTGAGGATTCTCTCTGAGTCCTCTCCTGCCTTTGTTCCAACTGTGGGGGTTCTAGGAGGTAAGAAGGAGTTATAACCTGCTGTTGAGTACCTCCGTTAAAAGGCAAAACTGTAATGTAATATGCTTGAAAAAGACTTTCTCTCATGATGCCTAATTACAAAGGAGATTTTATGGAAATATGTGGATTATTTACAGTTACTAAGCATATGGTCCAGATTTCCTTTCTGTATAATTCAATCTGGAAGCCTACATGAATGATTTCTTTTGAACCATATTTTACAATGAAATATAACATGCTGTGTACACATGTTATATACCTCATAGTTTATAGTAAGTAGCATGGCATAGTAAGCAACATGAATAAATATTCCATATATTTGGGAGGGTTCAGCCCTTACCTATAGTTACCTATCATTTCTTCCTCATATGTCATATCTGCATGTAAATATATATATATACACACATATATATAATATACACAATGAATAATTTTATATGTGTATATACTTTTATATATATATATAAAATATACACATGGGAATAATTTTACCAGCATATGTAGTTCAATCTCATTTATTTCATAGGGAATAGCCTACTCATTTGTAGGTAGCTTCTCTGATTTGCAAGTGTTTTATTCAATAATGGTCCAGACTAAACTTATCTTAAAAAGGAATTTTACTATTGAATTAATTAAATTTTTTTCTTTAATGGCCAAGATCTGATTTTACCTGTTCCTCAACTTGTGAAACCATTGTTCAAAATTTTACTTTTACTAATAGAATGAAACTATGGCTACTTTTTTGTGAAAGTTTTTGAATATGCCTTTATTATCTCTCCTCATTTAACTTATAAATCTAGTTCTATGTGATGAACTGAATGAGAGAAGTAATTAGAATCATTGTTTCTGTATATGATAAAGTTTTTTAAAAAATCATAATATATATGCTAAAAAAGTATTCAACATATATAAAACTTAAAAAAATAATTTTTACTGTTAGCTATCATCAGCAAGGAACCAGAAAGCTTAGTTAGGGCCTATTTGGCTTTTTGTGAAAATCTACAAAATGTAGGGCAAAAAGTAACCTTTTTAATTTGGTCCCTTCTTTGAAACCCAAGTCCCTAAAAAGAACTATTTAGGTAACTGGATTTTCCTCCCAACTAGAACCCCTATTCTTTCTCCTCACTACGCTTCATCTTCCATCCTGGCTCCAGAAAATTCATTTCCTAAAGACATAGAGTATATCAGCTCTTGTTTTATAACATTGGTTTACCCTCAGGCTTTTCACTGAGGTAAGGCAGAAATGTATGAATATGTCAGTGTTAACAAAAAAAGCCTTTTGTACCTCACTTCCTATCATCAGATAGGCTTGAGGTCATTACCACCCAAATAGGACACAAGTGAGGGAAAAATTAGTAATTACCCTGTGACAACAGGCAAAGGCTATGGTTTTTCCATTAATCATGTACAGGTGTGAGAGCTGGACAATAAAAAGGGCTGAGCACCAAAGAACTGATGCCTTCATATTGTGGTGCTGGACAAGATACTTGAGAGTCCCTTGGACTGCAAGGGGATCAAACTAGTCAATCCTAAAGGAAACCAACCCTGTAACATTTATTGGAAGGACTGATGCTGAAGCTGAAGCTCTAATATTCTGGCCATCTGATGCAGAGAGCTGACTCATTGCAAAAGACCCTGTGCTGGGAAAGATTGATGGCAAGAGGAGAAGGGGAGGACAGAGGATGAGAAGTCTGGATAGCATCACTGACTTGATGGACATGAGTTTGAGCAAACTCTGGAAAATAGTGCAGGACAGGGATGCCCAGCGTGCTACAGGTCTTGGGGCTGCAAAGAGTCAGACAGGACTGAGTAAAACTGAACAACAACAACAGGCAAATTAGAAATGTTGGCTGCAAGTTTGAGGTCTGTTGCATCCAAAAATTAGGGTTAAAAAAAGAGGAAAGTCCCTTTATGACTTATTTAGTTTTCAGCTAACTATATATATGTTTACTCAACAAACATTTGTGAATGCTTACTCTGTGCCAATCATTCTGCCAGGAGCTGTGACTACAAAGATGAGCAATTTTCAATGCCTGTCCTTCAAATTAAGGACAAGCACTTGAAAAAATGCTGCACTGATAGAAAAGTCCCAATCTCTTTTTTGACACGGGTCTCTCAGAAAGTACCTTACACTCTGTGGAATTGCCTTACTCCTGCTGGCTTTATTAACTTTTGGGGCAATGACCTCAAATTTCCTTTGTGAACACATTTACAAAATGAGTATTAACTCTCAATATTTCATTTTAGCCACTGATAAAGTCAAGAAAACACACCTAATTATACTTTTGATGCTATAGGCAAAATGCAATGACAATTGAATGAATATTTTTGAGGGACAGGAAATTCAGTTCAGTTCAGTTCAGTCACTCGGTCATGTCCCACTCATGCAACCCCATGAACCACAGCATGCCAGGCCTCCCTGTCCATCACCAACTCCCGGGGTTTACTCAAAATCATGTCCATTGAGTCAGTGATGCCATCCAACCATCTCAATCTCTGTCGTCCCCTTCTCCTGCCTTCAGTCTTTCTCAGAATCAGGGTCTTTTCAAATAAGTCAGCTCTTCGCATCAGTCGACCAAAGGATTGGAGTTTCATCTTCAACATCAGTCCTTCCAATGAACACCCAGGACTAATCTCCTTAGGATGGACTGGTTTGATCTCCTTGCAGTCCAAGCAACTCTCAAGAGTCTTCTCCAACTCCATAGTTCAAAAGCATCAATTCTTCAGCACTCAGCTTTCTTTATAGTCCAACTCTCACATCCATACATGACTACTGGAAAAACCATAACCTTGACTAGACGGACCTTTGTTGACAAAGTAATGTCTCTGCTTTTTAATATGCTGTTGAGGTTGGTCATAACTTTCCTTCCAAGGAGTGTCTTTTAATTTCATGGCTGCAGTCACCATCGCAGTGATTTTGGAGCCCAAAAAACAAAGTCAGCCACTGTTTCCACTGTTTCCCCAGCTATTTGCCATGAAGTGATGGGACTGGAAGACGCTTACTCCTTGGAAGGAAAGTTATGACCAACCTAGATAGCATATTCAAAAGCAAAGACATTACTTTGCCAACAAAGGTCCATCTAGTCAAGACTATGGTTTTTCCTGTGGTCATGTATGGATGTGAAATTTGGACTGTCAAGAAAGCTGAGCACCAAAGAAGTGATGCTTTTGAACTGTGGTGTTGGAGAAGATTCTTGAGAGTCCCTTGGACTGCAAGGAGAGCCAACCAGTCCATTCTAAAGGAGATCAGTCCTGGGATTTCTTTGGAAGGACTGATGCTAAAGCTGAAACTCCAATACTTTGGCCACCTCATGCAAAGAGTTGACTCATTGGAAAAGACTCTGATGCTGGGAGGGATTGGGGACAGGAGGAAAAGGGGACGACAGAGGAAGAGATGGCTGAATGGCATCACTGATAAAATGGACAAGAGTTTGAGTGAACTCCAGGATTTGGTGATGGACAGGGAGGCCTGACATGCTGCAATTCATGGGGTTGCAAAGACTGAGGGACTGAACTGAACTGAATGTCTCTGGATTTCAATGTACTGTCTAGGTTGGTCATAGTTTTTCTTCCTAGGAGCAAGCGTCTTTTAATTGCATGGCTGCAGTTACCATCTGCTATGATTTTGGAGCCCAAGAAAATAAAGTCTGTCAGTGCTTCCAATGTTTCCCCATCTATTTGCCAAGAAGTGTTGGGACCGGATATCATGATCTTAGTTTTCTGAATGTTGAGCTTTAAGGCAACTTTTTCCCTCTCCTCTTTCACTTTCAACAAGAGGCTTTTTAGTTCCTCTTCACTTTCTGCCATAAGGGTGGTATCATCTGCATATCTGAGGTTATTGATCTTTCTCCCGGCAATCTTGATTCCAGCTTGTGCTTCTTCCAGCCCAGTGTTTCTCATGATGTACTCTGCATATAAGTTAAATAAGCAGGGTGAAAATATACAGCCTTGACGTACTCCTTTTTCCTATTTGGAACCAGTCTATTGTAACATGTCCTGTTCTAACTGTTGCTTCCTGACCTGCATATAGGTTTCTCAAGAGGCTGGTCAGGTGGTCCGGTATTACTTTGCCATAAAAGGTCCATCTAGTCAAAGCTGTGGTTTTTCCAGTAGTCACATATGGATCTGAGAGTTGGGCCATAAAGAATTGATGCACCAAAGAATTGATGTTTTTGAACTGTAGTGTTGGAGAAGGCTCTTGAGAGTCCCTTGGACTGCAAGGAGATCCCACCAGTCAATCCTAAAGGAAATCAGTCCTGAATATTCATTGGAAGGACTGATGTTGAAGTTGAAGTGCCAATACTTTGGCCACCTGATATGAAGAATTGACTCATTTGAAAAGACTCTGATGCTGGGAAAGATTGAAGGTGGGAGGAGAAGGGGACGACAGAGGATGAGATGGTTGGGTGACATCATTGACTCAATGGACATGAGTTTGAGCAAACTCCAGGATTTCACGATAGACAGGGGAAACTGACATCCTGCACTCCATGGGGCTGCAAAGAGTCGGATATGACTGAGCTATTGAAATGATGATGAGCTAATGATGGTACAGCATTGATGGCACTGTGAAAGTTAGCTTGACCCTTTATGGCTATAGTTAGGTAGTGTTTTGTGTGACATCAGGAAAAATGATAGCATGAGTGAACTTTTGGGAAGTACCTTTGCACTCTAGACAAAAATTGATTGTGACATGATGCTATAACTAAATAATGTCAGTCATGTTTCTTGAGATAGGCTTGTATTGCTATAAATTTCCCTTTTAGCACTACTTTTACTCCATCTCATAGGTTTTGAGTTGTGTTTTCATTATCATATGTTTTCTAGGTTAATTTTGATTTCCTTTGTGATTTCTTTAGTGATCTATCAGTTATTCAGAAGTGTATTGCTTAGAGTTCATGTTTTTGTGTTATTTATGGAATCTAGAAAGATAGTACAGATGAATCTATTTGCAGGGTGCAATTGAGATGGATACATAGAGTGCAGACTTGTGGATACAGTGGGGGAGGAGACAAATTGATAGAGTAGTGTTGAAGCATATATGTTACCATATGTAAAATTAGATAGCCAGTGGAAATTTTCTGTATGATGCAGGGAGCTCAAATCAGGTGCTCTGTGACAACCTAGAGGGGAGAGATTGGATTGGAGGTGGGAAGGAGGTTCAAGAGGGAAGAAACATTTTTATACCAAGGAGTGATTCATGTTGATGTATGGCAGAAGCAAATTGTTGTTGCTGTTCAGTCACTCAGTCGTGTCCGACTCTTTGTGACCCCATGGACTGCAGCACCCCAAGTTTCCCTGTCCTTAACTATCTCCCAGAGTTTACTTGAGCTCTTGCCCATTTTGTTGATGATGCCACCTAACCATCTCATCCTCTATTGTCTCCTTCTCCTGCCTTCAATCTTTCCCAGGATCAGGGTCTTTTCCAATGAATAGGCTCTTTTTGTCAGATGAACAAAGTATTGGAAATTCAGTTTCAGCATCAGTCCTTCCAATCAATGAATATTCAGGATTAATTTCCTTTAGGATTGACTGGTTTGATCTCCTTGCTGTCCAAGGGACTCTCAAGAGTCTTCTCCAGCACCACAGTTCAAAATCATCAGGTCTTTGGCAGTCAGCCTTCTTTAAGGTCTAACTCTCACATCCATACATGACTACTGGAAAAACCATAGCTTTGACTATACAGACTTTTACTGGCAAAGTGAGGTCTCTGCTTTTTAATACTGTCGAGATTTGTCATAGTTTTTCTCCCAAGGACCAAGTGTCTTTTAATTTCATGGCTGCAGTCACCATCCGCAGTGATTTTGGAGCCCAAGAAAATAAAATCTGTCACTGTTTCCACTGTTTCCCTATCTATTTGCCATGAAATGATGGGAATGGATGCCATGATACTAGTTTTGTGAATGTTGAGCTTTAAGCCAGCGTTTTTACTCTCCTCTTTCACCTTCCTCAAGAGCCTCTTTAGCTCCTCTTCACTTTCTACAATTAGGGTGGTGTCATCTGCATATCTGAGATTCTTGATATTTCTCCCTGCAATCTTGATTCCAGCTTGTGCTTCATCCAGACCAGCATTTTGCATGATGTACTCTGCATATAATAAATAAGCAGGGTGACAATTTACAGCTTTGATGTAATCCTTTCCCAATTTGGAACCAGTCCATTTTTCCATGTCCGGTTCTAACTGTTGCTTCTTTTCCTGCACACAGGTTTCTCAGGAGGCAGGTAGGGAGGAAGAAACCAATACAAAATTGTAAAACAATTTTCATCCAATTAAATATACATCGATTTAAAAAATAACAGTCAAATACATACAATTTTGATAGGTTAAAGAAGACTCTGCTGCTGCTGCTGCTAAGTCTCTGCAGTCATGTCTGACTCTGTGCGACCCCATAGACAGCAGCCCACCAGGCTCCGCCGTCCCTGGGATTCTCCAGGCAAGAGTACTGGTGTGGGTTGCCTTTGCCTTCTCCCAAAGAAGACTCTATAAATTAACAAATTAACAGTCCATATCACTGGCAAAATTTACTCTTCAGAGTTGTAGACATACAATGTTTTTATTTAGTTGACATCTCCTCGCTTTGTGGGTGAGACCTGGAAAGATGAAACAGACTCGAAGGCAGGATTCAAATTCTCAGCAGGCTTATATTCTTAAAGCAAAAACAATACTACCAATAAAGAAACACTCAAAAGCAACTTACAAGCAATACTCGTAAGGCAAGTAAACAAAAAATGAGAGCAATATTACAAAACTTGAGGGGGGGATACCCCCAAATTAGCATAATTGAATGGTTAAATTCCCATATATATAATTTTTATTATTATGGATATGACTTGTGAATTTCCCATTGTAACCATTACGCAAATTATAAGACTATAATATTTGACCTCAGACGTATTTCTCTTTCACTGTAAAACCTTGCACTCAAAAGCAGTGAAAAAGGTACTTTCTTACTTAATATCTTCTGCTAAGTCGCTTCAGTCGTGTCCGACTCTGTGTGACCCCATAGACGGCAGCCCACCAGGCTCTCCCATCCCTGGGACTCTCCAGGCAAGAGCACTGGAGTGGGTTGCCATTTCCTTCTAGAGAACAATAACATAGAATGGAGACACAGAGAAGTCTTCTTTTTTTGCAGCTTTGTGATTATTTTTAAAATTACACCATAGATTTTACCCTCATTTTAAATTCTTTTTGATTTAAAAGAATACTCTACAATAGTTTTAAACGAACTGACTAGAACAAAGATCTAACTATATATACCAAAATAAAAGTGGATAGTTTTTATAACTCTTGAGTTTGATGGCTCCCTGAAGACACCTTTGAGGGGAAATCCAACAATATACCAATTCTGATGTTCTTTGTTTTAATAGTTGCAAACTCCAATTTCCACTGATATTTTGCAGCATTTCCAAAATGTTTTCATAAGAAAAATAGCTCCTTTGGGTATTAATAAATACTTGTTTGCTATTATTGTTCTTGTTTTTATCCCTATGAGTAACAAGTTTGGGAAACATTGGGATTAACATAGTTAAAGATATTTCTTTACTACAAGACTTTTTTAAAGTTTTTAAATATTTTTTCAACCCTTCTAGAAGATGATAGGATGCATTATTCCTGAAAATTAAATAACCAAGGAATGAATCCATTCTTACTGCGACTGGGGAGTTGGTGTCAAGTGGGGAAATTTTTTCAGGGGACAACACTATCAGGGAATTTTACTTTGAAGTACACTTATCTGAATATCAAAGAACATGCTGAGAATACTTAATTATTATTGCTTTGGAAAGAGCCAAAATCTACTACAGTGTCTCAGTCACAATGATGAGCATGGTTAATGGATTATCCCCTTGATTATTTTATGATAATTTGACAACTTCTTAAAATTGAAGGATAGTTTGTTTACAATGTTGTGTTAGTTTCAGATGATATATTTATTCTTACTCAGATTGTTTCTATTATAGGTCGTTACAAGATAATAAGTATAGTTTTCTGTGGTATACAGTAGGTCCTTGTCATTTTCTATTTTATATGCATTAGCGTGCACTGTTAATCCCAAACTCCTAACGTACCCCTCCCCACATTTACCCCTATGTCTGTGAGTCTGTTCCTCTTCTGTAAATAATTTCATTTTATCATCTTTTAGATTCCGTAAATAAGTGGAATATAAGTGGATATAAATAAATGGATAAGTGGATATAAAAATATCATGATATTTTTTCTTTCTCCGACTTCACTTAGCATTTCACTTCGTATGGCAATCTCTAGCTCTATCCTTGGTGCTGCAAATGTCATTATTTCATTCTTGTTCTATATATACTCCATATATATGCTTATATCACATATTCGTTATCCATTCCTCTGCAGATGGACACTTAGGTTGCTTCCACATCTTGGCTATTGTAAATAGTGCTGCTATGAACATTGAAGTGCATGTATCTTTTCAGATTAGGGTTTTCTTTGAATATATGCCTGGGAGTAAGACAACTGGGTCATATGGAAACTCTATTTCTAGTTTTTTAAGGAACCTCTATACCGTTCTCCATAGTGACTGCCCCAATTTATATTCTTGATTTCCTTTTCTGATTTGTATTTCCTTTTGCTGTTCTGATTGGATGATTTCAATTATCTAACTTCCAGGTTGCTATGCATTCTTCTGTATCACCTGATCTGCTGTTAATTACTTCTGGTGTATTTTTGTTTGTTTATTACTATATCCTTCAACTCTGACTGGTCCTTTTTTATTTCGTCTATTTTTCTTGCTAAAATTCTCATTGTGTTCATCTACTCTTTTCCCTAATTCGGGTAGTCTTCTTATTACTAATGCTTTGAATTCTTATTTGGTAAGTTACTTCTGTCAGATGGTAGAGAGTCTGCCTGCAATGTTGGAGACTCAGGTTGATCCCTGGGTTAGGAAGATCCCCTGGAGAAGGAAATGGAAACCCACTCTAGTATCTTTGCTTGGAAAATCCCATGGATGGAGGAGCCTGGTGGGCTACAGTCTATGGGGTCACAAAGAGTTGGACATGACTGAGAGACTAATACTTTTCATGCTTTCTGTTTTATTAGTTCCCCCACCCCCCCCATCCAGGGGCTTTCTCTGGCTCTTTCAATTGAAATGAATTTCCCTTTCTCATTTCGCTTAACTTCCTCTGTTTCCATGAAATGAGGTGAAACAGCTGTTTGTTGAGGTCTGGAAAGCATGTCCTTGTGTGTTAGCCCCGCTGTGTGGTCTGTGAATGCCCAGTGTCTTTGAAGTGAGAGCGAGCTTTGTATAGCGTCCGTCCACAGCGTCCATCCTGCTGCTGGAGCAAGCAAGTGTGCAAGAGCTCCTTGTAAGTGGGATCCAGACTTCCCCCAGCCCTCCTGTCAGTCTCACTGGCCCACCAAGCAGCCAAGGGTGCTCGTCTGGCCTTTTTGGCACCCCAGGCCTGGGTTACTTAATACGTGGCTCAAAATACTCACCGCATGTGTAACTGTCCCCCTCTTCTGCATTCCCTCCCGGGGACGCGGCTCCCAACCTGATGGGTTTTATTCCCTTGTTACCCAATTCTTTGAGGATTTTTGTAGCAGCCTTGGTGGTACAGGAGTTTTTCTGACAGTCTTGTTTAGGTTTTAGTGATGATTGTTCCACTAGATACATTTTTGATATGTTGGGTGGGAAAAAATGAGTTCTACATCCTCCTATTCCTTCTTGATGTCTTCCCCAATAATTTGGAAACTTTTAAACAGTTATCATATTTCTTCATGTTATAAATGGCTTACATTATTTCTAATTTCAGCAGGTCATGTGGTCTCTTTTAGTTTTCACTGAAACTATGAATATATTCATCTGAAATTCAGTAAAGTGTATAAAATCATTTTTGATGTTTATCAGTTCCATCTAAATGTTATATTTTAATTTCTTTATGGGATAAGAACACACACCCATGCATTGCTGAAGTATTTACTTAATTTAGAGTTACTACTAAATAGAAATTTGTGATTGAAATTATAACTATACATCTGTAAGGCAATCATTCTATATGACAGAAAAAGGTATTCAATCAAAGTAAGTGTATCAGAATTGCATCAGCTATAACAATCTCCAAGAATAGGAATAGTTATATTTAATAATAATACTAATTTAACATAAATAATTTACCTTTTCACCTAGTTAAGCCTGTATATTTGCAAATGTTCCTGAGTAGGCTATTGATTATATTTGCCTTTTTATTTTATTTTGGTGGCATAAAGTAGTGCTGTAACTCAATTTAAGAACATAAACAAGAAGAAAATATATAAACAGCTAAGTTTGATAAAATAATAAATACAATATGACTATTATAAAGAGTCAGTCTTCTGCATATTCAAAACATATAACTATGTGATTTATAAAAAAATTACTATGACACTTTATCTCCTTTCTGCCATAACTAATTTATGTTTCTATGCAGAGCCATGATATTATGAGGGCTCAGTGTTCTTGGCTGGATTGGTCTAAAGATAATGACAATTTTACTACCCACATCTCAAAACTACAATTTCCAAACTATCATTTCCTCCCAAAAAATTCCTTTTTGGAAATGGTTTCTTTTCATTTTCTTTTTTAAAGTCATCCATATACCATATTTATTTTGAGCATGTGTTTCTTCTTTTTCATATGTTTATAAGCAATTGAGAATTCGAATCCAATACTCAGGATAGATATTTAAGGAGTAAGAGCTTCTAGAAAACAATAATAATTAAAAACATAAGGCGTAGAGAAATTTCTCTTAAAAGGGGGAGAGCAGAAAATGTACTGTTGAATCCAGTTTGAAAATCTGATGAAATGACCTTTAAATCAACTACTACTGGGTAATTGATCTTTCCTGTTGACCCCAAGGTCTTCCCTTGATAGGATTCCACTTCAAAGCATGCAGCCTAAATTTTTTAAAATAGAATTTATACTTTATTTTACTGTGCAAGTTGTTTTTAAATTGTCCTGATCTGTATTGTGCTTTACTACATTTCTGCCCTAGCTGCATTCAGCAACAGAGTTAACAGGTCCAGATTCATAAAAGAAAATAACTCCCTAAGAGCATAATATTAAAATATTTCAGGTTGTAAAATAATTAAAACACTTCTGCCCATTAAATGAGTATAAATAATGCATCAAATTTGAATATATCTGAAATGGGTTGCAATGGGAAATAACCTAGGTGTCTGTTTATTAACTCTTTTAGACATGTTCATTGGTTTTCCAGTGATTAATTTTTTAGCAAACAAGATATTATTAGGAAGAAAGCATAAAATCAAAAGTTTGGTAAACTTATATATAGTACCACTTAAGAGTCACCCAAAATCCTTACCCACTAAAATCTTGAATGAGGGTGCTTACTGTTTCTTAACTCTTGATTTTTGCTGAATGTTATGAATTGCTCTCCAAAATGTACCTATAATTCCTTGGAGTAAGGAATTATATCCCTCAATTCAGAAGAGAAACATATCTTCTTCATTTATCCTCAGAAACAATGGCATTCTGATTTTAGCAAGATTTCCTGACTTCAGCTGTACTTGCCAACAATAAAGTCAGTTAAGCTATAACTTAAATCTGTTAAAGTAATCAGAAGCAAGAGCACAGAATAGGTTTATCTCAGAGAAAGGTTAAGAATATAAAGCAATTTCTTTTAAATAAGCAAATTGAATTAACCAGCAGTTATTCTGAGAGTAACATAAAATGTTTACACACCTAACCAACGCAAATAGAGTATATATCCTTTAAAGTGTTTTTGTACATTTGTAAGATTTATAGTCAATCTTATTAAGTTACTAAATTGATATGAATATTAGTACAAATATTATTTTTCTTGTCAAGGTGTTAGTCACATTACTAACTACCAAAATTCTGAAAATAAATAAAAGCTATCATATGAACACATCTTAACATGTGTTCATTTAATTTAATCATATATTAAATTATTTCTGATCAACATGTATTGATCATCATTTGATCAGTAAAGTAAGTGTGAAAACACCAGCTGGCACTGCATCCAGTGTCATTTCCATATAGTACTTTACTCTTAGCTTGATAGTTAACAATGAAGTTATACTTTTTACCACCAAAGAGATAATTTATTGCTCTAGACTTTAAATTTAGAATCCAAAATTTCTGAAATAAAATATAATACTCAAGCTATTGCTACTTTTCAATATAATTTCCTGAAAAAGTGTCATACAAAATAAACATGAAGGTATTGCTGCTTTTAATAGAGTCATATATTTTCATCAAAACTTTTAAAACGTGTTAAGATATTATTCTACAGATATATTTTTCAGTCACTTTAAAAAATCTAAAATTTCTGGAGTTGTTTTGACTTGGGGATACTGAGAGTACATAACTGCAAATACTGCTAGATTTAGTGACCAACAATTATAGAACTACATACTATGCAGGTCACCCTCTGGGACCTTGATTTTCTTTTGGGGTTAGATGTGCAACCCTAGTCTGGCAATCAACTTTAACCATGAACTTACTTACAAAGGTGTAATCCTTTCACCGTTTTTACATAGGACTATTTGGAAAGATAATTTCTATTTTGGATTATGAGAGTCTAATTAGGGCATCCTTTATAAAATAATACATGGTAATCCTAATAGAGAGTAATGGACGCTGGGATTGGGTCTACTGTAGACTGAGTTTTCAGCACTGTCTTCTCTGAGTAGATGATATTATAGAAAAGCTTTGTAAACAAAAAAGAGAAGGAATCTCCTATGAAAAAACAAATAAACAACAATGACAAGAAAATAAGTGGAATATTTAAAAATAAATTACAATGAGAAAACTTACTATTTGGCACGAGTTCAATTCAGTTCAGTCGATCAGTCATGTCCACCTCCTTGTGACCCCATGAACTGCAGCACACCAGGCCTCCCTGTCCACCACCAACTCCCGGAGTCCACCAAAACCCATGTCCATTGAGTCGGTGATGCCATCCAACCATCCTATCCTCTGTTGTCCCCTTCTCCTCCTGCCCTCAATCTTTCCCAGCATCAGGGTCTTTTCCAATGAGTCAGCTCTTCGCATCAGGTGGCCAAAGTATTGGAGTTTCAGCTTTAGCATCAGTCCTTCCAATGAACACTCAGGACTGATCTTTAGGATGGACTGGTTTGATCTTCCTGAAGTCCAAGGGACTCTCAAGAGTCTTCTCCAATACCACAGTTCAAAAGCACCAATTCTTCAGTGCTCAGCTTTCTTTATAGTCCAACTCTCACATCCATACATGACCACAGGAAAAACCATAGCCTTGACTAGAAGGACCTTTGTTGGCAAAGTAATGTCTGTGCTTTTCAATGCACTGTCTAGGTTGGTCATAACTTTCCTTCCAAGGAGTAAGCATCTTTTCATTTCATGGCTGCAGTCACCATCTGTAGTGATTTTGGAGCCCAGAAAAACAAAGTCAGCCACTGTTTCCACTGTTTCCCCATATATTTGCCATGAAGTGATGGGACCAGATGCCATGATCTTAGTTTTCTGAATGGTGAGCTTTAAGCCAACTTTTTCACTTTCCTCTCTCACTTTCCTCAAGAGGCTCTTTAGTTCTTCTTCACTTTTTGCCATAAGAGTGGTGTCATCTGCATATCTGAGGTTATTGATATTTCTCCCAGCTATCTTGATTCCAGCTTGTGCTTCTTCCAGCCCAGTGATTCTTATGATGTACTCTGCATATAAGTTAAATAAGCAAGGTGACAATATACAGCCTTGACATACTCCTTTTCCAATCTGGAACCATTCTGTTGTTTCACATCCAGTTCTAACTGTTGCTTCCTGACCTGCACACAGATTTATCAAGAGGCAGGTCAGGTGGTCTGGTATTCCCATCTCTTTCAGAATTTTCCACAGTTTATTGTGATCCACACAGTCAAAGGCTTTGGCATAGTCAATAAAGCAGAAATAGATGTTTCTGGAACTCTCTTGCTTTTTCGATGATCCAGCAGATGTTGGATCTCTGGTTCCGCTGCCTTTTCTGAAACCAGCTTGATGAGGAAGAAAGATAATCCCTTGAGAAATGATCTCCTATGTGTCAAACAGCAAATTATCTCTGAATTTCAAACAACTTTAAATTCTGTTTTTGTTGCTAATGAGTGCAAAACAAATTGAAGATCCCATGGATTGTTTGCCTATTCATTTCTTGGAATGTTAAGATACTTCCAGATTATGATAAATTGAGAAGTTTCATTACTATTGTCCTCAAACTGATAACATACAAACTTTGGTAAATTGCATGCCACTGATGCAGTAAGAATACAATTAATTTAAAAATTGCCTGGCTGATCACAAAAGAATTCTAAACTGATCTGTCAGTGTTCTCTCTGTAGGAAAACTGACCTCTCTGCAGGGAAATTCACTGCCTTCCTGAAAGAGTGTCTTCAGCCCTGAAAAATCCTGTGTCTCACCTTTATTCTTTAAGATTGCACCATGACCAGAATTGCAAGTCACAGATTTATAGTTTACCCATATGGGCAGTGCATATTTTTGCATGTAAATATACTTCATTCTTTTACCTAAAAATAGTACAGTAAAGCAAACCATGAGAAACAACCTCCCTTCTACCATTTTTCTCTTAATTAATGCAATAACAAAAAAGCAAGACAATGTTGGGAATTAACAGCATTAGGGGGGTGGTAGTATTTTCTAGCAATTACAAATACTTCAAGAATTTCTGTATGAGGACTTTTCATGGACATTGAAAATGATCTTTTATTTAGAGATCATCTTTCATTCCACTGAAAATGAATATATTTCCAGCAGTGCAGAGAAGAAAACTCAGCCTTGACATTTAAAATCCTTGTCTGTATTACTATTCTGTGGAGGGGTAAAAAGAGCAGCTGTATTGCACTGGGGAGAGAATTATCATATTTTGTTCTATATTCAAATAGACTTGCTATATTTGATACAAAGGCTCAAATTTACCCTGAAATGAAATTTAGGGTCCCTGCTAATTTTTCATGATGTGTTTTTCAATAATCCACTTTATGATATGCAAACATTAAGTATCATTTTCAAATAGAGCTTTCTCTACGGGAGAGCTGAAACTATGACCCCTGAAGAATAAATCCCCTCCACTTAAGGGTCATTAGATGTCACTTTTCTCCCAAATGATGCAGCTGTAAAAAGGTTTCTGTTTTCCTTGGCAACAAACTCAAATTGTATCCAACAAGGAATTAAAAAGCATTTAAATGCGAACTACAGATGTGTGAGCCATTTGGAAAAATAACTTACACTGACTTAAGTGAAACTTATGGAAATTTTTTGAACTAACTTGGAACCATTTTAGAAGTTTAGATCATAGTCAAAATATCTTACCACACTATTTTATATCACCCTTGGTGGCTGCCTTTTGATTTCCATAAGTACATTTAGTCTCTGTGAATGTACCAGAAACTCATTCCTAGTAGTTGAAAGACTACTCAAAGTGCAAACAATAATGTGAAGAAAAAAGAAATATTTTCTTCTGTTCAGGTTTTAGGTATGCATATAATTTGTATCTGTCTATAAATATATACAGACATATGTAAGTATATATATATTCTTTGGTGAAGAATTGGTGCTTTTGAACTGTGATGTTGAAGATTCTTGTGAGTCCCTTGGGCTGCAAGAAGATCAAACCAGTCCATCTTAAGGGAGATCAGTCCTGGTGTTCATTGGAAGGACTGATGCTGAAGCTGAAACTCCAATACTTTGGCCACCTGATATGAAGAGCTGACTCATTTGAAAAGACCCTGATGCTGGGAAAGATTGAGGGCAGGAAGAGAAGGGGATGACAGAGGATGAGGTGGTTGGATGGCATCACCAACTTGATGGACATGAGTTTGAGTAAGCTCTGGGAGTTGGTGATGTACAGGGAAGCATGGTGTACTGCAGTCCATGGGGTCACAAAGAGTTGCATGTGACTGAGTGACTGAACTGAACTGAACTGAACTGAAGCAAGATATGGCAAGTTTGAACATTGACATCTAAGGAATCAGTGAACTAAAATAAATAGGAATGGTGAATTTAATTCAGATGACCATTATATCTACTACTGTGGCAAGAATCCCATAGAAGAAATGGAGTACCTCTCATAGTCAGCTAAAGAATCCAAAATGTAGTACTTGGGTGCAACCCCAAAAGTGACAGAATGATCTTGGTTCATTTCCAAGACAAACCATTCAACATTATAGCAATCCAAGTCTAGCCCCAAGGACTGATGCCAAAAAAGCTAAAGTTGATCAGTTCTGTGAAGGACTACAATACATTCTAGAGCTAACAACAACAACAGCAACAAAAAAAAGCTATCCTTGTCATCATAGGGGATTGGAACACAAAAGTAGGAAGTGAGGTGATACCCAGAATAACAGCCAAGTTTGGCCTTGGAGTATAAAATGAAGTAGGGCAAAGGCTAGAAGACTTTTGTCAAGAGGCCTGCTGGTCATAGCAAACAACCTTTTCCAGCAAGCCAAAAGATGACTCTACACATGGACATCAACAGATGGTCACTATAGAAACCAGATTGATTATATTCTTTGCAGTCAAAAATGGAGAAATCCTATAAAGTCAACAAAAACAAGACCCGGTGTTGACTGTGGCTCAAATCATGAGCTCCTTACTGTGAAATTCAGGATTAAATTGAACAAAGTAGGGAAAACCACTAGGACATACAAGTATGAGCTAAATCAAATCCCTTATGATTATACAGTGGAGGTGACAAATAGATTCAAGAGATTAGATCTGGTAGACTGCCTGAAAGACTATAGACAGAAATTCATAACATTCTACAGGAAACAGTGACCAAAACCATCTCAAAGGAAAAGAAATGCAAGAAGGCAAAATGGTTGTCTGAGAAATCTTTATAAATAACTGAGGAAAGAAGAGAAGCCAAAGGTGAGGGAGAAAAGGAAAGATATACCCAAGTGACTGTAGAATATCTGAGAATAGCAAGGGGAGATAAGACGACCTTCTTAAATGAACAATGCAAAGAAATAGCAGGAAACAATAAAATAGGAAAGACTAGAGCTCTCTTCAAGAAAATTGGAACTATCAAGGGAACATTTCATGCAAGGGTGGGCAAAATAAAGGACAGAACCTGTAAGGACTTAACAGAAGCAGAAGAGATTAAGAGATGGCAAGAATACACTGAAGAACTATACAAAAAAGTGACTCACATAATCACGATGGTGTGGTAACTCACCTAGAGCCAGATATCCTGGAATGTGAAGTCAAGTGGGCCTTAGGAAGATTTGTGAAAAGTGAAATTGTTAGTCAGTCAGTTGTGTCTCCCTCTTTGCAAACCCATGAACTGTAACACATCAGCCTCCTCTGGCTATGTAATTCTCCAGTCAGGAATACTGGAGTGTGTAGCCTTTCCCTTCTCCAAAGGATCTTCCCAACCAAGGGATCAAACCTGGGTCTCCTGCATTGCAGGCTGATTCTGTACCATCTGAGACACTGGGGAAGACCTTAGGAAGCAATACTAGGAACAAAGCTAGTTTAGGTTACAGAATTTCAGCTGAGCTATTTAAAATCCTAAACAATGATGCTGTGGAAGTGCTGTCCTCAATATGACATAAAATTGGAAAAACTCAGTAGTGGACACAGGGCTGGAAAAGATCGGTGTTCATTTCCATCCCAAAGAAAGGGAATGCCAAAGAATTTTCCAACTACCATACAACTGTACTTATTTCACAGGCTAGCAAGGTTATGCTGAAAATTCTTCAAGTTAGCCTTTAGCAGCATATTAACCAAAAGCTTGAAGATGTACATGCTAGGTTTGGAAGAGTCAGATTAATCAGAGATTAAATTGCCAACATCAGTTGGATCATAGAGAAGGCAAGGGGATTTCAGAAAAAATCTATGTGTACTACACTGACTATGCTATAACCTTTGACTGTGTGTCATGATAAACTGTGGAAAATTCCTAAGAGATGGGAGTATCAGACCACTTTTCTTGTTTCCTGAGAACCCTGTATGTGGATCAAGAAGCAACAGATAGAACTGAACATGAAACAGCTGACTGGTTAAAAATTGGGAAAGGTGTACAAAAAGGCTGTATTTTGTCACCCTGCTTATTTTACTATTTCTGCATAATTATTAATAATTTACTACATAATTATTTCTACATAATTTATATGCAGATTGCCTCATGCAAAATGTCAGGATGGATGAATCACAAGCTGGAATCAAGATTACTGGAAGAAATATTAACAATCTCAAATATGCAGATGAAACTACACTAATGGTAGAAACTGAAGAGGAAGTAGAAACTATGTCTCTTGATGAGGGTGAAATAGGAGGAAGAAATAGGAGAAAAAGCTGGCTTGAAACTCAACATTAAAAAACTAAGATCATGGCATCTGGTCCCATCACTTCACAGCAAATAGAAGAGTTTTAGTGGAAACAGTGACAGTTTTGATTTTCTTGGGCTCCAAAGTCACTGCAGATGGTGACTTCAGCCATAAGATTAAAAGACACTTGCTCTTTGGGAGGAAAGCTATGACAAACATAGACAGTGTATTAAAAAGCAGACACACCAGTTTGCCAACAAAGGTCCATCTAGTCAAAGCTATGTTTTTTCAGTCAGCAATCATGTACAGATGTGAGATTTGGATCACAAAGAAAGCTGAGTGCTGAAGAGTTGATGCTTTCACAGTGTGGTGCTGGAGATGACTCTTGAGAGTTCCTGGAACAGCAAACAAATCAAACCGGTCAGTGCTGAAGGAAATCAACCCTGAATATTCATTGGAAGGGCTGATTCTGAGGCTGAAGCTCCAGTACTTTGGCCACCTGATGTGAAGAGCTGACTCACTGGAAAAGATTCTGATGCTGGAAAGATTGAAGGAAGAATGAGGAGGGCGTGGCAGAAAATGAGACAGTTAGATAGCATCACTGACTCAATGGACATGAATTTGAGCAAACTCCTGGAGATCATGGAGAACAGTGGAGCTGGGCATGCTGAGGCCCATGGGATTACAAAGGTTTGGACATGACTTAGTAACTGAAAAACAGGAAGTAACAAAGCATGGCTACTTTTTGAAATTATGCCAACATTCTTAATTCTTCCTAATGATTCTATCCCTCTTTCTTTTGTATGTCCCAGTTTGAGTCTCAGTTTTGTCAGTGGACACAGTTGAACTACCGTCCAATTGAATCAGGTGTGGTCATGTAACCTAAACCCTGACCAGTCTAAGAACCAAAGTCTAAGAAAGTCTGAGGTCACATGCTTTCACCATTTGTATTTTGTCATAATCAACATGCTATGAAAATTGTTTGAATAGGCATATGTTGGCATTAGTGAATGAAGTCGCTCGGTCGTGTCTGACTCTTTGCAACCCCATGGACTGTAGCCTACCAGGCTCATTTGTCCATGGGATTTTTCAGGCAAGAATACTGGAGTGGGTTGTCATTTCCTTCTCCAGGAGATCTCCCCAACCCAGGGATTGAACCCAGGTCTCCTGCATTGTAGGTAGACGCTTTACCACCCATCTGAGCCACCAGGGAAGTCATTATGTCAGCAGTAATTTTTATTTTTGTTAAGATCTACCAAACACATCAGGAAGGAAGCAAAATCAGGTTTAATTTTTGTTTGTTTGTTTTATATTTGGCATTAAACACTGGCCAATAAGTGAATAAAATTTATAGTCTCTTTTTTCTTTCTTTTAGTAATTATTTTTTAATTGAAGGGTAAATGCTTTATAGAATTGTGTTAGTTTCTGCCAAACATCAACATGAATCAGGAATTCTTGATGTTCATAATCTTTTTAGTTTCTGGAATTATGCTTCACTTTAATTGGCTTTTCTTTGTCTAGACCAGCTGTATAGGATTGGGTTATCTGAAAAGAGAAAACAAATTATTTCAATAACTTTGAAAAATGATTACTCACAAATGGAAAACATTCAGCACTTTGTAATCTAAATATGGGAGTTCCTGGTAACTCAGTGGTAAAGAATCTGCCTGTAAGTGCACGAGATGTGGGTTTGATCTGTGGGTCAGGAAAATATCCTGGACAAAGAGATGGCAACCCACACCAGTACTCTTTTGCCTGGGAAATCCCTTGGACAGAGGAGCCTGGCTGGCAACAGTCCATGGGGTTGCAGAAGAGTTGGAAATAACTTAGAGACTAAATAAGAACAAATAATCTTAATATTGTGGGACACTCCTATGGATGAACAGCGGTAAATTTCTAGTTTATTATATCTATTTTTTTTAAAATTGATTTATATGCAGACTTAAATTTATAAGAAACTGAAAAAGGATTTTTAAATAGACAAGACTAATGTTTGAAAACAAGTCAAATAGCAATAATCTAGTGAATTCTTTTATAGTTAAATCTATATTATTTAACAACAGGAAACCCAAAAAATCACAATTTATTAAGCTGAGAGTGATAAATATCATAGCTTATAATGAAGGTTTTTTCAGTTAATTTAGGTTTGGATATGTTTTGAAACTCACATTTTTTTAGAAACAATCAATTATTCATGTCATTAAATTTAGGGCTTCATGTATTTTAAAATACTATGGTAACTTTAATGTCTCAATAGTAATTTTGAGGAAAAGATTATTGTTAAAGTGCTTAGGCAGCAAGGAGATCAAACCAGTCAATCCTAAAGGAAATCAACTCTGAATATTCATTGGAAGAACTGATGCTGAACCTGAAGCTCCAATACTTTGACCACCTGATGCAAAGAGCCAACTCTTTGGAAAATATCTTGAAGCTGGGAAAGATTGAGGGCAAGAGGAGAAGGGGCCAATAGAGGATGAGTTTGTTGGATGACATTGCTGACTCAATAGACAAGACTTTGAGCAAGCTCCAGGAGATGGTGAAGGACAAGGAAGCCTATTGTGTTGCAGTCCATGGGGTCACAAAGAGTTGGACACTATTTAGCGATTTCTAATGAGGATTAAATATTAACATTAAAAGAAGTAGACAGGATTTTATCTACCAGAGTGCCTACTCACTACCTATTTCTCATGGCAGCAAAGATGCATAATTCTCTTTTTGTTTTTTATGAGGTAAGGAAACAATTTTAACTTTCCTTGGGGAAGTGGAAAGCAGATTTGAAGATTTATAGTGATTATTTCTTAAAGGCCTTCCAGGGTTATGTGCACTTTGCTGCACTCTGCAAGATTTGCTAAGTTTTGTTTCACCTACTGCTTTGCTTCCTCATTTCTCAGGAAGAAGAACTCTATGTTGCAGTATTCCATCATCATCAAGCTTTGTGTCTTTTCTCTGAGTATTTCTTCTTGAATTTTATGAAGTTACCTTATTTTTATTTTTAACTCTTAAGCATCTGGAAGATCAGTGATTAACTAGTCATATGAAAAGAGAATGCAAAAACTCTAAAAGCAGAGATTTGGGGTAGTCAAAAAGTAGAAAAAAATTATTACAATTAATTCAATAATTGTAACAAGTGCTTTGGCCATCTGATGCAAAGGTTATTGGAAAAGGCCCTGATACTGGGAAAGATTGAATGCAGGAGGAGAAGGGGACGACAGAGGATGAGATGGTTGGATGGCATCATTGACTCAATGGACGTGAGTTTGAGAAAGCTTCAGGAGTTGGTGATGGACAGGGAAGCCCGGCATGCTGCAGTCTGTGGAGTCACAAAAAGTGGGACACAACTGAGAGACTGAACTGAACTGGACAAACGCTTAATTAAGACTTACTATGTACAAGGCACTTAATGGGTGCTCTATTAATGTATTTAATTCCCCAAAAAAAATTGTGAGAAAATTTTCTTTCATTTAGTAGACAAGAAAACTGATTTTAAACGCTAAATAGGTCCCAACAGTCACTCTTAAATACTTTTTATACATATAAGTGGTCAATTATATATTCTCTTTGCCTATATAGCTCTTGGAACATGGGAATTTTCATTTAGTATTTGTAAAATAAATACAATAGTTAACAAATTAATAAATTTTAATCAAGTTTAGAAATCAGGAGATAGAAGCTATTGAACTCTATAAATGGAATGCTGATTTTATTATTAATAATAAAATTAAAGGAGAATTCATGAAATATAGGAGAAGTGACCTTAGAATTCAGCCTTTGATGATAAAGTGGGTAGAAAGTGAAAAGTGAAAGTGAAGTCGCTCAGTCGTGTCCGACTCTTTGTGACCCCGTGGACCGTAGCCCACCAGGCTCCTCCGCTTATGGGATTCTCCAGGCAAGAATACTAGAGTGGGTTGCCATTTCCTTCTCCAGGGGATCTTCCCGACCCAGGGATCAAACCCAGGTCTCCCGCATTGCAGGCAGATGCTTTAACCTCTGAGCCACCAGGAAAGCCCAGTAAAGTGGGTAGTACAGAACAATGTGGAAAGGAGACATTAAGTACAATGAAATCAGGAAATTTAGATTAATGAATGTAGAAATGCTTGCTCCTACATTATGGTCACACAAACATGAACTTCTAACAGATTGAAGACTTAAATGCAAAAGCTAAAACTATGAAATGAATGGAAGAAAATATGAGATACACCTTAATGGGAAAAATGGGAGAATATCTTCATGATATAAACATATTTCATAATAAAAATTTTGAAAACAAGCCAAGAGATAATTTGCTGGATTAAATTATATCAAATTTAAGGATTTTAAAATATTTTTTTATGATAATGGTCACTATCTACATATCCATCAAAATTTTCCTAGCCTCTCCTGTAGCTAGATTTGGGAACTGTGTCTTATTTTGGGCAATGGGCTGTATGCCAAGTTAACACGTGTTACTTCTATTAAAACACACTTAGAAAAGAGTATGGTTAAACCATAATTTCTATCTCCTTTTCTCTGTATCAGTGGAGATCATATTTAAAATCGTAGTGCCAACAGATGGAGACCTCTTAGACTCCTAAGTCCCCACTCTGAAAGGACTCTTTTCCTTGCCAGAACTATGACAAACTTTGGATGATATTCTGTGTTAAAACACTTAGATTTTGAAATCATTTGTTCCTATAGTATAGCCTACTCTCTCCTGATGATTATACCCATCAACAAAGGCTAGAAGATGATCTGAAACCAAAAGAAAAAATAAATGTAATATAAAATGAACTCCTAGAAGTCAACAAGAAAGGTATAAGAAATACAATAAAACCAATGAGCAAAGGACAATAATATAAAATTCAAAACACAGAATAATGAAATTCTAATAAATATTTGATTCTAATTCACTAGAAGTTTATCATTGTGAATTTTAAAAATGGTAATGCTGAAGATAAATATTGGATAATAGCAAGTGTTAGGTTGAAGAAATATTGAAAGTTTCATATACTTCTGTTGAGAGTTTAAATAGTTGCAGTCGTTGTAGAAAGTGCTTTTTCAGAACTTAGTAAAATACTATGTGTATAACTTGGGGTCTAGAAATTCCACTCCTGGGCATAGATTCCCACTCAGTCCAGTAACTCCTTCTTGTCTGTTTGTAATAGAAGATTCTCATTCTCTATGGAACAGATTTAAAAAATGTAGCAAATTAAATTATAGAATATTGTTAGTAGATAGAAACAAAGTCTATATATATGTGTGTGTGTGTGTATAACAAAGTCATAAAAAATAATATTGTTTGAGAGATGAAATATTTAGATACAAATATCAATAGCATTTATGTTGACTTTAAAATATGTACAATAGTATATTTAAAGGCATATATCAAATAATGGACATATACCTATGTGGGAGGAAGCAATAGCAGTATTTGAAAGAAAAGATTTTTTTTTCATCAGTGTTTATAGTTTTCTATATATATCTTTTGTTTCTTTAGGTAAAAATTTTCCTAGGTATTTTATTCTTTTCATCACAATGGTGAATGGGATTGTTTCCTAAATTTCTATCTTCTCATTGTTAGTGTATGGGAATGCAAAGGATTTCTGTGTATTAATTTTATATCCTGCAACTTTACTATATTCATTGATAAATGCCAGTAATTTTCTGATGGTGTCTTTAGGGTTTTCCATGTAGAGACTCATGTCATCTTCAAACAGTGAGAGTTTTACTTCTTTTCCAATCTGGATTCCTTTTATTCCTTTTTCTTCTCTGATTGCTGTGGCTAAAACTTCAAAAACTCTGTTGAATAGTAATGGTGAGAGTGGGCACCCTTGTCTTGTTCCTGATTTTAGAGGAAATGCTTTCAATTTATTTTGCCATTGAGGATAATGTTTGCTGTGGGATTATGGCTTTTATTATGTTGAGGTATGTTCCTTCTATGCCTGCTTTCTGGAGAGTTTTTATTATAGTGGGTGTTGAGTTTTGTCAAAGGCTTTCTCTGCATCTATTGAGATAATCATATGGTTTCTATCTTTCAATTTGTTAATGTGGTGTATCACATTATTGATTTGCAAATATTGAAGAATCCTTGCATCCCTGTGATAAAGCCCACTTAGTCACAATGTCGGAGAAGGCAATGGCGACCCAATCTGATACTCTTGCCTGGAAAATCCCATGGATGGAGGAGCCTGGTAGGCTGCAGTCCATGGGATCACTAAGAGTCAGACACGACTGAGCGACTTCACTTTCACTTTTCACTTTTCATTTTCATGCATTGGAGAAGGAAATGGCAACCCACTCCAGTGTTCTTGCCTGGAGAATCCCAGGGATGGGGGAGCCTGGTGGGCTGCCATCTATGGGGTCACACAGAGTCAGACATGACGGAAGCAACTTAGCAGCAGCAGCAGCACCAGTCATAATGTATGATCTTTTTAATATGTTGTTGGATTCTGTTTGCTAGAATTTTGTTCAGGACTTTTGCATCTATGTTCATTAGTGATATTGACCTGTTGTTTTCTTTTTGTTGTGGCATCTTTGTCTGATTCTTGTATTAGGGTGATGGTGGCCTCATAGAATGAATTTGGAAGTTTACCTTCCTCTGCAATTTTCTGGAAGAGGTTGAGGAGGATACGTATTAGCTCTTCTCTAAATGTTTGGTAGAATTCACCTGTGAAGCTATCTGGTCCTGGGCTTTTGTTTGTTGGAAGATTTTTGATTAGCTTCAATTTCTGTGCTTGTGATGGGTCTGATAAGATTTTGTATTTTTTCTGGTCTCAGTTTTGGAAAGTTATACTTTTCTAAGAGTTCATCCATTTCTTCCAAGTTGTCCATTTCATTGGCATATGATTGCTGACTGCTGCTGCTGCTGCTAAGTATCTTCAGTTGTGTCTGACTCTGTGTGACCCCATAGATGGCAGCCCGTCAGGCTTCCCTGTCCCTGGGATTCTCCAGGCAAGAACACTGGAGTGGGTTACCATTTCCTTCTCCAGTGCATGAAAGTGAAAAGTGAAAGTGAAGTCGCTCAATTATGTCCGATCTTAGCGATCCCATGGACTGCAGCCTACCAGGCTCCTCCGTCCACGGGATTTTCTAGGCAAAAGTACTGGAGTGGGGTGCCATTAGTCTCTTATGATCCTTTTTATTTCTGTGTTGTCTGTTGTGATTTCTCCATTATCATTTCTAATTCTGTTGATTTGATTCTTCTGCCCCCCCCCTTTTTTTTTTTGATGAGTCTGGCCAACGGTTTGTCTATCTTATTTATCTTCTCAAAGAACTAGCTTTTAATTTTGTTGATTTTTTGCTATAGTCTCCTTTGTTTCTTTTTCATTAATTTCTGCTCTGATTTTTATGATTTCTTTCCTTCTACTAACTTTGGGGTTTTTCATTTCTTCTTTTACTAGTTGCTTTAGGTGTAAAGTTATTTATTTGATTTTCTCTTGTTTCTTGAGATTAGCTTGTATTTCTATGAACCTTCCTCTTATCACTCCTTTTATTGAATCCCATAGGTTTTGGCTTGTGTTTTTATTTTCATTTGTTTTCATGCATTTTTTTTTATTTCTTCTGTGATCTGTTGGTTATTCAAAAGTGCTTTGTTTAGCCTCCATATGCTTGTATTTTTAATAGTTTTTTCCTGTAGCTGACATCTAATCTTAACACATTGTGATCAGAAAAATTCTTTGAAATGATGTTCATGGATTGGAAGAATCAATATAGTGAAAACGAGTATACTACTCAAAGCAATCTATAGATTCAATGCAATCGCTATCAAGCTACTAACCGTATTTGTCACAGAACTAGAACAAATAATTTCCCAATTTGTATGGAAACACAAAAAACCTCGAATAGCCAAAGCAATCTTGAGAAAGAAGAACAGAACTGGAGGAATCAACCTGCCTGACTTAAGACTATACTACAAAGCTACAGTCATCAAGACAGCATGGTACTGGCACAAAAACAGAAATATACATCAATGGAACAAAATAGAAAGCCCAGAGATAAATCCAAGCACGTATGGACATCTTAACTTTGATGGAGGCAAAAATATACAATGGAGAAAAGACAATCTCTTTAACAAGGGGTGCTGGGAAAACTGGTCAACCACCTATAAAAGAATGAAACTAGAACACTTTCTAACACTATACACAAAAATAAACTCAAAATTGATTAAAGATCTATATGTAAGATGAGGAACTATAAAATTCCTAGAGAAAAGCATAGGTAGAACATTCTCTGACATAAATCATATAAATCCTCTAAGATCCACATTCCAGTGTATGGAAATAAAAGCCAAAATAAACAAAATGAGACTTAATTAAACTTAAAAGCTTTTGCACAATGAGACTGTAAGCAAGGTGAAAAGATAGATTTCAGAGTGGGAGAAAATAATAGCAAATGAAGCAACTGACAAAGAACTAATCTGAAAAATATACAAGCGGGTCATGAAGCTCAATACCAGAAAAATAAATGACTCAATCAAAATATGGCCCAAAGAACTAAAAGACATTTCTCTAAAGAAGACATTCAGATGGCTAACAAACACATGAAAAGATGCTCAACATCACTCTTTATCAGAGAAATGCAAATCAATAGCACAATGAGGTACCATCTCATGCTGGTGAGAATGTCTGCTATCAAAAAGTCTACCACAATGAATGCTGAAGAGGGTGTGGAGAAAAGATAACCCTCTTACACTGTTGGTGGGAATGCAAACTAGTGAAGCCACTATGGAGAACAGTGTGGAGATTCCTTAAATAACTGGAAATAGAACTGCCTTATGACCCAGCAATCCCACTGCTGGGCACACACCGAGGAAACCAGAATTGAAAGAGACACGTGTACCCCAATGTTCACCACAGCACTGTTTATAATAGCCAGGACATGGAAGCAACCTAGATGTCCATCGGCAGATGAATGGAAAGAAAATGTGGTACATATGCTCAATGGAATATTACTCAGCTATTAAAAAGAAAACACTTGAGTCAGTTCTAATGAGGTGGATTAAACTGGAGCCTCTTATACAGAGTGAAATAAGTCAGAAAGAAAAATACCAATAGAGTATATTAATGCATTTATATGGAATCTAGAAAGATGGTAACGACAACCCTATATGCAAGACAGCAAAAGAAACACAGATATAAAAACAGACTTTTGGACTCTGTGGAAGAAGGTGAAGGTGGGATGTTTTGAGAGAATAGCATTGAAACCTGTATATTATCATATGTGAAATATATGACCAGTCCAAGTTTGATGCATAAAACAGGGCCCTCAAAGCCAGTGCACTGGGACAACCCAGAGGGATGGGATGGGAAGGAAGGGGGAGGGGGTTTTGGGATGGAGGGGGGACACATGCACACCCACAGCTGATTCATATCATTGTATGCAAAAACCACCACAATACTGTAAAGTAATTAGCCTCCAATTAAAATTCAGTCCAGTTCAATCGCTCAGTCATGTCTGACTCTTTGCGACCCCATGGACTGCAGCATGCGAGGCTTTCCTGTCCATCACCAACTCCTGGAGCTTACTCAAACTCATGTCCATCGAGTTGATGATACCATCCAACCATCTCATCGTCTGTCGTCCCCTTCTCCCCCTGCCTTCAATCTTTCCCAGCATCAGGGTCTTTTCCAAATGAGTCAGTTCTTCACATCAGGTGGCTAAAGTATTGGAGTTTCAGCTTCAGCATCAGTCATTCTAATGAACATTCAGGACTGATTTCCAATTAAAATAAATTAATTAATTTAAAAAAGAAAAAAAGAAGTTCTTGACTTAGATAAAAATGATAATAAAGTATGAGCTGGAAAACATGATTAACTCAACACTCTGCAAGTGAAGCCAAAGAGAAAAGAGATAAAATAATAAAATACTGGGGAAATGAGAGTTATAATAGGGAGAATTAAGAAATTCCCAACTGTGACCTTCATTGAAACATTTGATTTTTAGGCTTATGAAAATAATATGAAAAAGAATGCTAATGAGTGCAAAATCAGTCAAGAAAATAAGCCCTATTTGACCCAAATTCTTATTCTGATGTCTGAAGCACAAAAAGAAAGTCACTTATTATTCCTTGTAGTTCTATGTTCAATAATTTTATTGAATTAGGCTTCCACATTATGAAAAATCATGAAGAAATATTTCTGTTCTTTGAAGTCTTTCCTCTTTTTTCTTGTAAAATCACAGCACCAAGAGAGAGAAAAACATTTTTAATGCCATACAAGATAAACTGGTATTAAACATAGCTTTCTTTGGCAAGGCTTATTTGTAGTGGATTTTCATATGTTTATTAAAAATGGAAGTACAAATCCTACAGAGTCACCCACACAAAATAAACCAGCTTGCATGATGACATAAGGAAGTACAGTATGAGACAGTACGTGGGTATAATTTTGTTCAGACGTTCAGTAAAACAATCACCACAGGAAGTACAGCTGAAGTTGGAGTCCAAGTTCATAAATCCTCAGGCTTCCTAATGGCATCTAATCATTCAAGTTTCTAAATAGTTTGCATACTAAGTAAAAATAAAGGGACAAGCCCATATTTTATAACCTTTTGTGAATCTAACATTGCTTATGTTTTGCAGTAAATTTGTGACAATTTTATCGACAATGCACAGTAAGATTTGTGACAACAGCCACTGAAAAAAGTTTTTATTCTAAAGATTGCTGATTTTCAAAAGAGCCTTTTGAACGTGAAACTATATATGCTCATTTCTGTTCAGCTCTAGGTCAAGAAAAGGTCATTTTATAGGAGTTATGGTTGATTATATGTTAACATTCACAGAAAACAGACTATGGCTATTTTAGAATCAAAATGACAGCTATATGAAATGATAATGTAGCTATATTGGGAAACATAATTAAACTACCTTGGTGCTTTGAATGATAATTGCAATGAGACTGCTTGGTGAAAATTTGATGATGAGACATGGAAGTTGAAACGTTACTAACTCCAGTCTTATTTAGAAACACAAAATTTAATCCAGTCTGGTGGAAAGTATTTAGTTCTAAGTGTTAAGTGAGAAACCAGTTAAAAATTGTTCTTTCCTCTTAAGTCAGCAAACTGTACTGTGACAAATGCCTTTCTCCAGACTAGAGAAGAGTTTCTTTTTATACAATTGAGCCAACAGCAGGCCAACTTTTTGCCTCACGTATACCACTCTGTTGTAGACATTAGGCAGGAAACCAGAGCCCTGCTGCTAAGCACAGTCTAAAAACGGTCTGAAGACCCCAGAAGACACTCAGGCTGCTTATAGAGAAAGGCCAGGTGGCTCTGGAATCAGAACAGGGTGCTGCCCTTGCTGTGAATTTTTTCATTGACTTAGGATACTGCAAGTTACTTCTGTGGATTTCCTGAAGTTAAACTGCCCTGCATTTCTGGAAGAAGACAACTTGCAAATTGTATGTTGTCAAATCAATGATGTACATTTTAAAATAATTTATTACTTTTAATTTAATACATCTTGCATGCGATGAGATGATTGCTTATTGTTAAGTTTGAAATAGTTTTCTTTATTCTTAACATGTTATGGAAAAACTCAAGTGGACTTTTTGCCTAACACACTAATTCAATATAAATACAAAGATTACAAGAATTGTACTGTAACTCCTTGAATAGATGCTGTTTTATATATTATATATATATATATCTATATCTATCTATATATATATATCTATCATTCCCTTCTCCAGGGGATCTTCCTGACCCAGGAGTTGAACCTGGGTCTCCTGCATTGTAGGTAGATTCTTTACCATCTAAGCCATAAAGCAGGCCCCAGTTTTATAGGGTTTTTTTGGTGCAGGGATATATATGCATGTATGTGTGTGTGTGTGTGTGTGTGTGTACAACTTTAGTTATATAATCTTTTTTCACTGCCATTGCATCAAAGTGGATTATTTTGCTCTAAAGACTTAGATACAACTTGATTTATACTGCATGTTTGTTTAATTTCTCTACCAGTCAAGTTCTGCTTCCATCTCAAGACTCTGATCAGATCAGATCAGATCAGTCACTCAGTCGTGTCCGACTCTTTGCAACCCCATGAATCGCAGCACCCCAGGCCTCCCTGTCCATCACCAACTCCCAGAGTTCACCCATACTCACATCCATCGAGTCAGTGATGCCATCCAGCATCTCATCCTCTGCCGTCCCCTTCTCCTCTTGCCCTCAATCCCTCCCAGCATCAAAGTCTTTTCCAATGAGTCAACTCTCGGCATGAGGTGGCCAAAGTACTGGAGTTTCAGCTTTAGTATCATTCCTTCCAAAGAAATCCCAGGGCTGATCTCCTTCAGAATGGACTGGTTAGATCTCCTTGCAGGCCAAGGGACTCTCAAGAGTCTTCTCCAACACCACAGTTCAAAAGCATCAATTCTTCGGTGCTCAGCCTTCTTCACAGTCCAACTCTCACATCCATACATGACCACAGGAAAAACCATAGCCTTGACTAGACGAATCTTTGTTGGCAAAGTAATGTCTCTGCTTTTGAATATGCTATCTAGGTTGGTCATAACTTTCCTTCCAAGGAGTAAGCATCTTTTAATTTCATGGCTGTAGTCACCATCTGCAGTGATTTTGGAGCCCATAAAAATAAAGTCTGACACTGTTTCCACTGTTTCCCCATCTGTTTCCCATGAAGTGATGGGACCAGATGCCATGATCTTCGTTTTCTGAATGTTGAGCTTTAAGCCAACTTTTTCACTCTCCTCTTTCACTTTCATCAAGAGGATTTTAATTCCTCTTCACTTTCTGCCATAAGGGTGGTGTCATCTGCATATCTGAGGTTATTGATATTTCTCCCAGCAATCTTGATTCCAGCTTGTGTTTCTTCCAGTCCAGCGTTTCTCATGATGTACTCTGCATATAAGTTAAATAAACAGGGTGACGATATACAGCCTTGATGAACTCCTTTTCCTATTTAAAGACTCTGATAATCTATATAAAGTGGATCGTATCTCTTTCTTCCACAGCTATCATCTTTCTTGACCATTTTCTACTCTTGCTATTTCTTTTTTAAAGAACTTCTCTATTTCCCAACATCACTGATATAATTTTCTATTATATAATGAACTGCTTTCTTTCTTGGTACCTTATAATGAACATTAGTTTGCTACTGTATTTTATTACCTTTTTTTTCATTATCTCCGTTCACCCCTCTTAATTTAATTCTATATCTCAAAAAGAATTCTATTTTCATATCAGTTTTTTGTCTATTTAATATGTTTTTGTTATTTTATTATACTGAAGATATATCATATGTATTGAAAACATTCTTTTGTTTTCTGTAGAAATCATTTATATATGTATAACTTCTTCTGCAACTTAAGGTCAATAATTTACTTTTTGCCGTGGTTGTCACCTAACTAAAACTTTCTCCCTCGTTATTCATCCTTGAAAGAAAGATGGTCTATGCTGCTTAATGTTTCTCACCAACAGGTATGTGTAATCCCTTTGAACCATATCACAATCACAAGAAATACCTTTGTACATATTTTTGTCTAGGAGATAAATGTCAATGTAGTTCTCCTGGTATAGCCAGACATTTCCTTTTGTTACCAATTCCCAGTCCTTGGAGTTTAAGGAAATGAATTTTTGTGTAGGTTATTTGCAATAAGTTATAGTTATCCCTAGTGGCTCAGATGGTAAAGAATCAGCCTGCAATGCAGGAGACCTGGGTTCGCTCCCTGGGTCAGGAAGATCCCCTGGGGAAGGGAATGGCTACTCACTCCAGTATTCTTACATAAAGAATTCCGCAGACAGAGGAGCCTGGCAAGCTATAGGCCCTGTGGTCACAAAGAGTTGGACACGACTAAGTGAATAACACTTTCACCTTCATAGTTCTTTAGAAATAATGCATTAAATAATACATTAATTCCCAGAGTATACACTATTGCAACTCTTTTTGTAAACCTCTGCTTAACTTTACATCAAAGACATTTTCTTTTTACTATGGATGTATCACTGAATTTTCAGGAAAGGATAAAGAATCTCAAAGTTTTTATTTTTAATTCTAAGATTTATCATTGGAAATTTTTAATATAATAGGACATTTAAGTTTTTAAATTGGTATTGATTCTCTCATAGTCAGTCTCAAAAATTAAAGGAGGGGCTACATTGTCAGTTAAGGCCTGATGTCATAAAATGTGACCGACATAAGATTTCACTCATCCTTGAAGTTTCCCAAAGTCATTCTTTGAATTTAAACAATGGATAGTTTTTTGTCTAAGAAAAACAACATTATTAAATTATCTTCAGTAATTGAAAAGGAAGACTATCTGAGTTGCAGGAAGTCCAGAGTAAAATAAAATCATATGAAGTAAACTAAACTTATCTTATAAATACCATATGTGTAGACTCTAACGATGGCTTTTGTTGATTTAGTATGAAAGTAATAGAATAGGAGCTTGAATCATTGTCTGAAACAGAAAAAGTCTGAAACACTTTTCAGAATTAGCTTTTTATTTTTTAATCCTACACTTCACTTAAAAAGCACTCCCATTATTTTTTAAATGGTAACATAGTTGGAATAATAAGAGATCTGACCAAGTTTTTGTTGTTGCTGTTGGATCGTTGTTTGGAAGCTCGTGGAAAATCCCTTTACCTCTCTGCCAGACTTTAGATTTCTGTCCTTGGTATATTCCTGCAACAATATCGACCAATGGCAATAGTTACTGTGAAACTTGGAAAGAGTTGTCTTTCACATGTGTGGAAGTTAATGAATCATATTATCTCCAGAGTAGGGATACTAAACATTGAGACTCTGGAGGTAAATTTATTTTATATTTTGAATTTTGAACACTTTCAGTGTCTACATTAATTATCTGTTTGTATGGTCAACCCCTAAGATAATTAAGAAAGGTAATAAATTTATCTCTGAAGCCCTTTCTTAACTCTTTCTGAACTTTTTCTTTTTTTGTTGTTATAGCCATATTCCAGGTATTTGGTAATTTCCACTTCTCTAATCTCTCTGTCAGAAGAGAATATGTAACAATTAAGTAAATATTAGCATCACAGTGTGAATTTTTTCAGTGATAAATTCCCTACAACCATTCTCTGGAGTTCTTTGTGAGAGTTATGAGAATTCTATATGTCCTATAGGGGAGAAGGTGAAATAAAGCAGACCTGGGTCAAGATTTAACATTTTATTTTTATAGGATGAAATTTAAAAACTACTTCAGTTTTTCCATCCTCAATTTTTAGATTAATGATTTCTGTAATTAATATCATAAAAATTGTGATGAAACCATATAAGGGAAGTAATTTATTACTTAATAAGCACTCAAAATACATATTTATGTATAAATGATGTGTAAATGTAGAGCTAGGAAACCTGAAAAAAGAATATTTGAACATATTGGTAATTATAAAACCTGCTTATGTGTAGTGTCATTCTCACTTTTAAAGACTGTGAATCCTAAGCAATTATTTTAGGAAAAAGGATCTTTCCATGCTCTTGCTAGTCACAAAATAAAAACTTGTATCACCTTGGAAGTATTTGGAAAGTGATTTCTTCTTTTTCTTTAATTTACTCTTCCCATTGAAAATAAGTGACAGAGATTTATTTATTCAGATAAGTTATGGTGGTGCTTTTTCTTAATTAACTAGATATAATAAAACAATGACACCACCATATTACAAGTCTTTCATGAGTAAATAGATTCCGGATTGGACAAGGTCAGTACTTTTAAAATATTTCAGTTGCAAATTATTTTTTTAATATAAAATGTTATGTGCAAACACCCTATATAAAACAGATAAGAAAATGGCTGGATAGTTCGGGGTGTGAGGAGAGATGAGCATATCACTGCACTGAGAGGGTTTCAGATTGTGCATTGCAGCTTTTAAGAAACTTCCACTTTATAGTATCAAATAAAGGAATGCACAGTTATTAAATAAAATTCCTCTCTTTTCCAAGTATGTACTGTCTGAGGCTGGATTATATGGAAATATAGTTGCTGCTATTCAGTTGCTCAACCGTGCCCAACTCTTTGTGATTGCATGGACTGCAGGGCACCAGGCATCCCCATCCAGCACCAACTCCCAAAGCCTACTCAAGCTCATGTCCATCGAGTCACTGATGCCATCCAACCATGTCATCCTCTGTTGTCCCCTTTCTCCTCCCACCTTCAATCTTTCCCAGCATCATGGTCTTTTCCAGTAAGTCAGCTCTTCTCATCAGATGGCCAAAGTATTGGAGCTTCAGTTTCAAGATCAGTACTTTCTGTGAATATTCAGGGTGGATTTCCTGTAGGACTGACTTGTTTGATCTCCTTGAAGTCCAAGGGACTCTCAAGAATCTTCTCCAACACTGCACTTTGAAAGCATTGGTTCTTTGGTGCTTAGCGTTTTTTCTCGTCCAGCTTTCACATCCATAAATGACTACTGGAAAAACCGTAACTTTGACTAGATGGACCTTTGCAACAAATAATGTCTCTGCTTTTCAATAAACTGTCCAGGTTTGTCATAGCTTTTCTTTCAAGGAGCAAGTGTGTTTTAAATTCATGGTTGAACTCAACAGCCACAGTGATTTTGGAGCCAAAGAAAATTAAGTCTGTCCCTGTTTCCATTTTTTCCTCATCTATTTGCCACAAAATGATGGGACCTGATGTCATGATCTTTGTTTTTTGGATGTTGAGTTTAAAGCCAACTTTTTCACTCTCCTCTTTCACTTTCATTAAGAGGCTCTTTAATTCCTCCTTGCTTTATACCATAAGGATGGTGTCACCTGCATATCTGGGGTTATTAATATTTCTTGATTGCAGTGTAGATTCATCCCACCCAGCATTTTGTATAATGTACTCTGCTGCTGCTGCTGCTGCTGTCACTTCAGTCGTGTCCGACTCTGTTCGACCCCATAGACGGCAGCCCACCAGGCTCCCCCGTCCCTGGATTCTCAAGGCAAGAACACTGGAGTGGCTTGCCATTTCCTCCTCCAATGCATGAAAGTGAAAAATGAAAGTGAAGTCACTCAGTCGTGTCCGACTCTTAGCGACCCCATGGACTGTAGCCCACCAGGCTCCTCCATCCATGGGATTTTCCAGGCAAGAGTACTGGAGTGGGGTGCCATTGCCTTCTCCAATGTACTCTGCATATATGTTAAATAAGCAGAGAAATACACAGTCTTGACATACTCCTTTCCAATTTTGAACCAGTCTGTTGTTCCATGTCTGATTCTGACTGTTGCTTCTTGACCTGCATACAGGTTTCTAAGGAGACAGGTGAAGTGGTCTAGTATTCTCATCTCTTTAAAAATTTTCCACAGTTTGTTGTGATCCACACAGTCAAAGGCTTTGGCATAGTTAATGAAACAGAATTAAATGTTTTTCTGGAGTTCTCTTGCTTTTTCTATTATCCAACAGATGTTGGCAATTTTATCTCTGGTTCCTCTAGCCTTTTCTAAATCCAGCTTGTACATCTGGAAGTTTTCAGTTCACATACTGTTGAAACTCACCTTGGAGGATATTGAGCATTACTTTGTTAGCATGTGAGATGAGTACAATTGTGCAGTAGTTTGAACATTCTCTGGCATTGCCCTTCTTTGGGACTGGAATGAAAACTGACTTTTTCCTGCCCTCTGGCCACTGCCGCATTTTCCAAATTTGCTGGCATATTGAGTGCAGCACTTTCACAGCACCATCTTTTAGGATTTGAAATAGCTCAGCTAGAAATACATCACCTAGCTTTTTTTGTAGTGATGCTTCCTATGGGATCTTCCTGTGGATGCTTGAGCTCTGGGAGTTGGTGATGGACCAGGAATCCTGGCCTGCTGCAGTCCATGGGGTCAAAGAGTTGGACATGACTGAGCTACTGAAATGAACTGATGCTTCCTTAGGCCCACTTGAAGTGGGCCTAAGCCAGAATGTCTGGCCCTAGGTGAGTGGTCACACCATTGTGGTTTTCCAAAACATTAAGATCTATTTTTGTACAGTTCTTCTGTGTATTCCTGCCACCTCTTCTTAATCTCTTCTGTTTTTTTAGGTACACATTGTTCCTGGCCTTTCTCGTACCTATGTTTGCATGAAATGTTCCCTTGGTATCTCTAATTTTCTTGATGAGATTTTCTAGTCTTTCCCATTCTATTGTTTTCCTGTATTTCTTTGCATTGTTCACTTAAAAATGCTTCCTTATCTCTCTTTGCTATTCTTTGGAACTCTACATTCAGATGACTATATCTTTCCTTTTCCTCTTTGCCTTTCATTTCTCTTCTTTTCTCAGCTATTTGTAAGGCCTCCTCAGCAATCATTTGCCTTTCTTTTTCTCGGCAGTGGTTTTGATCCCTGCCTCCTGTACAATGTTATGAACCTCCATCCATAGTTCTTCCAGCACTCTGTCTATCAGGTCTAATCCCTTGAATCTATTCATTACCTCAACCATATAATCATAAGGGACTTGATTCAGGTCATACCTGAATGACCTAGTGGTTTTCCTTACGTTCTTCAATTTAAGCCTGAATTTAAGTCTCTTTTGCCTGGCAAAGCAATAAAAGCTATTCTTTTCTACTTCACCAGGAACTCTGTCTGTGCATTTCTCTTTGGCAACAGTGAGCAAAGACATTTCAGCAGCACCATTTGCAACCATTCTAGCAGCATTCACAACGGCTGCTACACAGTTCCGTGCTGGTGTCAGATTGTTCGCTATGTCTACAGTGACTAGTGTTTCCTGCAGTGAAGACTAAGTAGCATCCAGCGAGGGCTATTACCGTTCACCCAACTGATGCAGGAGCCACCCCGGCAGCTGTGATGCCCCCCTTTAAGTCCTGACACCTGTGAAACCTTTTCAACTCCCTTAAGTTATGGATTCCCGCTTTACTTCAGGGACGTCAGTATTTGTGTCTTTTTAACTGGTGAGGCAGAGGGATGGTTAGTCCCCATTGTTACTGTTCAGTCCCTAAGCCATGTCTGACTTTGTGACCCCGTGGACTGCAGCACACCAGGCTTCCGTGTCCTTCACTACCTCCTAAGGTTTGCTCAAACTCATGCCCATGGAGTCAGTGAAGCCATCTAACCATCTCATCCTCTTCCACCCTCTTCTACTCTTTCCTCAACTTTTCTCAGCATCATGGTCTTTTTTTCAGTGACTTGGCTTTTCACATTGGGTGGCCAAGTATTGGAGCTTCAGCTTCAGCATCAGTCCTTCCAATGAATATTCAGGATTGATTTCCTTTAGGATTGACTGGTTTGATCCCCTTGATATCTAAGGGAATCTCAAGAGTCTTCTCCAGCACCGCAATTCAAGAGCATCAGTTTTTCAGAGCTCAGTCTTCTTTGTGTTACAGCTCTCACTTCTGTACATGACTACCAGAGTAACCATAGCTTTGATGATATAGACTTTTTTCGACAAAGTGATGTCTCTACTTTTTAACATTTGTTATTAAAATCATATTTGTTATTGTTTTTATTAAAAAGTATCTTTCTTGGTGGCACAGATGGTAAAGAATCTGCCTGTAATGTGGGAGATCTGCATTCAGTCCCTGGGTCAGGAAGATCCCTTGGAGAAGGGAGTGGCTACCCACTCCAGTATTCTTGCCTGGAGTGGTCCACAGACAGAGGAGCCTGGTGGACTACAGTCCGTGGGGTCAAAGAGTCAGACAAGACTGAGTGACTAACACTAACACTTTCCACCTGGAGGCTCCATTATCTCCCGGCCTCGTGTACAGAGCTCCCCGTTCCCTTCCCAGGTTCTATCCCTAGACCCCCTCCAATCTCATTTTTTGTGAATAGATTATTAAGAAAAAAATTGCCTTCTAGATTATGCCAGACAGAGGAGATCTGGCTCTGGATTGGTTAGTTTGCATATCAAAGCCATACTGTGGGCCGAGTCCTCTGCTATCTCTAAGAACTGGCTAGCGCCTGGAAGGCAGTCTCTTCCCTGCCAGAAATATTTTTTAACATGTCAAAACATCACAGTACACAAAAAATTAAAATATACACCGTACTGTTACTGAAAGGTGTGTGCAGTCTGGCTGCTTGCTGCTCAAAAGCAAATAACCAGGCCAGGTTGGTTCAAGGGAAAGTTTGGTTTATTTCAGATGCTGACAACTGGTGGTGGGAGTGGGTGAACATCTGTCCAAAGATCAACTTCTCCCCTCTGGCAACAAGTGGGGCAAGACCTTTTATAGACAGAAGGTGTAGGTGATAGAATTCCAGCTGAGCTATTTCAAATCCTAAAAGTTGATGCTGTTAAAGTCCTGCACTGAATATGCCAGCAAATTTGGAAAATTCAGCAGTAGCCACAGGACTGGAAAAATGAAAAAAATGAAAAGTTTTCATTCCAATCCCAAAGAAGGGCAATGCCAAAGAATGTTCAAACTACCAAAAAACTGCACTCATTTCCCATGCTAGGCTTCAACAGTACGTGAACCGAGAACTTCCAGATGTACAAACTGTATTTAGAAAAGGTAAGAGGAACCAGAGATCAAATTGCCAACATTCACTGGATCATAGAAAAAGAAGGGAATTCCAGAAAAACATGTACTTCTGCTTCTTTAACTACACTAAAGCCTCTGACTGTGTGAATCACAACAAACTGTGGAAAATTCTAAAAGAGATGAGAATACAGACCATCTTACCTGTTTCCTGAGAAACTTGTATGCGGGTCAAGAAGCAACAGTTAGAACTTTACATGGAGCAACTGACTGGATCTAAATTGAAAAAGGAGAACAACAAAGCTGTTTGTTGTCCCCCTGTTTATTAAACTTATATACAGAACACATAAGGCTGTTTACTGTCACTCTGTTTATTAAAGTCATATGCAGAGCACATCATGTGAAATGCCAAGCTGGATGAGTTACAAGCTGGAACAAGATTGCTAGGAGAAACACCAACAAGCTCAGATATGCAGATGGTACCACCCTAAGGGAGGAAACAGAGGAACCTAAAGAGCCTCTTGATGAGGATGAAAGAGGAAAGTGGAAAAGTTGAGCTTAAAGCTCAACATTAACAAAACTAAGATCATGGCATCTGGCCCCATCACTTCACGGCAAATAGAAGGGGAAAAGGTGGAAGCAGTGACAGATTTCCTCTTCTTGGGGTCTAAAATCACTTAGATGGCAACTGCAGCTGTGGCATTAGAAGACAATTGCTTCTTGGCAGGAAAGCTATGACAAGCCTAGACAGTGTATTAAAAAAGGAAAGACATCACTTTATCAACAAGTTCCACACAGTCAAGGTGATGGTCTTTCTAGTAGTTATATACAGATATGAGAATTGCACCATAAAGAAGGCTGAATGCCGAAAAAATTGATGCTATTGAATTATGGTGCTGGAGAAGACTCTTGAGAGTCCCTAGGACTGCAAGGAGATCAAACCGGTCAATCCTAAAGGAAATCAGTTCTGAATACTCATTGGAAGGACTGATGCTGAACCTGAAACTCCAATACTTTGGCCACTTGATCCTAACAGCCAACTCACTGGAAGACCCTGAAGATGGGAAAGACTGAAAGAGGAAAGAGAAGTAGATGACAGAGGATGAGATAGTTGGATGGCATCACCAATTCAATGGACACGAACTTGGGCATACTTCAAGAGATGGTGAATGACAGGGAGGAAGCCTGGTATGATGCAGTCCGTTGGGTCGCAAAGAGTCAGACACAACTCAGTGACTGAACATCAACAACAACTGTATATGTTTAAAATGTAGATCTTAATGATTTAACTTATGTACATCATTAAGTCATTGCTACTGCAGTTTTAGTGAACATCTATTATTTCATACAGATTCAAAATTAAAGAAATAGAAAAATATTTTTTCATTGTGATGAAAACTCAGAATTTACTTTCTTAACTTTCATATATAATTTATAGCAGTGCTAATTATGTTAATCATGTGTATGTGTGTGTGTGTGTTATGGTCTAAAGTATATCTCATCCAAAATTCATATGTTGAAACTCTTATAATTAGAACCTCAGAATGTGACTAATTTTGAGAAGAAGCCTGTTATACTGGAATGTTATACTGGAGCTAGTCCAATTTTACTGGTGTCCTTATAACAAGAGGAGATTTGGAAATGCATAGTGAAACATCGGATGCTCATGAATAGAAAAAAGACCATGTGAAGTTATAGGGATAAGGTAGCCATCTGTAAGCCAAGGAGAGAGATCTTAGGAGAATCAAAACCTGCCAACACCTTGATCTTGGACATCTCGTCTCTAGGTCTTCTCAAGTAGATTTATAATTAATGGGTGAAAATTTCATCATGGAGTACAAAAGAGTAATAGCTGTATGAAAGCATGGATTAAAATTTCATTTTCTCCTAACTGTGTTTCAATTTTTGTCATTTTATGATTTTTATGGAAATTTAATTTGTAAATGTGCTTTGTGATTCCCATGCTAAAATTCAATAAATGGCTTGTTGAAGCACATATCACGAGAGTATATAGTAGAAATGTCTACTAAAAGTAGAAAGAAGCATCTTAAAAAGTTCACATACTCAACATTACATATTTGCAAAACTTCACACTTAACAGTCCATCTACAATTATCTGCACCATAGTGAAATTCATGTATTCATTTTGGATATTTCTTGATGGAAAAAATAAAAGGAAAAATCAATACTTTGAAAAAAAAAAGTAGATACAACTGTAAATACTATGGAAACATTTTTGGAGGACCTAGTTAAAGAAAATCCTAAAGTCTCAAGTAATCTGGAATTTTCCAAATTTCATTGAACTATTAAATAAAGAATGCTAGAAATCCTTACATAGTAATTCTTTATTGTCTCTCTTACATGGAAAACAGAATGATTTCATTTCATGTTGTAGAGAGAAATTTTCAACAGGTAAGATTTCAAATACAGTTATAACAGGATAGATAGGAGTTAAGCAACACAAAATGAAAATTGCTTGTGTTACCATTATAAAAAAACAAGTTAATTACTTATAGGACACGTCCTCTTAAAAACAGGCACACACTAAAGTGTGTTTTCATATTTTAGGATATTGATTGGAATGTATTTAATGTCAATAAATATAAGCAGTTGAAGCGCTTAGTTGACTCAGAGCCTGTTTCCTAGAGGCAGAGTTCAAAACTATAGTTAGAAGTCTCTTCAGTCTTTCTTGTATGCAGCCCACTGATGAAGAGTAAGTTTTGGAACTTAGGGACATAGCCCATTATATTAATTTTTCCATCCTCTGATGTTGTTTCTTCTTCTTATATATTGCTGTCTCCATATATTAATAATAAAGACAATCTCAGTACCATCAAAATCCTTGCTATCACTTACATAACTTTTATTACTCAGTATTCAGAAAGAGGAAATTACATTTTATCATATTTAATCTAAACTGGTAATAAAACCAAAGCATGTAAATTACAACACTATGTGAATTTTTATGACCTTGATTTGGGTTAAAATATTTATCTTGATGAAAGTGAAAGTGGAGAGTGAAAAAGTTGGCTTAAAGCTCAACATTCAGAAAATGAAGACCATGGCGTCCGGTCCCATCACTTCATGGGAAATAGATGGGGAAACAGTGGAAATAGTGTCAGACTTTACTTTTCTGGGCTCCAAAATCACTGCAGATGGTGACTGCAGCCATGAAATTAAAAGACGCTTACTCCTTGGAAGGAAAGTTATGACCAACCTAGATAGCATATTCAAAAGCAGAGACATTACTTTGCCAGCAAAGGTCCGTCTAGTCAAGGCTATGGTTTTTCCAGTGGTCATGTATGGATGTGAGAGTTGGACTGTGTAGAAGGCTGAGCACCGAAGAATTGATGCTTTTGAACTGTGGTGTTGGAGAAGACTCTTGAGAGTCCCTTGGACTGCAAGGAAATCCAACCGGTCCATTCTGAAGGAGATCAGCCCTGGGATTTCTTTGAAAGGAATGATGCTAAAGCTCAAACTCCAGTACTTTGGCCACCTCATGTGAAGAGTTGACTCATTGGAAAAGACTCTGATGCTGGGAGGGATTGGAGGCAAGAGGAGAAGGGGACGGCAGAGGATGAGATGGCCGGATGGCATCACTGGCTCGATGGACATGAGTCTGAGTGAACTCCGGGAGTTTGGAGATGAACAGGGAGGCCTGGCGTGCTGTGATTCATGGGGTCCGCAAAGAGTCGGACACGACTGAGCGACTGATCTGATCTGATCTCTAATGTACCATAATGTTTCATTAGCTAAACATTCATTAGCTTCCCTCTTAAAAACAGGCCTCTCCTTTCTTCATCATTTCTTTTTCCATCAACAAAAAGAAAGTCTGGAATGGTTTAATGTTCTTCTGGTTCCACACTGCTTATCAACTACCATTCTGTTCACAAAATTTCAAGTACTCCCTCTTTATATCCTTGTCACCATTATCTATTAACTTTAGAGTCACAACTTGATATTTTACATAGATTATCATACTTGACTCACTTTCTTATCAACTTCATAGGCTACCATCATCAGAATACCCATATGCACTACCATCGCCATTGCAGCCAGCCATATGCTTAGATCCTGTCGTTTAATGTGCTTTTTAAATCATTTCCCTACTTTGGAAGAATTTTCATATGACTGCAAACTGGATGAAGGCTTTCACACTATTTTCCACATATTGAAATTTGAAATTTCTCTCATCAGATCATCCTTCTTTTACCCTCTTTTCAATCACTGCATTGAATTCAGTCTTCAAAGCCGTTCATTACATCTTCTTAAGTATCGCCATCTTCTAGTTACATTAAGCTTTCATTTGCTTTATTTCAGATATTTTAGAGAATATCCTCAACAGAATCTCATATCCCAATTCCTTCAACTATACTTGCTTTTGTCAGCTTCTAACTGTAGTTCTAACCAATGGTCTATTTGCATTATCTGGATAAAATTACATAATCTGCAAAACCTGATAGTTTTTAACCTGAAATAAACCCTCAACTGCTGCTTAGTTGTCCTTTCACTAATTCCTAGTTGGTTAAATTTTCTGTTTTGCTATGTGGCTAGTCTCAGCCACTTCCTTTCACTCAGTGAAGCAAAATGAAACCAAAAAAAAAAAAAACAAACAAACCTGTGCCATTAAAAAATGAACATATTTGCGACTTGCTCAAACACAACTATAGGTTCAGTATTCCTAGCAAATTTCTCCACAGTCTCAGAAAAAACATGTGCTCCAGTCCCAGCCAAGGCAATCATGTTCATTTGTACCGCTGCCCAGAAGCCCTACCACTTTATCTGAAGCTCACAACCTCGTTATCCTTTCCTGTTTTCCACCATCACCACTTGTCCCTCTCAGTAATCCTAAAAAAATTTAAAAATATTCCCTGTCCAAAAGAAGATATGAATTTTTAAAAGTCTCCTTTACCTGGGAATAAAGTAAAGAAACATGGCAAATCCTACATCAGCCATGAGACCAAGTTCAGAATCAACTGTCATAAACCACACTGACAGTACCATGTAACACTGATATGATGGAATGAAAATGACAGTTTTACTCTGTGATCTACATTCCCTTAAAGCACAGTCCCAGTCTAATTTTGAGAAACTCTGCTCCTCATACTGCAAGTTCATCTTAAACAATAAAAGTCAGAGAAATTATCACACTAAAAGAAGGCTAAAGAGATATAAGAACTAAATATGATGTAGTACCCTACACGAAACCCTGGAAGAGAAAAAAAAGTTAGGTAAAATAAGCAAACGTGTGTGTGTGTGTGTATGTGTGTGTGTGTGTGTGCACGCGTGCTCTGTTGCTTAGTCGGGTCTCTTTGTAACTCCGTGGACTGTAACTCACTAGGTTCCTCTGTCCATGGAACTTGCTCCAGGACATCTTGGCAACCTAGGGATTCAACCAGTGTTTCTTGAATGTCCTGTATTGACAACTGGATTCTTTACCAATACGCTACCTGGGAAGCTCAAACAAACCTTCTCCAAGGGATCTTCCTGACCGAAGAACTGAACACACATCTCCTGCATTGGCAAGTGGATTCTTTACTCATGAACCACCAGAGAAGCCCCAAATACCACCTCCAACACACGCAAACACACAGGTTAATCTTTTATTAATATATTGCTATGGCAATTACTCACAGTTGATGAATGAATAATGACATATTTTGTTAAATAGAATTTAAAGTTTATTTAAGGAAACCTGAATAAACTAAAAATTCTATTTAATAAAAATGTATCAATATTAGTTCTTCAAATATAAGTAAGAAATGTAAGGAGAAAGGAAAGATACACCCAAATGAATGAAGAGCTACAGAGAAAAGCAAGGAGAGATAAGAAAGTCTTCTTAAGTGAACAATGCAAAGACAGAGGAAAACAATAGATTGGGAAAGGCTAGTATCACTTCAAGAAAATTGGAGATATCAAAGGACTATTTCCTGCAAAGATGGGGTCAATAAAAGAGAGAAATGTCAAGGACCTACCAGAAGCAGAAGAGATTAAGAAGAGGTGGCAAGAATACATAGACGAGTGTACAAAAAAGATCTTAATAACCCAGATAATCACGACAGTGTCATCACTCAGCTAGAGCCAGACATCCTGGAGTAAGAAGTCAAGTGGGCCTTAGGAAGCATGACTACAACAAAGTTAGTGGAAGTGATGGAATTCCAGTAGAGGTATTTCAAATCCTAAAAAATGGAAGTGCTACACTCAATATGCCAGCAAATTTGGAAAACTCAGCAGTGACCACAGGACTGGAAAAGGTCAGTTTTCATTTCAATCCCAAAGACAGGCAATGCCAAAGAATGTTCCCTGGTGGCTCAGATGGTAAAGAATCTGCCTGCAGTGCAGGAGACCTGGGTTTAATCCCTGGGTCAGAAAGAACCCCTAGAGAAGGGAATGGCAACCCACTCCAGTATTCTTGCCTGGAGAATTCCATGGACGGAGGAGCCTGGTGGGCTGCAGTCCATGGACTTGCAAAGAGTAGGACATGACTGAGCAAGTGACACACATACACAAAGAATGTTCAAACCACAGTACAATGGCACTTATTTCACATGCTAGCAAGATGATTCTCAAAATCCAAGAGAGGTTTCAGTAGTATGTGAACTGAGAACTTCCAGATGTACAAAATGGATTTAGAAAGGGCAGAGGAACCAGATATCAAATTGCCAACATCCGTCGGATCACAGAAAAAGCATGAGGATTCCAAAAAACCATCGCCATCTGCTTCATTGACGACACTAAAACCTTTGACTGTGTGGATCACAACAAACTGTGGAAAATTCTTAAAGAGATGAGAATACTAGACTGCTTTACCTGTCTCCTGAGAAACCTGTGTGCAGGTCAAGAAGCAACAGCTAGAATCATGGAATGACAGACTGGTTCAAAATTGGGAAAGGAGTACGTCAAGGCTGTATATTGTTACCCTGTTTATTTAACTTATATTTAGCGTACATTATGTGAAATGCCGGGCTGGATATTTCACAGGCTGAAATCAAGGTTGCTGAGAGAAATATCAACAAACTCAGACGTTCAGATGATAACCCTTTACTGGCAGAAAGCAAAAAAGAACTAAAGAGCCTCTTGATGAAGGTTAAAGATGAGAGTGAAAAAGCTGGATTAAAACTCTACCTTTAAAAAACCATGATCATGACATCCAGTCCCATCACTCCATGGCAAATAGATGGAAAAAAGTGGAAACAGTGACAAATTTTATTTTCTTAGGCTTCAAAATCACTGCAGACAGTGACTGCAACAATGAAATTCCAATACACTTGCTTCTTGGTAGAAAAGCTGTGACAAACCTTGCTGCTGCTGCTGCTAAGTCGCTTCAGTCGTGTCTGACTCTGTGTGACCCCATAGACAGCAGCCCACCAGGCTCCCCTGTCCCTGGGATTCTCCAGGCAAGAACACTGGAGTGGGTTGCCATTTCCTTCTCCAGTGCATGAAAGTGAAAAGTGAAAGTGAAGTCGCTCAGTCGTGTCCGACTCTTCATGACCCCATGGACTTCAGCCTACCAGGCTCCTCCATCCATGGGATTTTCCAGGCAGGAGTCCTGGAGTTGGGTGCCATTGCCTTCTCTGATGACAAACCTTGATAGAGTACTAAAAAACAAAGACATCACTTTGCCGACAAAGGTCCATATAGTCAAAGCTATGGCTTTTCCAGTAAGTCATGAATGGATGTGAGAGCTGGACCACAAAGAAGGTGGAGTGCTGAAGAATTGATGCTTTTGAACTGTGGTGCTGGAAGACTCTTGAAGGTTCCTTGCAATGAGAAGAGATCAAACCAGTCTATCCTAAAGGAAATCAACCCTGAATACTAATTGAAAGAACTGATGCTAAAGCTGGACCTCCAATACTTTAGCCACTGGTTGAAGATTCAACTCATTGGAAAAGACCCTGATGCTGGAAAAGACTGAGAACATGATGAAAAGGGAGAAAAGGAGGATGAGATGGTTGCATGGCATCACCAACTCAATGGACATGAGTTTGAATGACCTCTAGGAGACAATGAAGGACAGGGAATCCTGGCATGCTGAGGTTCATGGGGTCTCAAAGAGTCAGACACAACTTATGGACTGAACAAAAACAAAGGAGTTTACAGGGCTTCCCTGTAGCTCAGCGGTAAAGAATCCTCCTGCCAATGCAGGAGGTGTGTGTTTGATCCCTGGGTCAGGAAGATCCCCTGGAGAAAGGAATGGCAACCCACTGCAGTATTCTCACCCGGGAAATCCCATGGACAAAGGAACCTGGTGGGCTATAGCCCCTGGTGTCACAAAGGAATCTGCCATGACAGGGATTAAACAGCAGCAGCAGAAGATAGATGGGAAATTCCTGTACTACCTGTATATTTTTCACTGTTGTAAATATGAAACTGTGCTATAAAAATCAAATCTATTAAAACAAGAAAAGCCAATCAGGAGTTAGGTCACTGGAGATGATACAATCACCTGTGTTAATAGTAAAGCTCATATTTACATTTGCAATTACACCTTAATTGAATACCCATTATGTATCTCCTGACTCTAACCTGCAGAATTTCTCAGAATAATGAACAAACTGATGATTACCATGAACAAAATCGAGGCTTCTCCATGTTGAGATACCTGTGTAAATCTTACAGCATGAAAGGACACAATTGAGCAAACCAGAATTGCTTACTCTCTCTGGACAGCTGGCTCAAGAGTTAAGAAAGAGGTTTTGTTTGTACATGTCAGCTTCTATTTTCAAAGATAACACTGAAATTCTACAGAAGAGGGTAGAATGAGAAAGTTTATGGACACGATCAGGATTATATCCAGTTGAGGTCTCGTTACAGAAACAAGGACAGAGTGGGATTTCCGTCTAAGACAGAGGACTAATCACAGAGAAGAGCCCCATACAAAGTTCTAGTTTTATAAAATCTTTTCTCTGGAATATCCCAAGAGGCTTTCTGATGTGCATTCAGTTTTCAAACCCTGAACAGCAAAGACAGCATGCTTTGAGAGGTGTGAACTTCATTCTTAGAAGTATAGTCCACATCAATCCTGTGGACACCAAACTTCTTTTTTTTTTTTTTAATTTAATATATTCCTTACAAAGAAGACAGGTCTTGCACATTCTTAATTTCATCAGCTTGCAGTCTGAAACTGTTCCAAGACTAAACCACCGAGTTTTTCTTTTCATATAAGAAACTATTTTTTACTTATTTTTAAACAATGTATTTTTCTCAGTTTAAAATAATATATGTTTATTGATGATAACTTTAAATTTAAAGAAAAATTAAAAGTGCAAAAGTGAACAGAAACTTTAATTGTAATCTGACCCCCACAGTATGATCAAAACTAAAACATGGATTTTTTACCATATATATCCCCCCCCAAGTTTATATGCTCTCTAATCTTATTCTCCAAACATAGATACATTTGTAAACATAAGGTCTCCAATTCTGTTTCTCCAAGTAACTTTTTGGCCCAATTCATCCAGCTTTTTGGCCCACCAATCTTTTTGTCAAAGTTGCTCTTATCAGGATAATTAACAACACTTAGGTTGCAAAACTTATTAGGTAAATTTAATCTCTTGTAATATTTCTGCATCACAATAGTATTGGTGGTGGTTTATTCATTGATGTATATAATATATATGATCTATAATCTATAATATATATAATATAATATGTAGATTATATTATAAATTATAATTTATTAGTAATTTTGTATTTTATTCATATTTTATATTTTAATATAGATAAATCTAATTTACTGTGTTTAATTTATAATTTTATTATAGACTAGTCTATACACCAATATAGGCTAGATTAAATGTTAAGAATGTATATAATATTCTATATTTAATCTTTGTAAAAATTTTGCCATACTGCATTAGTAATGAAATCATCATACAGTATTTGAAACACTGTTATTTTTAAAAATATGGTAGAAAACATTTTTAGAGTTTCATCAATTGCTGATACTGCATTTTTTGATGTTGCGGTATCTTTGGTCACCATAATGGATGTAGTGGTCCTGCTTCGGTGCATCAGGGAATGCATACGCTTTGTCACATATGTTACTTACAAGGGGATATGTATTTCTTAGTGCTGGTGCAACATATCGCCTGTCCACTAGAGACTGTTCCTACATGAAATGGATAAAATATTTATTGATGGCGAAATATGTATAAACAAATACAAAACGGATTTGCCATTCCTTTTGTTCAGATAGTACATCATTTTAAGAATGAAAAAAAATGCCTCAAGTTCTGGATAATTTGACTCTTACCTCATTTTCTAGTTTTAACTTTTATAACAGCCCGTTTGTTCTCTGTGTTCCAGGGCCTTCTGTCTGTCATGACCATATCCTTACTTCTGCTCCTGTGGGGCTTTTGCACATACTACTTAATTTTCTCTTCTTCAAGTCTACCCTTGATGAACACAGGCAACATTTTTCATCTTTCTGTCATCAAGGTACTTCTTCAAGGAAGCTTTAGATGACTCTTTTAATATGTCAAATTTCTTTCAGATCAGATCAGTCGCTCAGTCCTGTCCGACTCTTTGCGACCGCAGCACACCAGGCCTCCCTGTCCCTCACCAACTCCCGGAGTTCACCGAGACTCACGTCCATTGAGTCAGTGATGCCACCCAGCCATCTCATCCTCTGTCGTCCCCTTCTCTTCTTGCCCCCAATCCCTCCCAGCATCAGAGTCTTTTCCAATGAGTCAACTCTTCACATGAGGTGGTCAAAGTACTGGAGTTTCAGCTTCAGCATCATTCCTTCCAAAGAAATCCCAGGGCTGATCTCCTTCAGAATGGACTGGTTGGATCTCCTTGCAGTCCAAGGGACTCTCAAGAGTCTTCTCCAACACCACAGTTCAAAAGCATCAATTCTTCAGCACCCAGCCTTCTTCACAGTCCAACTCTCACATCCATACATGACCACAGGGGAAACCATAGCCTTGACTAGACGAATCTTTGTTGGCAAAGTAATGTCTCTGCTTTTGAATATGCTATCTAGGTTGGTCATAACTTTCCTTCCAAGGAGTAAGCGTCTTTTAGTTTCATGGCTGCAGTCACCATCTTCAGTGATTTTGGAGCCCATAAAAATAAAGCCTGACACTGTTTCCACTATTTCCCCATCTATTTCCCATGAAGTGATGTGACCGGATGCCATTATCTTCGTTTTCTGAAGGGAATGGAGCCAAAGCAAAGAGAATACCCAGCTGTGGATGTGACTGGTGATAGAAGCAAGGTCCGATGCTGTAAAGAGCAATATTGCATAGGAACCTGGAATGTCAGGTCCATGAATCAAGGCAAATTGGAAGTGGTCAAACAAGAGATGGCAAGAGTGAATGTCGACATTCTAGGAATCAGCAAACTAAAATGGACTGGAATGGGTGAATTTAACTCAGATGACCATTATATCTACTACTGTGGGCAGGAATCCCTCAGAAGAAATGGAGTAGCCATCATGGTCAACAAAAGAGTCTGAAATGCAGTACTTGGATGCAATCCCAAAAATGACAGAATGAACCCTGTTTGTTTCCAAGGCAAACCATTCAATATCACAGTAATCCAAGTCTATGCCCCAACCAGTAATGCTGAAGAAGCTGAAGTTGAACGGTTCTATGAAGACCTACAAGATCTTTTAGAACTAACACCCAAAAGAGATGTCCTTTTCATTATAGGGGACTGGAATGCAAAAGTAGGAAGTCAAGAAACACCTGGAGTAACAGGCAAATTTGGCCTTGGAATATGGAATGAAGCAGGGCAAAGACTAATAGAGTTTTGCCAAGAAAATGCACTGGTCATAACAAACACCCTCTTCCAACAACACAAGAGAAGACTCTATACATGGACATCACCAGATGGTCAACACCGAAATCAGATTGATTATATTCTTTGCAGCCAAAGATGGAGAAGCTCTATACAGTCAGCAAAAACAAGACCGGGAGCTGACTGTGGCTCAGACCATGAACTCCTTATTGCCAAATTCAGACTTAAATTGAAGAAAGTAGGGAAAACAACTAGACCATTCAGGTATGACCTAAATCAAATCCCTTATGATTATACAGTGGAAGTGAGAAATAGATTTAAGGGCCTAGATCTGATAGATAGAGTGCCTAATGAACTATGGACGGAGGTTCATGACATTGTACAGAAGACAGGGATCAAGACCATTCCGATAGAAAAGAAATACAAAAAAGCAAAATGGCTGTCTGGAGAGGCTTTACAAATAGCTGTGAAAAGAAGAGAAGTGAAAAGCAAAGGAGAAAAGGAAAGATATAAACATCTGAATGCAGAGTTCCAAAGAATAGCAAGAAGAGATAAGAAAGCCTTCTTCAGCGATCAATGCAAAAAAATAGAGGAAAACAACAGAATGGGCAAGACTAGAGATCTCTTCAAGAAAATCAGAGATACCAAAGGAACATTTCATGCACATTTCTGTACTGTATGTTTAAGATATCATGTGTTGCTCTTTCTAGCATTAATCAAAGTTGTAAATATATGTGACTTATGATTAATATCTTTCTCTACTACTAACTTTTAAGCTCCATGACAGCATAGACCTTGTCTACTTTGATTCACCATTTCATTCTCAGCATTTAGAATTATTACTCAATCAATATCTGTAAGTGAATAAATCAGTCCAAGAATAAACAATAAATATACAAGATAGGATAATTCTTATTTTACAAATGACAAAATTCATTTGAGAAGTGTATTATTTTCCATAAAATCATATGATTAATAATGACACATTTGACTCCAGGTTTATCTGATTTCAAATGTGCACCTTTCCAGACAAAAAGAGATAGGCAGTAATGATAAACATAGAAATGCATACAATACAGAGCAAGCAGTTCAGTCATCTATAATACTTAGAAAAGACATCTGAACTCTTCTTTATATATAGGTTTCATTTCTTAGAGAATTGAAACAACTAATCTAAAACAAGGCAGCCAAGTGGAAATTGCCTGTTTCAAGGTATTGTCAACTTTGGAATACAAAGTAGAGGACAAATAATACATATTTCAAAGTAGACCTTTAAACAATAATCTCATTTTTTTTTTCCCATTGCTGCTGCTGCTGCTGCTAAGTTACATCAGTTGTGTCCGACTCTGTGCAACCCCATGGACTGCAGCACGGTAAGCTTCCCTGTCCATCACCAACTCCTGGAGCTTGCTCAAACTCATGTCCATTGAGTCGGTGATGCCATCCAATCCTCTTATCCTCTGTCATCCCCTTCTCCTCCTAGCTTCAATCCTTCCCAGCATCAGGGTCTCTTCCAATGAGTTGGCTCTTTGCATCAGGTGGCCAAACTATTGGAGCTTGAGCTTCAGCATCAGTCCTTCCAATGAATATTCAGGACTGATCTCCTTTAGGATGGACTGGTTGGATCCCCTTGCAGTCCAAGGGACTCTCAAGAGTCTTCCTTCTCCAGCACCATAGTTCAAAAGCATCAATTCTTCAGCACTCAGCCTTGTTTATAGTCCAACTCTCCCATCCATACATGACTACTGGAAAAACCATAGCCTTGACTAGGCAGACCATTGTCGGCAAATTAAATTTTAGGAGCTATGAATTGACTTATCAATGGAAATAAATTGTTCCCACTTACCAATGTAAATTCTTTGACAGATCACTTAATTTCTTTCTTCATTCAAATAGCTTTTTTTCAGGCCTAGCAGTATCAATCATCCAGCCATTCTTTCTCCCACACATCCCTTGGCCCTCTGTTGTCCTTATAATCAAATTTTAAAAAGGTCTTATGTGCTCTGTGTCTTCTACATTTCTAACTTTATTCTAATTTTCTAATTTTTAAAATTCTCAGAGTTCATGCTTATAGAATATTAAAAATTATTCTCATACTTGTTCTTTGATATCATTCAGTTAGAAAACAGTGAAAGCATAAAATGTACATTTTTCCTACTGAATTTAGTGTATTTGTGGTAGTACAACAGTAAGGCTCATCCTATTTTTCATTCATGATTTTTTCACTTTTGTGCCAAGCTCTTTCTTCGGTTGAACTTACTCTTCTTGGTATCTATCCCTCTAAGCCTACACACCATGTTCCACATATTTAACAAATCCCTTTTCCCACTGACACTGTGACTTACATTATTCACAGCCTTGCTACTAAAAATACCACTTCCTCTGCCTTATTTCTGTCAGTTATTAAATTGAAATAGTTTCCATTTCAACTGTACCACCAAAGATGAAATAAACTAAGAATACTGAAGTACTTCAAAAGATATCAATTCATCTGATCTAGCTACTATAACTGCTGATTATTCTCAGGGAGTTATTTTCTCAATAAAACTTAACAAATTAAGTGCAGACTTACAGTCTGTGTCTCTACTCTGAGACTACAAATGTCTTTGAAATACTGAACTAAGTTGAATATAATTAGAAAGTCAGACTTCTCTTCAAACTCCCAAGAGATATTTCAGCTTCAGTTATAGGTACCTATGACTGGTTTCTTTTTAAAGTTTGTGTGTGTGTGTGTGTGAAATATAATTGATTCATAATGTGTCAGGTGTATAGCAAACTGATTCAGTAGTATATATACATGTTATTGTTCAGTTGTCCAGTCATATCTGACTCTGCAACCCCATGGGCTGCAGTACCCCAGGACTCCCTCTCCCAAAGTGTGTTCAATTTCATGTGCATTGCATCATTGATATCATCCAGCCACCTCATCCTCTGACACTCTCTTCTCCTTCTGCCTTCAATCTTTTCCAGCACTGGGCACTTTTCCAATGAGTTGGCTGTTTGAATCAGGTAACCAAAATATTGGGGCTTCAGCTTCAGAATCAGTCCTTCCAATGAATAGTCAGTGTTGATTTCCCTGTAGATTGACTGGTTTGACCTCCTTGCTGTCCTAGGGACTCTCAGGAGTCTTCTCCAACATCACAGTGTGAAGGCATCAATTCTTTGGTGTTCTGACTTCTTTACAGTCTTGTGACAAACCTAGAGAGTGTGTTGAAAAGCAGAGACTCTACTCTGCCAACAAAGGTCCGTATAATCAAGGCTATGGTCTTCCCAGTGGTCACCTACAGTTGTGAGAGCTGGACAGTATATATATATGTTTATATATAGGTTATTATAACATAGCTGCCTGAGCTGTACGGTCAGTCCTTCTTGTTTATATAGCAGTGTGAGTCTGTTATTGTATATATAGCCATGTGAGTCATTAATCCTAAAGTGACAATTTATCCCTCTGCCACCTTTCCACTTTGATAACTATAAGATTTTTTTTCTATGTTTGTGAGTCAGTTTATGTTCTGTAAGGAAGTTCATTTCCATTTTCTTTTGATTTCACATATAAATGATTAGCCTATGATACTTGCATTTCTCTTACTTCATTTAGTATGATAACCTGTAGGTCTACCCATATTGCTACAAATGGCATTGTTTCACTATTTTTCAAGGCTGATTTCTTAACGTCTACGCCTGTCAATCTTCATATTCCACCTAGAGTGTTCTCTATGAAACACAGACCTGAACTTCTCCTGGCCCATGTATCCTTCCCATATTCACAACAATTGAATAATTTATTGTTGCTCCGAGGTCAGGGGCAGCAGCCGAGAGGAGCTACCCCACGTCCAGGGAGCGGTGGTTGCACAGGCGCAGGAGGGCCGAGAGGAGCTACTCCACGTTCAAGGTCAGGAGGGGTGGTGGTGAGGAGATACCCCACGTCCAAGGTAAGGAGCACTGGCTGCACTTCGCTGGAGCAGTGGTGAAGAGATACCCCACGCCCAAGTTAAGAGAAACCCAAGAAAGATGGTAGGTGTTGCGAGAGGGCATCAGAGGGCAGACACACTGAAACCATAATTACAGAAGGCTAGTCAATCTAATCACATGGACCACAGCCTTGTCTAACTCAATGAAACTAAGCCATGCCGTGTGGAGCCAGCCAAGATGGGCGGGCATGGTGGAGAGGTCTGACAGAATGTGGTCCACTGGAGAAGGGAATGGCAAACCACTTCAGTATTCTTGCCTTGAGAACCCCATGAACAATATGAAAAGGCAAAATGATAGGATACTGAAAGAGGAACTCCCCAGCTCGGTAGGTGCCTAATATGCTACTGGAGATCAGTGGAGAAATAAGTCCAGAAAGAATGAAGGGATGGAGCCAAAGCAAAAACAATACCCAGCTGTGGATGTGACTGGTGATGGAAGCAAGGTCCGATGCTGTAAAGAGCAATATTGCACAGGAACCTGGAATGTCAGGTCCATGAATCAAGGCAAAGAGGAAGTGGCCAAACAGGAGATGGCAAGAGTGAATGTCAACATTCTAGGAAACAGCAAACGAAAATGGACTGGAATGGGTGAATTTAACTCAGATGACCATTATATCTACTACTGTGGGCAGGAATCCCTCAGAAGAAATGGAGTAGCCTTCACGGTCAACAAAAGAGTCCAAAATGCAGTACTTGGATGCAGTCTCAAAAACGACAAAATGATCTCTGTTTCCAAGGCAAACCATTCAATATCACAGTAATCCAAGCCTATGCCCCAACCAGTAATGCTGAAGAAGCTGAAGTTGAACGATTCTATGAAGACCTACAAGACCTTTTAGAACTAACACCCAAAAAAGATGTCCTTTTCATTATAGGGGACTGGAATGCAAAAGTAGAAAGTCAAGAAACACCTGGAGTAACAGGCAAATTTGGCCTTGGAATATGGAATGAAACAGGGCAAAGACTAATAGAGTTTTGCCAACAGAATGAACTGGTCATAGCAAACACCCTCTTCCAACAACACAAGAGAAGACTCTACACATGGACATCACCAGATGGAAAACACTGAAATCAGATTGATTATATTCTTTGCAGCCGAAGATGGAGAAGCTCTATACAGTCAGCAAAAACAAGACCGGAAGTTGACTGTGGCTCAGATCATAAACTCCTTATTGCCAAATGTAGACTTATATTGAAGAAAGTAGGGAAAGCCACTAGACCATTCAGGTGTGACCTAAATCACATCCCTTATGATTATACAGTGGAAGTGAGAAATAGATTTAAGGGCCTAGATCTGATAGATAGAGTGCCTGATGAACTACACATGGAGGTTCATGATACTGTACAGGAGACAGGGATCAAGACCATGCTCATGGAAAAGAAATGCAAAAAAGCAAAATGGCTGTCTGGGGAGGCCTTACAAATAGCTGTGAAAAGAAGAGAAGCAAAAAGCAAAGGAGAAAAGGAATGATATAGGCATCTGAATGCAGAGTTCCAAAGAATAGCAAGAAGAGATAAGAAAGCCTTCCTCAGTGATCAGTGCAAAGAAATAGAGGAAAACAACAGAATGGGAAAGACTAGGGATCTCTTCAAGAAAATTAGAGATACCAAGGGAACATTTCATGGAAAGGTGGGCTCGATAAAGGACAGAAATGGTATGGACCTAACAGAAGCAGAAGATATTAAGAAGAGGTGGCAAGAATACACAGAAGAACTGTACAAAAAGAATCATCACGACCAAGATAATCACGATGGTGTGATCACTGACCTAGAGCTAGACATCCTGGAATGTGAACTCAAGTGGGCCTTAGAAAGCATCACTATGAACAAAGTTAGTAGAGGTGATGGAATTCCAGTTGAGCTATTTCAAATCCTGAAAGATGATGCTATGAAAGTGCTGTACTCAGTGTCAGCAAATTTGGAAAACTCAGGAGTGGCCACAGGACTGAAAAAGGTCAGTTTTCATTCCAATCCCAAAAAAAAGCAATGCCAAAGAATGCTCAAACTACCGCACAATTGCACTCATCTCACACGCTAGTAAAGTAATGCTCAAAATTCTCCAAGCCAGGCTTCAGCAGTACGTGAATCATGAACTTTCAGACGTTCAAGCTGGTTTTAGAAAAGGCAGAGGATCCAGAGATCAAATTGCCAACATCCACTGGATCATCAAAAAAGCAAGAGAGTTCCAGAAAAACATCTATTTCTGCTTTATTGACTATTCCAAAGCCTTTGACTGCATGGATCACAATAAACTGTGTAAAATTCTGAAAGAGATGGGAATACCAGACCACCTGAACTGCCTCTTGAGAAACCTATATGCAGGTCAGGAAGCAACAGTTCAAACTGGACATGGAACAACAGACTGGTTCCAAATAGGAAAAGGAGTACATGAAGGCTGTATATTGTCACCATGCTCATTTAACTTATATGCAGAGTACATCATGAGAAATGCTGGGCTGAAAGAAACATAAGCTGGAATCAAGATTGCCAGGAGAAATATCAATAACCTGAGATATGCAGATGATACCACCCTTATGGCAGAAAGTGAAGAGGAACTAAAAAGCCTCTTGATGAAAGTGAAAGAGGAGAGTGGAAAAGTTGGCTTAAAGGTCAACATTCAGAAAACGAAGATCATGGCATATGGTTCCATTACTTTATGGGAAATAAATGGGGAAACAGTGGAAACAGTGGCTGACTTTATTTTCCTGGGCTCCAAAATCACTGCAGATGGTGACTGCAGCCATGAAATTAAAAGATGATTACTCCTTGGAAGGAAAGTTTTGACCAGCCTAGATAGCATATTGAAAAGCAGAGACATTACTTTGCCAACTAAGGTCTGTTTAGTCAAGGCTATGGCTTTTTCAATAGTCATGTTTGGATGTGAGAGTTGGACTGTGAAGAAAGTTGAGCGCCGAAGAATTGGTGCTTTTGAACTGTGGTGTTGGAGAAGACTCTTGAGAGTCCCTTGGACTGCAAGGAGATCCAACCAGTCCATTCTGAAGGAGATCAGCCCTGGGATTTCTTTGGAAGGAATGATGCTAAAGCTGAAACTCCAGTACTTTGGCCACCTCATGTGAAGAGTTGACTCATTGGAAAAGACTGTGATGCTGGGAGGGATTGGGGGCAGGAGAAGAAGGGGACGACAGAGGATGAGATGGCTGGATGGCATCACTGACTCGATGGATGTGAGTTTGAGTGAACTCTGGGAGTTGGTGATGAACAGGGAGGCCTGGCGTGCTGCAATTCATGGGGTCACAAAGAGTCAGACATGACTGAGCGACTGTACTGAACTGACTGAACTGATTGTTGCTCCAAAGTGAAGCCCAATGTACTTAATATCTCAAACTATGCACTCCATTTGGGGTCTGTCTCATGATCCTTCTTCTCTACTGAATATGTGTCACTCCCTGCCACAGGGCCTTTACATATGTTGTGTCCTCTTCTTGAAAGGTTTTTTCCTTTATTGCCACCACTTATGCAAGACCACTTTTACTTCCTTCAGATCTAGTTCAAACTTAACAGTTATGTATAAAGATGTACATAAATAGCTTTATTATCCCATTGCATTCATTTACGTGCTCTCAGAATGCCACGATTAATATCTAGTCCTTCCACTGGAACCATTGTCCACCATTAATTCTCCAGCATGATGAATCATGTGTGGCTAATGAATAAATAGAAAATGAGTGACTAAATTTGATTACAATGCCATTTATACATAGAGAGGGAACAATAACAGAGAGATAACTGATAGCTGGTATAATAATAATAAAGCTAGGACCATGGAGCCTCTATAATATATACCATCTTACAGAAAAACTAGAATGAACTTTTTGGTCAACCCAAAATTTTTATGCAATTCTAGCATCTGGCTATTTCTTCTTCGTAACTAAGCTTGTTCTCAATAACTGGAGCATGGTAAGTGGAATTCAGTTCATCCTAGGTTTATGAACATGGTCAAGAGCATTTAATACATGCCTTTAAATTTGCTTTTAGGGACTTCCCTGGTGGTCCAGTGGTTAAGACTCTGCATTCCTCATGCAGGGATCGCAGGTTCCATCCCTGGCTGGGGAATTAAGATCCCCATGCCCATGGTGTGGTAAAAAAAAAGGAAAAGAAAAAAATTTTTGCTTTTGTGTCCATAATGTACAGTGGCAATTTAACTTTTAGCAAGTATTTGATATGGCTCAGAAAGAAATACTACTTTATACATAGGCTGCATTGTATAATATAAAGAACAAAGAAAGGGCAATTCAAATTTATCCTTGACTTCTGAGTTGGAAACATATGAAGTATTAGCTAGGTGACTAGGAATAAACCATGTTCCCTGAGTTTGTAAAGTGAGTACATTATTTATCTGACACAATTATCGATAGTGGTGAAGAACCCACCTTAAGAGACACAGGTTGGATCCTCTGGGCATGACAACCCACTCTGGTATTCTTGTTTGGAGAATCCCATGAGCAAAGGAGCCTGGAGGCTACAGTCCATGGAATCACAGAGTCAGAAAGGACTGAAGCGACTAAGCGTGCATCACACACTCTTGTTAAATGTTGATGTCATCATGATGATGATATGCTCCTCTTGCCGGTATTAGCACTGGGTGAAAAAAGATCGTCTTACATACAGAACAGAATATTTACACTCTACATGTTATCCAAAATAAACAATTTAAGATATTACCATTTTGTATACAATTGATTTTTTAAAATATATTTCCTACATGGATTTATTTCCTTATAATTGAAACACTCATTATTTTATTTATGTATTTATTTATTCATTTTTATTTAGGGCCACCATGCTTCCTCACGCGTCGGGTACCAGCCACTGGATCTCTAAGAACCACAAGGAGCTCTGCGCAAGCAGCAGAGAATCTGCTAGCTCACCACAGGCTGGTGGCCGCCATCATCGGGACTCCTCACTCACTATTTTAAATGAAGATTTCCTTCCCTTTTTTCCCACCAAAGACATTTTCTCTGGATTATGGAACTATTGTAACCTCACCAGTTTTCTGATTAATCAGGAAAAACAAGTGATCAATACTGAGTAGCTTAAAAAAAGCAATGAAATTCATTTGAATCAATGTTTTTAATTTGCAATCATTTACACTGCATGTTTCCAAAAAAAAAAAAAAAAGCTTAATTCACTGAAGCTTCAACTGAAATCAGCAAAAATTGTGTGCAGGAACTCTTTAGTTTTATTTCATTTTAAATGTGGAAATGGAAACACCTTTTTATTTATTTTTAAATGAATAATTTGTTTTACTTTAATTGTAAGTATATTAAAATATTTTTTAATATGACTTCAAAATATGTATATATTAAATTAATTCTGACCTTGTGAAAAGTGGGATATATGGTTTCTTGAAGGCAATAGACCAACTGTGTATTTGTCATTTTTATTTTATAATTTGAAGTGGATAAATATCATGATACATATAAACCTTCAGATTCTTTTTTTCAAAAGATCTGAGAAAACACTGTTAGATGAGAAGAAAAAGTGGTAGTTACTCTGTCAAAAACAAAGTAATAATATAGAAAATAAAAGGTAAAAATATTTATGAAATCTGTTTTGAGAGAAGATTAGGTAATTTTTTGAAGTTTCACCAAATTAGCTATGAAGCAAGGGAAAGGTATACCCAACTGAATGCAGAATTCCAGAGAATATCAAGGAGAAATAAGAAGGCCTTCCTCAATGAGCAATTCAAAGAAATAGAGGAAAATAGTAGAATGGGAAAGTCTAGAGATTTCTTTTAAAAAATTGAAGCTATCAAGGGAACATTTCATGCAAGGATGGGCACAATAAAGGACAGTAAAGGCAAAGACCTAACAGAAGCAGAAGCGATTAGGAAGAAATGGCAAGAATATGCAGAACAACTGTAGGAAAGAGGTTTTAATGACCTGGATAACCACAGTGGTGTGATCACTCACCTAGAGCCAGACGTCCTGGAACATGAATCAAGTGGACCTTAGGAAGCATTTTTATGAACAAAGCTAGTGGAGGTGATGAAATAACAGCTGAGATATTCAAAATCCTAAAAGATATTGCTGTTAAAGTGCTGCACTCAATATGTCAGCAAATTTGGAAAACTCAGCAGTGGCCTCAGAACTGGAAAAGGGCAGTTTTCAATTCAATCCCAAAGAAGGGCAAAGTCAAAGAATGTTCAAACTATCGTACAATTGTGTTCATTTCATGTGCTAATAAGGTTATGCACAAAATCCTTCAAGCAAGACTTCAGCAGTATGTGAACTGAGAAGTTCCAGATGTACAGCTGGGTTTAGAAGAGGCAAAGGATCCAGAAACCAAATTGTCAAAATTCACTGGATCATAGAGAAAGTAACGTAAATCCAGAAAAAAAAAAATCTACTTTTGCTTCACTGACTACTCTTAAACCTTTGACTGTGTGTCACTACAACTGTAGAAAATTCTTAGAGATGCAAATAGCAGACCACCTTACCTGTCTTCTGAGAAGCATGCATGTGGGTCAAGAAGCAACAGTTAGAACCGAACATGGAACAACAGACTGGTTCAAAATTAAGAAAGGAGTATGACAAGGCTGTATATTGTTATCCTGCTTATTAACGTATATGCAGAGTATGCCATGCAAAATCTTGGGCTGAATGAATCACAAGCTGGAATTCAGATTGCTGGGAGAAATATCAACAATTTCAGATAAGCAAATGACACCGCTCTAATGGAAAAAAAAAAAAAATGGAGAGGAACTAAAGATCTTCTTGATGAGGGTGAAAGCATAGGGTAAAAAAGCTGGCTCAAAACTCATCATTAAAGAACTAAGATCATGACATCGGATCCCATCATTTCTTGGCAAACAGAAGGGGAAAAACTAGAAGTAGTCACAGATTTTATTTTCTTGGGTTCCAAAACCACTGTGGAAATTGACTGCAGCCGTGAAATTAAAAGATGCTTGCTCCTTGGAAGGAAAGCTGTGACAAAACTAGACAGCATATTAGAGAGCAGAGACATCACTTTACCGACAAGGGTGCATATAGTAAAAGCTATGGTTTTTCCAACTGTGAAAGTTGGACCATAAAGAAAGCTGAATGCTGAAGAATTACTACTTTTGAACTGTGGTGATGAAGACTCTTGACAGTCCCCGGGACTGCAAGATCAAACCAGTGAATCCTAAAGGAAATCAACACTGAATATTCATTGGAAGGACTGATGCTGAAGCTGTACCTCCAATACTTTGGCCACCTGATGCGAGAGCTGACTCATTTGAAAAGACCCTGATGCTTGGAAAGATGAAAGGCAAAAGGAGAAGGTGGTGGCAGAACATGAGATGGTTACATAGCATCGCTGATTCAATGGACATGAATTTGAGCAAACTCCAGGAGATACTGGAGTACAGAGGAGACTTGAGTGGTGCAATCTATGAGGTCTATGAGCTCACAAAGAGTAAGACACGACTTAGTGACTGAACAGCAACAAAGTTATGAGGCAAAAGAAAAGACACTGTCTTCCTTCTTATTAGTCATAATACTCTTACATTTGAAAAATACTTCAAATAATCCAGATGCTTTAACATACTTTATCAAACTTGATTTCTTTATCAACATGATGAAATTAGCCAAAAGGACATTATTACCTCAAAGAGGTTAAGTAAGATTTTGAAATTGTGATAGTTTGAACTGATAAGTGGCCAAAAGCCCTCCTTTATTCACTGCCAATCTAGTCTTCATTCCATGCTACTCCAAATCCTCTAATATTTAGCATGTATATATTAATATTACATAATTATATATTTATATATTATATCAGATCAGATCAGATCAGTCGCTCAGTCGTGTCCGACTCTTTGCGACCCCATGAATCTCAGCACGCCAGGCCTTCCTGTCCATCACCAACTCCCGGAGTTCACTCAGACTCACGTCCATCGAGTCAGTGATGCCATCCAGCCATCTCATGCTCTGTCGTCCCCTTCTCCTCTTGCCCCCAATCCCTCCCAACATCAGAGTCTTTTCCAGTGAGTCAACTCTTCACATGAGGCTGCCAAAGTACTGGAGTTTCAGCTTTAGCATCATTCCTTTCAAAGAAATCCCAGGGCTGATCTCCTTCAGAATGGACTGGTTGGATCTCTTTGCAGTCCAAGGGATTCTCAAGAGTCTTCTCCAACACCACAGTTCAAAAGCATCAGTTCTTTGGCGCTCAGCCTTCTTCACAGTCCAACTCTCACATCCATACATGACCACTGGAAAAACCATAGCCTTGACTAGACGAACCTTTGTTGGCAAAGTAATGTCTCTGCTTTTGAATATGCTATCTAGATTGGTCATAACTTTCCTTCCAAGGAGTAAGCATCTTTTAATTTCATGGCTGCAGTCACCATCTGCAGTGATTTTGGAGCCCAGAAAAATAAAGACTGACACTGTTTCCACTGTTTCCCCATCTATTTCCCATGAAGTGGTGGGACCGGATGCCATGATCTTTGTTTTCTGAATGTTGAGCTTTAAGCCAACTTTTTCACTCTCTTCTTTCACTTTCATCAAGAGGCTTTTTAGTTCCTCTTCACTTTCTGCCATAGGGTGATGTTATCTGCATATCTGAGGTTATTGATATTTCTCCCGGCAATTCAACTGGAATTCCATCACCTCCACTAGCTTTGTTCGTAGTGATGCTTTCTAAGGCCCACTTGACTTCACATTCCAGGGTGTCTGGCTCTAGGTCAGTGATCACACTATCATGATTATCTGGGTCATGAAGATCTTTTTTGTACAGTTCTTCTGTGTATTCTTGCCATGTCTTCTTAATATCTTCTGCTTCTGTTAGGTCCATACCATTTCTGTCCTTTATCGAGCTCATCTTTGCATGAAATGTTCCTTTGGTATCTCTGATTTTCTTGAAGAGATCCCTAGTCTTTCCCATTCTGTTGTTTTCCTCTATTTCTTTGCATTGATCGCTGAAGAAGGCTTTCTTATCTCTTCTTGCTATTCTTTGGAACTCTGCATTCAAATGTTTATATCTTTCCTTTTCTCCTTTGCTTTTCACTTCTTTTCACAGTAAGGCCTCCCCAGACAGCCATTTTGCTTTTTTGCATTTCTTTTCTATGGGAATGGTCTTGATCCCTGTCTCCTGTACAATGTCATGAACCTCATTCCATAGTTCATCAGGGACTCTATCTATCAGATCTAGGCCCTTAAATCTATTTCTCACTTCCACTGTATAATCATAAGGGATGTGATTTAGGTCATACCTGAATGGTCGAGTGGTTTTCCCTACTTTCTTCAGTGTAAGTCTACATTTGGCAATAAGGAGTTCATGGTCTGAGCCACAGTCAGCTCCTGGTCTTGTTTTTGCTGACTGTATAGAACTTCTCCATTTTTGGCTGCAAAGAATATAATCAATCTGATTTTGGTGTTGACCATCTGGTGATATCCATGTATAGAGTCTTCTCTTGTGTTGTTGGAAGAGGGTGTTTGTTATGACCAGTGCATTTTCTTGGCAAAACTCTATTAGTCTTTGCCCTGCTTCATTCTGTATTCCAAGGCCAAATTTGCCTGTTACTCCAGGTGTTTCTTGACTTTCTACTTCTGCATTCCAGTCCCCTATAATGAAAAGGACATCTTTTTTGGGTGTTAGTTCTAAAAGGTTTTGTAGGTCTTCATAGAACCGTTCATATAAGCATATTTAATTATATATTATAGTATATAATAAATATTAATATAAATTTAATTAATACTTAATACACACAAAGAATATATATTTAAGCTGGTGAAAAAGATAAGTACAATATTTTCCATATTTTCTTGTGGGGGAGGAAATTTGAAATGTGATTTTGAATTTATCAGTAAGCAAATATGGTAAAATTTACTGAAAATGCAAAGTTAATTTATGATTCTGGATTCAAAACAACTCTAAATCTGTAATTTTGTACTTTTAACTTGAACTGCTGTCCTCTAGCTGCCATTGCCAAGGAGGCTTCACACAGAGGGAGTGGAAGCAGCTTATGACTGCCGCTCCCACACCTTGGGCCCAATTCCATATATGGTAGGTCACAGACTGTCACTGAGCCCAGGAAAAGCCCCAGCTCAAACATGGCTCTAGCCCTAGCCCCTCCACCTCTAAAACCTCCATCAGTATGGTAGGTGCCAGCACACCCTAGAGAAAAATGTGGCTTGTGCTCACTTCAGACCAGCTCTCCCGCCAAAGGCACTGGATATGTGCAGACTTCATAGGGATGTGCCACGCATGGACACCACTCAAGACTAGGATAGGCAATCTTTTACCTAGTTACCAAAATGATCTTGCAAAAAGTACTAAACAGTCTTCTTTAATTGGAAGAGAAAAGAAGAAATTATAGGAAAGGAAAAAACCTGTTAGTAAAGTCAAATGTACAGTAAAGGCTGTACATCAGCTTCAGTAGATGCTAGTACAAAGATTAAAGGACAAAAATTGTAAAATCATCAATAACTACAATAAACAGTTAAGAGATAGAAGATTTGAAATTTGACATCAAAGAAACGAAGCATGCAAGAGAAGAATAAAAAATGTAGATTTATTAGAATGTGTTTGAATTTAAATGCCTATCAGTTTAAAATATGCAGATCCAGTTATAGGTCAACAACACAAACTCCATGGTCATCACAAATATTTTGCAAATGGAAGCAAAAGGAAAGCTTATTGATACCTCAATGAGGTATCAATACTCATATCAGTCAAGGTAAAATTTAAAGCAAAGTCTATATAAAAAAGATGAAGGTATTATAAAATGATAAAAGGATCAACACAAGAGGATATTGACTTTTTTAACATTTATGTACCTAGTATCAGTTCAGTGAAAAAAAAAATATGAGTGAGATTACTAGCTCTTGAATCTAGTCTTTGAAGTGAAGAAAATTGACTTATTCTCTGGATTTATGCAAGTATATTCTACTTCTAGATATCTGACCAAAGAAATAAGGTATCCCTCTTTTCAAGACACACGTCTGACTGACACTGCAGTATTCTTACATATCTCAAATGGTGTATGTCTCTAGGAGAGGGCCTTCTGCAAAGGCATCAAGGAGATACTCACTTTGCTGGCCAATAGGACACAATGAAAAACCATTCTACAGTTACATAGTGTACTTGAGGAATAAATTAAAGAGTTAATTCAACATGTAAGAGCTGAAGTAGCATTTTAGATCTGTTTTTGATGTAACTTTGGGTATATTTACTTCTATAATCATTTCACAGAGTAGTTGCTCAATATAGCCATTTTTCAAACTTTCTCTCTTGCTTAAATGGTCCAATGAATTGATTCAATTTATCCCAACAAAGGTTTGAAGCTATTTTATTTTCCCCTGAATGACTAGTTGATTTTTGTCTTGATGGAAATCTCAGTTCAAAAACATTTCTGCTGAATCAGTATCACCGCTTCCTTTAGTTAGTCATGAAGCTAATTTCAGCAGAGGTTTGGGATTAAGCAAGAAAATGTAGTGTACTGACAATCTGGCCAGACCTTAATTTATAGTCTTGTTTAAAATTAAGGTTGGCTTTGCCTTTGGCCTCAAGACCAGAGACACAATTCATGCTAGATCTATCATTAGGTCAACCAAAAGAATGTAGCTAAATTGCAGCTATATCTGTCCTTGGAATCATTCATTTTCTTTACTTCTTCATACTGCCTGCTCCTTCCTATACATAGGTAACTTTAGGGTTTCCTTGTACATGTGTCAAATCCACAGTGGAATGGATATCTCCAGGCTCCTATCTTCTATCACTGCCTCTACGTTAGAACTTTCCTCCTACTTTCCACCAAGATGTATTTGCCCAAAGGAAATTATCCCAAATAATTGCAAAAAATGCATTTCTTTTCAATCTAGAGAAGTTTTTAAAAAGCATAGGCTGAGTACAAGATGTATGATTAATACTTGAAAAAAGAATGGGAAGGAGGTAGGATTAAGCAGGAAAAGAAATTTAATTGAAATGAAGGCTGGACAACTTCAGCTGACTCAGCAGGGAACTTTGGAAAAAACACTGCCCACAAGAGCTGTGCTATGCTGGGCCTAAATGATCAAAGTCCCATCACTTCATGGCAAATAGATGGGGAAACTGTGGAAACAGTGACAGACTTTATTTTAGGAGGCTCCAAAATCACTGCAGATGGTGACTGAAGCCATGAAATTAAAAGACGCTTACTCCTTGGAAGAAAAGCTATGATACACCTAGACAGCGTATTAAAAACATAGACATTACTTTGCCAACAAAAGTCCATCTAGTCAAAGCTATGGTTTTTCCAGTGGTCATGTTTGGATGTGAGAGTTGGACTATAAAGAAAGCTGAGCACCAAAAAATTGATACTTTTGAACTGTGGTGTTGGAAAAAACTCTTGAGAGTCCCTTGGACTGCAAGGAGATCCAACCAGTCCTCCTAAAGGAGATCAATCCTGAATATTCATTGGAAGGACTGATGCTGAAGCTGAAACTCCAATACTTTTGCTACCTGATGCAAAGAACTGACTCATTTGAAAAGACCCCGATGCCGGGAAAGATTGAAGGTGGGAGGCGAAGGGGAGGACAGAGGATGAGATGGTTGGATGGCACCACTGACACGATGGACATGAGTTTGAGCAAGCTCCGGGAGTTGGTGATGGACAGGGAGGCCTGGCGTGCTGCAGTCCATGGGGTTGCAAAGAGTTGGACACGACTGAGCTGAGCTGAACTGAGTGACCACGGTTTGTACCTCCACCTTGTTTAATAACCATCTGCAGTCTCCCCTAGGAGCCGTGAGCTTGTGTATAGCACTGTCTAGAGCTGTCATCTGGAGGCACTGTGCTGACTGCACTCTCCACGGCTGTATAGAAGTCTATGTATCTCCACGAGCTTGCTCAAACTCATGCCCATTGAGTCAGTGATGCCATCCAACCATCTCATCCTCTGTAATAACCAGAGGAGATAAAATGAATATTTCCCAAATATATGTATATGCAGAAACTTTAATTTTCTTCCAATAATGTATTTAATATCTTTCAGAACAGTAATAATTTGGAATATCATATTAAATAAATAGTTGCCAACAATTTGGTGAACACTTAGTGAAATTTTTCCTCAAATTAATCTAACCAAAATAATATAATTTTATTTTAAATTGTTATTTAATTGTGAGATTAATATAGTATTGTAAATATTGTTAAATATTTGACAGACATAAGCTATCCTAGGTAATTGATTTTCTGGTGGGTTATATGATAAAATATTGACTGATATTAATTTTATTCTGTAGGATCCTCTGTTTGAATAATTTTCTAAAATTTTTGATTAATTTTTGATGCTCAGTTGGAGAAAATGTTACACTGATATGGCACTGAGCTCTATATTTGATCTTATTTTTATAAAATAAATACATAATTATAAAACAAAATACCTATTTGGTATTTCTATCAGTAACTTTAATAAAAACATTGATAGCATGCTTATCAAATTCTCAAGCAATGTAAAACTAGAGGATTGAGTTTATGTACTGAAATTCAAAATCCAAATTAGAAATAAGCACTATAGCTAAATGTATGGTCACAAACTGAGATAAATTTAACAGGAACATACAATAATCTGTGTATTATTTTCCAAATTCCTTGCTAAAGTATATGCTGGATATTATCAGAATTTAATAAAGCTCATATGCAAAAGATTGATAAGATTTGGTAGATTACAAACAGTATGTTTCAACACAGTAATAACTGTTTTAAAGTTTCACACAATTATTACATGGAGATAATAGAATTGTTTTCTTCAGAGATTAAATTCAGACATACTTTACTTTCCCTTGGGTATCCCACATCTGGAATATGTTTAGTTTTGGTTTGCTGTTTTAATAAGGGGTTGACAAACTGTAAGTCTTTGAGGTACAGAAACCAAGATGTAATTATATGACATCAAAAATGTTGAAAAGAACTGTAGATTTTAGCTTAGAGAAGGCCAAACTAAAAGTTGAAGGTAGGCATTGGATGAACTGTCATATTAGGAGGGAATAAACTGTTCATGTGATATTCCAGAGGAAAAAAGATAAAGAAAGCTATTTTTGTATGGTTGAGTATTAACTTTCTTGGACTACTATAATTAAAATTTTTACAAATTTGGTCACTTAAAAACAATAGAAATATATTTTCTCACAATTCTGGAGGTTAGGAGTCCAAAACCAAGGTGTCAAGAATGCCATGCTCCCTCTGAAGATGAGGGAAGAATGCTTCCTTGTCCCTTCACTTCTGGCAGTTGTCAGAAACCTTTGCATTCTGTGACTTGTGGCTACATCACTCCTATCTGTCTCCGTCATCACATGGCATCCTCCTCCCCTGTCTTCATGTGGCCCTTTTAAAGGACACAAACATCTTAACTAATTACACCTGCAAACACCTGATTTCCAAATAATGTCACATTCTTCAGGTTTTAGGTAGACATACATTTGAGAGGACAAGATTGACCCCAGTATAGTCTGCCCACCTCCCAGTTCATATCTGTCCCATATGCAATGTTCACTCTATTCCAATAACCCCCAAAGTCTTCACCTATTTCATCAACTCAAAAAGTTGCATTTGTCTCCATCAAAATCACACAAATCAGAAGTGGGTGAGACTCTGGATATGATCTATCGTAAAGCAAAATTCCTCTTCATCTGTGGACTTGTGAAACTAGAAAACAAGTTATCTATCTGCTTCAAAATACAGTGGTGAGACAAGCAAGAATAGATATTCCCAGTGAGGAAGGGAAAAAATGGAGCTGTGTCATCCCAGTCTCTGCCTTCTGTGATCACATGGCTATCTTCTCTCTGAGTTTTCACATGTCCTTCACATAAAGATACCAGTCATTGGATTCAGGATTCTCCATGGCGGCAGAGTTGGAAGCTTTGGAAATAAAGAGATGGAAAAAATGTAATTTTCACGATCACTTTAAACATATATTTTTAACTGTGCCAATTCCAGATCTTTGTGAAAAATCCTTGGTCAACAATGTTTCTGTATTTTTTGACCACAAACATACCTTGTAGTTTTCATTTCAAGGTGACTTTCACTTTGTGGGTAAGGACTAGATGTATTTTGAAACTTGAATCCTGCCTTTCTGAAGGGCATGGGTTAAGCTAAAGATGAGCAATGATTTCCAAAGAAATTGATGTCACTGACAGAAAAGTGTTCCTGACATAAAGGATGTTAAGGAATTGCTCCTCACAGTTCCTGTGTCCCTTTCATCAAGTATCGACTATTCAGTGTAGAAAGATGATAGAAAAAAAACTTGGACATAGTATATAGCTTTTGTTCATTTATTGTGCCCCCTTCTGTGTTTGTCCATGCAAATCTATCCGAAGGAATAAACTGAGACTTAGAAGAGACTTTTTTTTTTTTTTTTTTAACCTAAAACAGTTGGATATTTCTGGGGGAAAATCTCCTGAGTAAAAGGATAAAATGAATTGGAACTAATTATGAATAACCTCCATCCAGGATTTACTTTTATAAATCCTCAAGTTTTACAAAAATAAAAATCAAAGAGACAGGTGCTAGCTAGGGAATGCTACCCAATCCAATAACTCACCAAATTCATCAGTCCTTAAATCTACTGGTAATTTTGCATAAAAAAACACCCAAAACTCAAACAGCTTGTTTTGTTTATGGATTATCTGGATTAAGCAAATCACTATTCTATTTTACTTTGACATTAACATATACTCCTTCTGTTCTACTCTGAGGAATACTTAGATTCCAGATGAGTGTAAATGGTGAAGCTTTAAAATATATTCCACAAATATCCCTTTAACAGATAATATTTTATTTATGGAAAAGAAGATTAAAGTTGTACATGAGACGTATCATTTAACACCTGAAAGATGATCATGACAAAAATAATTTACATTATGGCCTGAGAAGAAATTAGAAGCTCTACAAATTCTGGGATCATTGCTTGTTTTTCTGTTTGTTTCCTAATGCATGCTTAGGACCTAAACTGTGATGGGCATATGATACTCAATCAACGCACTGCCTGGCATGTTACAGTTCATAGGTTTGCAGTGTTGGACATGACTTAGTGACTGAACAGCAACAACAAATCACTCAATATTTGTTTGATAAATGAACAAAACCATAAGGTCACATTTCACCTTAATGTGAAGATTTATTTTCATAGGCATGTTCAAAGTTAGAAGTAAGCTGCTTATTACTGGATGAATTAACTATTGAAATGGTTGATCATTTGGCTAACTAATATTTAAATATTAAATGAGCAGTTCCATAAAATACACCTACAGTTAATTTCAAACCACTTGTGAAAGTATGTCATTTTCAAATGCTATTCCCCAAAGATGACTTAGATTATATGACAGGTATTATTGTACAGTACAGGAGAATTCAGAGTAGTTGCTGACATCAGTGGCTGAAGAACATGTAAGGGGAAAGAAATAGATCGTCTGTGACATCTGAGTAAGAAGACATTGAATTTAAACATCCAGGTAGGAAGTGTCAAACGAGAAAAAAGAAGGGAGAGAGGGAGGAAGAAGGAAAATCAAAAGAAAGGAAAGAAAGGAGAAGGAAACAGGGAGGGAGGAAGAATTATATGAGAAAGTGTGCAGTGTTTATCCATGTAGATCAGAGTTGATTCACATAGTTCCAATATTTTCTGGAACCCACAAAAATTTACATTTCTCCCAGTTTCCTTACCTATATGATGAAGATAATAATACTAAATACCTCAACAGGTGGTTTCATGCATTAAATGACATAATCTGTAGAAAGAATTTAGATGTTCAGTTCAGTTTAGCCACTCTTTGCAACCCCATGGACTGCAGCACGCCAGGCCTCCCTGTCCATCACCAACTCCTGGAGTTTACTCAAACTCATGTCCATTGAGTCAGTGATGCCATCCAACCATCTCATCCTGTCATCCCCTTCTCATCCTGCCTTCAATCTTTCCCAGGATCAGGGTATTTTCAAATGAGTCAGCTCTTTGCATCAGGTGGCCAAACGATTGGAGTTTCAGCTTCAACCTCAGTCCTTCCAATGAATATTCAGGACTGATCTCCTTTAGGATGGACTGGTTGGATCTCCTTGCAGTCCAAGGGACTCTCAAGAGTCTTCTCCAACACCACAGTTCAAAAGCATCAATTCTTTGGTGCTCAGCTTTCTTTATAGTCCAACTCTCATATCCATATATGACTACTGGAAAAAACCATAGCTTTAGGGACTCTGGCTGCAGGAGACCCGGGTCACACAAGTGTGTGGCATAATCCCTCTTGGGGGAGCTCGCCATCAGCCCCAACATAGAGCTGCCAAGTAGACTCCCACAAGCTGCAGAACAATTATACCAAAGAAATTCTCACACTGTTAAGAAAGTTCTAGGACCCACAACAGATTCCCCAACCTTGGGATCCAGCAAAGGGACTGAAAAGCCCCAGGAAATTTGACTCTGGATGCCAGTGGGATTTGATTACAGAACTTCACAGGACTGGGGAAACAGACTCTTGGAGGGCACAAACCAAACCCTGTGTGCATGGGGAGCCAGGAGAAAGAAGGTGTCGCCACTAGAGACTGTCAGACTTGCCTGTGAGTGTCTGGGAGTCTCCAGTGGGTCAACAGTTTGGCTTCAGGCCAGACAACAGGGAGGGGACACAACCCTGCTCATCAACAGAAAGTTAGAAGATTTACTGAGAATGGCCCCGCCCATCAGAACAATATCCAGCTTTCCCCACAGTCAGTCTCTCCTATTAGGAAGCTTCCATAAGCCTCTTTATCCTTATTCATCAGAGGGCAGACAAAATGTAAACCACAGTCACAGAAAACTAACCAATCTGATCACACGGACCACAGCCTTATCTAACTCAATGAAACTATGAGCCACTGTGTAGGGCCACCCAAGATGCGCAGGTCATGGTGGAGAGTTCTGACAAAGCATGGTCCACTGGAGAAGGGAATGGCAAACCACTTCACTATTCCTGCCTTGAGAACCCCATGGACAGTATGAAAAGAAGATCTTCAGATACAGAATATTCAGGTATAGAATATTCTGTAAATATTCATTTTGAACATCAGCAATATAATGTGCTTGTTTTTAGGAAAGTAATTGGACGTCTACATTGTTTTCTGCTTTCAAACCATAACAGCAGAAAGCTGAGTGGTTTTTGTGACCTCCTGGCCAAAGACCAAGTGAGTTGGACTTTCTGCACTCCTGGCTCTGAGAAAGCCTTGTGTGCATGGATTGATGGAATAAATATTTCTTAAATTTTACATGTTATTGATTTTAATACATTGACAATAATTCCTGTTCCATGTTTCAACAACTTGTTTTGTTGAGTTGAAATAATAATAATGGCATTATAGAAACTACTAACTATAAAAGTTGGAGCTTTGGTCAGAGTTAAATTTTAAATGAATACTTTGAATTTCTTCTTCCTCCTCATAATAACCTTCCAATGGTTTCATTTTCTTTTGTGCTACAGTGCATTGTGAGAGACAAGCATGTTTTTCTGTGTTTACACCATCCAAGCAAATAAAAGACTTTTCCCTCTAACATTTGAGGTTGCACAAAATACAAGTATCTTTCTTTTAATTTTACAAGTATCTTTTTTTAAATTAAAAATCCTAGTATATACTATAGGAGGTGTATTTTACATCTAATGACTGATCAATATTCAAGCCATCATTTGGTAAAGCTGCTTGATATTATTTTTTGGATAATTTTATGGTGACTTTTTAAAAATGAATGCATTTCTGCTAGTCAGAAATTAATCTGAACCCTCAAGGCTCAATTTCAGATTTGAATTTCAAGTTTCAAGGTTTGATGTCAGCCTTGCAAATTTCATCCCTCAGGGTCTATCTGCATAAATCATTTATACTACACTATATCCGAGCAGATCCCATGTAAAGAAAGATTATGGTTTTTAAGTTGTCAAAAAAAATGTGCTCTCAGAAAAGACTACTTAAGATTCTAGACTATCATCTCATAATAAAAGTCATGGTATTTCTTTTTTCTTTTTTACTGTGATTTTCAATAATAAACACCTTTCATGTTTTGTCATTATCTCTCTCCTTCCCTCTCCCTCTCTCTCTTTTAGACACGCACAAACATAAGTAAACAAAGCAAAACAATAATGAAACAATACTTAAATTTACAAATGTGCCTTTGTAAAGGTAAATGTGCCTTGACATTTTTTTTCTATTTTTATTTTGTCCTATATATTCTATTCTACTGCAGTCTTTTCTATTTAAAATAAAACATGTATCAGTGTTCACCAAATTGGATTTATGACCCATTTATGGTTACAATAGGCAATGAAATGTGAGAACACCAAACAATTTTTCAGAAACTACAGCTAAGTAGTGACCAATCAGTTCATCCCATGCTTACTGCCAGAAAGATGAAAGTCTCATTCTGAATAATATTGAGCAACAGAATGTCTGTTGTTAGAGCGTGGGTGGCCAATTTCTGTCTTAGAGGCCAGATTCCTTTAGAGATCTGCACTCTTCCAGGTATAAGGAAGAGATAGTTTTGGCTTTTTCCTGCTGACACCAATTTAGTACCAACCAATTTAGCCTTTGTTCAGTATTTTTCACTTTATGAAAGTTTTATAACTAATGCACCATGTTGTAATAGAAAATCTTCTGAAATGGATAACATAATGGATTCGATTTTTCAAGAAGATTTACACAAATCTAAGATTTTTACTTAGCATAAATATTTACTAATAATTTTAAGAACATAAGCAATTGTAAAGCACCAGAGCAATAGAAAATGTATAGGTTTTCCAATGCAGTTTCCCATGTCTTTTTTTGCTACTGCTAAAATACAGTCTCATACCAAATATACAGTATCTTATACAGAAAGAGTCATTTTGGTCAGAAACATCTCCATTCATCCTCACATAATTACATATTTTCTGTGACATTTTTCAGGGAATCATACTCTGTAAAACTGTATATTCCAGATTTGTTTTCCAAAGTAATGCTAAATAAATGAGATTTATCCAGTTAAAAGCATTCTAAAAATAGGGACTCTCCAGAGGGGGGGGGGGGGAATTATTTACCAGTAGGACTACACTGCCATATTTTATAAGGAGATTTATCAGGGTCAAATTCTTTCTCTCTTGAGAATGCTTCTTCCATTTAAAAAAAGGATAGATTGCGGTTCAGCTTGCTAATCATTTACTTCTCAAATATTTTTGATAAACCTCCATTTTGCATCTCCAGGTTCTGCCACAAATGTGAGATGTATGTGAGACGTAATGGGCTTGTTTAACAGGGGGAAAACCTACAAAGGAAATTGGGCTCACTTTCTTGATTTGACTCAGTTATCATCATAACTAACACTTCCCTTTCAAGAATGGCTGTTCAGATACTCATAGCACAAATAGGTAGGAAAAGCTAGTACCTTCTGGTCTTTAGTGGGACTAGGAAGCATTCAGTGCTGCTGCTCCTTCTGACTACTTGAGTGCCAGCTAATTTTACTGTGGCTTATGCCTACCCGTCAGATGAACAGAGCTGCCATTCCCCTTGTCTGTGTGGTCAGTCAAGAATGTGTTGGGTATATTGGAATTAAATGCTGGACAGTCCTGTCTTAGATTGTATCTACATTGTCTTGCTACAAATGTTTTGTCAGATATTCCATAGGTAAAATCTAAAATACCTTTTATTTTAATTAACATTTTATAAACTTTTTATGCAAGAATAAGCCTTAAAACTGCATGTTTAATTTTAAAATGCAAAATTTTCATTTCTAAAGAAAATTGGTAATGACTATGTGATTTATGTAAATTGTCTGTCATAACACATTAATACATATTAAAGTGGGAGGGAGGAAACATACTAGCATCATGTACCACGTGAAGGCAAAATTTACAGAAGATGCATTAGTAAATTGAAAAGTTAGTAAATATTTTAAGAGGATTATTAAAGGACAGAAAGTACAGGTATACAATTCATGTTTAATAATACTCTGTGAAGTAAGAATTTTATTTAGCTCAAATGATATTTTAAAAATAATTTTGTTCCTTTATGATGGATGAAAATATGATTCTTCATTAGCAGAAAGCAACATTTACATGATACTCACTTTACATCCATGTCATTAGATGCTTCAAATAAAAAATCTATTTAATATTGAAAATTGTTCATTTTCAACAAATTTTAAATCAAATAAATCTTTTGGTATATTAGTCTATTTAAGTTAAATGTCTAATATTACTACAAGTATGATTCTACAGCAGAAAGGTCAACATAGAAGATGATTGCTTTTCAATAATAAAATTTTTGGTGATCCAGTTTCATGGTATAAACAATATTATTAATAAGTTAAATATAAACTACTAATTATATGTCAAAAATCAGCAAAAGTTTACTAATTGAAATTAAAGCCACTATATCAAAAATTATGTTATATACATATTTATAATAAACTATGAAGCTAAACTACATTAAGAAATTGATGCTAAAAATAAAAATAACTTCAGGAAGAGCAATACTGCTATGATTTTTTTCTTTGCTGCTATTTATCTGTTAAGGTATAGATATGTTTGAACCTTTGAGAAAATTTGTAAGTCAAAATATCTTATGTCTTCTAAATTTTTATGTCTTGTTTACATATCTCCTAAATTTTATATAGCTTCTAAAGTTTAGTCACATTCGATCAAATGAATTGGAAATTTGCAACTAAAGTAATCCAGAAAAAAAAATGAAAAAAGTAAACCAAATTTCAGGTTTTTAAACTTTAACCCAATTCAGTATCTAGACAGTATTTGAAAACTGCAAAACACTCAAACTTATCAAAAGGAAAACAGGGACCTGAAGAAATTAAATTATGAATTCTGAAATGGAATATCCATTTAATTTGAATTTCTATAGTTGCACTCCAGAATATTTTGATTTTATGAAGAAAATATGTTAGAGCACGTAGTGTTAAGTATATACATTGATCATTGACACTGGAAATGAAAAACATTAAGAAAGTCTATGATTTTTAAGCATCTACAACATTAAAAGAAATGCAAAAAATAAAATATTTAATAAGATCACTTTATAAAAAATTGTCAAGAACAGTTACTCAAATGGTGACAAAAAAGAGTACCTACAAAAACATTTGACCTAAGATATTTACATATTCAATGCAAAATAAAATTACAATTTATATAAATTACTTTTAGAAGAATTTCCTTTGAGCTTACAAGGCATCTAAAAAGTATAATTTCCTTAGAAATGTCACAGTTAACAGAAAAAAATCAATTAAATATTTCAACAATTTCAAATATATTACTCACAAAATGTAATTATGAAAAAAATTGTGATTTCATAAAAGATTTTAAAATAATGACACCATATTAAAATATATTCATAAAAAGACATTAGAAAAATATAGCTAATAAACTAATCAAAATAATATGAATATGAATGAAAAATAATTTTTCTATTGTGGTATTTTTTTAAAGTACAAATAATGGGTAATATAAGAGGTGTTTTACTACAATGTGTTTGAATAAATATTATCTTTATTTTATCAATAATGTAAGTTTAAAACTCATTATTGAATAGAATAATTTAATAGGTCCACAAATAAAAGCAAATGTGTTGGTTCAGTTCAGTTCAGTCATTCAGTCGTGTCCGACTCTTTGAGATCCCATGAATTGCAGCAGCCAGGCCTCCCTGTCCATCACCATCTCCCGGAGTCCAAACAAACCCATGTCCATCGAGTTGGTGATGCCATCCAACCATTTCATCCTCTGTCCTCCCCTTGTCCTCCTGTCCTCAATCTTTCCCAGTACCAGGGTCTTTTCCAATGAGTCAGCTGTTTGCATCAGATGGCTGAAGGATTGGAGTTTCAGCTTCAACATCAGTCCTTCCCATGAATAGTCAGGACTGATCTCCTTTAGGATGGACTTGTTGGATCTCCTTGCAGTCCAAGGGACTCTCAAGAGTCTTCTCCAACACCACAGTTCAAAAGTATCAATTCTTCGGCACTCAGACTTCACAGTCCAACTCTCACATCCAAACATGACCACTGGAAAAACCATAGCTTTGACTAGACGGACCTTTGTTAGCAAAGTAATGTCTCTGCTTTTTAGTACACTGTCTAGATTGGTCATAACTTTCCTTCCAAGGAGTAAGCGTCTTTTAATTTCATGGCTGCAATTACCATCTGCAGTGATTCTGGAGCCCAGAAAAATAAAGTCTGACACTGTTTCCACTGTTTCCCCATCTATTTCCCATGAAGTGATGGGACCGGATGCCATGATCTTAGTTTTCTGAATGTTGAGCTTTAAGCCAAGTTTTTCACTCTCCTGTTTCACTTTCCTCAAGAGGCTCTTTAGTTCTTCTTCACTTTCTGCCATAAGGGTGGCATCTTCTGCATATCTGAAGTTATTGATATTTCTCCCAGCAATCTTGATTCCAGTTTGTGCTTCCTCCAACCGAGTGTTTCTCATGATGTACTCTGCATACAAGTTAAATAAGCAGGTATGTGTTTGTTAACCAATTAATATTTCAAAATAAGATTTATTTAAATGCCTTTATTCAATCCACTTGGAATATATATATATATATATATATATATATATATATAAATGTTTGTGTGTTTTGTGTGTTTCAGTCACTCATTCACGTACAACTCTTTGTGACCTCATGGACTGTAGCCAAGCAGGCTCCTCTGTTCATGGAATTCTCCAGGTAAGAATAGTGGTGTAAGCAGCTATTCCCTTTTCCAGGGCATCTTCTTGAAACAGGAATAAAACCTGGGTCTTCCATATTGCAGGGAGATTCTTTAACATCTGCATCACTATGGAAGTTTCTTATAACATGTTTCTGTAGTATATTCTATGGAAAATGTACTTCAGAATCAAAAAAAAAAAAATGGAAAGCAATTTTCTTCCCTTGAAGATTCACAATAAGAATAATATGGTAATTATTCTGAGAAATTTCTAGCAATTTATTAAATTTGATTTAGCCAAGACATTCCAAACTACATTTTTTGAACAAAGATATAATTGGGTCTATGCAAAATTTCTGGAATCTATGTTTTATAGAACATTTTGGAAGCTAGAAGAGCATGCTATTTATCCACTCTAGCTAATCAACATACTGATAGAATTCATTTGCATCTTTGAACTTTGGCTAAGAAATTTACCCAATAATTGCATTCATCCTAGACAGTGTATTAAAAAGCAGAGAAATTACTTTGCCAACAAAGGTCCATATAGTCAAAGCTTTGGTATTTCCAGTAGTCATGCACGAATGTGAGAATTGAACCATAAAAAAAGCTGAGTGCTGAATAATTGATGCTTCTGAACTGTGGTGTTGGAGAAGACTCTTGAGAGTCCCTTGGACTGCAAGGAGATCCAACCAGTCCATGCTAAAGGAAATCAGTCCTGAATATTCATTGGAAGGACTGATGCTGAAGCTGAAGCTCCAACACTTTGGCCACGTGATGCGAAGAGTTGACCCGATAGAAAAGATACTGACACTGGGAAAGACTGAGGTCGGGAGGAGAAGGGGACAGAGAAGGGGATGACAGGATGAGATGGTTGGATGGCGTCACCGACTCAAGTTTGATGTCGAGTTGGCAAGCTTCAGGAGTTGGTGATGGGCAGGGAGGCCTGGCGTGCTGCAGTCCACGGGGTCGCAAAGAGTCGGACACGACTGAGCAACTGAACTGAACTGAAGAGAACAGTTATAAGGGCATATTTTGAGATGATTACCTCTGGGAGAAGAGGACTTAGGTTTGGAGGTTATTTTCTATCATGCTTCCTCTTTTTCCAGTTTTCTATAAATCCTTTTCGGGTCAATTCACGGGCAGACTGCCATAGATTATGTGTGAGGCAGTTTGCTGATGGTCAGTGTCCTTCCCACCCACATCATGTGAGATGGGTCAAATTTGTTAGCATTCTTGAATGACACTAAAAAGTGAAAATATATACTTGATTAGAATAGAAGTATTACTATGTTAAATAATGACACCTAAATTATACCCAGATTTAGAAATTAACAATATTCTGGACAAGTACCCATATGTTATGGTGAGAAATCATTGTCCTAAGGAAGATTTAGTGTGTGTTCCATTTAGTTTCCTAACAGGTTTGAGTGAGACAATTGGTTCCCCCATATTCCTCTATCACAGCCACTAGTCTGCTTGTCATTTTGACCCTCACTTTTTTATTTGCAGAAGACGTTATCCATAGGGAGTAAGAAAGTCAGGGCCAAGGGAAGTCTCAGGTTATTCAAGGGGCCAAGAATTCATTGGGCACCAAATAAAAGCCTGTATCTCTCTAAGGCCCCAGTTATCTCCATGTTTTTCTTATCACCATTTCCCTCCTCAGCTCCCCCCATTCTGCCTTGTGGACTCTTTCGGGTGAATGGACGGGATAAGAGGTCTTTCATTTCTGTTCTTTCATATTATTCATCTTTATCAAGGAATGCAAATGGCTAATTGCTTGAATAAGGAGTGACTGTGGGAAATTGTAAAGGAAAAGCAGAGAAAAGTGAGGGAAAAAGTATAGTATCAAGGCAAAAAAAAAATGATTCGATACCTTTTAAATTTTATCTTGGGCTTAAGAAAAGGAAGTGTCTCCCAGACAGACAAAATATGCATAAAGGTGCTTTGGAATGGAATAGATGTTCTATTTAGAGTTCCATAAATTTCAGATTATTTTGACTATTTTACTAATAAGTGATGGCAGGACACTTAGATTTTATTTTAAAATATGGAGATATTAGTGAAGCATTTCAAGCAGAGAAATCATTTTTGCTTTGAAAGATCACTCTGGATGCTGAGTTAAGAATGTATTGTAGGAGGGTAAGAATTGAGGTTAGCACTGTAGCTATGAATATTAAAAACATGTGGTCTGATTTGGGCTGTATATTGATGGGAGAATCTAAAAGGACTTGCCTGGTGAAGTGGATGTGAGATGTAAGGGAAATGTAGGAATGAATAATAATTTCTTATTTGATAACTTTCCTGAGTAAATAGAGAGAGATGGAAATGGAGATACTTTGGAGAGAGTAGATTTGGGTGTTGGAAATTGTATTCCATTCAAAAATGTAGCATTTGCCAATGGAATTGAGAACCTAAATGAAGATGTTGAGAGAAAAGCTTGATATTCATTCAGAAGATACAAATATAAGGGACATCAGCATATAAGCACTATATGAAGTAGTACAGCAGAGTAACTCACCAGGAACGGGGAAGCCTGGTGGGCTGCCGTCCATGGGGTCGCAAAGAGTAGGACACAACTGAAGCGACTTAGCAGCAGCAGCAGCAGCTCACCTAAGGGGAGAGCATAAAAAGAAAATAGAAGAATCCAGGACAAGACTGTAATAGAAAAGTAGTTGTTGAAAAAGCCACCAAAATAGAAAACCAGATGATATTATAAATTCAAGAAGTAAGGAATATTTAAACTATCAAAGTTGCGAGTGTAAGTAAGAAAAGGACAAGAAACTGGCAATTCATTTTGGCAAGTTGGAGGTCATTGGTGAGACTTTTCAGAGGGGAGAGAAAAAAGGACAGCCAGATTTTTTAATGAATATGTTGAGGAGTAAATAAGATATGAAGAAGTGTGTAAAGGCAATACCACCTAGGAGTTTCTTTGAAAAAGAGTTGAGAAATGGAGAGTAACTGCAAAGAAATGTAAGAAAAAAATAAGATGGATAACATTCATGCAGAACAGTAAGGTGATGAGAATGTTCTAGTATGTGGAGAAATAACTGAGGCAAATAGCAAATTGAGTTCCTGCTTTATGAAACTGAAGTTAATTCAGAAATTAGCAAAAAATAAATAAAAAACTGGTGAATGAAGCTTTTTGATGTCCCTTCATGAATTTTTGTGGTGTTTAATAATGATTTTCATTACATTTTGACATCATGGGATATTTTGTACCATTTTACAACTGGAGAGATGAAGATAGAAAAATATGGGAAGACTTAATAGACATCAGTCACTCTAAATATCACTTGAGTTTTTTTTTTTTTTAATCAAACCTTGTTAAAATCCTCGAAGTTAATAAAACATTACAACCAATTCTTAAAGGTGAGGTGAATTTAATGTCTCCTGCTTTAAGAGAACAGTGGCTGATGAGAGTATTTGAAAATCTCAGAAAATGCATTTCACAAAATCAAACGGTGGAATATAAAAGCCTTGCTATAAACTAATGAAGGATTGAGAGTTGAAGCTTAGGGTCCTTTAAGAGGAGGTGAACCTTCTCACTCGCGTTCCTTAAGCAATGTGCATCAATGGATCTTTCCCAAGACGTGGCCTTTCTTTAGGTCCCAAGCTAATGCATACACAGCACAAAGTGTTACTATGGAAATGCTTTTCTTAGGCTCTATGTTAATGGTTGTAATTGTTACAAATCTTGCCTGGGAACCTGTCTCTCAAGACTTGTACCCCTGATGACACAGCAGCAGTGTATCTGGACCAGAGAAATTTTCCCAGAACCCATTCTCCCTGGTTAATCTTGTGACACAGTTATCTCAGGATGCATGCCTTTGGAAGGGGTCTGGTGGAACTTTTACAACCTTGAAGTGTTCTTTTTATCTCTTCTCAGCAACCAGTTGAGAGGTATATAAGCCTTGCTTAAGATAATGAGGCAGGTACTCTCCTGCCTCCTTCCAGTGTCAATCTCTCTCTCCTTTTTTTTTTTTTTAAATTTATTTATTTAAATTAATTGGAGGCTAATTACTTTAGAATATTGTAGTGATTTTTGCCAAACATCGACATGAATCAGCCACAGGCACACGTGGGTTCTCCATCCAGAACCCTCCTCCAGTGTCTCCTGCTGTAAGCTTTCTCTAATTTCTGTTACTTTAATAAAATCTATACAAAACTCTGAGTGACTGAGAATGTCTTTGGTCCTGGAGTTAAATCTTCCCCTTTGGAGACCATGAATCCAGCAGCACCATCCACCAGAAGCTAAGATCAAGCCTTGGGAAGTTGGAAAGACTTTTTTAGTAGTAGATTATTAGTGTGTGGAATTGGCTACTGAAGAAAGCAATAAGCTCTTTAACTATGAACACACTGAAAATGATTTACGCACTTGGGTGTACAGTTTACGGCCTTTAAACATTAGTTGTGCAAGTGGAGAGATCATTAAGCACCATAGGGGTTCTTTCTTTGAAAAAGCCCTATTTCAGAAGAGCAAAGGATGGAAAGGAAACAGGATTTCTGTTTCAAAGCACAAATTATTTTCTTCGTTTTAAGACAAGGAAAATATTAAATGAGTAAAATCTATTTTTATAGTAATCTAGATAATAGTGGAAACAAGTTAGCCAGAAGAACTTTCATCATATCCTGGATTAGTGAAACATGACCTGCTTGCAGTAATCCAAGATCAAGGAAGGGAAAAGTAGCATTATTCAGGGAACTGAAGGACAATGGAGCAGCAGTATTTCACAATGACGATGATAATATGGATTAGCTGAGCTTAACTAAGTATGCAGCAATTTTATCATGATGCAGTTTTGGTGGGTTTTTTTGGACATTTATAAACATGACAACACAGAATGCTGACAATACCTTCTTATACACTTGCAGACTGAAGAAGACTATAATGGAAAACATTTCAATACTCAAAGCCCCCAAAAGTCCATTATCTACAATATCCAGGTCGTTGAGCTAAACTGTGCTTTATTTACCTCTTGCTGATAGTTACCATGCTGCTTAATACTCTTCAATATTAATCATCCATGAATTACCACCAGCTTCCTGTTCCAGTTCCTTTCATTTTATTAAAAAATTAAAAAGTTAGATACAAGCGAATCCATATTACAGAAGAAAAACATATTGTGCTCATCCATTGGCAAACATCTATTCCAATATCACAAGGCTGTTCTAACAAATTAAATGCTAAAGTCAGAAGGCTGTATAATTTTGATACCTCTGAGGGCTTGTTAACATTCTGATTTTTATGCTATAGAAATATTTTAAAATTGGCTTCTTTACTGGAGAGAAAAGCAAGAGCCCCCGCCCCTTGTTTTCCTTTACATTGAATTGGATTATAATACTTAGCAAGGACTTACAACCATATTTCCAAAGAATTCGTCTGATTGAAACACATACAATTTCACTCACAAAAATCAAACTATCCAAAAAGGATGTGGACAAGAAATGTGCTGCGCTTAGTCACTCAGTCGTGTCTGACTCTTTGCGACTCCGTGGACTGTAGCCCCCAAGGCTCCTCTGTCCATAGGGATTCTCCAGGCAAGAGTACTGGAGTGGGTTGCCATCTCCTCCTCCAGGGGATCTTCCCAACCCAGGGATCAAACCCAGGTCTCCTGCATTGCAGGTGGATTCTTTACCATCTGAGCCACCAATGGACAGGAAGTACTCAAGATCTCATCACGAGCTGTGATAAAGCAGAATGACAAAGGTCAGTGTAACTTAGGTGTCTGGGCAATAGAAGTAGTGCAAAAATAGACCTTCTGATACAATAGGGTTTGATTTGCAAATCAACTCACACACCATAATAAATTCAGGTGTGATGTCAAAGTAAAGTGGCAGTCACCTAGGTTCACATGGATTTGTGTTTTCTAGTTAGGATTGTGGAACAGGAAGTATTCACACTGAGCTAAACCTAACAAGCCGTGAAGGAGAACTGTGTCCACAGATGGCCATTCATCTCCAGTGTTCAAAGCTCAATTCAGTTGTGTGTTCTGTCCAAAAAAGTTTTATTCTGTGCTGCTTTCCAATCTGGGGGCATTTCGGGGCATTCCCTGCATTTCCATAGTTCAATGGCCTCAACCCTTCCTTATACTGCTTTCCAGTGAACCACTGTCATCTTTTTTAAAAAGATAAATTTCTGCATTTATTGTTGTCTTTATTTATTAGAAATTCAACACATCTTTTTAACTGTGCTAGTTTTTTCATTGATATATTATGTTAGCTGGGACTCTGGTTAGAACATCACACAGGTTCTGAAAGCTCTGTCCTTGATTTTATTTATTCCATAAGCTCAATTATTATCAGTGTATAAGCTTTTTTAAAAAGATATATATTACAATATATCAAAGTATCTGTTGTAATATTTAGACTCATAAGATGGAACACTACAGACCAAAAAAAAAAAAAAAAAAATCACTCATTGCCCTTGGGACACAGCCTTCTTTCTGAGTCTTTTTTTACAGGAGAATAGGCAGGAAGGTCAGGGTATTCACATTCCTCTGGTAAGTCTTTGATTTTTTAAAAAAATTCGTGTATGTGTATGTGTGTGTTGGTGTGAAATAGAGATAGAGAGAGAGAGACAGAGAGATAGAGATATAAACAGAGGTAGAAAGAAAGAGACAGAGAGAAAAATTTGCTCAAGAGACCCAGGAGCTAAAATACATGGAGACATTAGTTCTTGCTATTTTAACCAAACCAATCACATCCTATTTAATCAACATTCAAAGGTTGCAAATATTCACAAAACAGCCAAGGTTTTGAAGATTTGGAAATCAGGCCACATTTAGGCATTTAAATGTGGCCTCATATGCAATCAAATTTTCAAAAGAAATATAGGCGAGAAATGCCAAGTTACTTTTACAAATATATTTATATATGTTAGTGGAGGAGAGTCTGGAGGCCTCACCACACATGAACTTCAGTTTTTGGTAAGGAAAGATGCAAAGAAGAATCTAAGGTCTTATCTGTTGCAAGAAAGTTTATTGATGATAAGGAAAGAAATAACAGAGAGAACACCTCAAGAGAGACGTGGGCCATGCCAGGGGAGGCAATGGCCCTGCAGGGTTGGAGTACATGGTATTTAAGGCAAGGTCATTTGCATAACCCTGTGGGTCCTTGATTGATAGTCTTGACTGTACTATCAGTACTTGACAGTACTCTTGCCTGGAAAATCCATGGACAGAGGAGCCTGGTAGGCTGCAGTCCATGGGGTCGCTAGGAGTCAGGAACGACTGAACGACTTCACTTTCACTTTTCACTTTCATGCAGTGGAGAAGGAAATGGCAACCCACTCCAGTGTTCTTGCCTGGAGAATCCCAGGGACGGGGGAGCCTGGTGGGCTGCCGTCTATGGGGTCGCACAGAGTCAGACACTTAGCAGCAGCAGCAGTGGGTCCTTGATTGATAGTCTTGACTGACAACTGCAGGTTCTATAACAAGATGTTCTATCACGCATGTCCTTCCCATAACTCAGTCTAATTCGATGCACATGTTCATAGAATATTTATGAGCAGCTAATGAGTCCAATGACCACCAAAGGTTACTTTAGTACATGATAATGTATGGTATGGACATAGGCTAGAGTAGGGAAAATCACCATCCATCCACCAGTAGGGAATTTTTTTGGCCACCTGACTATCCCAGATGTTTAGCTGAAGGGGCTACCTCTCATTGCTCTCATCTAACTTTCTGGGTAATATATACAGTTTGTAAAAATGAGAACATGCAATTCAGTTAAGGAAGAACTGAGAAGATTGCTTTGTCTCATAAAGTTGCAACAATTGAATATTATCTTTATTCTTTATGTCTAACTGATAGAGTAAAGGGACAAAATAGGTGATTACATAGTTAATCTTACCTGGGGATTATAAATTAAAAATGAATTCAAATAAATAAATTTAAATTAAAAAAGAAAAAAAAAACATAGGCGATCCCTGTAAGCTAATGAGTATTCAAGAAAGTAGGTTTGCTTAACCACAAAACTATGCAGGCTTCCTTAGCAACAAAACCATGAAACACGAGACACACTGCCAAAACAATAGAACAACGTTTGCATGATACCCACACGCTGCCCAGAGAGCTCAGAAAGATGATTCTTAGGACATGCTCTCTGAACACATAAGAAACAATAATTTGTGGACCTTGCTTGACCACACAGGGACAAGAAAGCTCCTCTTCTCAACCTGGCGAAAGAGCGGATGATAGAAACCTGACATGACATCCACTCAAGAAAGAGCAAAAAGTTGTTCTCCTCTTAACCTAACTTTTTCTTTGATTATAAAACTGTAGCCCAGTATGTTCTGAAGGCATGGCATCCTCTCACCTGTCTGCTTATAAGCCTCAGAAGAGTTCAACTCTAATAAATCACTTCTTATCTATCACTTCGCTTCTCATTGAATTTTCCTTGCACGGAGAAATAAAGGACTGTTACCAGAGCTCTTCCGAGCCTCTAGAAATGATACCAATCTGTTTCAAAACTTTGTTGCTGCCATTCATAAATCACATCGTAGATATCCTCTTAATATCCGCCTTTCCCAAAAGGAATTTGAGCCATTTTAGAATAGGTAATATGCCTTACACATCTTTGCATCCTTAACACAATGGTGGTGGTGGTGGTTTCGTTGCTGTCATGCCCTACTCTTGTGACCCCATGGACTGTGGCCCACCAGGCTTCTCTGTTCATGGGATTTTCCAGGCAGGAATACTGGAGTGGGATGCCATTTCCTTCTCCAGGGGAACCTTCCTCACCTAGCGATTGAACAAGCATCGCCTGCATCGCAGGCAGTCTCCTGCACCGTACTCAGATTCTTTAGCACCAAGCCACCAGGGAAGCCGTAACACAGAGCTTAGAAATCAAAGGCTTGTTGAGAGAACAAATAAATTAAAGTATTTTGGATACAAATATTGATCTCTTTCTCATAATTTTCAAATGCTAATTTGAGGAATCAGGACCTTACATACGATCTGCAAAGGACATCCCACTCCATACTATTTATTACTACTTCTATTAATGGTACTTATTATGTATAATATTATATTGCATGTCCTTCTTCATATGCCCACTATTATGACCATATGGGGAACTTTGGAAGATATTTTTGCCTTTTAGAGAGCACATAATTTTTGACATGTAATAGATGGTCAATAAATATTTCCAGAATATAATACATTATTTGAAGATATTAGATAGATATATATATAAAATCATAAGTAAAAATTTTCACTAATTTTGAAATACAGAAATCATATTCTAATATTTGAAATGATATCTAGATGAACGACTATTTTAGTGAGGAATTTCAAGATGCAAATAAACTTTAAAGAACTTTTTAAATACTTTAAATCATAAATAACTCACTAGTTACAAAACTAATACTTAGCTTCAAGTTTTTGAGGATTAAGAAATAAATTAAGAAATTTTCGTAAGACAGCTTGCAATCCAAAACACCAAAAAAGAGATTTCAGAATGCTGTTTTTTAGAGTGCCTAAATTCTCAGAGGTTGGAATTATTCAATCATGCTTAAAAATGAAACACAACTAGTGGAAATAAAGAGATGAAGAAAATTTTGACTGAAAAACAAATTTATTTTGTGTGCTATGAGATGCTGTGATTCAACATGATGCAATATTGATGTTGGTTTTCACTTTGTGTTTCTCTCTGCTCCTCTTCTCTTTGTTCTTATAATTACAAGCTTCAGTGATGTATAATGGGGGTATCAAATCACAGGTTTTGAAGCAATAAAAGTCCTGCATTGGAATAGTCTACTGGTTCACAACATCTTCTGGTTACAAAGAAGTGACATTGTTTAAAAAAAGAAAAAAAGAAGGAAAACAACATCAAAAAACCTCTCAATACCACTTTAAAAGGAAATGCCTTAGTGAAGGGCATGTCCTATACTCTAGAATCAAACAGACCCTCACATTAAGATGCATTCTTGCTGCCTATTAAAAAGTTTGAAACCAGTCATCTTGACTTCTAAAAGATCCACTTGCTGAAATGCTTCTACTCTCTCTTAAAGCCCGCTAAATAGAGAACTCCACGAAGACGTATGTAGTAGTCCTAGCCATCTCCGGTATGCAAACAAGTGCCCTCACCAGCTTCCTTGCCTCTGAAGCCTCAGTTTCATTTAAGCTTTTTGTGGCAGCATTGATCAAGCTATTCCTTTTTCCCAGTTTGATTAAGGTATGTTGAGACATTATGTAGGTTTAAATGTAGTGTGCTGATTTGACACATGTATATATTGCAAAATAATTATCACAATAAATTTAGTTAATATTTATATCTCCTTACTTTTTTGGTGTGACAAGGACATTTAATAGTCTACTTTTTTGCAACCTTCAAGTATACAATACATTATTCTTAACTATAGTCACGGTGCTATATTCTAGATCCCTAGAACATGTACCTAGAAATTTTTCCTCTTTGACCAACATTCCCTCTTGACAACTGCCATTCTATTCTCTGCTTCTATGAGGTTTTTTTGGGGGGGATTTGATGTATGTATAATGAGATCGTACAGCATTTGTCTTTCTTTGTTGACTTATTTTCATTTAGCATAATGCCCTCAAGATACATCCATATTGCCACTAAATGGTGGCATTTCCTTTTTATGGATGAATAATATTACATTGTAAATATGTGCTATATTTTCATTATGCATTCATCTACTGAATAGTTGATATACCTAAAGATTTGAATGTATCAAATAGGAACACCATTCAGGTGAGACATTTGTCTTGCATTGAACAAAAAATGTGATGTGAAACTTTTATAATATATATTTTCCACAACCAAAATCAGCCAAACATTGAAAGAGAAAAGTCATGTTAAAATATTTTCACTAAGGATTACAATGAACAGCCAAAAATGATGCTCTTTGATCAATCAGTCACCTATTGGGGGAACTCAGAATTCAACACGATGAGATCACAAGGTACTTTACAATTAGAATTTTCCATTGGATTGGCATAGTATATTAAGATTCTATATTCTACTCTCTGGCAGTTCAGTGGTTAACACTTCACCTTCCATTGCAAAGGGTATGGCTTCAGTCCTTGGTCAGGGAACTAAGACCCCATATGCCCCATGACCAAAAAGACAAAACATAAATAGTGACAGAAACAATGTTGCAGTAAATTCAATAAAGACTTTAAAAATGGTCCACATCAAAAAACACCTTTTTAAAAAGGCTTAAAACAAAACAAAAAGGTTCTATTTTCAAATAAAAGTGAATACTCAATAAGCTTCAGGAAAACTCCCTATAGCTTCTATATATCAAGAATGTAAGATATTTTAAAAGAAATTTAATAAATGAAATTCTTAGCTATGGGAGTCTTGCATTAACTATATAGGAATCAATTCTATGGGTATGTTAAGAAAAATACCAATTCTGTACACTGAAGCTGAGCTTCCAGTTTCCCTAAGATTGCCCAATTTGTACTAGTTTCTTCCTCAAAGGAAAAAAGGCCATCATTGCAAAGTGATTTTGTCACCTACCAGATAAAAGTGTTCCATAAATTTGGACTCACCAGTGTGAGGCTATAATGGGGAAAGCTGCACACAGTTATTTATGAACTTCCAACTTTATACAATGCATTACAGTGAACATAAGCCACTCTTTCTTACTTAAATACTTCACTTTAAGTTATGAAGCTGTTCAAAACCAGAAGGCTTAAAGACATTGAAAAAAGTGCTTTTTGCTTCTTTTTTTGTTTAACGTAGCAATTTTCAAGCTTTACCCTCAGCAGAGATTCAGACACGATTAATTTAGTTTGGGCATCAGTATACTTTTGAAGCACCCCTGGCCATTCTAATGTGTAGTTAAGATAGAGACCATTGCTTCATAGTGTACCATTGACAACATTTTCTGTAAATCTGAAAGATCAATGTGAATGATTGATCACTGTTGAAAGATCAGTAATCTGTGTGACCTTTAATAACAATATTTAAAAAGTCACCAAATAAATTTTTTTGATTACAAACCTTCTTCATCTATTTTTTTTCAATCATAAAATCATATTAATACAATTTTCCATATGATCAAGTAGATCCCTGATTACTCCCAGGCTTCTACACTCTCCATGAAAGTGAAAGTGAAAATCGCTCAGTTGTGTCCCACTCTTTGCGACCCCATGAACTATAGCCTGCCAGGTTCCTCCGTTCATAGAATTCTCCAGGCCAGAATATTGGAATGGGTAGCCATTCCCTTACTGCAGGGGATCTTCCCAACCCAGGGATTGAACCCAGGTCTCCCACATTACAGGAGGATTCTTTACTGTCTGAGCCACAAGGGAAGCCCACATTCTCCACAAAGCCTCATCTAATCATGAGATGTTCAAAAGGCACATATGTGTATAGGTATGAGGAGAGGAAAAAAATTTAACTGCAGTTAAAAGACATCTTATATTTTATGCATGATTTGTAAGAACATTCCTTTAGAAGAAGAATCTGAGGAACTCAAGTCTTTTCTCATCTAGGAAGAAAAGAATAAAGGGTTTGTACAATTTTAAATTAAAGTATAAAAATGTCATAGATTTATACTATTTCCTCTTGCTATCTATAAGATTAAGTTTCATCAGATAACAAGAGAAGTTTTTTTGTAGTAAGCTGGAAATGCTATTGTTCAAAATCACTAGGAAGTTCTTGGTTCTATCTCCTTATTTCTTGGTTCTTATTTTTTTCTTTCTTGCAGGCACAGGCTGCAATGATGAAGTGGAAGGAAAGAAGAAAGAGAGGGAGATAAACACATTGGAAAGGACTGTACTGTCATTTGTTGACCTGAAACAAAGAGCATGAGAGGTATTTCTTTAGCAATGATGGATTTATTCAGGATCAGCAGTGAATTTCAATTCGGGATTTGCAAACATGGTAAGCCACCTGCGAGTCTCCACAGAGCCAGAAAAGGATAGCGTGTTTATAGAGAGGAAGAGGCAGTTGGGAGGGCGGTAGGAAAGAAAAGCCCATGGGTTTTTCATGGCCGAACCCTTGCCAGGAAAGGAGAGAAGTCTTTCTTTTTCCTGGTGGGCTTTCTTCTTCCTCCTGCTGTTTTCACAGGGCATGAGAAATTCCAATTTTCTCTTATCTTTTAAGGTTAGTTTACTTAATATTTGATTAAAATTTCTTTTCACTATTTTTTAAAATTCTGTAATACTTTTACAGAAACTACAAAGTTGAAAATTTCACTCCTTGTGTGTGTCTTTTTTTGTTTGTTTGTTTGTTTATAGCTAAAGAGAACTAGCTGTGCGGGCGCAGGAGGGCCTAGAGGAGCTACTCCACATTCAAGGTCAGGAGGGGCGGCAGTGAGGAGATACCCCTCGTCCAAGGTAAGGAGCAGTGGCTGCGCTCTGCTGGAGCAGCCGTGAAGAGATAACCCACATCAAAGGTAAGAGAAAGCCAAGTAAGATGGTAAGTATTGCAAGAGGGCATCAGAGGGCAGAAACACTGAAACCATAATCACAGAAAACTAGTCAATCTAATCATACTAGGACCACAGCCTTGTCTAACTCAGTGAAACTAAGCCATGTCATGTGGGGCCACCCAAGACAGGCAGGTCATGGTGGAGAGGTCTGACAGAATGTGGTCCACTGGAGAAGGGAATGGCAAATCACTTCAGTATTCTTGCCTTGAGAACCCCATGAAGAGTCTGAAAAGGCAAAATCTTAGGATACTGAAAGAGGAACTCCCCAGGTCAGTAGGTGCCCAATATGTTACTGGAGATCAGTGGAGAAATAACTCCAGAAAGAATGAAGGGATGGAGCCAAAGCAAAAACAATACCCAGTTGTGGTAGACACTGGTGATAAAAGCAAGGTCTGATGCTATAAAGAGCAATATTGCATAGGAACTTGGAATGTTAAGTCCACGAATCAAAGCAAATTGGAAGTGGTCAAACAGGAGATGGCAAGAATGAACGTCGACGTGCTAGGAATCAGCAAACTCAAATGGACTGGAATGGGTGAATTTAACTCAGATGACCATTATATCTACTACTGTGGGCAGGAATACCTTAGAAGAAATGGAGCAGCCATCATGGTCAACAAAAGAGTCTGAAATGCAGTACTTGGATGCAATTTCAAAAATGACAGAATGATCTCTGTTCGTTTCCAAGGCAAACCATTCAATATCACTGTAATCCAAGTCTATGCCCCAACCAGTAACGCTGAAGAAGCTGAAGTTGAACAGTTCTATGAAGACCTACAAGACCTATTAGACAAACACCCAAAAAAGATGTCCTTTTCATTATAGGGGACTATAATGCAAAAGTAGGAAGTCAAGAAACACCTGGAGTAACAGGCAAATTTGGCCTTGGAATACGGAAGGAAGCAGGGCAAAGGCTAATAGAGTTTTGCCAAGAGAATGCACTGGTCATAGCAAACACCCTCTTCCAACAACACAAGAAAAAATCTACACATGGACATCACCAGATGGTCAACACCGAAATCAGATTGATTATATTCTTTGCAGCCAAAGATGGAGAAGCTCTATACAGTCAGCAAAAACAAGACTGGGAGCTGACTGTGGCTCAGATCTTGAGCTCCTTATTGCCAAATTCCGACTTAAATTGAAGAAAGTAGGGAAAACCACTAGACCACTAAAACCACTAAACCACTAGGTCATTTAGGTATGACCTAAATCAAATCCCTTATGATTATACAGTAGAAGTGAGATATAGATTTAAGGGCCTAGATCTGATAGAGTGCCTGATGAACTATGGATGGAGGTTCATGACATTGTACAGGAAACAGGGATCAAGAGCATCCTCATGGAAAAGAAATGCAAAAAGCAAAATGGCTATCTGGGGAGGCCTTACAAATAGCTGTGAAAAGAAGAGAAGCAAAAAGCAAAGGAAAAAAGGAAAGATATAAGCATCTGAATGCAGAGTTCCAAAGAATAGCAAGAAGAGATAAGAAAGCCTTCTTCAGTGATCAATGCAAAGAAATAGAGGAAAACAACAGAATGGGAAAGACTAGGGATCTCTTCAAGAAAATTAGAGATACCAAGGGAACATTTCATGGAAAGGTGGGCTCGATAAAGGACAGAAATGGTATGGACTTAACAGAAGCAGAAGATATTAAGAAGAGGTGGCAAGAATACACAGAAGAACTGTACAAAAAAGATCTTCACGACCAAGATAATCACGATGGTATGATCACTCACCTAGAGCCAGACATCCTGGAATGTGAAGTCAAGTGGGCCTTAGAAAGTACCACGATGAACAAAGCTAGTGGAGATAATGGAATTCCAGCTGAGCAATTTCAAATCCTGAAAGATGATGCTGTGAAAGTGCTGCACTCAATATGCCAGCAAATTTGGAAAATTCAGTAGTGGCCACAGGACTGGAAAAGGTCAGTTTTCATTCCAATCCCAAAGAAAGGCAATGCAAAGAATGCTCAAACTACTGCACAATTGTACTCATCTCGCACGCTAGTAAAGTAATGCTCAAAATTCTCCAAGCCAGGCTTCAGCAATACATGAACCGTGAACTTCCAGATGTTCAAGATGGTTTTAGAAAAGGAAGAGGAACCAGAGATCAAATTGCCAACATCTGCTGGATCATGGAAAAAGCAAGAGAGTTCCAGAAAAACATCTATTTCTGCCTTATTGACTATACCAAAGCCTTTGACTGTGTGGATCAAAATAAACTGTGGAAAATTCTGAAAGAGATGGGAATACCAGGCCACCTGACCTGCCTCTTGAGAAATCTGTATGCAGGTCAGGAAGCAACAGTTAGAACTGGACATGGAAAAACAGACTGGTTCCAAATAGGAAAAGGAGTACGTCAAGGCTATATATTGTCACCCTGCCTTTTTAACTTCTATGCAGAGTACATCATGGGAAACGCTGGGCTGGATGAAGCACAAGCTGGAATCAAGATTGCCGGGAGAAATGTTAATAACCTGAGATATGCAGATGACATCACCCTTATGGCAGAAAGTGAAAAGGAACTAAAAAGCCTCTTGATGAAAGTGAAAGAGGAGAGTGAAAAAGTTGGCTTAAAGGTCAACATTCAGAAAACGAAGATCATGGCATCTGGTCCCATCACTTCATGGGAAATAGATGGGGAAACAGTGGAAACAGTGGCTGACTTTATTTTTTTGGGCTCCCAAATCACTGCAGATGGTGATTGCAGCCATGATATTAAGATGCTTACTCTTTGGAAGGGAAGTTATGACTAACCTAGATAGCATATTTAAAAGCAGAGACATTACTTTGCCAACAAAGGTCCATTTAGTCAAGGCTATGGTTTTTCCAGTGGTCATGTACGGATGTGAGAGTTGGACTGTGAAGAAAGCTCAGCGCCAAAGAATTGATGCTTTTGAACTGTGGTGTTGGAGAAGACTCTTGAGAGTCCCTTGGATTGCAAGGCTATCCAACCAGTCCATTCTAAAGGAGATCAATCCTGGATGTTCTTTGGAAGGAATGATGCTGAAGCTGAAACTCCAGTACTTTGGCCACCTCATGCGAAGAGTTGACTCACTGGAAAAGACTCTGATGCTGGGAGGGATTGGGGGTAGGAGGAAAAGGGGTTGACAGAGGATGAGATGGCTGGATGGCATCACCGACTCGGTGGACGTGAGTCTGAGTGAACTCCAGGAGTTGGTGATGGACAGGGAGGCCTGGCAAGCTGCAGTTCATGGGGTAGCAGAGAGTCGGACACGACTGAGCGACTTAACTGAACTGAACTGAAAGAGAAGTAAGGTCATCACGTTGAAATCAGTTTCCTATATCCCCAAAGTATGTTGCAAGTAAAAATAAGGAAGGTTCATCTCAGTTGTCTCTCAGTCATGTCTGACTCTTTGCGACCCCATGGACTGCAGCACGCCAGGCCTCCCTGTCATTCACCAACTCCCAAAACTTCTCAAACTCATGTCCATGGAGTCGGTGATGCCATCCAACCATCTCATCCTCTGTCGTCCCTTTCTCCTCTCGCCTTCAATCTTTCCCAGCATCAGAGTCTTTTCCAATGAGTCGACTCTTCACATCAGGTGGCCAAAGTATTGGAGCTTCATCCTTAGTATCATTTCTTCCAATGAATATCAGGACTGATCTCCTTTAGGATGGACTCTTTGGATCTCCTTGCAGTCCAAGGGACTCTCAAGAGTCTTCTACAGCAATACAGTCAGAAGCATCAATTCTTCAGCTCTCAACCTGGAACAGAAACTAATGTCAGCTACCACCAATACATTCCAACTATATAACACAAATAAAACAAAACATACCTGCTACAAATCCCAATCTTTAGATGATCATGAGGCCTAAACTGAAATTGCAGTTTCTCTCTTCTACCGTATAGTCATGTGCTCCTTATCCTCTCCCTGCACTTCAACTGGTTTATTTATTTATTTCACTTAGTGGAGCAAAATCTTCATTTTCATTATTCTTTTCACTCAAAATTAGGTTAAGGAGGTTCAGGATGGGGGACACATGTATACCCATGGCTGATTCATGTCAATATATGGCAAAAATCACCACAATATTGTAAAGTAATTGGCCTCCCATTAAAATAAATTAATTTTTAAAAATCAGGTTAAATACTTTTGTAAAAACTGGCCAAATAAATAATGATTGAATGTTTATTGAACTCTTCACATACACAGTCACTGTAACAGAGCTTATTCTCTTTTTAAACCTTTTAAACAATTCCAGTATTTCCATTTTTCATATGAGCTAGCAAGTTCTGAATATTTTAATAATATGTAAAAGCTTCTTATCTAATTTAGTGACATATATGTCAGCAACAAAGAGTCAAACACAACTGAGCAACTTTCACTTTCACACTTTCATATCAAAAACAACAAATTATCTAACTCTAGAGCTGACTCATTTGAAAAGACCCTGATGCTGGGAAAGATTGAAGGCGGGAGGAGAAGGGGACAACAGAGGATGAGATGGTTGGATGGCATCACCGACTCCATGGACATGGGTTTGAGTGAACTCCGGGAGTTGGTGATGGACAGGGAGGCCTGGCGTGCTGCGATTCATGGGGTCACAGAGTCGGACATGACTGTGCGACTGAACTGAACTAAAAGCTTACCATGTTTCTCATGACTGATGCAGCTTTTGGACTCTCACATACCCCCTAAAAAACATGTTTCTTCTATTTTGTAACATTAAAAAGACAGCACAAATAGTACTCAGGTTATAAGATGACATTAATATTACATATATTATTAAACTTTGAAAATAAAAAAACTGAATATTCATTTCTTTCTATATATTCTTGTAGGGTTGTGTGAGCATTTGCTAGAGAATTCCAGAAAGACATCTACTTCTGCTTCATTGACTATGCTAAAGCCTTTGTGTGGATCACAACAAACTGTGTAAAATTCTTAAAGAGATGGGAATACTAGACAGCACTACCTGCTTCCTGAGGAACCTGTATGCAGGCCAAGAAGCAACAGTTAGAACCAGACATGGAACAATGGACTGTTTCCAGATTAGGAAAGGAGTATGTCAAGGCTATATATTGTTACCCTGTTTATTTTACTTATATGCAGAGTATATCATGTGAAATGCTGGGCTGGTTGAAGCACAAGCTGGAATCAAGGTTGCCGGGAGAAATATCAATAACCTCAGATATGCAGATGACACCACCCTTATGGCAGAAAGCAAAGAGGAACTAAAGATCCTCTTCATGAAGGTGAAAGAGGAGAGTGAAAAAGCTGGCTTAAAACTCAACATTCAAAAAACTAAGATCGTGACATCTGGTCCCATCAGTTCATGCCAAATAGATGGGGAAACAATGGAAACAGTGAGAGATTTTATTTTCTTGGGCTCCAAAATCACTGCAGATGGTGACTGCAGCTGAAATTAAAAACTGCTTGCTCCTTGGAAAAAAGCTATGACCAACCTAGAGAGTAAATTAAAAAACAGAGACATTACTTTGCTGACAAAGGTCCACATAGTCAAAACTCTGGTTTTTACCAGTAGTCATGTATGGTTGTGAGAGTTGGACCATAAAGAAAGCTGGTTGCCAAAGAATCTGTGAAGTGTGATGTTGGAGAAGACTCTCGAGAGTCCCCTGGACTGCAAGGAGATCCAACCAGTCCATCGTTTGTGTAAGCTCTGGGAGTTGGTGTTGGACAGAGAAGCCTGGTGTGCTACAGTCCATGGGTTCTCAAAGAGCTGGACACAAGTAAGCGGCTGAACTGTGCTGATAGACCATATGATATTATTCAGCCTTAAAAAGAAGGAAACCCTGTCATCTGGGACATGATGAGCCTAGAAGGCATACTGCTAAGTGAAATAAGCCGGATGAAGACAAACGCGGCATAGTGAACACATGGAGTCTAAAATTGTTTTAAAAGTCAAATTCACAGAAGCCTAGAGTAGAAAAGTGGTTATCTAGGGCTCTGGAGTGGGGGAATGTGAAGAGGTCAATAAAAGTGTACATACAACCTTTAGGTTATAAAATAAATAAGGCCTGAGGATCTAATGTTTAACCTGACAACTATAGTTGATAACACTGTTGTATAATTGAAATTTGTGAAGAGAGTAGAAAACTGTTCTCACTGATAAAAGGAAGAAATAATGTTTTAGAAATATAACTCTCTCTCTTTCACACATTTTTGTCATTTTATAGGAAAAGGGGAGACATAATGAGACCATAAACATGGACTTCACTTGTCTTCTGTATTCTATAACCCAGAAGCAACTGGTTTATCCCACTGATTATATAGGGGAATAGGCTTTTGAATGCTCAACTGAAGTGCCAGGCCAGGAAAAACACCTGGGAATCTGGAGCACTGTCTGTTAGCGTTTGGTACCTGTTGTGAACCCAAAGCTGTTAAGTGATCACGTGTCTCCAGTAGCTAAACAAAAGGGCCCTGGAATCAAGGTCTGAAGTAGGATGGAACCACGTGTCCTATTGACTTCCTCATAGAATTTGTGCTTCTAATCCATTCATCCTTAGAATCTTCTGGAATAGAGCTCCAGATACTAAGGGGGGAAATGTTTCCTCTAAGGGATACAATAAGAGTCTGCTTTGTGGGATCTTCACTCCAATATACTCACAAAAAAATAATGACTAGACTAGATGACAAGGATGGCTAGAAAAGCTAGAAAACCTAACTGACCATATTAGCAAGACAAATCGGTATGCAATGAGGACCAGGAGAAATGTGTCTGGAATAAAGAGGGCTCTTTTGTCATCGCTCGCTGCTTCCATGCCTGGTAAAAACTATGAACAGATAATGGGAGCAACCACAACATCATAAGGGCCAGTTCAATAAGGCCCAGACTCCTTATGGACAAAGATCTGGACCACCTTGCTAGACATTTTAAAGTACAGATCATGAATAAATAAAAAGATTTTCCAAGATCAGCTGCAGCAGGGATGATTCCACTTCAATTTGTTTGATTGTTTTGCTAAGTAACCCTCTTTAAAGTCTTTTGGGGGGACTTCCTTGGTAGTCAGTGGTTAAGACCCTGTACTTCCACTGCAGAGGACATTGGTTTGATTCCTGGTCAGGGAACTAAGATCCCACATGCCACATGATGTGACCTAAAAAATAAATAAAATCTTTTTTCAACTGTACTTACATCTCTCCTCTCCAAGAAGAAAAAACATTCTGTTTTCATAAGTGAGTGTGAACTTTCTGGAATGGCTCAGGGTGTATACTACAGCAGTCCAGTTTTTGTGGGTATCCAGATCCACTTAGATCTGCCTTCTCCCAAGATCTTGGCTTCCTATTTAGAGTTCCCCAACAGAGGAATGGCACCCCACTCCAGTACTCTCACCTGGAAAATCCCCTGGACGGTGGAGCCTGGTAGGCGGCAGTCCATGGGGTCTCGAAGAGTCGGACACGACTGAATGACTTCACTTTCACTTTTCACTTCCCTGCATTGGAGAAGGAAATGGCAACCCACTCCAGTGTTCTTGCCTGGAGAATCGCAGGGACGGTGGGGCCTGGTGGGCTGCCGTCTATAGGGTCGCACAGAGTCGGACACGACTGAAGCGACTTAGCAGCAGCAGCAGCAACAAAGGAATGATGTAACATCAAGTAATAAACAGAGGTAAATTTATATTTCTATCATACCATCCAGCAATTTCATACCTTGAGTATTTACCTACAGAAAATGAAAACACAAATTAGAAAAGGTAGGGGGAGAGTGGGGAGGAGGTCCAAGAGGGAGGGCATGTATGTGTACATAGAGCTGATTCACTTCATTGCGCAGCAGAAACTAACAAAACACTGTAAAGCAACTGTACCCAAATACAAAAGATGTGTGCACCCCAGTGTTTCTAGCATAGCAGTATTATTTACAACAAGCAAGATACATAAGCAACCTAAGTGCTCATTGACAGATGAATGAGTAAAGAAGATATGTATATGTATGTGCATGCTGCTGCTGCTAAGTCACTTCAGTCGTGTCCGACTCTGTGCGACCCCACAGACGGCAGCCCACCAGGCTCCCCCGTCCCTGGGATTCTCCAGGCAAGAACACTGGAGTGGGTTGCCATTTCCTTCTCCAATGCATGAAAGTGAAAAAATAAAGTGAAGTTGCTCAGTCATGTCTGACTCCTAGCGACCCCATGGACTGCAGCCCACCAGGCCCCTCCATCCTTGGGATTTTCCAAGCAAGAGTACTGGAGTGGGTTGCCATTGCCTTCTCCATGTATGTGTGTGTGTGTGTGTGTGTGTGTGTGTATATATATATATATATATGGCTTCCCAAGTGGTGTAGCAGTAAAGAACCCATCTGCCAATGCAAGAGATATAAAATATGTGGTTTCAATCTCTGAGTCAGGAAGATGAAAATCCCTTGGAGGAGGGCACGACAACCCACTCCAGTATTCTTGCCTGAAGAATCCCATGGACAGAGGAGCTGGTGGACTACAGTCCACAGGGTTGCAAAGAGTCAGACACAACTAAAGCAACCCAGCACACATGTGTAAGTTAGTAAAGCTAACTCAGCCTTAAAAAAGGGTGAAACCATGTCATATGCGACAACGTGGATGGACCGGGAGAGCATCATAAGTGAAGCAAATAGGACAGAGAAAGACAAACACCATATGTTTTCACATGTATGTGGAATCAGAAAAACCAAACAAATGACTCACAGATACAGAAAACAAAATATTAATTACACAGAGGCGAGAGATGGGGGAAGGGTGAAATTGATTTAGGGGATTCAGGGATATAAACTGCCAATTATAAGATAAATAAGCCCTAAGGATGTAGTGTACAGCACAGGAAATATAGTCAACATTCTATAAAAACTAGATAGAGTATAATATCTAAAAATTTTGAATCACTACGTCATGCATCTGAAACTAATATAATATTGTAAGCCAGTTATGCTTCCATTAGAAAAAGAAAGTTTATCTCAGCCTTCCCCATGGACATGGATTAATGCTCAGCAACACCTCTATCACAATATTGTCAGTGGAAGCCCCAATAATTCCAGTATCCCAAACTCATGGTAGCTCTATCGTCTCAGCAACTGCCCAAGATAGCCAAATAATACAACCTTGAAGTGGAGAAAGCTCAAACCCTATAGAAAAATTGTTGACCACTGAGACACAAGAGACAAGAGACCTGCAGACCAACTGCTCAACCACGGTCTCCATTCTGATGGTAGGGCATTGAATTATGTTTCTGATTAACTACCTAAGTGTTCTTGTAAGGATGTGATTGGTTTGGTAATACGCAACCTAATTTTAGCTTTCTCTCCAACTCTGCCTCATCTTTCTCCCATTCTCCTCCCGTATCTCCCTGGATTATAAACCCCCAGTAAAGCATTAACAAATAAGCGTAGTCTTAGTCTATTTTCTAGAGAACCCAAGCTCAGAAACCCTCCTCAACAAGTCCTCTGACATCTATTCCTAACCCCTGTTGCCAGCAGAGGTAGCTGCTGAACTTCAATTAATGGATTTATGAAAATGTTTTACCTGTGTTTGTTTCTTAAAGAACCCTGAGATCTACCTAAAGATGAAAATCATGAAGAGTCTCTAAATTCCTTTTTAAAGAGTCTAATTGAACTTGCTTTTCAACAAAAGAAAAAAAATTTAGTTTCAAACAGTATAAAATTTGGTGCAGATGTATGAGTACTTGGCATACATGTATGCTAAAGATTAAAACATCAATAGGTGAAAAGAGGAAGAAAAGTACATTGGTGTCAACACAATGCCATAGTAAACAGTATTTCATTAAGCCTCATGTATATGAGAACAATAGACTTTCGTTGTGAAATATTTAAACAACATATGAGAAAAATGAAACTAAATGGGAAAAGTATAAACTTTTGAAAAGTTTTGACAGAACAGTGTCAGATACAGAAAGTGAGAAAAATAGAGAAGGAAATACACAGCCTAATGCTCATCAAAAAATTTGGAACATATTTTTATAAATAATATATAAAACTTATTTAATAATTCACTAGCTCCTTTTTTTCCCCTCACACCTAGTTTTCTAGAGCCTCATTTTCTCCCCATAGAGTTGATAAATTTGGTAATTTGAATATAAAAACTGTCCTGCCAAGCAACGGATTCGCTTTGTAGTCACTATCGGTCAGCATTAAAAATCCTTGCATTTATTATTATGTAAAGTAAAAATATTCATTCTTATTAAAATTATGTTTTTAATATTAATGGGAACCATTTTAATATGCATGTATAAAGATCACAGGACTTTGACAAATATGTTATTTTATGAACCATCATTTAGTTTTTAGGAAAAACATGAAGCGAAGAGAGTTTGACTTGGTCAAAAACACAACCACACAGGAAATCTACTCATAAGTTCTGTTTGACAGGCTACAGCTTAGCCATCATTTTGCATTTCATATGCTTTTCCCAGGTTGGTCACTCAGTCCTGAGGCTGTTACTTATTCTCAATTCTATATATAAAGACACTGAATTCTTCAAAAAATCAACATCTTGTACTAAAATAGAAACTCCAAACATCAGTCTTGGTACCAGCTTCTCATTGCCCTGCAGAGGCTCTTAATCTTGTTAATTGCAGATAATTACATTAGGAGAAACAATGTCATATAGCACAAGAATTATTAAGAAGCAACATCTTTAGTGCAACAATTGTTTGTAGAAATAATTTAAATTAATATTTTTAAAAGAAAACATGATTGTACTTTTTAAAAGAATAATACTACTGGCAAAATAATTGGCAATATATTTTTTGACTCTCCATAGGCATCAACTATAGATGTTAAGATTGTAAATGTAATTTTTTCTAAGTGTTTATTCATTAATACCTCAAATATTTACTAACTACATGCTAGGAATTAAGCTTGCTGCTGAGGATATAAGAGCAAAGGAAGCAGTTTGTTACATTCACTGAACAGACACTGATAGGATGGTATCAGGAGACAACTGTTACAGAAGAACCAGAAGGAACAGCAGTTTTCATAACTGCTATGAACTTGGGACTGTGATTTAACACATTCCAAGAAAAAGATACCATTTTTGGTAGTGTTTCTAAGCACAGTTTGGACAATTTTATTTAGCAGTCACAAATCAGTCCACTGGCACAAGTTTTAAGAGGTCAGTCAGTCAGTTCAGTCGTTAAGTCATGTCTGACTCTTTGCGACCCCATGAATCGCAGCACGCCAGGCCTCCTTGTCCATCACCAACTCCCGGACTTCACTCAGACTCACGTCCATTGAGTCAGTGATGCCATCCAGCCATCTCATCCTCTGTCGTCCCCTTTTCCTCCTGCCCCCAATCCCTTCCAGCATCAGAGTCTTTTCCAATGAGTCAACTCTTAGCATGAGGTGGCCAAAGTACTAGAGTTTCAGCTTTCGCATCATTCCTTCCAAAGAAATCCCAGGGCTGATCTCCTTTAGAATGGACTGGTTGGACTGCCTTGCAGTCCAAGGGACTCTCAAGAGTCTTCTCCAACACCACAGTTCAAAAGCATCAATTATTCAGTGCTCAGCTTTCTTCACAGTCCAACTCTCACATCCATACATGACCACAGGAAAAACCATAGCCTTGACTAGACAGACCTTTGTTGGCAAAGTAATGTCTCTGCCTTTCAATATGCTATCTAGGTTGGTCATAACTTTTCTTCGAAGGAGTAAGTGTCTTTTAATTTCAAGGCTGCAGTCACCATCTGCAGTGATTTTGGAGCCCAAAAAGATAGTTTCCACTGTTTCCCCATCAATTTCCCATGAAGTGATGGGACCAGATGCCATGATCTTCGTTTTCTGAATGTTGAGCTTTAAGCCAACTTTTTCACTCTCCTCTTTCACTTTCAGAAATACAAATAAAAACTATAATGAAATATCACCTCACACTGGTCAGAATGGCTATCATAAAAAATCCACAGACAACAAATGCAGGAGAGGGTGTGGAGAGAAGGGAACCCTCCTGCACTGTTGGGAGGAATGTAAGTTGGTACAGTCACTATGGAGAAATGTATAGATGTTCTTTAAAAAATTAAAAACAGAGCTACTATATGGTCCTGCAATCCCAGGGCATATATCCAGAGAAAAACATGGCCTGAAAAGATACATGCATCCCAATGTTCATTGTAGCACTCCTTACAGTAGCCAAGACATGGAAGCAACCTAAATGTCCATCAACAGAGGAATGGATAAAGATACAAGGTGTGGAATATTATTGAGCCGTGAAAAAGAATGGAATAAGGCCATTTGCAGTGAAATAGATGGCCCCGGAGAGTATCATACTGAGGGAAGTGTGTCAGACAGAGAAGGAGAAATGCCATATCACATCCTTTATATGTGGGCTCTAAAAAGAAATGATACAAATGAACTTACTTAGAAAACAGAAAAAGACTCACAGACTTAGAAAACGAACTCCTGGTTGCCATGAGAGGAAGGGATAATTAAGTACTTTGGGAAGGTCATGTACACACTGTTATATTTAAAATGGATAACCAACAAAAACCCATTGTATAGCACATGGAACTCTGCTCAATGTTACGTGCCAGCCTGGAGGGGAGGGGGCTTTGGGGGAGAATGGATACATGGGTATGACTGAGTACCTTCACTGTTCACCTGAAACAATCGCAATATTGTTAACTGGCTATACCCCAATATAAAATGTTTTCGATGTTAAATGAATAAATAGAAAAATGAAAAAAAAATTTCCCCCTTGAATGTGACAGAGGCCTGTGAACATTATGGTATATCACACTGCGTTTAGGTTATATTATACAGAAGAAATCGCTTCTCAGGTGTCTTATGGTTTCTATAATTGGTTTATAGCTAATCTAAAAGGAGATTGTCCTCTGTGGAACTATTTAAGTGACTCTTAGAAGAGGTCTGAGAGATTTTAAATGAGAGATTGACCTGATCGCCTTGAAAGAGGAAGCTGTCTTGCTGTATATAGGACTCAACATAGAGAGCAGTGGGTGAACGCTAGGAGCAGAGAATAGTCTTTTGCTAAAAATCAGTAAGTGGGGACCTCAAACCTACAGTCACAAGAACTGAATTGGCCAATAACCATTGACCTTGAAACAGGACCCTGAACTTCAAATGAGATCACAACCCTGGTTGAGATTCCAGTATTCTTGCCCGGAAATCCCATGCACAGAGGAGCCTGGCAGGCTACAGTCCATGGGGTTGCAAAGAGCTGGACACGACTGAGCATGCACTCATGCATTGATACTAAAATATTCTCTTATTGAGAAACTAATATATTTCAAGTAGGACAGCACATGTATCATACATATTAAATTGGGAAATTGGCAAAGCGACCAATAATAGCTTGCTGCCATCAGAAATAAACCTAAAGGTTAAAATATATTAATGTGTGAAAAATAAAAGTGAAACTGATGGGAAAGACAGATAAATGTTGAAATCTTTAAATGTAACAATGTGAGCAGGGATTTTGTTATTTTCCTCTCTTAAATTTTAAATTCCCATTTGGTGTCTGGCTTAGTTTGAAAAACAAAAACTTTTTACAAAGCTACCAAGTAAATTCTTTTGATATTTTAAGCTGAATCAAAACCAGGAAATATCCTTTTGTGGGAAAGTCTCCCAAAGAGTGCATGGATTTTTGATCAATTTCATAAACATACAGACTCTGGAGGGTCTGGCCATCCCGTTTTTGTGTATATACAAACAACGCAATGTTGGAAGAATGAAGTCCACCTATAATCACAGTGCTTATATCTACCAGTCACTAAAAAATGTCATTGAAAACTCATCTTTGGTTTTAAAATTTTTAGGTAACAATATGGATCATAAAATTTACTTTCCAAAATAATTGCCATCCCAACAAAGTTTTCTAGAATAAGTCTATTGTCCTTAGTGTTAATAATGTAAAAAAGTGGGTCATAGCAAAGCCAATACTTCTGGAAAATTTTTAGGAAAGAATCAATAATTTTGCCAAAACAAAAATAGATAAAATTCACTTAAGTTTAGTAAAGTAACATCTGTAAACAATTTCGGAGAAGGCAATGGCCTCAAAAGTACTCAAAAGTACTTTTGACTAGAAAATCCCATGGACGGAGAAGCCTGGTAGGCTGCAGTCCATGGGGTCACTAGAGTCAGACACGACTGAGCCACTTCACTTTCACTTTTCACTTTCATGCATTGGAGAAGGAAATGGCAACCCACTCCAGTGTTCTTGCCTGGAGAATCCCAGGGACGGGGAAGCCTGGTGGGCTGCCGTCTATGGGGTCGCACAGAGTCGGACACGACTGAAGTGACTTAATAGTAGCAGTAGCAGTAAACAATTTATACATAGATATATCTTTTGAATACTTCTAGGAATACAATTCTGAATGTCATTGGTAAGATTAAGGTAATTATGTGCTATATTGAAAAATCTGAATTGAACTAAGTTGTTTAAAAAAAAAAAAATCTCTTATAGCAATAACCCAATTCTGCAGGCAAGCACACAAAGAGAAACAAATAGAAAAAGTAGAACATATGTCTATTTTGCTAGTTGTGTCTTTATACTAAGTATAAAACTGAATCTAAACCAAAAATGATGAGAACTAATAATTAATATAATTGCTGCTAAGTTGCTTCAGTCGTGTCCGACTCTGTGCGACCCCATAGACGGCAGCCCACCAGGCTTCCCGTCCCTGGGATTCTCCAGGCAAGAACACTGGAGTGGGTTGCCATTTCCTTCTCCAATGCATGAAAGTGAAAAGTGAAAGTGAAGTCGCTCAGTCGCGTCCGACTCTTCTCGACCCCATGGACTGCAGCCTACCAGGCTCCTCTATCCATGGGATTTTCCAGGCAAGAGTACTGGAGTGGGGTGCCATTGCCTTCTCCGATAATTGAGGGTTTTGTAAATTATATTATTAAAATTAGTCACACAGTAATTATATCTTTTCAGTAGTTGATGTGGGATCAATAGATAGAACAGCACTGTACTTAAGAACAGAGAATATAGTAACCCAAGAGATTTCAATGAAAGTAATCTCTTGGTTTTATTTTGATGGCATATGTGTCTAACTGGCCAGAAATTAAAATTTTATCTTATTAAATCATTACCTTGTTTTCACGTAGATATTGATCAGTACTTCTGCTCCTAGGATGTATCAAAATGTTATGACACTGCTATGTATCTTTTATATACGAAAGTCTTCATTTTTTTATGTAACTAGATTTTTTGATTATTAAAAAAATAAGTAAAAAGTAAGATGTTTTTGTCCTCTTTTACTCATCTTAGGTCATACAGTAATCTTTTGTATTAATAACTTATTACTTTCTGCACCTCTCATGTACAAATTTCCCTAGGCCTAGTGTTATTCAAAATTTGATCTGACTTACACCTTAAGTTTCAAAAGGTAGGCATACAAACTATCTGAGAGGAAACTCAGAGGTATCATTAATACCTATAGCTATAACGTCTAAATAACAAACACATTTCAACCTTTCTCTTTAAACTCTCACTCTCACCATCTTCTTCTCAGTGGGTTTTGCTTGTACCTCTCTGTTAAATATTTCACTACTTTTTTGTCAGCTTCTGTTCCTCAGATCCTTTGACTTTTTGATGTTCGCTAATGTTAGATATTAGAACTGGACATGGAACAACAGACTATTTCCAAATAGGAAAAGGAGCATGTCAAGGCTGTATATTGTCACCATGCTTATTTAACTTCTATGCAGAGTACATCATGAGAAATGCTGGGCTGGAAGAAGCACAAGCTAGAATGAAGATTGCCAGGAGAAATATCAATAACCTCAGATATGCAGATGACACCACCCTTATGGCAGAAAGTGAAGAGGAACTAAAAAGCCTCTTGTTGAAAGTGAAAGAGGAGAGGGAAAAAGTTGGCTTAAAGCTCAAAATTCAGAAAACAAAGATCATGGCATCTGGTCCCATCACTTCATGGCAAATAGATGCGGAAAGAGTGGAAACAATGGCAAACTTTATTTTGGGGGGCTCCAAAATCACTTCAGATAGTGAATGCATCCATGAAATTAGAAGACACTTACTCCCTGGAGGAAAGTTATGACCAACCTAGATAGCATATTCAGAAGCAGAGACATTACTTGGCCAACAAAGGTCCGTCTAGTCAAGGCCATGGTTTTTCTAGTAGTGATGTATGGATGTGAGAGTTGGACTATAAAGAAAACTGAGTGTTGATGAATTGATGCTTTTGAATTGTGGTGTTGGAGAAGACTCTTGAGAGTCACTTGGACTGCAAGGAGTTCCAACCAGTCCATCCTGAAGGAAATCAGTCCTGAATATTCATTGGAAGGACTGATGCTGAAGCTGAAACTACAGTACTTTGACCACCTGATGGGAAGAATTGACTCATTTGAAAAGACCCTGATGCTGGGAAAGATTGAAGGCGGGAGGAGAAGGGGACGACAGAGGATGAGATGGTTGGATGGCATCACCAACTCAATGGACATGAGTTTGAGTAAGCTCCGGGAGCTGGTGATGGACAGGGAAGCCTGGTATGCTACAGTTCATGGGGTCACAGAGATTGGACATGACTGAGTGATTGAACTGAACTGAACTGAACATTCCTTCACACACCTATATTCTTAATCTGCAGATTCTCAGGGAATTCATTTTTACCCAACTTTTCAACCTAATCTATATAGGGATCCCAAATATGTGTTCTCAATTCAATCCAAACCTCTAAGGATTAATTTTGCCTAGAAACTTTCAGCCAGATATTCCATGGATACCTCAAGCTTAGCACAATCTTTATATGCAGGCCAGAGAAGTTTTTCTCTTGGGAATTTCATCTCTACATAGCCTGCCCTATATCTTCAAAATAAAAGGGCAGTACACTGGAATGCCATTCTTTTATGGGAGACAGACACTACTTCAGAAAGGAGAAACGGTTAAATGAAAGAAATGACAATCTAATCACCCTGTAAAATCCTACCTCCGAATATCTAAAAGAGTAGCATGTTCTGTTATTGAAAAGTTTTGTGTTTTTTTTCCCCCATTTTTTCCTAAGGATTCTGAGGCATTAGCGTGGAATTTGCAACAGTACCATATGGAGACTGTGGAATTGCCTATATGTAGAGCTATAGAATGTGCATGAAACATGATACCAATTTTTGTTGACAACAAAATGAATACCGCATGTCATAAATACAACAATTTATTTTTTTATAAAAGTTTTTAAGACTAATTAAATTCAAAAATTTTCAGCTTAATTGTAATAATTTCACTTTAAAATTTGATACACATTTAGTATACTTTGATTTTCAGTTTTAATAATCTTAGAAAAAGTTCTGAAAAAATTTTTTGCATTTATTATTTTTACGTTTTTGTAAATAATTTACATTTTTGATGAAGATCTATTCAAATTCTAGACATTTGAATAGAATTCTATGTTATTTTCAATCATCTAAATCACTCAGTGAATATAATTCACTGTCATGATAGTAATTAAAAGTACAGCCCAGAAAAAGAAAAAGATAAAAAAGAGACAAGAAACACAAACATTTTCTAGATGAGGCATGTTTTTCAAAGGAGGGTAGTAGGATGTATCACTTTTAACAATTAGTTAGCTTGACTTCTGACTTGAATACTTAGAAATATGGCACAGGCACATCCGTTGGCACTCTTTCCATAAGCCCTAAAAATGTTAGGGGTGGGACTTCCCAAAGTCTTGTGTCCACAACCCAACTTAACTTCCCCTTTTAAACCTACTTTCCTTCATTGATTTTCTATCTTGATGTGTGACACAACCTACCACCCAATGACTTAACCCAGAAGCCTGAATGTCGCTTTAATTTTTCACACTGAACATCTACCCATCAAGGTTGTATTTACTTTTTAGTTCATTTACATAATGTCTTTAAAACTGTCCCTTCATCAGATATCCTTCCTCTAGCCCCTACAAAGCAGCCTCTCCCACTCATCCAGTGACAACTTTCCTCTAATTTCTTTATTGTGCTTACTAGTTCGGAAATTATTATATGTATGTACTTACTTATCCATGGTTAATCTCCACCCCTTCACTTGAAGATAAGCTTCAAGAAGGTTTATCTAGGTCATAATTGTATTTAGGGAGCTTAGCATAGTATCTGGCACATGATAGCCACTCAATAAATAACCTACTAATTAATAAATTTTCTTTGTCCACATAGAATGTTGTCATTGGCTTTATTAATGCATTTAGAATATTTTTTCACTGACTGTTTAGAGAATCATTCTCTTAAATAATTGGATTTTCTTAGCTACAGTGGTGATTAACATTTCAACAAGCAAACTTAGGCTAGGTGATGAAAGATGCCTGAATCCTGGAAGAATTCTCCCCTGTTTAACAATCTTCTGAACTTATTTTATTCTTGAAAATGCTATTCTTTTAATAACATGTGATAATTATTTTTAACAGGCTTTCCTTTAATTACAAAAGATAATTTTTATCATTTATCAGAAAAAATTAAACTATAAATTTACAAATAAAGATATTCTTTAATGGCTCACTTGGTTCTGAAATTTATTTGGCCTGTATGATCAATTTTTTTTTTAATTTCTATATTCTAAACATTGGTGCTTCTTGACATTGGTAAAACAAACATATGAGGTCAAAGAATGTGCAAGTTACTCATATTAAACACAACCTTGAAATAATATCTTGATTAATGTATGTGGTTGTAGACACATGTCTTGCTTTTCTCCAATTATATTCTTTGTCAGAAGTAAGGGTTTTCAACATTTCCCGTGGAATTCTATTATGTTTTTTCATTCTCTTTCCCGTGAGGAGAATACATGACATTTTTTTTTTCTCAATTCCCTGCTTTGGCTGTATTATTTTAGTCTATGGAACAGATGGCTTTCAAATTATTGAGCTTGCTCTTGAGAAATGTCTTTAGAAATGCAAACTTAGTCAGAAAACCTTTAAGCAATTTTTCATGTGGTTTTCATAGAGTTAGTCTATGGGACTTATTCTGAAAATGGATAACATTATTCATATCTAAGATAGTATAAATTCAACTTCATTTATATTTTTCTGAATGTGTAAAATATTTTAAAGGCAGCTAAAAGACTACAAGTGGTAGATCAGTAAATACAAGCAAAACTTTAAAATCAATTTAAATTAATTCAAGAAAGCAGAAGAAAGCAACTGTTTTTAATTCTCATCAAGAAATCATTCACTTTCTCTTAGTTTCTTAATAAATTCTTTGTTTTTAGAAATGATTTTTCCATATCCACATTTGAATTCTGAAGAAATATTCCTGTGTCTGCCCTTAATCTTCTTCTGGCTAAACCCCTCAAAGCACTCCAGTTATCTTTGTAAACCTGCAACAGTACATCTTTCTAAAACTTGCTATTTTTTGAGTCACTGTGTTGATCAAAAAATCTCAGAAGCTTCCGTGTCCACTGATGGCATCCATAGACTTCACTCTTTGAGCCCGACCTGAGTTCATCTCTTGGTTAAACATTTGTGTGATCTTTCAGGCCTGCTCATAGGTAATCAAAAAGGCTTTCCCTGACAGGCCTTGTGGGCAAAAGTGCCCTCCCCACACCCAGCTTTGTGCATAGCCAAAGCACTGTGGTCATTGAAGGGTGAAGCATATTGCAGTTTGTAGGGCACCAAGATTTGCTACCCCAAAATGTGTCCGTTTGGCATGAGCATTAATTTATTCTGATTTTTAAAGAAACAGAAGACTCAGGAAGTCTTTCTGTTTTAACTTCCCCCTTGCTGTGCTTAGTTGCTCAGTCTGACTCTTTGCGACCCCATGGACACGCCCACCAGGCTCCTCTGTCCATGGGGAGTCTCCAGGCAAGAATACTGGAGTGGGTTGCCATGCACTCCTCCAGGGGATCCTCCCAACCTAGGGATCAAACCCAGGTCTCCCACACTGCAGGAATATTCTTTACCTTCTGAGTCACCAGGGAAGCCCTAACATACTGGAGTGGGTAGCCTACCCCTTCTCCAGGAGATCTTCCTGACCCAGAAATCGAATCACGACTTCTTTCATTGCAGGTGGATTCTTTATCAGTTGAGCCACCTTCTCCATGGACATTTAGTCACTAAGTCATAAACACCATATAATACCACATAGTAAGAGAGGGGGAAAAAATGTCAAGGCACATTGTGGTTTTCAAGGATTTCTTTGTCTTGTTGGACATTTATACTCTTTTAGCTTTGCTAGTCTATAAAATATATGTATCCGGTCTTGTTGAGAAAGTCCCTGAACACTGCATCTTAACATTACAGAATCGACCACCTAAGCCTCTTCTTATTTGTTCTTATCCTCTAATGCTGGTTTCCTCCATAAACAGATATGGTTCAGGAAGAAACAAAAAAGGAACATTATATTTGTGAAAGGTCCTCTTAAATATTCCCTTTATGCTAAGATCATAACTGCCTTAAGGAATAACAAGAGATGAGAAAATTTGTCTCACAAACTTTCCTAAGAATCCAAGAAACAAGGGAAAAATTCATTATGAATAATATGACACAAAGCTTATAAAATAAATAACAATCATTGTTTAAGAGGTATACAAGATAAAGGGAGAACTTTAACAATTGTCAAGAAATTGCTGTGTCCATCCCCTTATTGTTGAAGCCTATGCACACTACCATCTTCCTGACCTGTGAAGTATTACTATATTAAAAGATAACTCATCACATAGAAAAAGTTGCTTATCTTTAAGTTATGATATAAAAATGTGGCCAGGAGAACATGAAAAAAAAAAGTGGAACCAAGTTATAGTAGGAGGGATTTATGCTAGCTATAATAAAATATAATGAAAGTAAAATGCAATGCTGCAAAGAACAGTATTGCATCAGTTCAGTTCAGTTCAGTCACTCAGTCATGTCCAACTCTTTGCACCCCCTGAAGTGCAGCACCCCAGGCCTCCCTGTCCATCACCAACTCCCGGAGTTCACTCAAACTCATGTCCATCGAGTCAGTGATGCCATCCAGCCATCTCATCCTCTGTTGTCCCCTTCTCCTCCTGCCCCCAATCCCTCCAAGCATCAGTCTTTTCCAGTGAGTCAACTCTTCACATGAGGTGACCAAAGTACTGGAGTTTCAGCTTCAGCATCATTCCCTCCAAAGAAATCCCAGTGCTGATCTCCTTCAGAATGGCCTGGTTGGATCACCTTGCAGTCCAAGGGACTCTCAAGAGTCTTCTCCAACACCAAAGTACAAAAGCATCAATTGCATAGGAACCTGAAATATTAGGTCCATGAATCAAAGTAAATTGGATGTGGTTAAGCAAGAGATGGTAAGAATAAACATCGACATCTTAGGAATCAGTGACCGTAAATGGATGGGGATGGGTGAATTTAATCCAGATGACCTTTATATCTACAACTTTGGGCAATCATCCCATAGAAGAAATGGAGTAGCCCTTATAATCCACAAAAGAGTCTGAAATGCAGTACTTTGAGGTGCAACCTCAAAAATGACAGAATGATCTCAGTTCGTTTCCAATGCAAGCCATTCAACATCACAGTAATCCAAGTCTATGTCCCTACTGTTGGTACCAAAGAAGCTGAAGTTGATCAGTTCTATGAAGACCTAGAAACCCACTTAGAACTAACACCAAAAAAAGATGTCCTTTTCATCACTGAGGATTGGAATGCAAAAGTAGGAAGTCAAGAGATACCTGGAATAACAGACAGGTTTGGCCTTGGAGAACAAAATAAAGGAGGGCAAAGGCTAACTGAATTCTGCAAGAGAATGCATTGGTCATAGCAAATACCCTTTTCCAACAACACAAGAGATGACTTAACATCTGGAGGTCACCAAATGGCCAATACCAAAACCAAGTTGATTGCATTCCTTGTAGCCAAAGATGGAGAAGGTGTATACAATCAGCAAATATGAGACCTGGAGCTGATTGTGGCTCAGATATTCAGCTTCTCATAGCAAAATTCAAGCTTAAACTAAAGAAAGTGGAGAAAATCACTTGGCCAGCCAGGTATGACTTAAATCAAATCCCCTATGAATATGCAGTAGAGATAACGAATAGATCCAAGGGATTAGATCTGGTGTCAGAGTGCCTGAAGAACTATGATGGAGGTCCATAATATTGTACAGGAGGCAGTGAACAAAACTATAGCAAAGGAAAAGAAAGCAAGAAGGCAAAGTGGTTATCTGAGGAGGCCTTATAAATAGCTAAGAAAGAAGAGAAATGAAAAGCAAAGGAGAAAGGGAAAGGTTCAGTTCAGTTCAGACTCAGTCGTGTCTGACTCTTTGCGACCCCATGGACTGCAGCATGCCAGGCCTCCCTGTTCATCACCAACTCCCGGAGTTCACCCAAACCCATGTCCATTGAATCGGTGATGCCATCCAACCATCTCATCCTCTGTTGTCCCCTTCTCCTCCCACCTTCAATCTTTCCCAGCATCAGGGTATTTTTAAGTGAGTCAGTTCTTCACATCAGGTGGCCAAAGTATTGGAGTTTCAACTTCAACATCAGTCCTTCTGATGAACACCCAGGACTGATCTCCTTTAGGATGGACCGGTTGGATCTCCTTACAGTCCAAGGGACTCTCAAGAGTCTTCTCCAACACCACAGTTCAAAAGCACCAATTCTTGGGTGCTCAGCTTTCTTTATAGATTACCAAATATTTTTCGATTTTGGAAGAACAACCCGGAGAGAAAAGAAGACCTTCTTCAATGAACAGGGTATAAAACTAGAGGAAAACAATAGGAGGAAGAAGACTAGAGATCTCTTCAGGAAAACTAGAGATATCAAGGGAACATTCTGCCCAAACATGGGCATAATAAAGGATATAAATGGTAGAGACCTAGTAGACTGAAGAGATCAGGAAAAGATGGAAAGAATACATGGAAGAACTGCACAAAAAAGATCCAAATGTACCAGATTGCTACAATAGCATGGTCAGCCACCCAGAGCCACATTCTGGAGTTGAAGTCAAGTGGGCCTTGGAAGCACTGCTGTTAATAAAGCTAGTGGATGCGATGGAATTCCTGTAGAACCATCCGGAACCCTAAAAGCTGATACCATCAAGGTGTTGCATTTAAAATGTCAGCAAATCTGGAAGACCCAGCAGTGGCCACAGGACTAGAAAAGATCAATCCTCATCCCAATTCCCAAGAAGGGTAGTACTAAAGAATGTGCTAGCCATCAAACAATTGCACTCATCTCCCATGCTAGTAAGGTCATGCTTAAAATCTTGCATTCTAGACTTCAGTATCATGTGAACCAAGAATTTCCAGATGCCCAAGCTGGGTTTAGAAAAGAAAGAGGAACCAGAAATCAAATTGCAAACATTCCTGGATCACAGAGAAAGCTAGGGAATTTCAGAAAAACATCTACCTCTGTTTCATCAACTACACCAAAGCTTTGACTGTGTGGATCATTATAAACCGTGGAAAGCTCTCAAAGAGATGGGAATACCAGATCATCTTACCTGTCTCCTGAGAAACCTGTATGCAAATCAAGAAGAAAAAGTCAGAACCCTGTATGGAACAACTGACTGGTTGAAGATTGAGAAAAGATTACAACAGGACTGTGTGCTGTCACCCTGTTTCTTTAACCTATACGCTGAGCACATCATGGGAAATCCTGGGCTGGATGAGTTACAAGCTGGAATCAAGACAGGTAGGAGAAACATCAACAACCTCGGATATGTGGATGATAACACTCTAACAGCAGAAAGTGAAGAGGAACTAAAGAGTCTCTTGATGAGGGTGAAGGAGGAGAATGAAAGAGCTAGCTTAAAACTAAATAATAAAAAAAAACTAAGATCATGGCATCTGGCCCCTTTACTTCATGGCAAATCTAAGGGGAAAAGGGTGGAAGTAGTGACAGATTTCCTCTTCTCTGGCTCTAAAATCACTGCACATGGTGACTGCAGCCATAAAATCAGAAGATGTTTGTTTCTTGGCAGGAAAGCTATGACAAACCTAGACAGTGTGTTAAAGAGCAGAGACATTCCTCTGCTGACAAAGTCCATACAGTCAAGGCTATGGTCTCTCCAGTGGTCACATATGGTTGTGAGAGCTGGACAGTAAAGAACATAGAGTACCAAAGAATTGGTGTCTTTGAACTACGGTGCTGTAGAAGACTCCTGAAAGTCTTTTGGACAGAAAGATGAAACCAGTCAATCATAACGGAAGTCAACATTGAAGACTCATTGGAAAGATTGATGCTGAAGCTGAAACTCCAGTATTTTAATCTTCTAATGTGAACAGCTGACTCACTGGAAAAGATCCTGATGCTGGTTGAGGGCAAAAGTGGAAGAGGGTGTCAAAGGATGAGATGGCTGGATGCCATCCCCAACGCAATGGACATGAACTTGGGCAAACCCCGGGAGATGTTAAGGGACAGGGAGGCCTGACAGTCCATGGGGTCACAAAGAGTCAGACGTGACTAGATGACTGAACAACAACAACAACAACAAAATAAAATATATATTACAAGGTCCTGTTAATACAGGGAAGCTATGAAATACATTTCCTTATAAAAGTCAATCCATCTAGGATTCATTTCCATCTACCTGGGATGGAATAGACATGATCTCACGTAAAAGCAAGGTGGTTAGCAAAATGACTTGTCACTCCACTCAGTGGATGCCATTTTTAAAAAATGTAGTACTTTTAATTTAGTCTTTTCCTTAGAAAACAAACAATAACCAAGTTTTGTCATCCAACTGGTGAAACATTATGTGGAAATGAGGGTGATGCATTATTCTCTTCTCTCCATACTTGATAAAGTGTCCATGTTCTCTATTTAGGGGATTTTTTCATCGCAGCTGGGAGAATTATACAAATGCCAGGCAAATACAGGTGAGATTGTGCCCATGATTAGTATTCTATGGAAAAGTAGGCTTGACTGCTGCTATCTTAAATGTTAGGTATTTTTCAATTTAATATGTAACCTTTTCATTCTCATTTTCTTATTATGGTCCGCTAGTTCTCCTATTTGTTATTTTTAAACACAGGTTTTACTCAAACATCCTGCAATTCAATAGCTCTGCTTTCACTAAAATTCTCTTAGAGAACCAGGGAAGTTAGCAAATGACTCAAGCAGATGATCTGAATGATGAACATTTGACCTGTGTATTCTAGTCAAAAATCATGAGCGTTGTTCAGCTTTTGTCACAGTTTCAAGGTATTAACATTTTTTAGACAAAATACCATTTAAGATCCATGGATTGGATCTGCTTCTGCTTCTGCTTCAGTAGTAACCTTCTCTCCTTCTTACTTCTACTGTTACCTTTATCACCATCACTTCCTAATACTGAAGTGCCTAACCAGGTAAACATGATAATGAGTGACTCATAGGTTCTAGCAGTAAAAGACTGAGGCTTGAATCTGACTCAAGCACTTTCTGCTTGTCCATCTTTGGACATATTAACTAAACTTCCTAATGTTCTCTCATTAAAAAAAAAAAAAAAGGGAACAATGCACACTTTACAGGATTGTTGGCATATTTGTGCTGAGTCGTGTCCGACTATTTGTAGCCCCAAAGACTGTAGCCTGTCAGTCTCTTCTGTCCATGGAATTTTCCAGGCAAGAATTCTGGAGCGAGTTGCCATTTCCTATTCTAGAGGGTCTTCCCAACCCAGAGATCAAGCCCGTGTCTCTTGCATCTTCTAAACTGTTGTTTTTCAGGGGTTTGGTGGAGTCCCACTCTTTGCAACCCCATGGAGTATAGCATGTCCGGCCAAGTCATTCACCAACTCCTGGAGCTTACTCAAGCTCATGTCCATCAAGTCAGTGACGCCATTCAACCATTTCATCCTCTGTCGTCCCCTTCTCCTCCTGCCCTCAATCTTTCCCAGCATTGGTGTCTTTTCCAATGAGTCAGCTCTTAGCATCAGGTGGCCAAAGTATTGGAGTTTCAGCTTCAACATCAGTCCTTCCAATGAACATTCAGGACTAATTTCCTTTAGGATGGACTGGTTGTATCTCCTTGCAGTCCAAGGGACTCTCAAGAGTCTTTTCCAACACCACAGTTCAAAACCATCCATTCTTTGGTGCTCAGCCTTCCATATGGTCCAACTCTCACATCCATACATGACTTGTGGAAAAACCATAGTTTTGACTATATGGACCTTTGTCAGCAGAGTAATCTCTGCTTTTTAGTGTGCTGGCTGGGTTTGCCATAGCTTTTCTTCCAAGGACCTAGCATCATTTTCAATTTTAATTTCTTACATTGACAGGCAGATTCGTTACCACTAGCGCCACCTGGGAAGCCCTGTTGAAATATTTAAGTGAGTTAAAATGTCTAAAATATCTCACTTCGTGTGAGCAGTTGTTAAAGGTGTAAGATAATGCTAGTTCCTGTCTCCCTAAAGATACCAGTGCCTGTTCTTGTGAAGACCTCCATTCTCTCCCTTGCAAAACTGTTTCCATTTTATCACTCTAGTCACCTGGGATGCCCTCAATCCTGTATTTTCAGGTCCTTTAATTTCATGCCTGAATTATTTCAATAGTCTCTCAACTTGCTTTGATCTCCAGGTTCTTCCCCCTCCCATTTCTCTTGTTCACTTTTGCCAAACTAATCTCTCTAAAGCGTCATTCTGACTCTGTCATTCTGCTGCTTTAAAATATCTAAAGAACTTCTAACAGACACGAGGAACGTTGAAAACTGCTCATTGACATGGCAGACCAGGCCTCGACCTGATATAAACCAGCTGGCATTTGTGTCTTAGCATCTGTTAAACTCCAGGTGCTTTGCATGCATTTCCTCTAATCCTTACAACAATATGGCAAGACAGGCATTATTATTCCCAATTTATACCAATAGGAAATAGAGGATCAGACAGGTTTTAGCACTGGCCAAAATTCAACAACCACAAGGTAGGGGTGTCTGAACTCACATCTGGTTCTGCTTCCCTGTAAAGTCGGCATATACTACCTCCCACACAAGTGTGTCCCCACGGTGGACTGTCTATAGACTATTCTTACACCTCACATGCTTCCAATTATGTGGTTACATGTTGGCATCTGCCCTGAGCCATGAGCTCGTCTCCTGGAGGGACTATGTCCCTTTTTTCTGGGTGTCTCTCAGCAGCTGCCTGGCACAAAAGGGACACCCAGGAAGGAATGTACTTTGAATGAAGGGACTGAAGTGGGCTTTTAGGGAAAGGAGCAACCAGAGTGTGGTGTGGGTGATCTTATTTTGAAGTCGAGGCACACACTCACTAAAAGGTTCAGGCAGTGTGGAATGTCAGATGAGAGCACGAAGGTGAACGTGTGCTCACGTTTCAGCTCTGCCTTGCCTCTCTTCCAGCGATGAGAGCTTGCACTGCTGTGTTTCAGGATTCCTTTCACACCTAAAACCATACACCATACATTTTCTCTTGGCTTCACGGTGATGCTTCCCCAGTCTCCTTTCCCTGATGAGCAGTTGAAGCCGGGCCTCTGCAGTGAAAGCCCTGAATACTGACCACTAGGCCACCAGGGAACTTCCCACACTGTGTACTTTTTAAAATTACATGCATTATGAATTTTGCTTCTCCTCATGTTGTATTCTGCACTTAATAGTCGTTGTAGCCACTTTATATGAACAAGTGACTTTATTACTTAAGGGTAGCTCATAATTATAGCTTTATTTTAGAAATAAATAATGTCGTCTGCCCAGGGAAACACAAATAACTTTTTAGTACTCAACTGTGCACTCGAGGTCTAATTCTGATCATACACAACATAGTCTCATTTAAAGCTTATTATATAAATATGAGTGTGTGTGATTTAATTCTTCTTGGGTGGCTGAGAAATCATGAGTACATTCATTTCTGCATTTAGGATTTATGGATATGTTTATAAAGAATAATTAATATCAGAAAACAGGTAGAAAAGAGTCTAAACAAATCAATTTAATCAGTCCAGTGACTCAAATTTGAAAAGGAAAGGTTAGGTAGGCTCAAAGCTTAGCTCTAATAAAAGGTAAGCTTACTTCAGGCTTTAAAATACACAAGTAAAGCCCAACCACTTACTGGCACAACAGTATATTGCAACCCAAATGTTCATCAGCAGATGAATGGATAAGAAAGCTGTGGTACATATACACAATGGAGTATTACTCAGCCGTTAAAAAGAATACATTTGAATCTGTTCTAATGAAGTGGATGAAACTGGAGCCTATTATACAGAAAGAAGTAAGCCAGAAAGAAAAACACCAATACAGTATTCTAATGCATATATATGGCATTTAGAAAGATGGTAATGATAACCCTGTTTGTGAGACAGCAAAAGAGACACTGATATATAGAACAGTCTTTTGGACTCTGTGGGAGAGGGCGAGGGTGGGATGATTTGGGAGAATGGCATTGAAACATGTATAATATCATATATGAAAAAAATCACCAGTCCAGGTTCGATGCATGATACAGGACGCTCGGGGCTGGTGCACTGGGATGACCCAGAGGGATGGTACGGGGAGAGAGGTGGGAGGGGGGTTCAGAATGGGGAACACGTGTACACCCGTGGCAGATTAATGTTGATGTATGGCAAAACCAATACAATATTGTAAAGTAATTAGCCTCCAATTAAAATAAATAAATTTATATTAAAAAAACTATATTGCTGAATTTGAGCAGTTTCTTTGCAGATGCCTATATTTTTGCATTTTTCTAAGATATGAGTTTTCCAAGAAGTAGATAATTGTCAGCAAACCCTCTCACTATTATTTGCCTTTCAGCAGCACAATGATTAGTGGAATAGGTTAGGCACAACTACCCTTGGGAAACCAATTAATACTTTAATACTAGTCAAGAAGAGAATGCTGGAATTAACCTTAACTGAAAAGCAGTTCCCAGGCCTTGTTGATATCTGCGATGATAAATACAGGACAAAGAAACAAATGTTAAAAAAACAAAAACAAAAACAGGTAATGGCAGAAATAGCAATATAGAACTAAAGATTAGATTCAATGTTTACTAGGATTTGGTAATTCAATTTCAGTACTGGCATTTAGATTATTGGTTATTTTACATCAGAAAGAGTGGATAAGGTAAAAACACCACGAAGCAATAATGGCTATTTATCATAATAGTATAAATGATTTTATTTATTTTATTAGGCAATTTTCCATTCTCTTTATGAGAGGCAGTGCATGTCTGCATTGCTACATAATTGGTTTCGACTGCTAGCCATCTGACAAAGTTAATTATTACATGTCTGTGTGGAGGTCCTAGGAGAGGTTCCAATATCTACAGAATTCAGTTTGAAGCAGCTCTATCAGGTAGCAGAGGGAGAGTGAAATCTTTTTGCTTTCTTTATGCAAGAAATATGATCAATTTCTACTATGAACATAGTAGAATTTAGCTTTCCATTTAAAATATTTTTATTTCTCCATCCAAAAAGATAGGTAACATCTAAGAAATCTTTTAAAAATGCAAGCTAAAATGGTGGTCTTTTAATACACTAATTTACAGAAATATTTTCTTATAGGTCTCATATTTTGTGGTGGAAGAACTTGGTTCTTATTCTTGGTACCTACTCTCAATACAATTGTGAGTGTGTGTGTTTGTGTGTGTGTGTGTGTCAACAAGAGAAATATGTTTCTAAGTGTAAGTGATTATGGCTGCCAATTAAAAGAAATAAGGAAAATCCTACCAGACAACCCTGGGAAAATAATAATACCACAAATATTTACTTAAGATGACCATATAATTTCTCACTGAATGCAGGCAGCCTTGAGAATAAAAAGAGATACTATTAATACTAGGCTAAAGTGATAGTCGCTCAGTCATGTCTGACTCTTTGTGACCCCATGGACTGTAGCATGAAAATTGCTATATTTATTTGTCAAAAAATTTCATTTGATTCACCTTATGCTTATTAGGGTGATTTTGGAGGCTTCCCTGGTGGCTCAAGCTGGTAAAGAATATTCCCGCAATGCGGGAGAACTGGGTTCGATGCTGAGTTGGGAAGATCCCTTGGAGAAGGTAAGGGCTACCCAATCCATTATTCTGGCCTGGAGAATTTCATGGACTATACAGTTCATGCAGAGAAGGCAATGGCACCCCATTCCAGTACTCTTGCCTGGAAAATCCCATGGGCAGAGGAGCCTGGTAGGCTGCAGTCCATGGGGTTGCTGAGGGTCGGACATGACTGAGCGACTTCACTTTGACTTTTCACTTTCATGCATTGGAGAAGGAAATGGCAACCCACTCCAGTGTTCTTGCCTGGAGAATCCCAGGGATGGGGGAGCCTGGTGGGCTGCCGTCTATGGGGTCACACAGAGTCCGACACGAATGAAGCGACTTAGCAGCAGCAGCAGCATATGATGTCAGCCTTGTAATTGTTCTTTCATATTCTTTTCAGTGTAGCAAATAGGTGTGTCATAGTTCATCTGTCCTAAATAGAGACTCATCACTCATATCACATTCAGAGTGTCCCTTTAATACCATTACAAAAATAACTGTTCATCATCATTTAATATGTTGGGCAACAAATTCTATTTCTCTTACCATAGGCTATCATGGATGATTTCTATATCTTACAAATAATTCGCAAGTGGAATTATATGAAGATGCAATTCAGAAAAACTTAGTTCCTAAAGTACTAAATCAGATAATATATTAGTTTACTAGGGCTGCCATAACCAAGATGCCACAGACTGGGTGGCTTCAGTTCAGTTCAGGCGCTCGGTCGTGTCCGACTCTTTGCAACCACACGAACCACACCACGCCAGGTCTCCCTGTCCATCACCAACTCCCGGAGTTCACCCAAACCTATACCCATTGAGTCGGTGATGCCATCCAACCATTTCATCCTCTGTCGTCCCCTTCTCCTCCTGCCCCCAATCTTTCCCAGCATCAGGGTCTTTTCCAGTGAGTCAGCGCTTCGCATGAGGTGGCCAAAGTATTGGATTTTCAGCTTCAGTTCTTCCAATGAACACCCAGGACTGATGTCCTTCAGAATGGACTGGTTGGACCTCCTTGCAGTCCAAGGGACTCTCAAGAGTCTTCTCCAACACCACAGTTCAAAAGCATCAATTCTTCGGCTCTCAGCCTTCTGCACAGTCCAACTCTCACATTCATAAATGACTACTGAAAAAACCATAGCCTTGACTAGACGGACCTTTGTTGGCAAAGTAATGTCTCTGCTTTTGAATATGCTATCTAGGTTGGTCATAACTTTCCTTCCAAGGAGTAAGCATCTTTTAATTTCATGGCTGCAATCACCATCTGCAGTGATTTTGGAGCCCAGAAAAATTAAGTCAGCCACTGTTTCCCCATCTATTTGCCATGAAGTGATGGGACCAAATGCCATGATCTTAGTTTTCTGAATGTTGAGCTTTAAGCATAATTATTTTTCTGTTAATTCTAGGGGCTAGAAATCTGATGCAAGGTGTTGGCAGATATGGTTTCTCTAGGCTGCTCTCCTTGGTCTGTAGATGGCTTTTGTTTCCCCATATTTTTACCTGGTCTTCCCTCTGTGTGTGTCAGTGTCTTTCACACCTTTGCTTATAGGACACCAGTCAGAGTGGATAAACCTCACCATAATCACCTTATTTTCCCCCAATTGCCTCTTTAGAGACGCTGCCTCCCACAGGTTTACATTGTGAGCTACTGAGGCTTGGAATTTCAGCACATGAATTTAGGGAGGAATGGATGAGACACAATTCAGCCCGTAACATGGCATCAGGTCTTAATGGTCTTAAGTATTCTTCCAAATAAAATCCATAATTTAGTTTGAAAATCTACCACAATTCATCCCCAAATCTAGTTTTCAGGACTGGACAAACCCTCTCTGAAATATTAATAGGCAGAGTTATTTTAAAGCAGCATCACCAGTCAATTTTCTGTGATTACAATAGACTATGTAAGTCATATAAAAATCTATTTTGATATGTAGCTTCAAGTTTGTTTTACTATGAAAAATTGCTCTAATAAGCTAGTGTAAATTCTATATATCCAGTGCATTTTCCAGTTGACATTTGACTCAGGGTAAGAATGGTTGCCTTTCATTCTTACTCAGGGTAAGAATGGTTGCCGATAAAGGACAGAAATGGTATGGACCTAACAGAAGCAGAAGATATTAAGAAGGGATGGCAAGAATACACAGAAGAACTATACAAAAAAGATCTTCACGACCCAGATAATCACAATGGTGTGATCTCTCACCTAGAGCCAGATCTCCTGGAATGTGAAGTCAAGTGGGCCTTAGAAAGCATCACTATGAACAAAGCTAGTGGAGGTGATGGAATTCCAGTTGAGCTATTTCAAATCCTGAAAGATGATGCTGTGAAAGTGCTGCACTCAATATGCCAGCAAATTTGGAAAACTCAGCAGTGGCCAGAGGACTGGAAAAGGTCAGTTTTCATTCCAATCCCAAAGAAAGGCAATGCCAAAGAATGCTCAAACTACTGCACAATTGCACTCATCTCACACACTAGTAAAGTAATGCTCAAAATTCTCCAAGCCAGGCTTCAGCAATACATGAACCATGAACTTTCAGATGTTCAAGCTGGTTTTAGAAAAGGCAGAGGAACCAGAGATGAAATTGCCAACATCCGCTGGATCATGGAAAAAGCAAGAGAGTTCCAGAAAAACATCTATTTCTGCTTTATTGACTATGCCAAAGCCTTTGACTGTGTGGATCACAATAAACTGTGGAAAATTCTGAAAGAGATGGGAATACCAGACCACCTGACCTGCCTCTTGAGAAATCTGTATGCAGGTCAGGAAGCAACAGTTAAAACTGGACATGGAACAACAGACTGGTTCCAAATAGGAAAAGGAGTACGTCAAGGCTGTATATTGTCACCCTGCTTAGTTAACTTCTATGCAGAGTACATCATGAGAAATGCTGGACTGGAAGAAACACAAGCTGGAATCAAGATTGCCAGGAGAAATATCAATAACCTCAGATATGCAGATGACACCACCCTTATGGCAGAAAGTGAAGAGGAACTAAAAAGCCTCTTGATGAAAGTGAAAGAAGAGAGTGAAAAAGTTGGCTTAAAGCTCAACATTCAGAAAACGAAGATCATGGCTTATGGTCCCATCACTTCATGGGAAATAGACGGGGAAACAGTGGAAACAGTGACAGACTTTATTTTTTGGGGCTCCAAAATTACTGTGGATGGTGACTGCAGCCATGAAATTAAAAGATGCTTACTCCTTGGAAGGAAAGTTATGACCAACCTAGATAACATATTCAAAAGCAAAGACATTACTTTGCCAACAAAGGTCCGTCTAGTCAAGGCTATGGTTTTTCCAGTAGTCATGTATGGATGTGAAAGTTGGACTGTGAAGAAGGCTGAGTGCCAAAGAATTGATGCTTTTGAACTGTGGTGTTGGAGAAGACTCTTGAGAGTCCCTTGGACTGCAAGGAGATCCAACCAGTCCATTCTAAAGGAGATCAGCCCTGGGATTTCTTTGGAAGGAATGATGCTAAAGCTGAAACTCTAGTACTTTGGCCACCTCATGCAAAGAGTTGACTCATTGGAAAAGACTCTGATGCTGGGAGGGATTGGGGGCAGGAGGAGAAGGGGACGACAGAGGATGAGATGGCTGGATGGCATCACTGACATGATGGACGTAAGTCTGAGTGAACTCTGGGAGTTGGTGATGGACAGGGAGGCCTGGCGTGCTGTGATTCATGGGGTCACAAAGAGTGGGACATGACTGAGTGACTGAACTGAACTGAAGAATGATTGCACTGTAGCATGGAAAGAACTTTGGTAAAAAGGATTTCTAGGTTTCAGGACTCTCTCTAAGGTAATGTTAGTTATAACCTGACCTGTAACTGACCTAATTTTTAGCTTTCTTACTAATAAAATCAGGATAATGTTTCTACTTTGAGTTGTTTTGAAAATTATATTTTGTTTGACAAATATTGCAATCCTTAGTTTTACAGCCATTCAAATAATTCTGCTCTTCTTTTTAAAATATTTCATTCAGTTTAGGCAATATTCAAGTTATCCATGCATACTGAAAACCCAAACAGCTTCCAAAGGTATCTCTTTTTAATAAGCAACAGCAAAGGCCTTAAAAAAAATCTGGCTCAGCATATACAACAATAATATCCTGCAGTATGGAGAACATAAATGTATTTTATTGTTTCTCCTCTGAAAAGCGAAAAAAAAAAAAAATTGCCTGATTTTATGGTTACAATCTGAGAAGAGAAAATCCAAGGTCAGGACATACACACTTACATACATACACCGACAGAGAAATTAATTAACACAGACTTACATTTTGAGGAAGTGAACCAGGCATGACAGATAAAAGCAAGGAGTCTACTAGATTATAATCACACAGATTCTCCTGGAGGTGATGTGATCAACACGTAACCAATGAACAACTGAACCCATCAGGATGTACCTCTGGCATACCACATACATGCGTAACACCTTCACTTTCTGAAGAGTTAAGGAAAACATACCTGCAATGCACTGATCAGTGCCACATCCACCTCTGAGGATCAGAATGAAATTCTAGGCCAAAGAAAGATAGAGGAAGCCTTCAAACTGAAACTCTGGCTTTTGCCTTTACTTTGAAGGATCTATCCTGTAATAGCTGCAGAGCTGTAAAAGGATGTTGGTCACAGAGGAAAGTGTAGCTTGAGTTGAATCTGAAGTTTGAGTACACGATTTTGTCTAGAAAAAACACTGGCAATGTAAAAAAGGCACTATCTTTCCCTTCAGTTCATTTCAGTCACTCAGTCACGTCTGACTCTTTGCGACCCCATGGACCGCAGCACGCCAGGTCCCTCTGTCCATCACCAACTCCCAGAGTTCACCCAAACCCATGTCCATTGAATCGGTTATGCCATCCAGCCATCTCATCCTCTGTCATCCCCTTCTCCTCCCACCTTCAATCTTTCCCAGCATCAGGGTCTTTTCAAATGAGTCAACTCTTCACATCAGGTGGCCAAAGTATTGGAGCTTCAGCTTCAAATACTATCCTCCAAAGAATATCAGGATTGATTTCCTTTAGGATAGACTGGTTGGAGCTCCTTGCAGTCCAACGGACTCTCGAGAGTCTTCTCCAACACCACAGTTCAAAAGCTTCAATTCTTCGGCGCTCAGCTTTCTTTACAGTCCAACTCTCACATCCGTACATGACCACTGGAAAAACCATAGCTTTGACTAGACGGACAATATGGACTAATCACATCTAAATTGACTGCAGTAAGTTGTGTTTACATGATGCTGTACAATATAGTTTTATGTAAGACTCCTTTTTTGTATTTTTAGTATTTTTTTTAACTTGGTTTCTGTTTACTAATGTAAAGACACTTGGGGATTTCAAAACAAAGAAAGCTTATGAGTCAAAATAAAGTGCTATTGATTTCAATAGAACAAACATAACATATAAATTGATAAAAAGCATTCATCTCTTATAAATGTGTTTTCAAAACAAGGCTTTTACCTTCAGCCACTAGTAAATCAAATAAAGATAATTCGAGCTTCTTTTTGAAAAAATTTGAAAAAAGGTAGGGAAATAATTAATGTACTTGTATAGATGTCCTTAGACTCTGAATATCTAGAATTTATAAGGGTAGCTGCAATGTAGGGAGTATTCTTTTTCTTTTTTTTAAATTTTTTTCAGTGTTAAAAATGATAAAATTTAAGACTAGATTCTATAAGATTTCCATTCTAGTACAAATGATCTGATATGCATAGTATATGAAACTAAATAATTATTGTGTGTGTTTTTTTTTTACCATTTCCCAGCAGTAGAAAAATATGAAGCAAGTAGTACACTAAAATTAACATTGTATTAGAGTGCTGCAGTTATAGTAATAAATGACATAACTGGTAGGCTGAAAAAATTTCCAAGAAAAAAATCAATATTCCACAGTTCAAATTTAAGAGATAATAATATCAAGATATTTAGTAAAAAAATGATTTAAAAGCCATTTTGCTGTTCATGTAGTACAGCAGTTTATTGAAAACTTCCTGTTGCTTGTTCTTTGATTAATTCTACCATCTGGAGATACAGTTACAAATGCCCTTTGTAATTAACAGATAATCCAAATAAGGGAAATATTTAACATTAAAATAGAAAAATATTTGATTTCTATTGTTGCTTCAGCCACCAGCAGAGTAAGATTATTGATTACACACACACACACACGTATTCAATATTGATGACAGATTCCCAAAGTCTAAAAACGATTAGAAATTAGTTAATACATTATTTCCTTTTGCATCTTCCTCTTGTTCACTGATTCTGAAAACTATAACAAGTCTTTTTATTGAGCCACTTTATCCTTTGGAGATTTTCTTTGCTTTCAGTTCTATTTGGGTATTCTCTAAGAGAATACCTAACAGCACATAGGTTATGAATTCTTGATTTCATTACATATTTATGAGAGAGTCATTTCCTAGGCAGGTTGATAGGGAGTCTAGGGGTCCCCAAGGAGAGAGGGGTCTGGAATTCTCAAGGAGGAAGAAAGGACAAACTTTTTTTCAGGATTATATAACAATAATGTATCCTGCCTAAGGACAGTCTTTGGATTAAACCTTCTGTTATCTTAAAGTGTAAATTATGGGAGTAGACCTGGTCTTTACAAGGATGTATCCTGCCTGAGGACAGTGTTATCTTAAAACGTAAATTATGTGGGTAGGTCTGATGAGGTCTTTACAACCTCCAGACATTCTTTGGATTATATAACTTCATTGTTAACACTAGCAAGCGGGTACTTTTTCTGCCCCCTTCTGATGCCTATGTCAGAAGCTTTCTCTATCTCCTTTATACTTTAATAAAACTTTATTACACAAAACCTCTGAGCGATCAAGCCTCGTCTCTGGCCCCGGATTGAATTCTTCTCCTCTGGGGGCCAAGAATCCCGGTGTATTCGTGTGATTCAACTATAACCTTTCATTTATTAAAATCTTACCATGCGCTGTTATAATTACTACATGGCTAAGTTCAATGCAAACACATTGAACTTATTATTTTAAATTTGCTCATAAGTAGCTCAGCACCTACTTATGTCTATTCCTTTAGTAACAAAACTAGGCTATACATTTCTGGGGGGGGGGATTATACATATATTTTTATTATTGGTAATTACTCTTAAATATGTGGCATTATATTTAGAGGATGATAATTGCTTAAGACAGAATTACACCAAGGAAACAGAAACACCTGAGTGCTTTACCCATGTTTTCTCTTCTCAAAATACTTGATGAAAATACATTCACAGGTTAAGAGGGCCACTTTTTATTATTTGTAAGGGTTTTGGTGTCAAACCATGATAGACATAGAGCTATCATGCAGAGCTATGCTAGACCCATGAAGAACATCTTTCTCTAAACTAAGTAGGCCTAAAAGTTCAAGGCTCAAAGTAGGGCATGTGCTTTTCTTTCTGTTTTCACATCAGAACCCAAAGTCTTAGATCTCCGGGCAGATCTAAGAGCTGCCACCCAGAGAAAAAACCAAAGCAAGGGAGTGGGAGTATTAGATATAAGACAAATATTCTCCCTAATTTCAAGAGAGGAGTTCCTCTAGGCTGCCTGATCTAGATTTTCCAAAGGCAGATAAGATGAACAGAAAGAAAATGGCAGTTTTTCAGAAGAATTTACCTAGGAAAAGTGAAAATTCTAGAAGGACCATTATTATCTGTAAACTGCATAAGCGATTGCACTTATAAGCACAGTAGTGAATGTGTTAGTCACTCAGTCATGTCTGACTCTTTGCTAGGTTCCTCTGTCCATGGGATTCTCCAGACAAGAATACCAATACAAAAAAAGTTGTCATTCCCTTCTCCAGGGAATCTTCCCGACCCCGGGATTGAACCCAAGTATCCTGCATCGGAGGCAGATTCTCTACCCTCTGAGCCAAGAGGGAAGCCCAGTACAAATCCATAGCTCTATATTCTTTCTTAAGAGGGAGTGCTCTCAAGTCCCCAGTAGAAACTGCTTGGGAAATACCAAGAGACAAAGAAGAGCTTAGAAGTTCTCCTCCCTGAAGACCTAGCAACTATAAAATCCATACTAATATGGAGAAGCTGCTGCTGCTAAGTCGCTTCAGTCATGTCCGACTCTGTGCGACCCCATAGACGGCAGCCCACCAGGCTCCCCCGTCCCTGGGATTCTCCAGGCAAGAACACTGGAGTGGGTTGTCATTTCCTTCTCCAGTGCGTGAAAGTGAAAAGTGAAAGTGAAGTCGCTCAGTCGTGTCTGACTCAGCGACCCCATGGACTGCAGCCTACCGGGCTCCTCCGTCCGTGGGATTAAGATTACCTAAACATGATAAATTTAATTCTGTACTTTCTTAAAGAGTCTTTATAGATCCATGAGTCTTAGAAATGTGTATATCAAGTCTAATTCTTTTATCTTTCAAGATTTATTGCTTGGATGTGCTACAATAATTTAACATTTCCTTGTGTATTCACTTTTTTTCCTGGCACAGCTTGCCAGATCATTTCCTTGGAAAGATTTGGAAGATTATTCAGAATTTCTCATACTCTCTAGACAGGATAAATAAATTATATGATAGTGCTTTTATAAAGTTAAACATGAGAGCCAAATCTTTTTTTATATAAGAGCAAATACATTCAAATACCCATCCAAAACTGTAATTTAATGCTATCTTTGATTTCTAGCTATTCTGGTCTAAGATCGAAGAACTTTAGCTTCAGCATAAGTCCTTCTAATGAATATTCAGAGTTGATCTCCTTTAAAATTGACTGGTTTGATCTCTTTGCTGTCCAAGGAATTCTCAAGAGTTTTCTCCAGCACCACAATCCCCAGACATTAATTCTTTGGTGTTCAGCATTCTTGATGGTCCAACTCTCACATCCATACATACTACTGAAAAAATTATAGCTTTGGCTATACACACCTTTGTCTGCAATGTGATGTCTCTGCTTTTTAATACCCTGTCTAGGTTTGTCATGGCTTTTCCTCCAAGGAACAAGTGTCTTTTAATTTTATGGCTGCAATCACTGTCTGTAGTGATTTTGGAGCCCAAGAAAGGAAAATCTGCCATTTTCACATTCCCCCAATCGATTTGCTATGAAATGATGGAACCAAATGACATGATCTTTGTTTTTTGAATGCTGAGTTTTAAGCCAGCTTTATCACTCTCCTCTTTTATATTCATCAAGAGGCTCTTTAGTTCCTCTTCACTTTCTGCCTTTAGAGTGGTATCATCTGCATATCTGAGGTTGTTGCTATTTCTTCTAGCAATCTTGATTCCAGCTTGTGAGTCATCTAGCCCTGCATTTTGCATGATGTGCTTGCATTAAACCAGCAGGGTGACAAAATACAGCCTTGACAAACTTCTTTCCCAATTTTGGACTAGTAACTTGTTCCATGTCCAATTCTGTTTCTTCTTGCCCTGCATACAGGTTTCCCAAGACAGGTAAGGTGGTCTGTTATTCCCATCTCTTTAAGAATTTTCTACAGTTTGTTGTTATCCACACAGTAAAAGGCTTCATTGTAATCAATGAATCAAAAGTAGATCTTTTTTAAAAAATTCTCTTGTTTTTCCTATGATTCAACGGATGTTGGTGATTTGATCTCGGATTCCTCTGTCTTTTCTAAATCCAGCTTGTACATCTAGAAGTTCTTGATTCATATACTGTTGAAGCCTGGCTTGAAAGACTTAAATTAGTCTTATCAAGAAAGCATTGTTAATTTTTACTGCAAACCAGAAAAACTTACTTGAAACATTTCCTTTTAAGATATAGGTCTTATCCAAAGGATATTTAATTGAGACTTCTTGAATTAAAAGATAATAATATAAGTCCACTAGCCCAGTCACAGATATGAGCCTTTTAATCTTGTGTTTAGCACTCACTTGATACTATTTTTTTTATTATGTTCTTTTATTTTTTTTAATTTTATTTTATTTTTAAACTTTACATAATTGTATTAGTTTTGCCAAATATCAAAATGAATCCATCACAGGTATACATGTGCTCCCCATCCTGAACCCTCCTCCCCCTCCCTCCCCATACCATCCCTCTGGGTCGTCCCAGTGCACTAGCCCCAAGCATCCAGTATCGTGCACTGAACCTGGACTGGCATCTCGTTTCATACATGATATTTTAGATACTATTTTTTTAAGAGAAAGAGGGGGAAAAAAAAGAGACAGAGAGAAAGAGGAAGAGGGTGAATATATCTAGTGTGGATTAGAAATAAAATAGGCAAATCACAAGGAGAACTTGAAATGTTATATGTCTCTCCTCCAGGCACTGCTTTATACATTCTCATCATCAAAGTGAAACATTCTCCAAAAGCTGGTTTACAACATCTACTTTCTAGACCTTGTTTTCTCTCTACTATGAACTACATGTTTCTGTCTTCTCAAAATTTACATTGTAAAGACTTAACCGTCCGTGTGAGTGTGCTTGGAGATGGAGCCTTTTACGGAAGTAATTTAGGTTAAGTGTGGTTGCGTCTTCCAGGTGTGTCCTTATAAAAAAAGGAAAGAACACTAGAGCTTTCTGTCTCAGCCAAGTGAAGGCACAGCAAGAAGGCTTCCATCTGTAAGCCAGGAATACAGCTCTTATCAGGAAGTGAACTGGCCAGCACCTTGATTTAAGAATTCCCAGTCTCTAGCGTTGTGGGGGCAGGAGGAGAAGGGGACGACAGAGGATGAGATGGCTGGGTGGCATCACTGACTCGATGGACGTGAGTCTCAGTGAACTCCGGGAGTTGGTGATGGACAGGGAGGCCTGGCGTGCTGTGATTCATGGGGTCTCAAAGAGTCAGACACGACTGAGTGACTGATCTGAGCTGATCTGAGCGTTGTGAGAAATAAATTTCTTTTGTTGAAGCCACCCATCTCTGGTATTTGGTTATGGTAACCTCAACAGACTAATGCACACTGATCTTCCAGTTCCAATATCTCCACTCCAAAATTTTTTCACGATTTCAACCCTTTTGACATCTCTAACAGATTTACTTCACATCACTGATCCTGTGTCGTTTTCTTACTTAACCAGGGTGATGTTATACAGTCTTGTCATACTCCTTTCCCAATTTTGAACCAGTCCATTGTTCCATGGTTCTAACTGTTGCTTCATGACCTGTATATAGGCTTCTCAAGAAACAGATCAGGTGGTCTTGTATTCCCATCGCTTGAAGAATTTTCCAAAGTTTGATGTGATCCACACAAAGTCTTTAGTGTAGTCAAAGAAGCAGAGGGAGATGCTTTTCTGGAATTCCCTTGCTTTTTTGATGATCCAGCGAATGTTGGCAATTTGATCTCTGATTCCTCTGCCTTTTCTAAATCCAGGTTGTATATATGGAATTTCTCAGTTCAAATACTGCTGAAGCCTGGCTTAAAGGATTTGAGCATAACCTTGCTGTCATGTGAAATGAGTGCAATCGTGTGGTCGCTTGGACATTCTTTGGCATTGCCCTTCTTTGGGACTGGAATGAAAACTGACCTTTTCTAGTTTTGTGGTCACTGCCGAGTTTTCCAAATTTGCTCACATATTGAGTGCACCACTTTGACAGCATCATCTTTTAAGACTTGAAATAGCTCAGTGGGATTTCCATCACCTCTTGGCTTTGTCTGTAGGAAAGCTTCCTACGGCCCATGTGACCTCACACTCCAGGATGTGTGGCTCTAGGTGATCACACCACAGTGGTTATGCAGTTCATTAAGATCTTTTTTTTCTGTATAGTTCTTCTATGTATTTTTGCCACCTTAATCCCTTCTCTTTCTGTTAGGTCCTTACCAGTTTTGTCCTTCATCATGCCCCTCCTTGCATGAAATTTTCCCTTGCTATCTCCAATTTTCTTGAAGAGAATGCTAGTCTTTCCCATTCTATTGTTTTACTTTGTTTCTTTGTATTGTTCATGTAAGGCTTCCTTCTCTCTGCTTGCTCTTCTCTGGAACTCTGCATTCAGCTGGGTATATATCTTTCTCTTTCTCCCTTGCCATTTGCTTCTTTCCTCAGCTTTTGTAAGGCCTCCCCAGACAACCACTTTGTCTTCTTGTATTTCTTTTTCTTTTGCATGGTTTTGGTCACTGCCTCCTGTACAATGTTTTGAACCTTCATCCATAGTTCTTCAGGCACTCTGTCTACCAGATCTAATCTCTTGAATCTATTTATCACCTCCAGTATATAATCATAAGGGGTTTGACTGAGGTCATACCTGAATGACTTAGCAGTTTTCCCTACTTTCTTCAATTTAAGCCTACACTTTGTGGTAAGGAGATAACGATATGAGCCACAGTCAGCTGCAGGTCTTCTTTTTACTGACTGTATAGAGCTTTCCATCTTCAGTCACAAAAAATATTATCAATTTGATTCCAGTATTTCCACCTGGTGATGTCCATGTGTAGAGTCATCACTTGTGTTTGTGCTGGTGGAAGAGATTGTTTGCTATGACCAGTGTGTTCTCTTGGCCAAACTCTGCCAGCCTTTGCCCTTTTTCTCCATTATTAAAATACGTGAAGACTTCATGACCTCTTGTCTACAGTGCTACAACAGATTTTCTCATGACTTTCACTCTTGATATTTCAAAACCTATTCTGCACACAAATACCAGAGAGTACATTTTTAAATAAGTAAATTTTTAAATCAGATTACCTTCCTGCTCAAATCTCTCCAACGCCTTGGCATTTATTCCAAATGATGACAAACTTAATGGTCAACAGTACTTGATATGATCTGGAAGTGGAAGTAGGAGTGTTAGTCGCTCAGTCCTGTCCCATTCTTTGCCACCCCAAGGACTGTAGCCCTGCAGGCACCTCTGTCCACAGAATTCTCTGGGTAAGCATACTGGAGTGGGTTGCCTTTTCCTACTCCAGGGGATTTTCCCAACCCAGGGATCAAACCCAGGTCCCCGCATTGTGACTTACCATCCAAGTCCCCAGGGAAGCCCGTATGATCTGAGTTCTGTTTATTTTTCTGACTTCTAACATTGTGCTTGTCACTCATCCTGCCCAAATTGGCTGGCATTCAGAATGTTTCTTGAATGTGCACAGCTTGTCCCCGTCTAAGTGCCTTTCAACTTATCATTTCCTCCACCTGGGGTTAGTTTCACCAATCGCCAGTCTCACTCCTTCACTTTATTCAGGTTTCTGCTTAAATCCCGTTTTCTTAGTGAAGATTTCCTAGACTGAATTTTAAAATCACCCTCCCATATACATCTTGTGCTGTGCTTAGCTGCTCATTCATGTCTGACTCTTTGCAACCGAATGGACTATAGCCTAACAGGTTCCTCTGTCCGTGGGATTCTCCAGGCAAAAATATTGGAGTGGGTTGCCATTCTCTTCTCCAGGGATATGCATCCTGTGGTAAGGAGATAACAATTTGTTTTGTTTTAACTTTCTTTATAATTCTTTACTACTTTTATAAACTTACTTAAACAATTTTTGCCAAATTCTTGCATTCTCTGTGGTACAAAATGTCAGACACTAAAAGTAGTTAGAAGAAAATAAAGGTGAACCGCTTCCTCACAATCTTACAGGGTCATGAAAATTTCCAGACTAAATTCTGCAACTCATCCAAAGTTTTGTTAAATAAATAATTTACTAGGAAGCAAGTACCAAAATAATTATAAATTGTTCTGTAAATTATAGAGTCCTGATGCTCTGTCTTCTTAAATAATTTGATAGCTAACTTTTATTAAAGGCTCATCTGAAATAGACAGGATACTTTTAGGCAAAGCCTGGTGGGCTGCCATCTATGGGGTCACACAGAGTCGGACACGACTGAAGCAACTTAGCAGCAGTGATTCTTTTTATTTATTTATGTATCTTGTTGTGTTGAGTCTTAGTGTGGCACTCAGGCTTCTCTCTAGCTTTGGCATGTGGACTCCAGAATGTGGGCTCAGTAGCTGTGCCTCTTGGGCATACCTCCTCTTAGTGTGATCTTAGTCCCCTGATCAGGGATTGAGCCTGCGTTCTCTGCCCTGGAGGGGGATTTTTAACCTCTACACAACCAGGGAAGTCCCAGGCAAGACTAGTAGACTAGTTACTCTTTTGTTGGAATCAGACAAGTAGAAATCCATCCAATCAGTAAGACAGAGGACCATTTATGGACCGACTCTTCTCCCTTATCTCTAAAGGCAAAGGATATTGGGTTTGCAGGATTCTTATACTGAGTATACAAATGTGGATGACTCTCTAAATATGTAACCCATCAAAATTTAAAATTTAAATTTTGAATACCTTTAATTTCATCAATAAGAATCCACCATGGTCATTACTAAAGCATTAAGTATTTATAAAGGCTTCTTTATATGTCTTTATAATGAAGTACCATGATGATTATGTAATCATATAATGATGAGACAGTTGGATGACATCATCGACTCAATGGACATGAGTTTGAGCAAACTCCAGGAGATGGTGAAGGACAAGGAAGGGAAGCTTGGCATACTGCAGTTCATGGGATTGCAAAGAGTTGGACACAACTGAGAGACTGAACAATAACAACAGTTTAAAAAGACTTCTATAACCAAACTCCTGTACTTGCCTCTACAGTTCATATTTATTGTCTTCTGACAATTCACAGAGTACAATATTTTAGTTTCAGCAGCTAACTGGTGTAGAGTTGAGTTTTGAACAAGGTGTCATGTGTATATTATGGCACTGTCAATTGCAACTTTTAAAAATTATAAATATTACAATAACTACATGAAATAATAATATACATTTACTTCCTTGTTTAGTTTAACACTAAAATAAAACCTCCTTTAGAGCAAGCCTTTGGTGGTCCTGTTTATTTTCGTTTTCCAAAGAAAGCTGAGCGCTGAAGAATTGATGCTTTTGAACTGTGGTTCTGGAGAGGACTCTTGAGAGTCTCTTGGACTGCAAGGAGATCCAACGAGTCCATTCTAAAGGAAATCAGTCCTGAATATTCTTTGGAAGGACTGATGCTGAAGCTGAAACTCCAATACTTTGGCCACCTGATGGGAAGAACTGACTCATTTGGAAATACCTTGATGCTGGGAAAGATTGAAGGCAGGAGGAGAAGGGGCTGACAGAGGATGAGATGGTTGGATGTTATCACCGACTCGATGGGCATGAGTTTGAGTAAGCTCTGGGAGTTGGTGATGGACAGGGAAGCCTGGCATTCTGCAGTCCATGCGGTTGCAAAGAGACAGACATGACTGAGTGACTGAACTGAACTGAACTGAAGTGAGTACGTATAACAGTGGCTGGGCTTCCCTGACAGCTCAGTGGTAAAGAATCCACCTGCAATGCAGAAGACCCTGGTTTGCTTCCTGGATTGGGAATATCTTCTGGAGAAGGGATAGGCTTCCCACTCCAGTATTCTTGGGCTTCCCTTGTGGCTTTGCTGGTAAAGAATCTGCCTGCAATATGGGAGACCTGGATTCAATCCCTGGGTCAGGAAGATCCCCTGGAGAAGGAAATGGCAACCCACTGCAGTATTCTTGCCTGGGAAATACAATGGACAGAGGAGCCTGGCAGACTACAGCCCTTTGGGTCTCAAGAGTCAAACACAACTTAGCTACTAATTGACCACCACCATAACAGTGTCTAGCACGTAATGAGGATACAATTTCTTGAAAGAAAGAATGATAAATGAATGGGTAGATTAGATAATAGACAGAGAAATAGTTTAGGTTAAATTTAAATAAATTCACTTTATTCTACAGACTCACTGAATAAATCTTGACAGTTAGTCACCACTTGGGTAAACCTTGACTCTGTATTTTCAAGTTGTTTTTCTTTGCTTTAATTTACCACAGATTCAGAAATTAAAGTATTCTCCTGGAAAGACAATTTTATTTGATCGTATAAATCTCACAATGAATTTTCTTACGGGCTTCTATATTTTAACACTTGCTCTCAAATCTCTTACTTTTAGAATTGTTTACCTTGAATATTTAAAGCCTAGAAAATAATTTATTCTTTTCAATAATGTCATTTTTTATGAAGCTGTCTTAAATTTATGACCTAGAAGGATAACTATTTAGAAAAGATGATTCATAAATTAATATCATCATTGAATATGATATTCTAGAATTGGTAAAATGACTTCTTACTGAACAACTGCCCACCTCAACTTTATTCCATTCCAACTTTCTCTCCCCAAATTTGCCAAAATTCAATTATGATTAATATGAATTCTAATAACTAGATTTTATTTCAAAGTGTTACTATGCTCAAAATCTGTGTGAATTACCTAAAGAAACTAAAATTACTTCTCTATCCTTTACCTGAACATTATCAATACAATTTTCACATAGCAAGAACAGTATAAGTATACATACAGAATAATTTTCTCACACCATTAGGATTTACTCATTTTATTATAAATTCAGTATTTTTTTTATTTTAACATTACCCTGAAAGGGGAAGAATGCTCTATATTTAGCAATCAGGCAATCTAGACACATTCTAAAACTAAATAAAGAGATAGGTGTATTTTTCTTAGTGTTTCATGAATTTCTACCTGGAAAAAAATTTACTATATTTAATGATATTATGAATCTCATATACAATTAACCATTTAAAATATCAGGGCTGGTTTCAGCACTTTTGATAATCACTTCCTCTGGTTACACACTCTTTATTGGGCTTGGGATTTGTTCCAGGAAGTAGCTTTACCTTCTTTTTCATTTTTAATTTATTTCTAATCGGAGGATCTTGCCTTACAATGTGTTAGCTTCTGCCTTAAAGCAACATGAACCAGTCATATCCTTTCACTTTCCTCCCACTCACCCCAGCTCACCCTCTAGGTTATCTCAGAGCACTGGGCTGAGCTGCCTGTGTTATATCTCAACTTCCCACTAGCTATCTATTTAACACATGGTAAATAAGACTCTTGAGAGTCCCTTGGACTGCAAGGAGATCCAACCAGTCCATTCTGAAGGAGATCAGCCCTGGGATTTCTTTGGAAGGAATGATGCTGAAGCTGAAACTCCAGTACTTTGGCCACCTCATGCAAAGAGTTGACTTATTGGAAAAGACTCTGATGCTGGGAGGGATTGGGGGCAGGAGGAGAAGGGGACAACAGAGGATGAGATGGCTGGATGGCATCACTGACTCGATGGACCTGAGTCTCAGTGAACTCCGGGAGTTGGTAATGGACAGGGAGGCCTGGTGTGCTGGGATTCATGGGGTTGCAAAGTGTCAGACATGACTGAGCGACTGAACTGAACTGAACTGAATGGACTTCGCTGGTGGTTCGGTGATAAAGAATCCACCTGCCAGTGCAAGAAATGTGAGTTCGATCCCTGGATCAGGAAGACCCCTTGGAGAAGAAAATGGCAACCCACTCCAGTATTCTTGCCTGGGAAATCCAATGGACAGTGGAACCTGCTGGGCTACAGTCCATGGGGTCGCAAAAGAATCATACACAACTTGGTGACTAAACAAGAACAAGAACAATGGTGTGTCTATTTCAATGCCACCCGCTCAATTTGTCCCACCTCACCTTCCCCATTCTATATACATGTCCACTCTCTATGTCTGTGTCTCTGATCCCGCCTGCAAATCGGTTTATCAGTACCATTCCCTAAATTCCAGACATATGTATTAGTAGACAGTCGGACATGACTGAGCCACTTCACTTTCATTTTTCACTTTCCTGCATTGGAGAAGGAAATGGCAACCCACTCCAGTGTTCTTGCCTGGAGAATCCCAGGGACAGGGGAGCCTGGTGGGCTGCCGTCTATGGGGTCGCACAGGGTCGGACACGACTGAAGCGACTTAGCAGCAGCAGCAGACATTTGCAGAGCCTGTTATTCAGAGTGGGTTTCCCAGGTGGTGCTAGTGGTAAAGAACCTGCCTGCCAATACAGGAGACATAAAAGACTTGGATTTGAAAGAGAAAAACAAATATCACCTTCATCGTGATCAAAACCATCCCCAAGAAAAAGAAATTCCAAAAGTCAAAATGGTTGTCTGAGGAGGCCTTACAAATAGCTGAGAAAAGAGAAAAGTGAAAGGCAAAGGAGAAAAGGAAAGATAAACCCATCTGAATGCAGAGTTACAAACAATAGCAAGGAGAGGTAAGAAAGCCTTCTTAAGTGAATAATGCAAAGAAATACAGGAAAACAATAGGATGGGGTAAAAACGGAGATCTTATCAAGAAAATTAGAGATACAAGGGAATATATCATGCTAAGATGGGCATGACAAAGAACAGAAACACCATGGACCTAACAGAAACAGAAGATATTAAGAAGAGGTGGCAAGAATACACGGAAGAACTTTACAAAAGAAGGTCTTAATGACCTGGATAATCAAGATGATCACTCACCTAGAGCCAGACATCCTGGAGTGCAAAGTCAAGTGGGCCTTAGGAAGCTTTCCTACAAAGTTAGTGGAAGTGATGGGATTCCAACTAAGCTATTTCAAATCTTAAATGATGATGCTGTTAATGTTGCATTCAATATGCCAGAAAATTTGGAAAACTCAGCAGTGGCCACAGGACTTGGAAAGGTCAGTTATCATTCCAGTGTCAAAGAAGGGCAATGCCAAAGAATGTCCAAACTACCACATAACTGCACTCATTTCACATGATAGCAAGATCATGCTCAAAATCCTTCAAGCTAGGTTTCAGCAGTATGTGAACTGAGAACTTTCAAATGTCCAAGCAGGATTTAGAAAAGACAGAGGAACCAGAGATCAAATTGCCAATATCCTTTGCATCATAGAAAAAGCAAGAGAATTCCAGAAAAACATTTACTTCTGCTTCATTGACTATGCTAAATCTTTGATTGTGCAGATCACAACAAACTGTGGAAAATTCTTCAAAAGAAGACCTTACCTGCCTCCTGAGAAACCTGTATACAGGTCATGAAGCAACAGTTAGAACTGAACATGGAACAATGGACTTCTTCAAAACTGAGAAAGGAGTACATCAAGGCTATATATTGTCACCCTGTTTACTTAACTTATATGCAGAGTTCATCATGTGAACTGCTGGGCTGGATGAAGCTCAAGCTGGAATCAAGACTGCTGGGTGAATATCAGTAACTTCAGATATGCAGATAATGCCACACTAATGGCAGAAAGTAAAGAGGAACTAAAGAACCTCTTGACGAGGGTGAAAAAACTGGCTTAAAACTCAACATTCAAAAAATGAAGATCATGGCATCTGGTCCCATCATTTCATGACAAACAGATGGGGAAAAAATGGAAACACTGACAGACTTTATTCTCCAAAATCAGTGTAAGACATGTGACTGCAGCCGTAATTAAAAGAGCCTTGCTCCTTGGGAGAAAAGCTATGATAAACACAGACAGAGCATTAAAAACCAGAGACAACACTTTGCTGGCAAAGGTCCATATAGTCAAGACTATGGTTTTTTCAGTAGTCATGTATGAATGTGAGAGTTGGACCATATAGAAAGCTGAGCGCTGAAGAACTGATGGTTTTGAACTGTGGTGTTGGAGAAGACTCTTGAGAGTACCTTGGACTATAAGAAGACCAAACTAGTCCATCCTAAAGGAATCAATCCTGAGTATTCATTGGAAGGACTGATGCTGAAGCTGAAGCTCCAATCCTTTGGCCACCTGATGCAAATAGCCGACCCTTTGGTAAAGACCCTGATGCTGGCAAAGACTGAAGGCAGGAGAAGGGAACAAGAGAGGATGAGATGGCTGGATGGCATCACCAACTCGATGGACATGAGTTTGAGCAAGCCCTGGGAGTTGGTGGACAGGGAAGCCTGGCATGCTGCAGTCCATGGCGGTGCAGAGTCAGAGACAACTGAGTGACTGAACAACAATCTCATACAAGAATTCCTACAAAACTTAGAGGAAATCAATATGTATACAAAATAGTTTAATTTGTCCAGAATGCAGAAATGATAAGGAAACAGATTTTGTAATAAATATTAATTAACTGGTTAGTACTAGCTGTATGATTTTATTTTCAATATAATCTGACATTGCAAAATTTTACTTACTATTTTTAAGCTTATGCTTTACACAATTCACAGAAAGATGCTCTTACTTTTATTGAGTTCTAAAAGAGATAAGACATAATTACCATTAAGTTAATGATATTAAAAGACAATATGAATTTTTAAAATCTAATTATTTTACTTATCTTTATTGAATTAAAGATTTTTACAACTCTTTATAATTTTAAAACATTTCATACACATATTTCCATATATTCCCATTATAACATTTTTCCTCCTGCCCCTGTGTTTCTGCTCCCTCTCCTCTCCCCATGGATAGCCACTAATTTATTCTCTATATCTGTGAGCATGCTTTTGATTTATTCACCAGTCTGTTATATTTTTTAGATTTCACATGTTAGCTGCATCATACACCATTTGTTTTTATTTGTCTGACTTATTCACTTAGCATAATGTCCTGTTGCTGCAAATGGCAAAGTTTCATCCTTTGTTATGGCTCAGTAGTATTCCATTCTCTCTCTCTCTCTCTCTGTGTATATATATATATATATATGCACACATACACACCACATCTTCTTTATCAATTCATCTGTTGATGGACGTTTTAGTTGTTAAGAGATAATAAGAATAAAAATAATAGATGAATCTCATAAACATACTGTTGAGCAAAAGAAGGTATATACAATAGTGTATTCAGTATACGATTCTTTTTATATCAAGTTCATTTACATGCAAAATTACTGTAATGTTATTAGAAGTCATTATCACAATAACCTTGGGAAAGAGATTAGTGACTTAAAAGGAACATGAGATCAATACCAAGATTCTGTTAAAGGTCTGTTTCTTTTTTTTGAAATGCAAATATGTTTATTTTGTGACTCTTTTGTAAGTTTATTTGATACTGGAGTATAGTTGGTTAAGAATGCTGTTGGTTTCAGGTGTATAGCAAAGTGCTTCAGTTACGCAGATAAACGTACCTACTCTAAATCTGAATGTAGGCTATAGAGACACGTTCACTTTGTGAAAATTCATTAAATTTGTGACTTGTAACATCTATAGCTGTTATGATTTCATTAAATATGTATCTTATGTTTTTCTAGTAAAAGTTTGACCAAAGAGAGAGGAAAAGGAAGTTGGAAGACCTGTAGAAAACAGTCCATGGCTTATCATTGGTTGAGTCCTTATCAGGAAAGACAAGGAGTCTTTTTTTTCAGTCTTGTTCTGCTGTCCCTGCAGGGCATGAGAGCTCCCCTCTCTGGTCTCCCAGCTCTACTTAGGTCAGCTTTGTGCTTACCAGTTTTTACAACACTAATCCCATTCATGAGAGCTCCATCTTTATGAGTGACACCTAGTCATCTCCTAAAAGCTCCATCTTTTGAGAACTTCATCTTGAGAATTAGGATTTCAACATACATGTTGGGGGTTGGGGACATATTCATAATTACAATTACCAATGCAATTATACAGGAACTCTGAGGCTCAGTCAATCCACTAATTAGATTTTGTTAAGAATATTTATTGAAAACCAAGAAAAATGCAGAATATATAAAATAATATATTTTATTTGATCTTTTATTGATATATGTTATAACTTGTGCTGCAGTATGTTTAAGATTTTCAGTAAAAACACATTTTAATCATTTTGTAACAGAAATAAAGACTATCACAAAGCTTATCATGTCACTACTTGAGAAAGTAAATTGACACTTGGATTCGGCATATTTAGCCAGTTTTTACTCCAGTGCTTAGAAAGAATGGTGTTAATCTCTCTTTTCTTGTCACCGCATGCTATATCAGGAACAGCCAAATTGCTTGTATAAAGTTCAAACTAAATATAAAATCATTTTGTACAGAACATGCCTTTACTCAGTGGTTAGGTGGCATTTTCTAAATGAGCCTTCTAAAAGTACTGGGAAAATTTTCTCCAGAAAGGTCCTTTTCTACCACTTGAAAGGTCACTTTTTCTTGAAAATTTTTCTACCAAGAGGGCATTATTCACCTGTAATTGGGCTTTACTATTTCCACCTAAAATAAATAGGTATTTTTATGTATTTATTTTCATCATAAGCTACATCTGCTCATTACTAAAGAGTGACAATTAATACAGAGTAGTTTTATATTGAAGATATATGAGGAAAATTAGTTAAAATTAGGATATTAATTTGTTGTAGGAGCACTTTTGATGTTCTAGAATGGGTCTACTTCCTGTCCAGTAGTCTCCCATTATGATCAAGAATGATAATGCAGTTATTAAGAGAATGTAAAGAACTCAAGAATGATGAGGGTGAAAAACAATAGTGAAAAATCCAGTATGAAACTGAACATTAAAAAAACCAAGATCATGGCATCTGGTCCCATCACTTCATGTAAATAGAATGGGAAAAAATGGAAGCAGTTATAGATTTTATTTTCTTGGACTCCAAAATCACTGAGGACTGTGACTGCAGCCATGAAATTAAAAGACACTTGCTCCTTGGAAGGAAACCTGTGACAAACCCAGACAGCAGATTAAAAAGCAGAGATATCCCTTTACTAATAAAGGTCTGTATAGTCAAAGGTACAGCTTTCCAGAAGTCATGTATGGATGTGAAAACTGGACCATAAAGAAGGCTGAGCACTGAAGAATTGATACTTTCAAATTGTGGTGCTAGAGAAGACTCTTGAGAATCCCTTGCACTCCAAGGAGATCAAACCAGTCAACCCTAAAGGAAATGAACCCTGAATATTCATTGGAAGGATTGATACTGAAGCTGATGGTCCTATACTTTGGCCATCTGATGTGAAGAGCTGACACATTGGAAAAGACCCTGATGCTGGGAAAGATTGAAAGCGAAAGGAGAAGGGGACGACAGAGGATGAGATGGTTAGATAGCATCATTGAGTCAATGGCCATGACCTTGAGCAAACCTCGTGAGATAGTAGAGGACAGAGGAGGCTGGAGCACTGCAGTCCACGGGGTCACAAAGAGCTGGACATGACTTGGTAACTGAAGAACAACAGCAAATTGATGGCAGAGCTCTTTGCCAGGCCAGAGCTGGTCTGCAGGCTTGATGCAAATAGGCTGCAACCCTTCACACAGCAGGCAGGATGGCTGAGCAGCAGCTGATGACAGGGGTTTCAGTGTGCTGTGGTGTAGGAGTACCATCGTGGGCTGGAAAATTAGAAGACAGGGTGTTCTGATACAAGGAGACGCTCTTCTTCCTGCAATGTCCTTCCAGCACCCTCCCCTAAGAAAGGCTGACGTTCGACTAACTTTGGAGAAAAAAAATGCTTCAGAGAATTCAGTCCATTATAAGCAATAAGGTCTAATGTTCCCCTCACTTTGACTACCATTTTTTGGGGGGTTAAATAGTATTTTTAAATTTAATTTGTTTCTTTTATATTTGAGTGTAGTGGATTTACAATGTGTTAATTTCAGGTGCACAGCAAAGGATTCAGTTATACATACTAAGACGTATGTCCATTCTTTTTCAGAGTCATTTGACTAAACTTTATATTTTTCTTTATATATATATATAGTGTTGAAGTATAGTTGACTAGTAATGTTTCAGGTGCACAGCAAGGTGATTCAGTTATACATATACACATATATTATTACTGAAATTATTTTCCTTTATAAGTTATTACAGGATATTGACTATAGTTCCCTGTGCTATACAGTAAAAGCTTGTAACTTGATGCATCTCTACTTTTTTAATTGGAAATATAGCACTTTATTCATATTACATCAAGCAAGTGGAATCAGCATGTCATTTTTTTTTATTTAGGCAAAAATTCATAAGTTTTCTAAAATATATATTGCTTTTGAACTGTGGTGTTGGAGAAGACTCTTGAGAGTCCCTTGGACTGCAAGGAGATCCAACCAGTCCATTCTGAAAGAAATCAGCCCTGGGATTTCTTTGGAAGGAATGATGCTAAAGCTGAAACTCCAGTACTTTGGCCATCTCATGTGAAGAGTTGACTCATTGGAAAAGACTCTGATGCTGGGAGGGATTGGGGGCAGGAGGAGAAGGGGACGACAGAGGATGAGATGGCTGGATGGCATCACTGACTCGATGGATGTGAGCCTGGGTTAACTCCGGGAGTTGGTGATGGACAGGGAGGCCTGGCGTGCTGCGATTCATGGAGTCGCAAAGAGTCGGACATGACTGAGCAACTGATCTGATCTGATACGAAAGCTTTTCTGCTATGCTTGATAAAAGCTTGAGAAAGAGCATAAAAAAGAAGAGGAGGTGGAGATACTGGAAAACATAAACTAAATGAAATGGGAGCATGAATATGAAATAGAAAAAGTGAAACAAATTAGATATAAGTAAAAGATCATCATATAGTCCAATAAAACATGACTGCTCTTTAAAAACATCTGGAACTCTGGAGAAAAAAATGGCAATACTTGGGCATTTGTAATTTTCAAACAATTTCAATATAACTCTACTATGCATCTGAATTTTAAAAAGTGATTACAGGTTTTTCTATTAAATTGTAGTCCTGGTGATATAGAGTTTTATTATTTTTTCTGTTGACCAATCATGATACCATGGTTTTAAATGAGTAATAGCTACATAATCACAATAATAAAAGATGTTTATCAGTTTTCACAATGAATAGCAAGATAAAAAATAAAAATTAATTACAATTGCAAGCCATAATGGAAACAGAATAACCTAACAATATAAAATAATTGCATGCAATTTGGGAGCTCAAACAGAATGATGTGGTAAGTTGAAGTGCAAATGCACACGTTTTCATTTGCCTAGCCAGTCTATGTTTTTTCATTGGTGTATTTAATCCATTTACATTTAAAGTAATTATGGATATAGGAAATCAATCCTGAATATTCATTGGAGGAACTGATGCTGAGACTGAAGCTCCAATACTTTGGCCACCTGATGTGAAGACCTGACTTATTGTAAAAGACCCTGATACTGGGAAAGATTGAAGACAGGAGGAGAAGCAGATGACAGAGGATGAGATGGTTGGATGGCATCACTGACTCAATGGACATGAGTTTCAGCAAGCTCTGGGAGTTGGTGATGGACAGGGAGGCCTGGTATGCTGCAGTCCATGGGGTCACAAAGAGTTGGACATGACTGAATGACTGAACAGCAACAACATGATCCTTTTACCATTTTCTTAATTGTTTTGGTTTTATTTTCTGTTGGTCTTTTCCTTCTCTTGTGTTTCTTGCCTAGAGAAGTTCTTTAACATTTGTTGTATAGCTGATTTGGTGATGCTGAATTCTCCTAACTTTTGCTTGTCTGGAATGCTTTTGATTTCTCCATCAAATCTGAATGAGAGTCTTGCTGGGTAGAGTATTCTTGGTTGTGGGTCCTTCTGTTTCATCACTTTAAATATATCACGCCATTCCATTCTGGCTAGTAGACTGTTGAGAAATCCGCTGATAACCTGATTGGAGTTCCCTTGTGTGTGGTTTGTCATTTTGCCCTTGTTGCTTTTAATATTTTGTCTTTGTCTTTAATCTTTGTCAGTTTATGTGTGTCTTGATATGTTCCTCCTTAGGTTTATCCTGCCTGGGACTCTCTGTGCTTCCTGGACTTGGTTGACTATTTCCTTTCCCATGTTTGCAAAGTTTTCAACTACTACCTCTTCAAATATTTTCTCAGGTCCTTTCTGTCTCTCTTCTCCTTCTGGGACCCCTATAATGTGAATGTTGGTGCATTTAACGCTGTCCAAGAGGTCTCTTAGGCTGTCTTAATTTCTTTCCATTCTTTTTTCTGTATTCTATTCTGAGGTAGTGAATTTCCACCATGCCTGTCCTCCAGGTCATTAACCCATTCTTCTGCCTCAGTTATTCTGCTATTGATTCCTTCTAGTGTATTATTCCGGAGAAGGCAATGGCACCCCACTCCAGCACTCTTGCCTGGAAAATACCATGGACAGAGGAGCCTGGTGGGCTGCAGTCCATGGGGTCACTAGGAGTCGGACATGACTGAGCGACTTCACTTTCACTTCTCACTTTCATGCATTGGAGAAGGAAATGGCAACCCACTCCAGTGTTCTTACCTGGAGAATCCCAGGGACAGGGGAGCCTGGTGGGCTGCCGTCTCTGGGGTCGCACAGAGTCAGACACCACTGAAGTGACTTAGCAGCAGCAGCAGCAGTGTATTATTCATCTTTGTATGTTTGTTCTTTAGTTCTTGTCACACTAGGTCTCTGTTTAGGTCTTTGACAAACATATTTTGCATCATCTCTACTGTTTTCCACTGGATTCTTCACTATCATTTTTATGAATTCGTTTTCTGGAAGTCTGCCTATCTCCACTTAATTTAGTTGTTTTCCTGGGGTTGTATCTTCTCCCTTCATTTGGGGCATAACTTTCTACTTTTTAAAAATCTTTATTGAGTTTCTGTAATGTGTTTTTTCCTTTTTGGTTGCAAACCCCTGATTTCTATTTTCTTAGAACATTTATTTTTAGAAAACTTGCAGTTGTATTTTTCTACCCTTTGATATGTTAATCATCTTCCAGACTCTTGCCAATTTGACAACCCAGGAATGTCTTTTTCAAGGAAATGGAGGTCATTCTATTGAATTATTATAATCAAGAAAGATAGTCCCCCTATCTCCCAGTTTCTGTGAAAGTGTATGAGACTAATTGTGATCAGTAAGTCAGCAAACACATATGGCCTAACCTAATTGACAATTTTTCTCCAAATTTTCATCCAGTACCAGTCTAGTAGCTCACACTAGTGTTTAAAAACTCTCTGAACTTCTGCTTCAACAAAGTTAAATTCAGCCTGTCTTCTCTTACGTAAGTTTTTTGAATAAACCCTTCCTTGCTTATTTAAATTATTTAGTACAGCACTTTGACAGCATCATCTTTTAGATTTTAAATAGCTCAGTTGTAATTCCATCACGTCTACTAGCTTTGTTCATAGTAATGCTTCCTAAGGCCCACTTGGCTTCACACTCCAGGATATCTAGATCTCAGTGAGTGCCTACCCATAAAGGATATCTGGGCCATTAAAACCCTTTTTATATAGTTCTCTGTGTATTCTTGCCACCTCTTCTTAATCTCTTCTGTTTCTGTCAGATCCTTGTCGTTTTGGCCTTTATTGTGCCCATCTTTGTATGAAATGTTCCCGTGATATCTCCAATTTTCTTGACAAGATCTCCAGTTTTTCTCATTCTATTATTTTCCTCTATTTCTTTGCATTGTTCACTTAAGAAGGCCTTCTTATCTGTACTTGCTATTCTCAGGAAATCTCCACTCAGTAGGGTATATCTTTCCCTTTCCCCTTTACCTTTTGCTTCTGTTCTTTTCTCAGCTATTTGTAGATCCTCTTCAGGTGAACACTTTGCCTTCTTGAATTTTCTTTCCTTTGTGATGGTTTTTGTTACCACCTCCTATACAACCTTTCGAACCTCTGTCTATAATTCTCCAGATACTCAACCAGGTCTAATCCCTTGAATCCCTCTGTCACCTCCACTGTATAATAAGAAGGGATATGATTTAGGTCATACATGAGTAGACCAGTTGTTTTCCCTATTTTCTTCAACTTAAGCCTGGATTTTGCAGTAAGGAGCTCATGATCTGAGTCACAGTCAGCTCCTGGTCTTGTTTTTCCCGAGTGTATAGAGTTTCTCCATCTTTGGCTACAAATAATATAATTGATCTGACATCATAGTTGATCATCTGGTGATGTCCATGTGTAGAGTCTTCTCTTGTGTTGTTGGAAGAGGGTGTTTGCTATGATGAAAGTGCTTTCTTGACCAAACTCTATTAGCCTTTGCCCTGCTTCATTCTGTACTCCAAGGCCAAATTTGCCAGTTACTTCAGGTAATTCTTGACTTCCTACTTTCGCATTCCAGTCCCCTATAACGAAAAGGACATCTTTTTTGGTTGTTAGTTCTAGAAGGTCTTGTAGGTCTTCACAGAACTGTTCAACTTCAGTTTCTTCAGCATTACTGGTCAGGGCATAGACTTGGATTACTGTGATATTGCATGGTTCACCTTGGAAACAAACTGAGTTCATTCTGTCATTTTTGAGGTTGCATCCAAGTACTGCATTTCAGACTCTTTTGTTGACTCTGAGGGCTACTCCATTTCTTTTAAGGGATTCTTACCCACAGTAGTAGATCTAATGGTCATCTGAGTTAAATTTGCCCATTCCTGTCCATTTTAGCTCCCTGATCCCTACAATGTTGATGCTCAACCTTGCCATCTCCTGCTTGACCATGTCCAATTTATCTTGATTCACGGATCTAACATTCCAGGTTCCAATGCAATATTGTTATTTAGAGCATCAGACTTCACTCTTGCCAACAGACACATCCATGACTGAGTTTCATTTCCGTCTTGGCCCAGCCTCCTCATTCTTTCTGGAGTTATTTCTTGGCTCTTCCCCAGTAGCATACTGGACATCTACCGACCCGGGGAGCTCATCTTCCAGTGTCTTCTTTTTTTGCCTTTTCATAGTGTGGAGTTTCTTGAGACAAGAATACTAAAGTGGTTTGCCACTCCCTTCTCAGTGGACCATATTTTGTCAGAACTCTCCACCACGACCTTTCCATCTCAGGTGGCCCTGCATGGCATGGCTCATAGCATTTTTTAGCTACACAGGCTGTGACCCATGTGTCATTTTGGTTAGCTTTCAGTGATTGTGATTTTCATCCTGGAGGCTATGGGATTGTAGTTCTTGCTTCTTCTGTCTGCTCTCTGATGAATGAGGATAAGAGGATTGTTCTATTTTTCTGAAGGGAGGGACTAGCTTTGGAGGAAAACTGAGTCTTGCTCTGGTGGGCAGGGCCATACTCAGTAAATCTTTAACCCAATTTTCTGTTAATGGTTGGGCTGTGCTCCCTCCCTGTTAGTTGTTTGTCCTGAGGCAGAATAAAACATCTTGACAATATAGAACTCTTCTATTTGCTTTATTTTTGCTTTTATTTGAACAAATAGCCACAGTTGGTATGCCCAGCTTTGAGGAATAAGAACAATTTCATTATCTTTGAAGTTTCAGAAAACATCTCACATGTATTTTTTATTGATTGTTAATTACATCTAATAAGACAGAAGACAGGCATTAATTTTGCCCAAGAATTCACAGCCATTTTCTTGGTAAGTACTAGCAACTATTGTGGCATAAAGCTGTATTTTTATATATTAACTCAATTTTATAGTAAAAATATTTTATGTACAGCTGTAAGGAAACTGCTGCCCATAGATAGTTCCAACATAAAAATTGATTATATTTTAAAAGTTCATTGAGTTGTCTCATACATAAACTGGAAAATAATTTCTCTGTAGAAAATAGTAAAAATGATATTATTTCCCAGGCTAGCCCAACAAACCTATTTAAACCATACAGTAGTTGAATTATACATTTATAAATATGGCTTGAATTCTGGGATCCAGAAGAAACTTTGGCTTCATTTATTGAGATGGTCATGTTGTCCTAAGCCATGTAAAGTGAAATTCCCATTAATCTTCTTTACTTTCTGATTCTTTCTTCCTAAAGGTCAGGTACACTGCCCGTTCAATCTACTTGATAAACCAACCCATTTCTATGCAAACTTAAATGCTTCAGTTGCTATTTAAGTAAGCTTAGTATCTCAGCAAAATCAGAATTTAGTAAAATGTGATCCACAAGGCAAGAGTTGTTGGTCATCAATTACCTAACTCCCTCTGGTTTGATGGGAAACCACGAGGAGTTCAAGCAATAACACTGATAAGTGGATGAAAGAATAAAAGCAAAGAGAATGTGAGAACAAAGAGACATGCAGTCAGGATTCAAGGACAGAACTGAAGTCTAAACAGAGAAAGAATTCTGCCTCAAGAATCAGGAGTTGAGTTAACTTTTTTTTTTTTTTTTTAGGAGTTGAGTTAACTTTTGAGCCAACTGTAAAGGTGACTGAGTAAGAAGCAGTTGTCTATAAAGACCCAGTCAGAGAAACCAGTGTCTAGAAAGATTTCAGTTGTTCAAAATAATTAAATAAAAATAAGACAGGCCATGGGTTTGAATTCCCCCTATCATAGTTTATTTCTCAAGGTTCCCAGTACAGAACTTACAGGAATTAAGGCATTAAGAAAATGCTACTCTCAACTTCCCTGTATCATGTGCAGTTTCCCAGAGAAATATCACTTGAGACCTCAGAGTAATACCCATCCTGGGGCTATATTAGGTTCTTCTGTTCCCTCAAAGCAACAACCTAAAAATAACCATATAGTTTGTTCTTAAAAAGAAGTCTCCAGGTAGCTGCAACCTTTCAGCTAGCAGTAGAAGTAGCAGTCTAACAGAAAGAGATCCTATACTGTAGTATAGGAGCTAAGCTTTGAGAAACTAAATTGGATCATTGTACCTAAAATCCCTAGCTTGCCCATTAGAAGTTGAACTCTAGAAACATTAATGAACAATTACGTTTTCATTATTAAAAAAGTTTCATCATGCACCTTCACTTGCCCTTCTCTTTGCTCTCAATACATATGAATGTCTCCTTCTTGCATGTAGAAAATATTTTCAGTGATTTTCTGACTCTTCAGCAATCCAATGCTATACCCCTACTCCCTTCTTGGTAAATCATGTTAATCTTCCAATAGGAGATGGAGTACATTATAACCAAGAACCATTTATTCAGCTTCCTTACTTAGGAAGAAAGTTATAGGGCCATGTAAAATAATTTCTAATAAAATACTTATAATTACACATACATATATTTTTAAAATCTGTGAAGAATTAACTGAAGCATGAATCACCTTATATTGAGAAGCTAAAAATGTATCAAAATACACATAACAATGACTAAACTAAATACTATCTCCTATCAAATATATCAGTTCAGTTCAGTCAAACAGTCGTGTCCGACTCTTTGCAACCCAATGAATTGCAGCAGGTCAGGCCTCCCTGTCCATCACCAACTCCTGGAGTTCACTCAAACTCACGTCCATCGAGTCAGTGATGCCATCCAGCCATCTCATCCTCTGTTGTCCCCTTCTCCTCTTGCCCCTAATCCCTCCCAGCATCAGAGTCTTTTCCAATGAGTCAACTCTTCGCATGAGGTGGCCAAAGTACTAGAGTTTCAGCTGTAGCATCATTCCTTCCAAAGAAATCCCAGGGCTGATCTCCTTCAGAATGGACTGGTTGGATCTCCTTGCAGTCCAAGGGACTCTCAAGAGTCTTCTCCAACACCACAGTTCAAAAGCATCAATTCTTCGGTGCTCAGCTTTCTTCACAGTCCAATTCTCACATCCATATATGACCACTGGGAAAACCATAGCCTTGACTAGATGGACTTTTGTTGGCCAAGTAATGTCTCTGCTTTTGAATATGCTATCTAAGTTGGCCATAACTTTCCTTTCAAGGCGTAAGCGTCTTTTAATTTCATGGCTGCAGTCACCATCTGCAGTGATTTTGGAGCCCAAAAAAATAAAGTCAGACACTGTTTCCACTCTTTCCCTACCTATTTCCTATGAAGTGATGGGACCAGATGCCATGATCTTAGTCTTCTGAATGTTGAGCTTTAAGCCAGCTTTTTCACTCTCCTCTTTCACTTTCATCAAGAGGCTTTTTAGTTCCTCTTCACTTTCTGCCATATCTGCATATAAGTGTCATATTGGTGTCATCTGCATATCTGAGGTTATTGATATTTCTCCCGACAATCTTAATTCCAGCTTGTGCTTCTTCCAGCCTGTTTCTCATGATGTACTCTGCATATAGGTTAAATAAGCAGGGTAATAATATACAGCCTTGATGTATTCCTTTTCCTATTTGGAACCAGTCTGTTGTTCCATGTCCAGTTCTAACTGTTGCTTCCTGACCTGCAGATAGGTTTCTCAAGAGGCAGGTCAGGTGGTCTGGCATTCCCATCTCTTTCAGAATTTTCCACAGTTTATTGTGATCCACACAGTCAAAGGCTTTGGCATAGTCAATAAAGCAGAAATAGATGTTTTTCTGGAACTCTCTTGCTTTTTCCATGATCCAGCAGATGTTAGCAATTTGATCTCTGGTTCCTCTGCCTTTTATAAAACCCGCTTGAACATCTGGAAGTTCACAGTTCATGTATTGCTGAAGCCTGGCTTGGAGAATTTTGAGCATTACTTTACTAGCATGTGAGATGAGTGCAATTGTGCAGTAGTTTGAGCATTCTTTGGCATTGCCTTTCTTTGGGATTGGAATGAAAACTGACCTTTGGTCGTCCTGTGGCCACTGCTGAGTTTTCCAAATTTGCTGACATATTGAGTGCAGCACTTTCACAGCATCATCTTTCAGGATTTGAAATAGCTCAACTGGAATTCCATCACTTTCACTAGCTTTTTTCATAGTGATGCTTTCTAAGGCCCACTTGACTTCACATTCCAGGATGCCTGGCTCTAGGTGAGTGATCACACCATCATGATTATCTTGGTCGTGAAGATCTTTTTTGTATAGTTCTTCTGTGTATTCTTGCCACCTCTTCTTAATATCTTCTTCTTCTGTTAGGTCCATACCATTTCTGTCCTTTATCGAGCCCACCTTTGCATGAAATGTTCCCTTGGTATCTCTAATTTTCTTGAAGAGATCTCTAGTCTTTCCCATTCTGTTGCTTTCCTCTATTTCTTTGCATTGATCGCTGAGGAAGGCTTTCTTATCTCTTCTTGCTCCAAATCTAGAACATATGCTGGTATAAGCTGTGTTCCATCACAGTTAAGTGTGAAACTTTGCTTCAAAATATTGCTCACTGTTAATTTTTAGAAGATCCATCATAGGACCATAGGAGTAATTGGCAGTCAAATGACTGAGGAGTACCAATTAGAGAACAAAGCCTTGGGTGCTCAAAGTGTTTCTCTAAAAACTGCTGCATTCCCCATGATATTTAGGAAAGACACTATTAAGAGTGAGTGTGAGTGATAGTTGCCCAGTCCTGTCTGACTCTTTGCAACTCCATGGACTGTAGCCCACAAGGCTTCTATGTCCATGGAATTCTCCGGGCAAGAATACTGGAGTCGGTTGCCATTTCCTTCTCCAGAGGATATTCCCCACCCAGGGAATTGAACACAAGTCTCTGACATTGCAGGCGGATTCTTTACCATCTGAGCCTCCAGGGAAGCCTACTATTAAGAGACATTTCTAAGTATAAAGACAGGTCAATTTAAACAGTATCAGAGATACTTGCTTGACTCTATCGTAGAATCTATAGACAATACATTAGAATATGTAATTAATCCATACACCTTTTCTAAAGGAATACCCAAGACAGAAGTAGCAATAAAGTTATAAATGACAATCATAAATCAGATGAAATATTTTAGATGAAGTTTACCTCTCTTGAAGAAATGGGGACTGGGAAACCGGTCAGGATGGAAATACAATGTGCTTTTAACTTTGCATAAAAAATAATGTTCAGTTCCATGTTGCTGAACATAGCTCTGTTTTTGCCAAATAAATCCTCTACTTTAAATTACTGTCCGAATGCTTTATTAAAACTCTGCCTCTGGCCTTTGTTTTGGAATCTGTAACTTTTGTTGCTTCCCTATTGGGCTTCCCTAGTAGCTCAGACAGTAAAGCATCTACTTGCAATACGGGAACCCAGGTTCAATCCCTGGGTCAGGATGGTCCCCTGGAGAAGGAAACGGCAACCCACTGCAGTATTCTTGTCTGGAGAATTCCATGGACAGAGGAGCCTGGTGGGCTAGTCCACGGGGTCATAAAGAGTCGGACACGACTGAGCGCCTAACTCAGTCTTTTGTTGTCACCTCCTGATCGCTGTCCTCTGAAGATTCTACTTTCCCGCTGTCGCCTGACACCTCAGTTGCCCTTGGAAGTTGCGCTATCCTTCCCCTGGTCCTTCTTGCTCTGACTGCTCCGTAGCCACAGAAAACTGCCAGCGCCATGAATCACGCCACTCTTCCTGTACTTTGTTACTGTTGCAGTAGGGATGTCAAAGCAAACACCCTGCTTTCCTTTGAGAAGGACCATTCCCTTCACTTTGGAATCAGTATCCTCACCCAGGAGCTCTTCAAGTTCTTTCCAAGCAGAACTAATGTTTGGCATTTCAATCGCGCACTGCCGATCATGGTCACAAAGCCTGCATTTGAGTTGTTCACGGAGCGCTGGTCTACCGACGTGGCACCGGAGAAGTGGGTCAGGGCTGTTGCACGGGCTTCCAAGGTTCCCTGCTCCCCAGTCAGGTTCTCGGCTGACTGCTCGAAGTGACCAATCGCAGCGGGAGGCACGGAGTCCAAGAGCCTGATGGCATCTTCGCTAGAAGCTTTTATTATCTCTGTTTCAGAACGAAAACCTATTCACTTAAATGTAATTCCCACTTTTTGCTCCACTTGGGCTAACTGGTATTCTTCTTTGTGCTGGGAAAAGCAGATGCAAATCCCGGTCATTCCAACTCTACCTGTTCACCCAGAACGATGAATGTAGGGACTCCACATCCTTTGGCAGAGAACTTTGAACAACCAGGTGAACCTCAGGGATGTCTAACCCACCTGCAGCAACATTGGTTGGAACCCAAACTCCAAAATCACCATTTCTAAAACCTTTCCTGGTGATTTGCCTTTGCTTCTGTGGATTGTCTCTGTGTAATGACTGGGCATCGTACCTTATGGCCACATTCTGCGACAACTCCTGGGTTTCTTTCTTCATTTCACAAAATACGATAGTGGGCCCTTGAAAACCACTATCTCCAATAACTGCTGCCTTCCGAGTCCGGTGGCACTTGATAGCCAGATGCTCTACAGTTATTGCCATTTTCTGCATCTATTTACCAATCAGGTCCATTTGTTCATATGCAGATTTCATGTATTTCTTAGCAACATTACACAACCAATGGAAGCAAGTTGCAGAAAAAAAGTAATGTTTTAGGTTGTCTTCTGAATCATTCTTGCATGCCATGGATAAAATCTCTTCCACTTGATCAGCAAAGCCCTTGTCCAACATTTGGTCAACCAATCCAGGACAACATGCTTAAGTTTGGTGAGATCTAGCTTGCCATTCTGCAGGTGGTCTTTTTCTTAAGTTAATTTATTTTTTAATTGAAGGATACTTGCTTTAAAGGATTTTGTTGCTTTCTTTCAAACATCAACATGAATCAGCCGTAAGTATACATATGTCCCTCCCTCTTGAAACTCCCTCCTATCTCCCTCCCCATCCCACCCCTCTAGGTTGATGCAGAGCCCCTGTTTGAATTTCCTGAGACATATAGCAAATCCCCATTGGCAATCTATTTTACATATGGTAATGGCAGTTTCTGTGATACTCTCTCCATACATCTCACCCTCTCCACCCCTCTCCCCATGTCCATAAGTCTGTTCTCTCTGTCTGTTTCTCCATTGGTGCCCTGCAAATAAATTAATCAATACCATCTTTCTAGATTCCATATATATGCATTAGTATATGATATTTATCTTTCTCTTTCTGACTTACTTCATTCTGTATAACAGGCTGTAGATTTATCCACATCATTAGAACTGACTCAAATGTGTTCCTTTTTAATGCTAAGTAATATTTCATTGTGTGTATGTACAACTTCAGTATCCATTCATCTGTCAGTGGACATCTAGGTTGTTTCTATGTTCTAGCTGTTGTAATAGTGCTGAATAAGACCAGAAACTGTAAAACTCTTAGAGGAAAACATAGGCAGAACACTGAATGACATAAAGCAAGATCCTCTATGACCCACCTCCTAGAATAATGGAAGTAAAAAAATTAAACAACTGGGACCTAATTAAGCTTAAACACTTTTGCATAGCAAAGGAAACTATAAACAAGGTGAAAAGACAACCCTCAGAATGGGAGAAAATAATAGCAAATGAAAAAAACTTACAAAGGATTAATTTCCAAAATATACAAGCAGTTCATACAATTCAATACTAGAAAAACAAACAACTCAATCAAAAAGTGGGAAAAAGACCTAAACAGACATTTCTCCAAAGACGTACAGATGGCTAACAAACACTTGAAAAGATGCTCAACATTGCTCATTATTAGAAAAATGAAAATTAAAACTACAATGAGATATCACCTCACACTGGCCAGAATGACTATCATCAAAAAGTCTACAAACAATAAATGCTGGAGAGAGTGTAGAGGAAAGAGAACCCTCTTACACTGTTGGCAGAAATATAAATTGATATCACCACTATGGAAGACAGTATGGAGATTCCTAAAAAAAAAAGCTAGGAACAAAACCACCATATGACCCAGCAATCCCACTCTTAGGTCCACACCCTGCTGCTGCCAAGTCGCTTCAGTGGCGTCCGACTCTGTGCAACCCCACAGATGGCAGCCCACCAGGCTCCCCGACCCTGGGATTCTCCAGGCAAGAACACTGGAGTGGGTTGCCATTGCCTTCTCCGATACACCCTGAGGAAATCAAAATTGAAAAAGACACAGGCAGGTGATCTTTGATACGACCTGATGTCCCAATCAGGATATCAGTCCCATTCCTCATGCATTCAATTTGCCCTCTATAGGATGTTCCACCATAAAAACAAGCTGTTGTCAGCTTTTTTGTGATGTCGCTAAAGTCCCTGCTTACTTGACTTGCCAACTCCCTGTGGGTTCAAGAACCAGTACCTGAGGGGCACCGCCTCTCTTCCGGTCTTGCAGATCTCCCACCTCTCTTCCGGTCTTGCAGATCTCCCTGAAGTTTCTCAACCAAAGGGAAAGCAAAGGAGAATGTCTTTCCGGTTCCTGCCCATGCCTGTGAAATCAAATCCTTTCCACTATAGACCTGGTGAAACGTCTTTGCTTGTATGGGAAACAGGAAGGTCACTCCCTGGGCTTTGAGAAGTTTAATAGTTTCTTCAGATATGGGAAAATTAGAGAAAGCTCCTTTTTTTTTGCTCCACAGTCATTTCCTGCTCTAACTCACTGTTTTCTTCACTGGTAGCTTCCTTGGATTTGGAGTCAGATCCAAAAACAGGGAACCTATTCTTGAGGCTGTGGCTTTTCTCTCCAGTTTCTTCATTTATTTCTTTTTCTTTCTTCATCTTTTTGGGCTTAGGTGCACCAACTTTTCCTCAGAAGGCTCTTCATTTTTTATAACTTTTTTGGTTTTAGGAGAAACAATTGTCTTTTCACAGGGCTCCTTCGATTTTTTTTAACTTTTGTTTTTAGGAGAAATAATGTCATCTTGAGATGGCCCTTCTTTCTTTTTGGCCTTTTATGGATTTAGAAGAATTCATTGCAACCTCAGAAGGCCCTGCTTTCTTTTTAACCTTTTTAACTTTGGGGGATATCATTTCTTACTTTTCTTCTGCTGCCTCTTCAGTCTAATGAGATTTTGGCTTCTCTTTTTTACCTTGCCTCTCATTTTGCTTTCCCAGAATCTCCACTTTTTCCATGGCTGTGTCTGACACCAAGTCCACATCACTAAGAAGTTTTCTCGGCATGACTCAGCACAAGTGTACACCAAGTGGTCTTGTCTATCGCATAGAGAGGAAGAGACACGGCCATTTTTGATTAAAAGAAGAAGACCAAGCCCATGACAATCCTAGATTTGATCCTAGAACAGAAAAGGGATGTGAATGAGACAGAGACAAAATTTGAATGAGAGTGAATTCTCGCACTGTTGCAAAAGTTCTAGGCCCCACAATAACCTGATCATCTGATCCCACAAAGGCACTGGGAGTCCCCAGGGAATCTGACTTTGAAGGACAGTGGGATTTGATTAAAGAACTTCCACAGGACTAGAGGAAACAGAGATTCTTGGAGGGCACAAACAAAACTGTGTGTGTACAAGGACCCAGCAGAAAGGAGCAGTGACCCTGTAAGAGACAGAGTCAGACCTGCCTGCGAGTGTTTGAGGGTCTCCTGCAGAGGAGTGGGTCAGCAGTGGCCTGCTGCAGGGACAGGGTCACTGGCAGAAACAGTCTTGGGAGGTGAGGTTTGGCATAAGTCCTTTTGGAGGTCACTTTTAGCCAACTGCATCTATAATAGCTTCAAAAAGATTAAAATATAGCAAAGGAGATGAAAGATCTATACATTAAAAACTATAAAACCTTGATGAAAAAATTTAAGAAGACAAAAATAAATGGAAAGATATTTCATGCTCATAAACTGAATAATTAATATTGCAAAAATTCCCATATTACTCAAAGCAATCTACAGATTCAGTGAATTGCCTATAAAATTCCAAAGGCATTTTTCACATAAATAGAAAAAATAATCCTAAAATGTATATGGAGTCACAAAAAGCACTGAATATGTAAAAGGATCTTGAGCAAGAACAAAGTTGGAAGCACCATACTTCCAGATTTCAAATTATGTTAGAAACTAATAAAAAAGTATATTTCATAAAAACAGGCACATAAGCCAATGGGACAAAATAAAAGACCTGGCTAGAAACCCGCATATCTATGGACAACTAATCTTCTACAAGGGTCTCAAAAATACAATACAATGAGAGGAAAGGATAATCTCTTCAATAGATTGTTGGGAAAATTTGATATCCACATGCATAAGAATGAAATTGGATACACAAAACCAACCAAAATCAGATTAAAACCTAAATCCATCATCTGAAACCACAAAATTCCTAGGGGGTGGGGGGAATATGAGGAAAGGGCTCCATGACCCTGTTCCTGGCAATGACTTTTTGGATGTGACACACAAAGGCACATACAACAAAAGTAAAAATTAACAAATGGGGTTAGAGAAAAAAATAAAAATCTTTTGCATGACAAAGGCAACAATCAGCAAAATGATAAGACAGTGTACAGAATGGGAGAATATATCTGTAAACCACATGTCTAATAATTGATTTTATCCAAAATACATAAGGGATTCCAATAACTCATTAGCAAATAAGCAAATAATCCAATTTAAAAAATGGAAAGAGGCCCTGAATAAATATTTCTCAGAAGAAGAGGTTAACAGGTACATTAAAATGTGTTTAATATCATTAATCATCAGGAAAATGCAAATCAAATACACAGGACCTATTGCTTCATAACTATGAGAATGATTATTATCAAACAAAAGATAACAAGTGTTTGGCAATCACGTGTTGAAAAATAAGGAGCCTTGGTACACTGTTGGTGGGAATGTAACTGGTACAGGCTTTATGGAAAACATATGGAGCTTTCCTAAAATACTGAAAAACAGAACTACCATGTGATCAGCAAGCCCACTTCTGGACATTTATCCAAAGAAACTGAAATCAGGATACCTGTACTATCATATTCATTCCAGGACTATTCACAATTGCCAACATATGGAAACAATCTAATATTCATCAGTGAATAAATGGGTAAAGAAAATGTTATAACAGACACACATACATACACACAATGGAATATTACTCAGCCTTAAAAAATAGAAAATTCTGTGATTTGTGACAACTTGGATGGAACTGGAGGACATACGCTAAGTGAAATAAGACAGAAACAAATAAAAACTGTACCATGTCACCTATACATGGAACCTAAAAAAGTCAAACTTCTGGAAGAAGAGAGTAGAATGGTGATTACCAGGGTCTGATAAGAGGAGGAAATGAAGAGACAGTGGTTAAATGGCACAAAGTTTCAGTTATGCCAGATAAGTAAATTCCAAAGATCTATTCTGCAGCATACTACTTACAGCTAATGATACTTTATTATAGATTTAAAATTTGCTAAGCCTGTAGATATTAAGTTCAGCCTGTAGATATTAAAAATTCCTCAGAAAACTACTAGAACTGATTTTAAAAAATGGAAGGAAAGTAGCAGGATACAAGGTTAACATACAGAAATCACTTGCATTTATTTATACTAACAATGAAATATCAGTAAAGGAAAGTAAAAAAGAAATCCATTTTAAAATCACATTTAAAGAAACTAATGACTAAATGGGGAAAGAACTTGAAAAAAAAATCATGTATATGTATAACTGAATCACTTTGCTGTACACCTAGAACTAACACATTTTACTAATAAATCAAATATAGTCCAATATAAAATAACATTTTTTTTTAAATTTAAGCATTTAGTGATAAAGCTGACCAAGGAGGAGAAAGACTTATATGCTGAGAACTATAAAACACTGGTAAAGAAAACTGAAGCTGGTTCAAAGAAATCAAAAGCTATCCCATGCTCTTGGATTACAAAATTAATATTGTTATAATAGCAATACTACCTAAAGCCATATACAAATTTCATGTGATCTATCATATTACCCAAGATATTTTTTCACAAAATTAGTACAGATAATCCTAAAATTTATATGGAACCATAAAAGTCTAGAATTGCCAAAAAAAAAAAAAACCCTGAAGAAAATAGAAAAAAAAAGATATATAACCACCCCAGACTTCAGAAAGTACTGCAAAGTTACAGTAATCAAAACAACATGGCTTTGGCATAAAGATAGACATCTGGATCAATGAGACATCTCAATCAATGGAACAGAAAACAGAGCCCAGAAATAAACCCACAAGGCTACAGTCAATTAATCTTTGACAAGGGAGGCAAGAATATATTAAAACAGTAGAAGAAAAACAGTCTCTTTAGTAAGTGGTGCTGAATCAATGAAGTTAGAACACATGTTCATGCCATACACAAAAGTAAACTCAAAATGGCTTCAAATTTTTTAAAAATACATGACACCATGAAACTTCTATAAGGAAGCATAAGAAAAACATTTGTTGACATAAATCATGCCAATGTTTTCTTAGGTCAATCTCCCAAGGCAATAGAAATAAAAGCAAAAGTAAACAAGTGGGACTTATTCAAACTTACAAGCTTTTTCACAGCAAAGAAACCAATACAATATTGTAAAATAAATAGCCTCTAATTAAAATAAATAAATTTAAATTAAAAAAAAAACATAAAATGAAATGACAGCCTATGGACTAAGAAAAAGTAACTGTAAGTGATACCATTGACAAAGGACTTAATTCCCAAAGAATGCTAACAGCATGCAACTCTAATATCAGAAAGACACTCAATCCAATCAAACCATTCAGTTCAGTTCAGTTCAGCCGCTCAGTTGTGTCCGACTCTTTGTGACCCCATGAATCCCAGCATGCCAGGCCTCCCTGTCCATCACCAACTCCCAGAGTTCACTCAACCTCACGTCCATCGAGTCAGTGATGCCATCCAGCTATTTCATCCTCTGTCGTCCCCTTCTCCTGTCCCCAATCCCTCCCAGCATCAGAGTCTTTTCCAGTGAGTCAACCCTTCGCATGAGGTGGCCAGAGTACTGGAGTTTCAGCTGTAGCATCATTCCTTCCAAAGAACACTCAGGACCAATCTCCTTTAGAATGGACTGGTTGGATCTCCTTGCAGTCCAAGGGACTCTCAAGAGTCTTCTCCAACACCACAGTTCAAAAGCACCAATTCTTCAGCACTCAGCTTTCTTTACAGTCCAACTATCATATCCATACATATGGAAAAACCATAGCTTTGACTAGATGGACCTTTGTTGGCAAAGTAATGTCTTTGCTTTTGAATATGCTATCTAGGCTGGTCATAGCTTTCCTTCCAAGGAGTAAGCGTCTTTTAATTTCATGGCTGTAATCACCATCTGTAGTGATTTTGGAGTCCAAAAAAAAATAAAGTCTGACACTGTTTCTACTGTTTCCCCACCTATCTGCCATGAAGTGATGGGACCGGATGCCATGATCTTCGTTTTCTGAATGTTGAGCTTTAAGCCAACTTTTTCACTCTCCATTTTCACTTACATCAAGAGGCTTTTTAGTTCCTCTTCACTTTCTGCCATAAGGGTGGTGTCATCTGCATATCTGAGGTGATTGATATTTCTCCTGGCAATCTTGATTCCAGCTTGTGCTTCTTCCAGTCCACCATTTCTCATTATGTACTGTGCATAGAAGTTACATAAGGGTGACAATATACAGCCTTGATGTACTCCTTTTCCTATTTGGAACCAGTCTGTTGTTCCATGTCCAGTTCTAACTGTTACTTCCTGACCTGCAGATAGGTTTCTCAAGAGGCAGGTCAGGTGGTCTGGTATTCCCATCTCTTTTAGAATTTTCCACAGTTTATTGTGATCCACACAGTCAAAGGCTTTGGCATAGTCAATAAAGCAGAAATAGATATTTTTCTGGAACTCTCTTGCTTTTTTAATGATCCAGCAGATGTTGGCAATTTGATCTCTGGTTCCTCTGCCTTTTATAAAACCAGCTTGAACATCTGGAAGTTCACAGTTCATGTATTGCTGAAGCCTGGCTTGGAGAATTTTGAGCATTACTTTACTAGCATGTGAGATGAGTGCAATTGTGCAGTAGTTTGAGCATTCTTTGGCATTGCCTTTCTTTGGGATTGGAATGAAAACTGACCTTTTCCAGTCCTCTGGCCACTGCTGAGTTTTCCAAATTTGCTGGCATATTGAGTGCAGCATTTTCAGAGCATCATCTTTCAGGATTTGAAATAGCTCAACTGGAATTCCATCACCTCCACTAGCTTTGTTTGTAGTGATGCTTTCTAAGGCCCCCTTGACTTCACATTCCAGGATGTCTGGCTCTAGATGAGTGATCACACCATCATGATTATCTTGGTCGTGAAGATCTTTTTTGTACAGTTCTTCTGTGTATTCTTGCCACATCTTCTTAATATCTCCTGATTATATTCTTTGCAGCCAAAGATGGAGAAGCTCTATACAGTCAGCAAAAACAAGACCAGGAGCTGACTGTGGCTCAGATCATGAACTCCTTATTGCCAAATTCATATTTGAATTGAAGAAAGTAGGGAAAACCACTAGACCATTCAGGTATGACCTAAATCAAATCCCTTATGATTATACAGTGGAAGTGAGAAATAGATTTAAGGGCCTAGATCTGATAGATAGAGTGCCTGATGAACTATGGATAGAGGTTCGTGACATTGTACAGGAGACAGGGATCAAGACCATCCCCATGGCAAAGAAATATGAAAAAGCAAAATGGCTGTCTGGGGAGGCCTTACAAATAGCTGTGAAGAGAAGCAAAAAGCAAAGGAGAAAAGAAAAGATATAAGCATCTGAATGCAGAGTTCCAAAGAATAGCAAAAAGAGATAAGAAAGCCTTCCTCAGCGATCAATGCAAAGAAATAGAGGAAAACAACAGAATGGGAAAGACTAGAGATCTCTTCAAGAAATCAAACCATGGGCAGACCTAAATAGACATATTTTCCAAAAACACAGAGATAGCATATGAAAAGATGCTCAACATTGCTAGTTATTAGAAAAATGCAAATCAAAACCACAATTGGTATTGTCTCACACTAGTTAGAATGGCCATGGTTAAATATTCCACAAAGAGAAAATACTGGAGAGAGTGTGGAGAGAAGGGAACCCTCCAACATTGTTGGTGGGAATGTAAATTGGTGCAGACACTGTGGAAAACTGTATGACAGTTCCTTATAAAACTTATAATAGATTTTCCATGTGATCTAGCAATCTCACTCTTGGGCATATATCTGGAGGAAGCTATAATTCAAAAAGATACATGCACCCTAATGATCACAGAGGCACTATTTACAATAGCAAACTATGGAGGCAACCTAAATGTCTATCAGCAGATGGATGTATAAGATGTGGTACGTGTGCTCCATGGAATACTACTCAGACATAAAAAATAATGAAAAATTGCCGTGGGTGAACCTAGAGATTATCACACTAAGTGAAGTAAGTCAGACAAAGACATCTACTATACGGCATTATTATACATGGAATCTAAAACACGACACAAATAAACTTATTTACAAAACAGAAACAGAGTCACAGACATGAGTCTGAGATTGCAAATACAAACTACTATATATAAAATAAACAACAAAGTCCTACTGGATAGCTCAAAGAACTGTGATCACGGATATCTGAATCACTGTGCTATACACGCAGCATTGTTAATTAACTACACTTCAATTCAAAAAAAAATATTCATTAGAGCCAAACAATTGTGGTGTTTCATCCTGTATTTGTAACTTAAATGCTTTTCAAACTTGTATTGAAAAATCTCTCAGTTCAGTTCAGTTCAGTCCCTCAGTCGTGTCCGACTATTTGCAACCCCATGGACCAGAGCACACCAGGCCTCCCTGTCCATCATCATCCCCCAGAGCTTCCTCAAACTCATGTCCATTGAGTCAGTGATGCCATCCAACCATCTCATCCTCTGTCGTCCCCTTCTCCCACCTTCAATCTTTCCCAGCATCAGGATCTTTACTAAGAGTTAAAGAATACATGTATTTTTTTGTACTCAATTCCTTCACCTCTTTATTTCAATATTAATGTTCCATAAAAGTCACCCATATAAACTGCATAGTGCAGTAATTTTTAATGTTTGCAAATTGTACTGCAGCCATCACTACTTTACAGTTTTAGAACATTTTCATCACCTTAAAATGAGTGGTTGTTCCTCATTCTCATCTACATGTCAATTCCAAGCACCCATTATCTACTTTCTCTTAAGGTTTGTCGATTCTGGATATTTTATATAGATAAAATCATAAAATATGTGCTGTTTTATGAATAGCTTATCATAGTGCTTCACTTAGCATAATGTTTTTAAGAACCATCCATGTTGTAGTATTTTGACATTTCATTTCCTTTCATGATAGAATAATATTCCATTGCATGGATGTATCATATTTTATTTATCCAGTCATCAGTTGGTGAACATTTGGATTACCTTTTAGTGTTATTAATAATTTTGCTATGAACATTGTTCAAGTTTTTGTATAGAGATATATCATTTTTCCTCTTGGCTATATATACCTAAGGATGAGATTTCTGGTCCTATGGTAATTCTGCTTAACATTTTGAGGAACTTCAACTATATTTGCCAAAGAAACATAATTTTACATTCCACCACCAAGGTAAGAGCTTTACACAACCCCACCTAAATGTATTACTTTTTATTATCATGGCATTCTAATAGGTTATATAGTGATATCTTACTGTGGTTTTGATTTGCATTTTGCTATTAACTAATGATGTTGACTATATTTTTATATTCTTATTGTCTATTTTTATCAGCTTTGAAGAAATGTTTGTTCACCCATTTCTAATTGGGCTATTTATCTTTTATTAGTGTGTCATGTATTCTTTATATAATCTGAATACAAGCTCACTGTTACATATTATTAGCAGTTAAACATAATTCTCTGAAGAGATGTTAAAGCCCTAACACTCAGCACCTCAGAATAGGATCTTACTGGTAAATAGCATTGTTGAATACACAATTGATTAAATTGATATGATATCATACTGGAATAGAATGGGCCTTTAAACCAAAATGACTGATACCCATATAAGATGATGGCCATTTCAGATGCTGAAACAAATACCTAAAAATGTTTAAGTGACGATGAAATTGTGTAATGGGTAGAGGCTGGAAGAGCTTTGAGACACATAATATAAAAGTCTAGACTGTCCTGAAGACTGCTTGTATAAATATTGATAATAGAGGTAATTCTTATAAAAGCTTAGAAAGAAATAGAATTTTATAGAAAACTTCTATCTTCTTAGAAAATACATATGTTAAGACATACTTGTCTGTGGTTCTGTGTGCATGTGTGCCCACATGCTTATTATTAATTGTCCAATATCTCCCTGATACTGAGGTATAAAATATGGCATATATATCAAATTATCTTTCTAAAGTAAAAAATAAAATTTAAATTCTCAAATACACCTGCACCTAACAATTTCAGATAAGACATGTACTTAGGTTGAATGTGTTTAGATCTTACAGCCCAGAATTTACATGTACACACACTCGCAGTTACACATTTACAAACACACATATACACACACAGTTGTGCACAGGTCCTAGAAAATATCTTCATATGTGATTAGGAATCATAAAAGAATACTCGTGATAACATTTTTAAGTGACAAAATATTTAAACAAGTAGATATTTGAGACAGCAGCATCTTATAAAGCAATAAATATGTTTGAATTAGAGCTATATGTGACTATGTAAGTGTTCTCCAAACTTAAGTTTGAGAAATAAACCAAATTATAAGTGGAAACACACTGTGTGACACTTAATATAAGGTACAAGCACATGAAAAGCTGGCCTATGTATCATTTATAAATATGATCATATGTAGTAAGTAGAGTGAGGAAGAGGAAAGCAAAGGTTAAGAGTTAAAGAGAAGTATCAGTTCAGTTCAGTTCAGTCACTCAGTCATGTACGACTCTTTGTGACCCCATGAATCACAGCACACCAGGCCTCCCCATCCATCACCAACTCCCAGAGTTCACTCAGACTCATGTCCATCGAGTCAATGATGCCATCCAGCCATCTCATCCTCTGTCGTCCCCTTCTCCTCCTACCCCCAATCCCTTCCAGCATCAGAATCTTTTCCAATGAGTCAAGTCTTTGCATGAGATGGACAAAGTACTGGAGAAGTATAGACAGGGGCTTTAATTTTATGACTGGTTCCCAAGTATTTATCAAATTAATATCTGTGTTGGATGAGGCTAGTTTCCACAAAAATCTAATCTTTTCCTTCACAGAGTAAAATTTCATCCAGGATTATATGGAGACTACATCCGCCAAATTCCAAGCAGTAAGCTGTAGCTATGTGACTAAAGTCAATAGTCAATAAAATGATTTCCAGGTCAAACCATTAACAGAGAAGGTATGCTTTATCCGTGATCCACACCTCCTTTCTTTTACAATGGGCTCCAACCAGCACGGGCCATTGGTCCAGCTTCAGACATGGTGGAGACAAAAACAGGAACGAATTTTAGAATCTTCTGAAGGGCTCTAAGCCAGAACTATCTGCCAATTTGTAATAGCTCCTTTGTAATAGTAATAGAAGAGGGATACCCAAACTTCTATCGTTTATATCAGTTGTTTGTGCGTCTATACAACACTTCTTTATGTTTACCCTGACTGAAACAATGTCTATATATTTTATATGTCTAAACTGTTCTATTATATAAAATGACGAAAGTGTGGCACATATGCTATTCTACGATTTCTAATTTTCTTGCAATGTATTATATTTAAAAATGGCCTTAAGAATCAAACTTTATCAAAGGAACACATAAGAAAATATTATGTTTGTACTATATACATAATTATTACATACACTTATGTAAGTGATTGAAATTTGTATTAATTAGTTGCCAAGGTAAAAAAGCAATTAACTCTGTTAGAAAGATGAGTTCTTATTTCTAACTCATACTCTTTTCTCTCCTTCATTAATCTCTCAGCAAATTGATAGACAGATATAATTCAGTGAGTTAAACTGAACATGACTGCTCTTTGTTAAAGATAAGTGCTAATAAAGCTTTGAAATATGTCTCCAACAAGCAAACGTACCTCCATTGGACAATGCAATTTATTCCACTTTTTACAAACAGTAAAAATAAAAATACTTACTAGCATAGGTCTTCTGTTGTAGATGTCTTACTCTTCTAACACAATTTTTATTCCTTTCTTTCAAAAACTTCCACTTTTCCATTGTTTGGAACCCTTGTGATAGACAAGGGGACCAATCTATGCTGTAATTATGGGAGTACTTCCTAAGGCTGAGTTTAAACACACTCTTTTTTTTTCAGATGTGGGCAAATAATCTAATGAAAAAAATTAATGTTTACCTGGAAATATTGAGAACGGATATTGCAAAATGATCCTTTTTTTCTGTTCTTTCAGAACAACAGCTGTAAGGGATGCACTGTGCTTATTGCATCCATCAGTATTCTGATAGGAAAACAGAAGCTTTCCTAGGCATTTCAAGCAGTAAAGATTCCAATACAGGTTATTAGAGGCTTACACAACTTTTGAAGGGCTGGAATGTAAACATGAGAGACCATTGTTAGATTTTGAGAAAATCAGAAGTGCAGGATTTACAGGAAATCGTTTCAGTCATTTCAGATGCTGCAGAAACAATGTGGGAGATTCCATTATAACAGGATGTTGGGAAGGTAATGGCAAAACCCACGTGTGTAAACTCTTTCTGCCCACACACCTGCCTACAAGCTGTAGAATAATGGTTTTCCCTTCTCTTAGGATTTCCAAACATCCTAAAAATGTGCTACTTGTTAGAATCTAACAGGAAATTCTGCTAACAAGAAGCTCCAGAAAATATAGCTCTCAGACCCCTTGCTTGTGAACTAGGGGAGGGTAGGGAAGGCAGGAAGGATGATACTGTGTCGCAACAGGAAATCTGGAAATGAGACTTGTCCTGTAGCCATCTGGCTTCTACATAGAGGAAAACCATCTCCAAGTAGAGGTCATTAGAGTCATACAGATCTGAGATGGAATTCTAATATTCTTAACCTCAAGATTCAGCTGTCCGTTAGACTTCTCAATTACCTAAACCAATTCTTGTATTGCATTAAAAATCCTTCCACTTCATTAAAGTGTTTATGGCTTGTTTGTGGTTTTTTTGCATTGAAATTCCATCTGTAGAAACCAAGAGGGTCTTCATTAATGCAAACAGAAGCAGAACGATTGTGGACTGTGATCTTAATCAATCTGTCTTTTCTTTGATTATGGCAAGATAATGTCTCACAAATGAATGGTGCCTTAGCTTGGGCTGCCTAAACGAAGTGCCACGCAACAGATGGCTTAAACAATAGAAGTTTACTTCCTCATAATTCTGGAGGTTAGAAGTTTGAGACCAAAGGGACCAATGGGTTTGCGTTCTTAAGTGTACTCCTTTCCTGACTTGTAGACTGGCGCCAACTTGCTATGTGCACACGTGGGCATTCCTGAGGATGCACTCGTGGAGGGTAAGAAAGACAGTGAGCTTTCTGGTGTCCCTTATAAGGGCACTAATCTTATCCTAGGAGCCCGCTTCATGACTCACTTTAACTTTAATTGTCTCCTAAAGGCTTCGTTTGCAAGTAATAATACATTGGGTCTTAGGGCTTTAAGACATGCATTTTGAGAGACTTAATGCCATCCATGCGATTCCATCCCTCTCCTCCCCCACCAAATACATGTCCTCTCACATTCATTCTATCCCCACAGCAAGCGGAGTCTTAACACATTCCTGTATAAATTCATATAAAGTGTCATCAAAATATCTAAATGCAGTCTGAATGAGATTTAAGATACAGTTCTTCCTGAGGTAAAATTCTTCTCCAGCTGCGACCCTGTGAAATCAGACCGAATAAAAATAGATTAAAAATGGTCAAAATCCTAAGCAGACAACTTACCAAAAGACATTTAAGCATATGAAAGGATATTCCACATGATTTGTTATTAGTGAGTTGGAAATTAAAACAGTGAGTTATCATTATAAAGCCGGAACACAGAAACACCAAATCCTGGTAAAAGTGTGGAGTAAAATAAATTCATTCATTGCTGATGGCCATGAAAAAATGGTACAGCCACTTTGGAAGACAGTTTAGTAGTTTTATACAAAATTAAACACATTTTAGCATACAATCTAGCTACCACAGTCCTTGGTATTTATCCAAATGGCCTGAAAACTTATTATGTCCACAAAAAGTTCTGCATGCAGGTGTTTGTAGAAGCTCTATTTATAAGTGCCAAAGCTTGGAAGCAATAAAGATGTTCTTTAGTAGGTAAGTGATTTAACAAACTGTGTTACATGCAGACACAAATATTATTTGGTGATAAAAGAAAATAATTTATCAAGTTACGAAAAGATATGGAGACAATTTATCTGCATATAACTAAATGAAAGAAGACCAAAAAATGGATACTGTGTGATTCCAGCTATATGAAGTTCTGAAATATAATAATCATGGAGACAATGAAAGATCAGTGTCTGCCAGAGATTGGAGAGAAGGAGGGAAAACAGTCAGATCGGGAAATTTTTAGGGCACTGAAAACATTGGCTCTCTGTATGTTTATACAATGGTAAGTACATGTCATTATGCATCCCTCAAAACCCACATAATGCACAGCACTTAGAAGGAACCCAATATAAACTATGAACTTTGGGTGACAATGATGTATCAACATAGGTTCATAGATTGTAACAAATGTACCATTGTAGTAAGGAATATTGGTAGTGAACATTTGTGAGGATAAGGGATTCATCCTATCATTCACTATACCTTTTGCTCAATTTTTCTTTGAACCTAAAACTGCTCTAAAAATAAAATCTATTTTTTAAAAGTTAAACACATACTTAGTGTAACACCCAAGTCCACTCCTAGTGATGTTCCTAAGATATTAAAGCACACATTCACAAAGATTTGCCTGCAAATGCTCAGCAACATTCATAGATGCTAAAAATTGGAAACAATCTAAATGTTCATCAACATGTTATTGGACAAAGTGAATCTGATTATCCATCGAATTAACATAATTAACCAATAAAAAGGAAGGAAATACTGATACACGCTACAACATGAAAGAACTTCAAAAACATTATGCTAAGTAAATGAAGTTTGATGTCAGCCATACATTGCATGATTCCATTTATACGAAACATCCAGAAAGGGTAAACCTAGAAAAACAGAAAAATGGTGTTCTTTAGGGATGGATTAGGGATGGAATGCAAACAGATAAGAGGAATATTTTGGAATTGATGAACATATTCTAAAACTGAATTTTGATGGTTCCCCAACTCTATAAATTTATTTAAAATATTTCAATCACACACAAACACAAAGTGTGAACTTTATGGTGTGCAAATTTTTACGAATAAAACTGTTTAAAATGACAATATTTTTTTTTTTTTGGCAATTTCCAAGCTTCATTCTAAAACTCACAGTAAAATTCAAAGGACCTAAAGTAACAGAGGAAAAAAAAAAAAAAAACCTTTGAGAAAGAACAAAGTCTGAGAGCTAATACTAAATGATTTTAAGACAAAAAAAAAATTAAAGTAACAATATAGCAAAATATTTTGCATCAAGATGGAGAAATAGATCAATGGAATTAAGTATGGAGTCCAAAATATGTTCTCATGTATATAGACAAATTGGTTTTGACAAAATAAAAAGCAATTCTGTAGATAAAGAAAGATTTTCAGTATACTATTTACTAAAATAATTGAATTCCATATGGAAAAGGTAAATTTTGACCAATATCTTGCACCAGATAAACAAATTAACTTAAAACTGATTATATACCTAAGCATAAAAATCTGACAGCTTTTCCAATGGCTCAGCAGGTAAAGAATCCACCTGCAATGCAGGAGACTCAGGAGATATGGGTTCCATCCCTAGGTAGGGAAGATCCCTCGGAGGAGGAAATGGCAACCCGCTCCAGTCTTCTTGACTGGAGAATCCCATGGACAGAGGAACCTGACTGGCTACAGTTCAAAGGGGTGCAAAAAATTGGACATGACCGAGCACAGAAGTATAAAAGCTAAAATAATGAAACTTCCAGAAGAAAGCATAAAAAAATGTTTGTAACCTTGGATTAGGTGAAGAATTCTTAGATATGATATTGAAAACAAAAGCTATACAAGACAAATAATAATCTAGACTTCATTAAAGTTAAAAACATCTTATCTTTGAAAGACACTCATAGGAGAATGAACACAACTGGGAAAAAACTTTGCAAAGCATAGATATAATAAAGAATTGTATTCAGATTAAATAGAAAACATTCAAAATCAAACAAAAATGATGACAACAAAATCTAAAAAATGACCCAACATTTGAGCAGACACAGTGTCAAAGAATATTGGATTTCAAACAAGCACATGAAAAAGTGCTCAACACCATGAGTGTAAAGCAAAGGAAAATAAAAAGAAAAGAAAATCGTAAGATACTGCTATGTAAGTATTACAGTGTCTAAATTTGAAACTCTGACTATATCAAGTGTTGGCGAGATTGTAAAAAAAATTGAACTCTCACACACAGCTGGTACAGATCCAAAATGATATAACCACTCTGGAAAACAGTTTGTCAGGGTAACACGCTAAGCATACCCCCGTTATTTTTCTTTTATGTATTCTCCCAAGAAAAAGATATGTCTATACAAAGCCTTGTGCACAAATATTAATAGGAATTTTATTTGAAATAGACAAAAGCCGGAATCAGCAAAATTGTTCCTCAATAGGAGCACAGATAAATTACAGTATACTTATGCAATGGAATTCTACTCAGCAATGATAAAAAGTGAGCTATTGATATACAACTTGGATGGGTGGGTATCAAAATAATTATGCTAAAGAAATTAGATAAAAATATTATACACTGTATTATTGCACTTTTATAAAACTCTAGAATGTACAAACTAACCTGCAGTGATAACCAATCATTGTTTTCCCATAAAGAGAGGGATTGACAAAGAAGGTTAAAAAAAACTTTAGAAAGTGAGAGATGTTTATTATCTTAATGATATTGATAGTCCCACAGGTGTATAAGGACATAGAGCCTATCAAATTTAAAGTTTAAATCCCTGCATTTACTTTATGTCAGTTACATCTCAATAAAGTGATGAAGGAACAAGCAGTACAAGATAAATTTAGAGAGGAGGTTGGGACCCAAATTAGGCGGGCTCAGCAAAGTTTGTACAAATTTTAAATTTTTAATGAGAGAGGGAAATTTTTTAAATGTTTTAAGAAGGAAGGATACATTTTAATTAGCATATATTTGTTGATGAAATTAGGAGAATATAGAATGTGACCCAGGACAGATCATTTTGCTTAACAAGTAGAGCGATCATAGTGTTGGAAGACCATTACAATCCACCAGGAGCTGCTGTTGTGAAACATGACCCACCAAAGGGTTTGGAGCTTCCACGGAGCATTAACAGACACATTAATTAATGTAAGGAGGCTAATAATTACCAATGTAAGGAGAGCACTGAATAACTACAGGGTTTTTACACCAATATGGCACCCCACTCCAGTACTCTTGCCTGGAAACTCCCATGGATAGAGGAGCCTGGTAGGCTTCAGTCCATGGGGTCACGAAGAGTCGGACACGGGACAGGACTGAGTGACTTCACTTTCACTTTTCACTTTAATGCATTGGAGAAGGAAATGGCAACCCACTCCAGTGTTCTTGCCTGGAGAATCCTAGGGATGGCAGAGCCTGGTGGGCTGCCGTCTGTGGGGTCGCACAGAGTCGGACACGACTGAAGCAACTTAGCAGCAGCAGCAGCATATGCATGTGAGGGTAGAGAGAACTAAAGATTGGTAAAGAATGTTTAAGGCTGGAGTGTGCATAGAAGAAGCTGCCTAAATTCAAAATTTTGTTAATGCCCTCCTTTCAGTGATCAGTGCAAAGAAGTAGAGGAAAACAATAGAATGAGAAAGACTAGAGATCTCTTGAAGAAAATTAGAGATACCAAGAGAACATGTCATGCAAAGATGGGCTCAATAAAGGACAGAAATGGTATGGAACTAACAGAAGCAGAAGATATTAAGAAGAGGTGGCAAGAATACACAGAAGAACTGTACCTTTACAACCAAGATAGTCATGATGGTGTGATCACTTACCTAAAGCCAGGCATCCTGGAATGTGAAGTCAAGTGGGCCCTAGGAAGCATCACAATGAATAAAGCTATTGGAGGTGATGGAATTCCAGTTGAGCTATTTCAAATCCTAAAAGATGATGCTCTGAAAGTGCTACACTCAATATGCCAGCAAATTTGGAAAACAGCAGTGTCCACAGAACTGAAAAAGGTCAGTTTTCATTCCAATCCCAATGAATGGCAATGCCAAAGAATGTTCAAACTACTGCACAATTCCACTCATCTCACACACCAGCAAAGCAATGCTCAAAATTCTCCAATCCAGGCTTCAGCAATACATGAACTGTGAACTTCCAGATGTTCAAGCTGGTTTTAGAAAAGGCAGAGGAACCAGAGATCAAATTGCCAAAAACCACTGGATCATGGGAAAAGCAAGAGAGTTCCAGAAAAACATCTATTTCTGCTTTATTGACTATGCCAAAGCCTTTGACTGTGTAGATCACAACAAACTGTGGGAAATTCTGAAAGAGATGGGAATACCAGACCACCTGACCTGCCTCTTGAGAAACCTATATGCAGGTCAGGAAGCAACAGTTAGAACTGGACATGGAACAACAGACTGGTTCCAAATTGGAAAAGGAATATGTCAAGGCTGTATATTGTCACCCTGCTTATTTAACTTATATGCAGAGTACATCATGAGCAATGCTGGGCTAGATGAAGCACAAGCTGGAATCAAGATTGCTGGGAGAAATATCAGTACCTCATGTATGCAGATTATATCACCCTTATGGCAGACAGTGAAGAACTAAAGAGCCTCTTGACAAAAGTGAAAGAGGAAAGTGATGTTAAAACTCAACATTCAGAAAACTAATATCATGGCATCCAGTCCCATCACTTCATGGCAAATAGATGGGGTAACAGTGGAAATGGTGGCAGACTTTACTTTTTTGGGCTCCAAAATCACTGCAGATGGTGATTTCAGCCATGAAATTAAAAGACGCTTACTCCTTGGAAGGAAATTTATGACCATTTATATTTTAAATGGTATATAATATATATTATAATAATATATAATATAACAAAATATTAAATTTATTTTTTGTGTGTGTGTGGTTTTATTCCTAGTTTTTTTTTTTTTAATTTTATTTTATTTTTAAACTTTACATAATTGTATTAGTTTTGCCAAATATCAAAATGAATCCGCCACAGGTATACATGTGTTCCCCATCCTGAACCCTCCACCCTCCTCCCTCCCCATACCATCCCTCTGGGTCGTCCCAGTGCACTAGCCCCAAGCATCCAGTATCGTGTATCGAACCTGGACTGGCAACTCGTTTCTTACATGATATTTTACATGTTTCAATGTCATTCTCCCAAATCTTCCCACCCTCTCCCTCTCCCACAGAGTCCATAAGACTGTTCTATACATCAGTGTCTCTTTTGCTGTCTCGTACACCGGGTTATTGTTACCATCTTTCTAAATTCCATATATATGCGTTAGTATACTGTATTTATGTTTTCCCTTCTGGCTTACTTCACTCTGTATAATAGGCTCCAGTTTCATCCACCTCATTAGAACTGATTCAAATGTATTCTTTTTAATGGCTGAGTAATACTCCATTGTGTATATGTACCACTGCTTTCTTATCCATTCATCTGCTGATGGACATCTAGGTTGCTTCCATGTCCTGGCTATTATAAACAGTGCTGCGATGAACATTGGGGTAAACGTGTCTCTTTCCCTTCTGGTTTCCTCAGTGTGTATGCCCAGCAGTGGGATTGCTGGATCATAAGGCAGTTCTATTTCCAGTTTTTTAAGGAATCTCCACACTGTTCTCCATAGTGGCTGTACTAGTTTGCATTCCCACCAACAGTGTAAGAGGGTTCCCTTTTCTCCACACCCTCTCCAGCATTTATTATTTGTAGACTTTTGGATTGCAGCCATTCTGACTGGTGTGAAATGGTACCTCATAGTGGTTTTGATTTGCATTTCTCTGATAATGAGTGATGTTGAGCATCTTTTCATGTGTTTGTTAGCCATCTGTATGTCTTCTTTGGAGAAATGTCTATTTAGTTCTTTGGCCCATTTTTTGATTGGGTCGTTTATTTTTCTGGAGTTGAGCTGTAGGAGTTGCTTGTACATTTTTGAGATTAGTTGTTTGTCAGTTGCTTAATTTGCTATATTAAATTTATATTCAAAAGCAGAGACATTACTTTGTCAACAATGGTCCATCTAGTCAAGGCTATGGTTTTTCCAGTGGTCATGTATGGATGTGAGAGTTGAACCGTGAAGAACGCTGAGCGCCAAAGAATTAATGCTTTTGAACTGTGATGTTGGAGAATCCCTCGGACTGCAAGAAGATCCAATCAGTCCATCCTAAAGGAAATCAGTCCTGAATATTCATTGGAAGGATTGATGCTAAAGCTGAAATTACAATATTTTGGTCACCTGATGTGAAGAACTGACTCATGTGAAAAGACCCTGATGCCAGGAAAGATTGAGGCAAGAGGAGAAGGGGATGACAGAGGATGAGATGGTTGGATGGCATCACCGACTCAATGGACATGAGTTTCAGTGAAATCTGGGAGTTCATGATGGACAGGGAGGCCGGGCGTGCTGTGATTCACGGGGTTGCAAAGAGTCGGACATGACTGAGCTACTGAACTGAATTGAACACTTCTCTCAAGTGCCTCACAATCCCCAAATATCTTTTTAAATCTTCTCTGTCCTACCATATTCCAGTAAGTCCATTTGGGCAATTTTTGTTTGATCTAAAGAGATACCTAGTATTTCATCAATTTTACACTAGCTATCATGTTTCTTAATACTCTTGTTTATTCTTTAGTGTAATGGACTTGCCATGGAAACACATGGCAAATTGAAATTTTTTTTCTTTAGGAATATAAGAATATATGAAAAATTAAAATTAGCAGTAACACAGAAGAAAGAAGACACTGGAATGTAGAGATTATGAACTAGAAAAAACACAGATGAGCAAAAGTGGAATTTCAGAAATTAATGACAAGTTAAACAGATTATTAAAGATTTTTGTACAGTTTTCAAGTTCTTAGATAAATCAGCTACATAAAGCCAAGGTCTTGACTCATCCATCAGTAGAATAACTTTCCATATTCTCTTTCCTGCCAGTTTACTCAGAATACTGTTTTTTCCCAAGTACAGAAAAAAAAAAAAAAAAGACATGCCTCCTAATGAAAGCCATTTGTAATGTGAAAGTATCTTTACTTAAGAGAGAAGTTAAAGGTTCAATAAGGTAATTAGGAAGCTAAAAATGCTCTTTAAATTACACCTTGTAAAGACTTCACCTGAAGTTCTTTGCATTCAAAGTTGATCATTTATATCCTAGGCATATGGAATCAATTTCTGCCCTCAAATATATATGCAAGGTCCTGCTTTCTCACCAGATCTAGGAATTTCAGGATCTGACTTACAAATAAAAGCTAAAATGTTAATCCTATTGCCACTCCATTCACTACTGCAAAAATGTGCCTTTCCCAGTAATGAAGCTAGAAATGTTAATAACGAATTGTGTTTTTTAAAAAAAGAAATTTTCTAATTAGCAAACAGGACCCCACCAAATACAGATAAAATTTGGATCTCCACTTAAAATAGGATAGCAACCATTATATTTTTAATGACATCTAAGAGCTGCATTTTAGGTAGTGAAGGGGATTTCTCATTACATTAATTGTGATTTAAAAAGATAGCATTTAAAATTTTTGAGTTGAAAGACCTGGAATAATCAATGTAATATTTAATGTTAAGAGCACAGTTGGAAGAATGATAACACCTAAGAGTTACTGTAAAGCTACAGTAATAAAGACTGTAGTTTGGGTGGAAGAACAGACAAAAAGATCAATGAAAGGTAGGGATCCCAGAAACTATCCATGTAAATGGTTAACTGATGTGTTGCAAGGGAGCAAAGACAATACCATGGAGTAGACAGGCTCTCAACAAATGGTGTAGAATAACTGAACACACACATGCAAAAGATATGAATCTAGACACAGACCTTTCACAACAGATAACTCAAAATGGAATGCAGAACTAAAAATAAAATGCAAAATTATAAAACTCCTATGGCATGGTGGGTTTTTTAGATACAACACCAAGATATACTCCATGAAAGAAATAATTGGTATGCTGGACTTCATTAAAATTAAAAACTTTATATTGTATTTTTATATTATATTATGTTATATAAAAATATAACATAATTATGAAATAAAGAACTGGAGGATCTACATTCCTAAATGGACTTCCCTGGTGGCTCAGACGGTAAAGCGTCTGTCTACGATGAGGGAGACCCGGGTTCGATCCCTGGGTTGGGAAGATCACTTGGAGAAGGAAATGGCAATCCACTCCAATACTATTGCCTGGAAAAATCCCATGGACAGAGGAGCCTGGTAGGGTCCATGGGTCGCAAAGAGTCGCACACGACTGAGCGACTTCACATTCACGTTCGCGTCACTCCTAAATATTTAAATATTGCAATCTTTTTCTCCACAAGTTTTTATTTGATACAGAATGACACAAGGTTTCAGAAAATATATTGAAAACTATTACAATAGCTTTGTCTATGCCAAAAAAGGGGGGGTGGGGAGAAAGATATCCTGATACTGAGGGTGGGGGTTTCCCCTGAAGGAACTGACCGTTCCCACAGCTCCTTCCTGCTGTGTAGAAAATGAGTGGTTTCTTTTTCTTTTTTATAATATACTTATAATTATATTATTATAACTATGAATTATTAATATGAATATAATTATACTATATTATAGTTATAATTATAAAGAATTATAGTATATATTATATATATTATATAATGTTTTATGAAATAATGATATAACATAACATATATATTATAATTTAATATTATATTATGTTATATACATTTTATATATATTTTACATATATATTTTAATATATGTTTATATTAAAATATATATTACATATTATCATATGTATTATATATTAATATATATAATATAGTATAATATAAATATATTAGAATATAATAATTTGTATATTTATATAATTATATATATATTTATATTAAAATACATTTTATATCATATTATTTTATAATATATAATGTATTATATATAAGAAAATATTTAGTATATAATATATGATATATAATATAGATACATAATATATAAGATATATAATTTATAGTGTATAATTATATATAATATATATTATATATTGTATATTATATATTTAGTCTGTATATAATATACTCAATTTTAAAATATATAATATACTATATCATATATATTATATATTTCAGTTCAGTTCAGTTGCTCAGTCATGTCTGAGTCTTTGTGACCCCATGAATCACAGCACACCAGGCCTCCCTGTCCATCACCAACTCACAGAGTTCACTTAAACTCATGTCCATCAAGTCAGTGATGCCAACCAGCCATCTCATCCTCTGTTGTTCCCTTCTCCTCCTGCCCTCAATCCTTCTCAGCATCAGAGTCTTTTCCAATGATTCAACTCTTCACATGAGGTGGCCAAAGTATTGGAGTTTCAGCTTCAACGTCATTCCTTCCAAAGAAATCCCAGGGCTGATCTCCATCAGAATGGACTGGTTGGATCTCTTTGCAATCCAAGGGATTCTCAAGAGTCTTTTCCAACACCACAGTTCAAAAGCATCAGTTCTTTGTTGCTCAGCTTTCTTCACAGTCCAACTCTTATATTCATACATGACCACTGGAAAAACCATAGCCTTGACTAGACAGACCTTTGTTGGCAAAATAATATCTCTGCTTTTGAATATGCTATCTAGGTTGGTCATAACTTTCCTTCCAAGGAGTAAGCATCTTTTAATTTCATGGCTGCAATCACCATCTGCAGTGATTTTGGACCCCCCCCCCACCAAAAAAAAAAGTCTCACACTGTTTCCACTGTTTCCACATCTATTTCCCATAAAGCTATGGGACCGGATGCCATGATCTTAATTTTCTGAATGTTGAGCTTTAAGCCAACTTTTTCACTCTCCTCTTTCACTTTGATCAAGAGGCTTTTTAGTTCATCTTCACTTTCTGCCATTAGGGTGGTGTCATCTGCATATCTGAGGTTATTGATATTTCTCCCACCAATACTGTATTGGTGTTTTTCTTACTGACTTACTTTCACTCTGTATAATAGGCTCCAGTTTCATCCACCTCATTAGAACTGATTCAAACGTATTCTTTTTAATGGCTGAGTAATACTCCATTGTGTATATGTACCACTGCTTTCTTTATCCATTCATCTGCTGATGGACATCTAGGTTGCTTCCATGTCCTGGCTATTATAAACAGTGCTGTGATGAACACTGGGGTACACATGTCTCTTTCAATTCTGGTTTCCTCGGTGTGTATGCCCAGCAGTGGGATTGCTGGGTCATATGGCAATTTATTTCCAGTTTTTTAAGGAATCTCCACACTGTTCTCCATAGTGACTGTACTAGTTTGCATTCCCACCAACAGTGTAAGAGGGTTCCCTTTTCTCCACATCCTCTCCAGCATTTATTGCTTGTAGACTTTTGTATCGCAGCCATTCTGACTGGCGTGAAATGGTGCCTCATTGTGGTTTTGATTTGCATTTCTCTGATAATGAGTGATGTTGAGCATCTTTTCATGTGTTTGTTAGCCATCTGTATGTCTTCTTTGGAGAAATGTCTGTTTAGTTCTTTGGCCCATATTTTGATTGGGTCATTTATGTTTCTGGAAGCTGAAGGAGTTGCTTGTATATTTTTGAGATTATTTCTTTGTCAGTTGCTTCATTTGCTATTATTTTCTCCCATTCTGAAGGCTGTCTTTTCACCTTGCTTATAGTTTCCTTTGTTGTGCAGAAGCTTTTAATTTTAATTAGGTCTCATTTGTTTATTTTTGCTTTTATTTCCAGTATTCTGGGAGGTGGGTCATAGAGGATGCTGCTGTGATTTATGTCAGACAGTGTTTGCCTAGGTTCTCCTCTAGGAGTTTTATAGTTTCTGGTCTTACCTTTAGATCTTTAATCCAATCTTTAGATTGGAGCATGTAGCCCATATATATCTAAAGTATATTCAAAAGGTATTAAATTTAAACATTTTTTGAAATGTACGTACTGTTTCCATTTTGTTACTTGTATTTTAATTGCTTTTAAAGCTCTTTTCTGTTTCTGTCTACTTTTTTTAACCTTTCCCCTGTGGTTGGTGATTTTCCTTAACATTATGTTTTAATTATTTTCTGTCTTTCTTTTTATGCATCTATTAGAGCTTTTGTTTTTTGGTTTCCATAAAGTTTATTGATACCAACCTATTTTATCTACTTGTTTTAAACTGATAGTCGTTTAAGTTCAAGCATGTTCTTGAAGTTCTGCATTTTTTACTCTCCCTCCACCACGTTTTATATATTGTCACATTTGATAGCTTTATGTTTATCCCTTAACTCTTTACTGTAGTTAAAGCTGATTTTTTTCTTTTTTGTCTCTTTTATCTTTTAATCTTTGTACTAGCTTAACTGGTTGTTCCACTGTCTTTCAGTTCAGTTCAGTTGCTCAGTCGTGTCCGACTTTTTGCGACCCCATGAATCGCAGCACGCCAGGCCTCCCTGTCCATCACCAACTCCCAGAGTTCACTTAGACTCACGTCCATCGAGTCAGTGATGCCATCCAGCCATCTTATCCTCTGTCGTCCCCTTCTCCTTTTGCCCCCAATCCCTCCCAGCATCAGAGTCTTTTCCATTGAGTCAACTCTTTGCATGAGGTGGCCAAAGTACTGGAATTTCAGCTTTAGCATCATTCCTTCCAAAGAAATCCCAGGGCTGATCTCCTTTAGAATGAACTGGTTGGATCTCCTTGCAGACCAAGGGACTCAAGAGTCTTCTCCAACACCACAGTTCAAAAGCATCAATTCTTCGGCGCTCAGCCTTCTTCACAGTCCAACTCTCACATCCATACATGACCACTGGAAAAACCATAGCCACTGTCTTTAATGCACATTTACTTTAAACAGTGAACATTTTTTCTTTTACGTATTTTATTATTTCTTTTTATAATCTTACAGTTTTTTTTTTTTCCTTAAAGATGACACTTTAACATTTCTTATAATGTCAGTTTAATGGTGATAAGCTCTTTTAGTTTTTTCTTGTGTGGGGAAACCCTATGACTCCTACTCTGAATACTAATCCTGTTAGGTAGAATATACTTGGTTCTAGTTTTTTGTTTGTTTGTTTGTTTGTTTGTTTTTCCTTTCTTTTAAACACCTTAAGTATATCATGCCACTCCATCTGGCTTGCAAAGTTTCTGCTGAAAAATCAGCTGATAAACTTTTGGAATTTCCCTGGGATATGATTCTTTGGTTTTATTTTGGGACATTTAAAACTGTCTTTTTATCTTTTAACTTTTGTCTTTTTAATTATGATATGCCTTGGTGTCAGTCTCTTTGGGTTTATCTTGCTTGGAACACTTTGTGCTTCTTGGACCTGCATGTATTTCCTTCAGGTTAGGAAAAATTTCAACCATTATTTCTTCAAATATATCCTTTGACCCTTACTGTCTCTCTTTTCTTTCTGAGATCCCTATGAGTCAAAAGTTAGCACACTTGACATTGTCTCAGAGGTCCTTTAAACTATTCTTATTTTTTTTAATTTTATTATTCAGATTAGATGTTTTCCATTATTCTAAGTCTCTTATACAGTCTTCTGTATCATCTAATCTGCTGTTAAATTCATTGAGTTATTTCAGTTATTGTATTATTCATCTCTGATTGGTTCTTTTTTATATTTTCTAGTTCGTTGTTGACTCTCTAATTGTGTTCCTTTATTGTTTTCCTTTAGTTCAGTTAGCATTTTATGAGTATTTTTTAAAAACTTTTTATCAGGTAAATTTTTTTTTTTTTTTTTGGTCATTTGGAACACATTCCTCTGTCTCCTCTTCCTGTCTGACTTCTCTGTCTCTATGAAATCAGATGAAACAGTAACCTATTTCAGTGTAGAAGATGTGCCTTTCCCTGAGAGCATCCCCATGCAGTTTGTGTGTGCACAGTGACTTTGACTGGAGAGCTGCACTTGAAGCAAGCATGGGCCATCCTTAGAGGCCGTGGGGACTGCTGCCTTGGCAGGCAGTAGAGTTGGAGCTGGAGGGACTAGATCCAAGGCTGATGTGACCTGAGGCTTCTCCCCTGGTGCAATGGAGGTCACTGCCTTGATCAAGGCTGGGATTAATGCTGGAGGGGCTGGAGCTCTGGCCCAGAGTGCTCCTTTGTAGTCAAAATTAACTGTGGCCTCTCCCTGGCTCAGTGGTGGCTGCCACTTTGGTTGAGGGTGTGAATCCGGGGCATGAGGTGCTAGAGTCACAGTCCAGCTTCTCCCTGGACTTGACCAGAGACAGGACTGGAGCTAGAGGGTCTGAAACAGCAGCCTGGAGTAAGCCTTGGGTTCTTTCTGTGGCAGTTGCTACCTTCACAAGGTGTAGGTCTGGAGCTGGAGAAGCTGGAGTCAGAACCTGGGGCAGCCTGGGGGCCATGCCAGGACAGTATTGGTAGGACAGCAAGAGCCCCAGACAGTTTTCAGTCTTCGGCTTCTGTGCTGGGACCGGGAACAAGCAGGTCCACCCATGTGCTCTTCAAGAGGAAAGTCTCAGTTTCCTACAGCCCTTCAGTAAGTCCCACTGGCTTCCAGACCAGACGAGGGGGCTCATCTTCCCAATGCTGAATCCCAGGGCTGGGGTTCCCAAAGTAAGGTTTAAACTTTATTCTCCAGAGATGATTCCTGAGCCTGCGGTATCCTCTTTCTCTTCTGAGTCTCCCACTAAGTGTGTGGGTGCCAACTAAATTGCTTGTCCTCCTGCCCTACCAGACTCCTTCTGGTTCTTTCTTTATATGTTTTATTGTAGATGAATTCTGCTGGTCTTCATGTCATTCTTGGAGCAAGTGGTTCTAACTGTGGTTGTGGTTTTGTTGTGTTCATGGATGGACGTGAGTTCAGGGTATTAGTTGTGTTAGTCACTCAGTCGTGTCTGACTCTGAAACCCCATGAACTGTAGCCCACCATGGACTCCTCCAGGCAAGAATACTGAAGTGGGTAGTCATTCCCTTCTTCTGGGTATCTTCCCAATCTGGAGATAAATCACAGAACTCCTGCATTGCAGGCAGATTCTTTACAGTCTGACCTACTACTCTGCTATCTTGATCCCACCTCTTGCCTAACTATAACACACTCAACAGGTAATTCTCTCCCCCTCAATATTTTTTTTAATACACTTTGTAGAAGGTTAAATGAAATTCCTGAAATGCTACCTGTCATTGTATTTTGTTCTTTTCTGCTCACATTTGGCATAATATGTGATAAATCACTGTTACAATGATAATTTTGAATCTAGTGCATAAGAAAGTAAATTTTTTGAGAACTACAAATTGATTGTGACACACACACACACAAAGTTTTGTATTCTTGTTGAGAACCAAGGAATTAAATGATCTCAAAATAATCACAGACTTTATGAAGTCTGCTGCTGCTAAGTTGCTTCAGTCATGTCCGACTCTGTGCGACCCCATAGAAGGCAGCCCATCAGGCTCCCCCGTCCCTGGGATTCTCCAGGCAAGAACACTGGAGTGGGTTGCCATTTCCTTCTCCAAGAACAAAAGCTATACCCCCCTAAATATTGTTCAATAACACTGTTTTAATAGTTACACTGTTGCAAGGAGGAAGCCAATCCTGACTCCATGTTGGAAATGGTTTCTTTGACTTGCTTCTGTTATTATGATCATACTTAAAGGCTTCACTGGCTAATATAACATAAAATTGTGGTTCTATATGTAAGCACCGTAAACTTTCTTGTAATACCCAATTGCCTTTGTATATACTGTGTGTACTAGTTTAAAATAAGTTTTTTAACTCCAGAGGCCTTATTGTAGCTCCAGCTAATTTGTTTTTGACTTTCATCATTAGATCCTAGACTTCTAGAATTACTAAGAATTCTGCAGGACCACTGTGACATTGGAAAAATTTTTTACATCATGGCTTCTGTATTTTAAGAGCCTACAGTTTTATCTAGCCCACCCCATCACAGAAAAATGAAGGAAATATGTGTGTGTGTGTGTATGCATAAGTAAGAAACTTCCGTGGTGGCTCAGACTACAATGTGGGAGGCCGGGGTTCAATCCCTGGGTCAGGAAGATCTTCTGGAGAAGGAAATGGCAACCCACTCCAGTATTCTTGCTTGGAAAATCCCATGGACAGAGGAGCCTGGTAGGCTACAGTCCATGGGGTCGCAAAGGGTCGGACACGACTGAGCGAGTCACTTTTTTTTTTTTTTCCCCAACTAAATAAGATCAGCAAAGTCATTTTTAACATCAAAAATAAATTTCCCAAAATTGTGATTTTAAGAAGGTATAAATAGCCAACATTTTCAATTTAATGGTAAGGCAATACAGGAAACTTTGAGTATAAGTTCATCAAGTTCAAGAGATCAGCTTGTTTTCAGCTAAATTGTCTTAAAAAACATTTCAAAGAAAGCTTTTTCATTTAATTCATCAGTGTTTCCATTCTTCTTTGTGGAAGGAAGATTTGGTACTTTTGATGGTATGGGGAGGGATGTGGGAGGGGGATTTCAGGATGGGGAACCTGTGTATGCCCGTGGCAGATTCATGTTGATGTGTGGCAGAACCAATACAATATTGTAAAGTAATTAGCCTCCCATTAAAATAAATAAATTTAAATTTAAAAAATAAATAAAATGAAAACAAACCCCCCAAAAATTCATTTTTTAACTTGATCTATCCCAGAAACCATCAGATCATATCAGATCAGATCAGTTGCCCAGTCATGTCCAACTTTTGCGACCCCCATGAATCGCAGCACACCAGGCCTCCCTGTCCATCACCAACTCCTGGAGTTCACTGAGACTCATGGCCATCGAGTCAGTGATGCCATCCAGCCATCTCATCCTCTGTCGTCCCCTTCTCCTCCTTACCCCAATCCCTCCTAGCATCAGAGTCTTTTCCAATGAGTCAACTCTTCTCATGAGGTGGCCAAAGTACTGGAGTTTCAGCTTCAGCATCATTCCTTCCAAAGAAATCCCAGGACTGATCTCCTTCAGAATGGACTGGTTGGATCTCCTTGCAGTCCAAGGGACTCTCAAGAGTCTTCTCCAACACCACAGTTCAAAAGCATCAATTCTTCAGCGCTCAGCCTTCTTCACAGTCCAACTCTCACATCCATACATGACCACAAGGAAAACCATAACCTTGACTAAACGAACCTTTGTTGGCAAAGTAATGTCTCTGCTTTTGAATACGCTATCTAGGTTGGTCATAACTTTCCTAGAAACCATACTGCCTAAGAAAATTGGAAGAAAAAAAAAAGACAAAGAAGAGAATATGGTAAGATCTCTGGAACATTCCTTTTCAGGACAACTGCTGTTACATGTAAGGAATTTGTCATTCATTGTTAAAAAGAGGAACCAGCTGTTAAAACTGAGTGTTATCCAAAGACATGAAGACTGTACTCCAGAGAACAAACAAATCTACCTGAAAGAATTATAACAGAGTGGAAGAAGAGCATAAAAATTTATTAGTTGGGCAAGTGGCTAAAAGAACACTGTAACACATCGGACTAAAAGTTACATATGCTCTGAAGATGATAGTAAAGCTTGTACTGAAGCTGATAGTTATGAGGTGTTTAAAAGCTGTCATTCTTATAAGACTTCCTTTTATTATAAGCCATATTTTTATGACTCTGAAAATGGCAATAAAATAATGACCTCATAGAATCCCAGAGTTCTTCCATGAAACACTTTGACACACCCTTCATGGGCTAAATTTCTCCATGATAAAACTAATGGGAAATGAGTTGGTGGGGATGAGAGCTTCCCAGACTTTAATGTGTTTCTGATTTTTTTAACAACACATTTTTGGAGAAAACTAGCACATCATTTTAGAATGGGTGAAAAATGGAACAGATCATAATTCCATTATTATAGAAATAGTCTAATAATATTCTGCTTAATTACACTGCTTTCTATTGAGTAGACAATATAATTTTTATCAGTCTTTCAACAGAGAGAAATTCTGTTCATAATGCCAGACAACAACTCAAAGAACATCACATCATACATGATTTACTACTGAAAATTGTGGGAATAAACTTGGTTTCTGGTATTCATTAAAATACTATTTCTATTTAAAATTAGTTGATTCTCAGTTTCCTTGTTTTCTACAAATTTTGATATTTCATTCATTTCTACATATTTTCTTCTGCTTTAAGATATTTAAGATGATACATACATCCATATTTTAAAAACAATGCTTACTGAGCTTTTAAAATTGAAGTTATTCCATGTACATTTTAGAAACTGTGGAAAACACAAAAATTAAAAGTATAAAAGTTTTAAAAATAAATAGAATCCTTTCTTCCACTACAAAGAGATAAATACTATGATGGCTAATCTTATGTGTCAACTTGGCTATGCTCTGGTGCCAAGTTGTTTGGTTAAACACTATTCTAGATGTTGCTATGAAACTATTTTACATTTAAAATAATTGCCTTTAAGAAAAGGGCATTTTTCCATAATGTGTATGTGACTCATCCAAAGACTTGAAGTGCTTAAGAGAAAAAACAGGTTTTTCAGAGAAAAAAGGGTTCTGCCTCAAAATTGTAATGTAGAAATCCTATCCAAGTTCCCAGACTGCTGGCTTCCCCTCTGGATTTCAGACTCAAGACTGCGACGACTTTTTGCCTGTTCTGTGGATTTTGGACCTACCAGTCACCACAATTAGGGGAATCAATACCTCAGAATAAATCTTTCTCTCTTCCTCTATCTACCTATCTCTTTCTATATATATATATATATGCAAAGTGTTGTATTATATACATATAATGTTCTATATATGTGTGTGTATATATATGCAAAGTGAGAAACAAGAAATAAAATGATCTCAAAATCTTCACAGAATTTATGAAATACGTGTATATGTATATATATAGAGAGACACAGAGAGAGAGAGAAAGTCACTGCCTCTAGTTATCAATTTTGTATGGAAAGAGGAGTATCCTCTGGTAAGAATAAATACAGATTCATTAGCCCTGGAAAAGGGCTTTGTTGGTGAGTCAGATACCTAGAAGAAAAATTGGTGGAAGAAATATCTGTGAATGTACCTATCTGAGGGAGAACCAAGTACAAGGGTCTCGGTATCACATGTTAATGCCTACTAGAGTTCAGCTATCGCTAAGGGACGTTAAACCACTACACAGACAAAACGAGTCAACCAACTGAACTCAACATGATTTTGCTGTCAACTTCCCCAGTACTCTCCTAATGCATTTATGTAACCATGATAGCTGAGTACACATATATACAGAGTACATCATGAGAAATGCAGGATTGGAAGAAGCACAAGCTGGAATCAAGATTGCCAGGAGAAATATCAATAACCTCAGATATGCAGATGACATCACCCTTATGGCAGATAGTGAAGAGGAACTAAAAAGCCTCTTGATGAAAGTGAAAGTGGAGAGTGAAAAAGTTGGCTTAAAGCTCAACATTCAGAAAATGAAGATCATGGCATCCGGTCCCATCACTTCATGGGAAATAGATGGGGAAACAATGGAAACAGAGTCAGACTTTATTTTGGGGGGCTCCAAAATCACTGCAGATGGTGACTGCAGCCATGAGATTAAAAGACACTTACTCCTTGGAAGGAAAGTTATGACCAACCTAGATAGCATATTCAAAAGCAGAGACATTACTTTGCCAACCACGGTTTGTCTAGTCAAGGCTATGGTTTTTCCAGTGGTCATGTATGGATGTGAGAGTTGGACTGTGAAGAAGGCTGAACGCCGAAGAATTGATGCTTTTGAACTGTGGTATTGAAGAAGACTCTTGAGAGTCCCTTGGACTGCAAGGAGATCCAACCAGTCCATTCTGAAGGAGATCAGTCCTGGGATTTCTTTGGAGGGAATAATGCTGAAGCTGAAACTCCAGTACTTTGGCCACCTCATGCCAAGAGTTGACTCATTGGAAAAGACTCTGATGCTGGGAGGGATTGGGGGCAGGAGGAGAAGGGGACGACAGAGGATGAGATGGCTGGATGGCATCACTGACTTGATGGACGTGAGTCTGAGTGAACTCTGAGAGTTGGTGAGGGACAGGGAGGCCTGGTGTGCTGCGATTCATGGGGTCACAAAGAGTCGGACACCACAGAGTGACTGAACTGAACTGAACTGATGGCTGTGATGAAGGCAAGTATGGAGTCAACAGCCATAAAGCCAAGATAAGTCCTACAACTGCTCAACATCTAATGTGCTCATCACAGAGACAAAAGCTGAAACCCAACTACAGTATCAACACTTAAGGCAAGTACCAGATTACTGGTGGCAAACTGACTTACATCCAATTCACTCTATCCTGGAAGGAGAAAGGATTTACCTTAGTGCCCATATTGTCTGTCTTTCCTGTGTCTAGGGCCTCAGCTAGCCCCAATATATGAAAGTTTAAAGTATTAGGGCCACCTCCACATTTCAGAAAATATCACCCAGAACAAAGAGACCCACTGCAATAGCAAAAATTAAACTGAACAAAGTTAAAGAGTCAAGAAAGACTTAATCAAGGATATTGCAATGAGGAGAGAAGCCAAAGCCTGGCCTTAATTCTCTGTCAAAATAGAAGACAGGAGGGATTTTAAATGTTAGGATGAGTTAGTGGAAAAGTATTGGATGGTATTAATGGGGTGGAGCATTTAGATTGGTCAATGGGATGTGTCGAACACATTGAGTTATTTCTGAATTTACAAAAGATTTTCTCTGATTAGTCATCTGTGTTTGTTAACTGGCATGCATAGAAGTTAAGATTCTACCTTCCCACAGAATCTGGGAGATAGGGGTCCTTTACGCTTCAAAGGAATGGCTCTGAGTATTTGAAAATGACTTTCTGGGGTTGTAAAATTGGTAAGAGGCTGCCAAAAAAATATTCATGTCAAAGAGACAGATTATAAGTTTTCCTAAAGTAAATTCTCTAAAAGGGAAATTAGAGTCTGGAAGTGAAGGGAAGTGAAAGTCGCTCAGTCATGTCTGACTCTTTGTGACCCCATGTAGCCCACCAGGCTCCTCTGTCCATGGAATTTCCAGGCCAGAATATTGGAGTAGGCAGCCCATTCCCTTCCCCAGGGGATCTTCCCAACCCAGGGATTGAACCCAGGTCTCCTGCATTGCAGGTGGATCCTTTACCATCTGAGCCACAAGGATTTGAAGTCTATCTAAAATTTAGTCCAGCTGAGAGGAATATTAAGGCTCTCTTCAACACCAATTTATGGCAAAGGAGACGAAGCAGTGGGCATTTGAACAAGGTATACACTGATTCTATCAAATAAACTGACAGCAGGATACATCAATGGAATAACCTTTTGACAAAACCCTTAAAGTACAGACTTAAAGATAAGATCCTGCAGGAATAGGGGAGCATCTTCCAGGATGACATATATACCTTAAATCAATAAACTTCATATGGTGCTGTGTCCCAAATTAGAGCATATAGGCTCAGGAACCAAAGATTAGAAGTAGGAGCAGCCCAGCCTACCATCATCCCAGAATTTGTCCCTGGAAATTCAATCCTGTGGGTGCAGAAATCATAGTTCTCAAGAAACGCAGCTACAATGGAGCACAGACTTGTTCCCATTGAGTGTTAAGCTACAGTTGCTGCTCTATCATTTCCGGCGTTTCCTGTGAGGAGACCAGTAGGCTCACACTGGCTTCCGGAGTTAATTTGTGTGCCTTCCTTCTCAACATGTAATTTTGCATTAGCAGCTTGAAATTAGGCAAGGTGGAAATTGCAAGCATTACAAATCTAACCTTCACAGTCCTGCTCCCAAAGTTGGCTCTTCAACATTTCCCAGCACATCACCGACAGCAGGAGAGGAAAGGAGTCTTCATCCTCGTGGGAGTAATTGGCCTTAATTATCAGGAAGAGGCAGATTGGCCAAAGCAGTGGTAACTCTGAACTCAAAGTACCTTGACCTTAACTGAGGGGCACTACAAGTTTCCCAATCACTTTCATGTGTCAGAGAACCAGTTATTCCTCCAACCACGTTGCTAAGAGAAGTCTTTGGCCACATTCACCACAAAGACTCTCAATTTTTTGGCCCTAGAAAGTGGAAAGAGTTTTTTCTCTTCCTATTAAAAAAGAAAGAAAGACAGAAAAAAAAAAAAAAAAAACCCACTCATTTTCTCCACAGCAGGAAGGAGCTGTGTGAACAGTCAGTTCCTTCAGGGGAAACCCCCACCCTATCAGGACGTGTTCTTTCTCCCCCTCCCCCCTTTTTTGGCATAGACAAAGCTATTCTAGTAGTTTTCAATATATTTTCTGAAACCTTGTGTCATTCTATATCAAACAAAAACTTGTGGAGAAAAGCAATGCAACATCTAAATATTTAGGAGTATGGATCCTCTAAATCTTTAAGGCATAGAAGGTAAACCCACTTGTGTTACACTTTGCATTTCACTCCAGAGTATCTCCACTTGAAGCTGTTTTTCCTAGATTAGATGAGTAATTATATCACTTTTTTGCCGGAGTCCAGCTCCAGCAGCCAGGGAATCAGCCTGAAGGGGTGAGCGGTGTTGGCGGATGATGATGTAGCCTCTGACTCATAGTACAGAACTACATGTTTATTTCAAGCTTCAGGTTTTCTTTTATACTTTGACAAAAGCTTAGATCAGAGGTTTGACATTTTCAGTTTCCCCCACCCAGATTTACTGTCTCCAGAAATCATTGTTGTCCTACAACAGAGTTCCTGCTTCAGTGATTCTCTCAGAATCAGCTTTACTAACTATTATCTACTTTCTCTTATGTGTCCTATACTTAACTTGTGATTACATTGTAACTCATGCTACATTCCTCAGTTTATTTCTTATCTTTCTAAATCCTGTTTGCCCCTAGCATCTTAAGATCACTGTCTCCTAAAAAGGCTTCTAGCTATTCTTAATTATTCCTAAACCCTAAACTCAGCAAACTTGTTTTGCTATATTTCCTTCACAAACAGGTCTCAGAAAACAATCCTTCCCATGGCCTCAAGCCGCAGCCTATATGCTCATCCTGGAACATTCTTTGTAAAGATCCTTGAACAAATATCAATGGTTACTTTATAGATTATTTTCTGGGCACAACTGCAGAAGGCTTTGTGCTTTCTCATGCTTCTCTCAAGCACCTTAACATTCTTTCCAACCAACTCAACCAAAGAAAGGAAAGAACAAATCAGAATCACAAGCCCTAACTCCTTCATCCCGGGACAGTGCCTGCGAGATGAGGAGAGGGGGTTGGGGCCGTGCCTCCATTTTGTCAGTAATGCCTAACGTAGCTCCCGACACTTTTTGGCAACTATCTTGATAATTTTTCTAAAACAATGGACATACGTTTTAAAAGTAATTGACTTGTTGATCTTCAGACTCAAAAAGGCCATAATTACCAGTCCACTTGGAGAAGGAAATGGCAACCTACTCCAGTATTCTTGCCTGGAGAATTCTAAGGACAGAGTAGCCTGGTGGGCTACAGTCCATGGGGTTGCAAAGAGTCAGATACGACTGAGCAGCTAATACACACCAATGCACTTGCATAAAAAAGAAAAAAAAAACAGTTCTTTATGGACATTCCAGTGCACACACTCTAAAAGGCATTTCTTTATATTCAGACATCTTGGAGCATATTATAACACTTCCTACTGTTATACACATTTCCTCCGAACTTATCATATTGACAAATTGCAAATGACGATATGCCAGAATGGGATATATGAAACTGATATCAATTTTCTTATCAAATGGATTCCCATACACAGCTTGTCTATCAAATCACACATTATATACAGAAAAGTAGTAAAAAAATTCAACAAATATCTATGCATGTCCAGTGTTTTTTTTAAATAAATACCTAAAAATAATATTATTTTAATTCCAAAAGAATGCAGAATTCTAAAATTTTGCTACATCTTATGAAGTGGACCTTTGCAAGAGAATTAAAATTTCATATTCTTCACAACTGTGTATGAGAGCACTTTTTCCCCTTCCTACTTCTAACCAAAGTCTATCATAAAAAACCAACAACTGTATACCAGTGATTATTTTTCCTGCTTTTTGATTCCTATGACGTTATATGTAACTTAAGGGGGCGTGCAGAAGATTTGTGTCTTCCAGGTTCCAGAAAAGATCTGTCCAGGGCAGCGGGGAGAGCTCCTGGTGCCAGTTAGGGACTGAATTGTCCATATGGACTGAACACAAAAATCATATATTGAAGCTCTACTCTGCTCTGTATTTGGAGATAAAGCTTATAAAGAGATATAAGTTTTAACAAGGTCATAAGGGTGAGGCTCTAAAACAACCTGTTGTTCTTGAAGAAGAGACACACGGGGTATATGTACACAGAGAAGCCCCATCTGCATATGTAGCAAGTAGGTGGCCACCTGCAATCCAAGGAGAGAGGTCTCAGGAGAAAGCAGAACTGCCAGAACCTTGATCTTGGACTTCCAACCCCAAGAATGGGGAGTAAATAAATTTCTGTAGCTTAAGTCACCCAGTCTGTGACTGTTCCTGAAAAGTGGACATGATTCCAGTTATAGCAAAAAAGTCTTGAAGGGGACCTGATGTTTAGTTTTGGTGTTGAATGAAGGCTGACAAGGCACATTCTGAGCAAAGAGTTTTGTATGCGGAATGTTATGGGTGGAATTCCCAAGGCAGTTATGTGTACCCAGATGACAGCCAACTTTAGTGCAATGTGTAGCCTTGTTTTGAAAGATATTTTCCAGTTAACTGTGCATTGAGACCCAGAGTACTGGGTATGTGGGAGAGGCTTCCAGTTCAATGCAGTCCTCAACACAGAAGCTATATAGTGGAGAGAAAACTTTAAGAAGGGGAAGGTCTCAATCTTGAAGAATTTTAGAGTCTGCATTCCATAGATCCCCTTCACATGTGGGGAGGGGGATAAGGCTTTCCCAACCAGCTTAGGTCTTCTCCAACATAAGGTCACTTGCAGCTAGGGGAGCCACACAGGAGTATCAAGAGGGAGGAGGCCTTTCACGCTAGACAAAAGCTTTACAAATGCAATGAGTAACCGAGAGCCTTCAATTACAATAGATAACTTGCTCAGCACCAGAGAACACACACTAGGCAAAATGCTTATAAACATGGTGAATGCAGAAAATTATTTAACCATAAATCCATATACTATAAGTCATATACTGGAGAGTGTACACTAGAGAAACACCAATGAATGCAGCAGTTGCAGGAATGTCTTTAACTTGTTCTTCAATTGCAGCCACCAATACCTGTGGCAGAAGCTGTCTCAGCTAAACCAGCTGGTGGGTCCTCACAGTGCACCTTAGTAATCTCAAAATGCTTAGAGAACTCAGATCAATGCCACTTCCTCTTCAATTCCTGGAGGGAATCTTGAGTACTTAGAGCTCTTTGGGATTTAAAAGTCCCCCCTCCCTGTTGTTCTCCTCATAGACAAGATCTATTTTAACCTCTTCTATCCATCCCATTGGTGAGAGAGGGATTCCCACTCTAGGGCTAGGAGGATGGTTGGACACATGTGGGAGATGTGACTGATAGAATCAAAGTAATCACATATACTCACAAGGGAGAAGGACCCTGCATGCCACACAGGACCACACTCACACTGGGGTTGCATTTGGTAACCGAGTGAACAGCCAAGGAGTGTAAGAGACAGGCTTTGTAATATCAAGAGGATGAGGTAACTCCTGGTTCCCATGGAAGGATGGAACTGAGCTGTTGGAATAATTCTGCAGGTCAGCGGGAAACTAAAACTTGTCATGCAGGGATAGTCAGGCACTCTGCATAGTCCCCTTGGTAACAAGGGTTGTTTGGATAGGGACTTTGTTCATGGGGGCAGAGTGGGGAGGGGAATTTGTCAGTAGGCCATTCGAGGCCCTCCTGGTTTCATCAGACATCAAGGCAGCACATAATACTGGGCCTTGATTTTAGGTCTTACACTGCACCACCTTAGTCAAAAGAGCCTGAACATGATTCTGCTTGTGACTTGCAGGGAAGGTTTACCTTCTCCATGGACATTACGGACTTGTCAGGTTTAAACATCACTCAACTGGAGAATAATCTGCTTCACATTGTTCTGCCTTCTATGACCATAAAAGGCTTACTTTAAAAAAATAGACTTTATTTTTAGAGCAGTTTTATGTATACATGGAATTGAGCAGAAACTACAGAGAGTTCCCATATACCACTGCTCTCCTCTATCACAGTTTCTCCACTAACATCTGGCATTAGTGCAGAACATTTGTTAAATCTGATGAACTAATATTGAATCACTGCAGATGGTGACTGCAGCCATGAAATTAAAAGACGCTTACCCCTTGGAAGGAAAGTTATGACCACCCTAGATAGCATATTCAAAAGCAGAGACATTACTTTGCCAACAAAGGTCCATCTAGTCAAGGCTATGGTTTTTCCAGTGGTCATGTATGGATGCGAGAGTTGGACTGTGTAGGCTGAGCACCCAAGAATTGATGCTTTTGAACTGTGGTGTTGGAGAAGACTCTTGAGAGTCCCTTGGACTGCAAGGAGATCCAACCAGTCCATTCTGACGGAGATCAGCCCTGGGATTTCTTTGGAAGGAATGATGTTAAAGCTGAAACTCCAGTACTTTGGCTACCTCATGCGAAGAGTTGACTCATTGGAAAAGACCCTGATGCTGGCAGGGGTTGAGGGCAGGAGGAGAAGGGGACGACAGAGGATGAGATGGCTGGATGGCATCACCGACTCGATGGACATGCGTTTGAGTGAACTCCGGGAGTTGACGATGGACAGGGAGGCCTGGTCTGCTGCAATTCATGGTGTCGCAAAGCGTCGGACATGACTGAGTGAGTGAACTGAACTGAACTGAACTGAACATTGAATTATTATCTTTACCTAAAGTCTATAATTTACAGTAGGATTCTTTGTGTTGTACAGTTCTTTGAGTTTTAATGCATTCATATGTTCATCACTGAAGTATACAGAATAGTTTTACTATTATAAAAATATCCTGGGCTCCATGTATTAATCTCTTTCAGTTCAATTCAATCACTGAGTCATGTCTGACTCTTTGCGACCCCATGGATTGCAGCATGCCAGGCCTCCTTGTCCATCACCAACTCCCGGAGTTTATTCTAACTCATGCCCATTGAGTCAGTGATGCCATCCAACCATCTCATCCTCTGTCATCCCCTTGTCCTGCTGCCTTCAGTCTTGCTGAGCATCAGGGTCTTTTCCAATGAGTCAGTTCTTCATATCAGGTGGCCAAAATATTGGAGCTTCAGCTTCAGCATCAGTCCTTCCAATGAATATTTAGGACTGATTTCCTTTAGTATGGACTGGTTTGATGTCTTTGCAGTCCAAGGGACTCTCAAGAGTCTTCTCCAACACCACAGTTCAAAAGCATCAATTCTTCAGGTCTCAGATTTCTTTGTGGTCCAACTCTCACATCCATACATGACTACTGGAAAAATAGCTTTGACTAGACAGACGTTTGTTGGCAAATGATGTCTCTGTTTTTAATATGATGTCTAGGTTGGTTATCTCTTTACCCTCCCCTCAAACTTCTGGAAATCTCTTATCTTTTTATATTTCTGAAGTTTTTGTTTTCTAGATTGTCATATAGTTGCAATTATACCCTTACACAGTCTTTTAGGACTGACTTCTTAACTAAGCAATATGTAGTTAAGGTTACTCTATGTCTTTTGTGGCTTGATAACTCATTCTATCACTGAATAACATCCCATTATGCAGCATGGTTGTATGTAGCATAGTTTGTTTTTCCATTTATCTTTTGAAAGGCTATCTTGGTTGCAAACAGTCGTTGGTAAATATTAATAAAATTGCTGTCAACAATTTTTTTTAATTTAAATCAACAATTTTTTTACTAATGTGATGGGTAAAAAAATAATATATCATTTTTGCTTTATTTGTTCCCTTCCCATTTATTTTATTTACAAGTGAAAACTAACAGCTTTTCATTTTACTTAGCAGTACTTTTTTCTTCTGTCAACTGCCTATAACTACTTCTGGTGGTTTAAAAAGATTATAGCTAGTCAGTATTGAAAATTTACAATGTAAAGTCGACAATATATACCTCCTTTAACCCTATATCTACTTTTACCCTATATTCACTTCCTGGATTCTATTACCTAAGAAGTTTTGCAGGTGAGGAATGAAAACAATGAAAATAGGGAATTTCCTCATATTACACAGATAGTGTGTATGGGAGATAGCTTGAACTCAGTCTCTAATTTCAAAACTTTTATCTGTAACTACTCTTCCATATCTTCTTTATTGATCAGCTCATCTATCAATATAGATTTATTATATTATTAACTGCTTCTCTCTAATATATGCTGTACATCTATCCCATGGCTTTTCTGTCTATGAGTTGAAGTCATCAAATTTACACCACCATCCCTGACATCATCTCTAATCTACAGAATGTTTCATATTTCCAGTTGAGGGTTTAATAGACACCTAAAATTTAAGTTATTCCTTTCCTGAAAATTTCTCCTCCAAACTGCTCTGATTTGAATAATTTGACTCTCATCTATCAATTCTAAACTTTAAAAAAGCACCATTACCATCTTTTATTGGTGTCTTTCACTCTTTAAATGACATCCATTAGCAACTTTTATTGATACTAGTTTCAAAATATTTTCCAATATAATAATTTCTGATTATTTCTATTAATAATTCTCACATGCAGAGCCAAACATCTTTTTCCTGGCCATGGCCATCTTGTCCTAATTGTTTTCATATTTTTAATTTTTGAGATGTAATATATATGTAAAATGTGAAGTGTATAGCTATGTGAATTGTGTATGTATTATGGGTTGAGATAAAGAAAACTTGGCATTTCTAAGTTTCCTTCATTTCTCTTCCCAGACAATATCATTCTTCCCACACATGTGCCCATTATCCTATAAATTCAATCACCATAGATGAGTTTTCACTGCTCTTAAACTTTAGAATGGAATCATGTAGTGGGATTGTGGGGTCATATCGCGGTTTTCCTTAAAAAGGAATATCCATAGGGTTCTCCATAGTGGCTGAATCAGTTTACATTCCCTCCAACAGTGCAAGAGGGCTCCCTTTTCTCCATAGTCTCTCCAGCAATTATTGTTTGTAGACTTTTTGAGGACGGCCATTCTGACTGGCGTAAGGTGACACTTCATTGTAGTTTTGATTTGCATTCATTTCTCTGATAATAAGCATTGTTGAGCATCTTTTCAAGTGTTCATTAGCCATCTGAATGTCTTCTTTGGAAAAATATCTGTTTAGGTTTTCTATTTTTTTAACTGGACTCTTTTCTAAACCAAGATTTGTTTTCTCCCTCTATGAATCTTTCTATTGTTTTTAATAAATTCATTTGTACCATTTTTTTTAGATTCCACACATAAGCAATATTATTTCTTTGTCCTTCTCTGTCTGACTTGGTGCACTCAGTATGACAATCTGTAGATTCATCCATGTTGCAATTCCCAAGTTGGGAATTTTCTTATAAAGCTAAACATCCTCTTAACATAATGATTATGTCCTCTTAAATAATGATTACATCCTTTCAACATAACATGTTGCTACAAATGGCATGGTTTTGTTCTTCTTCATGGCTGAGTACTATTCCATTCTATCTATACACCACATTTATTCATCCATTCCTCCATCAATGGACATTTAGGTGGCTTTTAAATGTCTTGGTTTTGGTAAATAGCATTGCACTGAACATTGTGTTGCAATGTATTTTTTTTCAATTTAGAGCTTTCTCCAGGTATATGCCCAGGAGTAGGATTGTTAGATGAAATGGTAAATCTATATTTAGTTTTATAAAGAACCTCTTTATTGTTCTCACAGTGGTTGTGCCAATTTACATTCCCAGCAACAGTGTAGGATGGTTTCCTTTTTTCCACAACTTCTCCATCATTCATTGCTTGTAGATTGTTGATGAAGGCCATTCTGAATGGTGTGATGTGACACCTCATCTTAGTTTTGATTTACATTTCTCTAATAATTAGTGCTGTTGAGCATATTTTCAGGTGCTTTTTAGCCATCTGTATGTCTTCTTTGGACAAATGTCTAGTTAGATCATCTTCTTGTTTTTGATTGGTTTGTTTGCTTTTTTAATATTAAGCTGCATTAGCTGTTGTATATTTTGGAGATTAATTCTTTGTTAGTTGCTTTGCTTGCAAATATAATTTTCAAATCTGCATGTCTTTTCATTTTGTTTCTAGTTCTCTTTGCTGTGACAAAGCTTTTAAACTTAATTAGATCCCATTTGTTTATTTTTGTTTTTATTTTCATTACTCTAGAAGGTGGATGCAAAAAGATATTGCTGTGATTTATGTCAGCAAGACATAAATCTATCTGTGCTTTCCTCTAAGATTTTCATACTATCCAGTCTTATATTTAGGTCTTTAGTTCATTTAAAGTTTATATTTTTTTGCATGGTATTAGATAGTGTTCTAACTTCATTCTTTAACCTGTAATTGTCTATTTTTCCTAGCACCATTACTTGAGGAGACTGCTCTTCTCCATTATATATTCTTGCCTCCCCCATCATATATTAGTTGACCATAGGTACTGCACTTTGCTGGAGCAGCCATTAAGAGATACCCCACGTCCAAGGTAAGAGAAACCCAAGTAAGATGGTAGGTGTTGCAAGAGGGCATCAGAGGGCAGACACACTGAAACCATACTCACAGAAAACTAGTCAATCTAATCACATGGACCACAGCCTTGTCTAATTCAGTGAAACTAAGCCATGCCCTGTGGGGCCACCCAAGACGGGCGGGTCATGGTGGAAAGGTCTGACACAATGTGGTCCACTGGAGAAGGGAATGGCAAACCACTTCAGTATTCTTGCTTTGAGAACCCCATGAACAGTATGAAAAGGCAAAATCATAGGATACTTAAAGAGGAACTCCCCAGGTTGGTAGGTACCCAATATGCTACTAGAGATCAGTGGAGAAATAACTCCAGAAAAAAATGAAGGGATTGAGCCAAAGCAAAAACAATACCCAGTTGTGGATGTGACTGGTGATAGAAGCAAGGTCCGATGCTGTAAAGAGCAACATTGCATAGGAACCTGGAATGTCAGGTCCATGAATCAAGGCAAACTGGAAGTGGTCAAACAGGAGATGACAAGAGTGAACATCAAAATTCTAGGAACTGGTGAACTAAAATGGACTGGAATGGGTGAATTTAACTTAGATGACCATTATATCTACTACTTCAGGCAGGAATCCCTTAGAAGAAATGGAGTAGCCATCATGGTCAACAAAAGAGTCCAAAATTCAGTACTTGGATGCAATCTCAAAAACGACAAAATGATCTCTGTTCATTTCCAAGGCAAACCATTCAATATCACAGTAATCCAAGTCTACTGACTCGATGGAAGTGAGTCTGAGTGAACTCTGGGAATTGGTGATGGACAGGGAGGCCTGGCGTGCTGCAATTCATGGGGTCAAAAAGAGTCAGACACGACTGAGCAACTCATCTGATCTGATCTGATCTGATGCCCAAAACAGTAATGCTGAAGAAGCTGAAGTTGAACAGTTCTATGAAGACCTACAAGACCTTTTAGAACTAACACCCAAAAAAGATGTCCTTTTCAGTATTGGGGACTGGAATGCAAAAGTAGGAAGTCAAGAAACACCTGGAGTAACAGGCAAATTTGGCCCTGGAGTACAGAATGAAGCAGGGCAAAGACTAATAGAGTTTTACCAAGAGAACACACTGGTCATAGCAAACACCCTCTTCCAACAACACAAGAGAAGATTCTACACATGGACATCACCAGATGGTCAACACCAAAATCAGATTGATTATATTCTTTGCAGCCAAAGATGGAGAAGTTCTATACAATCAGCAAAAACAAGACTGGGAGCTGACTGTGGCTCAGATCATGAACTCCTTATTGACAAATTCAGACCTAAATTGATGAAAGAAGGGAAAACGACTAGATCATTCAGGTATGACCTAAATCAAATCCCTTATGATTGTACAGTGGAAGTGAGAAATAGATTTAAGGGCCTAGATCTGATAGATAGAGTGCCTGATGAACTATGGACAGGGGTTCATGACATTGTACAGGAGACAGGGATCCAGACCATCCCCATGGAAAAGCAAAGTTAAAAAGCAAAATGCCTGTCTGGGGAGGCCTTACAAATAGCTATGAAAAGAAGAGAAGTGAAAAGCAAAGAAGAAAAGAAAAGGTATAAGCATCTGAATGTAGAGTTCCAAAGAATAGCAAGGAGAGATAAGAAAGCCTTCCTCAGCGATCAATCCAAAGAAATAGAGGAAACAACAGAATGAGAAAGACTGGAGATCTCTTCAAGAAAATTAGAGCTATCAAGGGAACATTTCACGAAAAGATGGGCTCGATAAAGGACAGAAATGGTATGGACCTAACAGAAGCAGAAGATATTAGGAAGAGGTGGCAAGAATACATAGAAGAACTATACAAAAAAGATCTTCACGACCAAGATAATCACGATGATGTGATCACTCACCTAGAGCCAGACATCCTGGAATGTGAAGTCAAGTGGGCCTTAGAAAGCATCACTACGAACAAAGCTAGTGGGGGTGATGGAATTCCAGTTGAGCTATTTCAAATCCTGAAATATGATGCTGTGAAAGTGCTGCACTCAATATGCCAGCTAATTTGGAAAACCCAACAGTGGCCATAGGACTGGAAAAGGTCAGTTTTCATTCCAATCCCAAAGAAAGGCAATGCCAAAGAATGCCCAAACTACTGCACGATTGCACTCAACTCACACACTAGTAAAGTAATGCTCAAAATTCTCCAAGCCAGGCTTCAGCAGTACATGAACGGTGAACTTTCAGATGTTCAAGTGGGTTTTAGAAAAGACAGAGGAACCAGAGATCAAATTGCCAACATCCACTGGATCATCGAAAAAGCAAGAGAGTTCCAGAAAAACATCTATTTCTGCTTTATTGACTATGCCAAAGCCTTTGACTGTGTGGATCACAACAAACTGTGGAAAATTCTTCAAGAGATGGGAATACCAGACCACCTGACCTGCCTCTTGAGAAATCTGTATGCAAGTCAGGAAGCAACAGTCAGAACTGGACATGGAACAACAGACTGGTTCCAAATAGGAAAAGGAGTATGTCAAGGCTGTATATTGTCACCCTGCTTATTTAACTCATATGCAGAGTACATCATGAGAAAAGCTGGGCTGGAAGAAGCACAAGCTGCAATCAAGATTGCCAGGAGAAATATCAATAACCTCAGATATGCAGATGACACCACCCTTATCACATAAAGTGAAGAGGAACTAAAAAGCCTCTTGATGAAAGTGAAAGAGGAGAGTGAAAAAGTTGGCTTCAAGATCAACATTCAGAAAATGAAGATCATGGCATCTGGTCCAATCACTTCATGGGAAATAGATGGGGAAACAATGGAAACACTGCCAGACTTTATTTTTTTTGGGCTCCAAAATCACTGCAGATGGTGATTGCAGCCATGAAATTAAAAGACGCTTACTCCTTGGAAGGAAAGTTATGACCAACCTAGAGAGCATATTCAAAAACAGAGACATTACTTTGCCAACAAAGGTCCATCTAGTCAAGGCTATGGTTTTTTCAGTGGTCATGTATGGATGTGAGAGTTGGACTGTGAAGAAAGCTGAGTGCCAAAGAATTGATGGTTTTGAACTGTGGTGTTGGAGAAGACTCTTGAGAGTCCCTTGGACTGCAAGGAGATCCAATCAGTCCATTCTGAAGGAGATTGGTCCTGGGTGTTCTTTGGAAGGAATGATGCTAAAGCTGAAACTCCAGTACTTTGGCCACCTCATGGGAAGAGTTGACTCATTGGAAAAGACTCTAATGCTGGGAGGGACTGGGGGTAGGAGGAGAAAGGGACGACAGAGGATGAGATGGCTGGATGGCAACAGGACTTGATGTATGTGAGTCTGAGTGAACTCCGGGAGTTGGGGATGGACAGGGAGGCCTGGTCTGCTGCAATTCATAGGGTCTCAAAGAGTAGGACACGACTGAGGGACTGAACTGAAATGACTGAGGTGCTTGGGTTATCTCTGGACTTGCTCTCCTGTTTCATTGATCAAATGTCAATTTTTGTGTCAGTAGTAATTATTTTAATTACTGTAGCTTTGTAGTATTGTCTGAAGTAAGGAAGCCTGATTCCTCCAGCTCCATTTTGTTTGCTCAAGATTGCTTTGGCTGTTGTTTAGTTGCTCAGTCATGTCTGACTCTTTCCAATGCTGTGGACTGCAGCACGCCAGGCTTCCTGCCCTTCACCATCTCCCGGAGCTTCCTCAAACTCATGTTCATTGAGTCAGTGATGCCATCCAACCGTCTCATCCTCTGTCGTCCCCTTCTTCTCCTGCCTTCAATCTTGCCCAGCATCAGGGTCTTTTCTAATGAGTCAGCTCTTCACATTCGGTGGAAAAGGTATTGGAGCTTCAGTTTCAGCATCAGTCCTTCTAATGAATATTCAAGGTTGATTTATTTTAGGATTGTCTGATTTGAGCCCCTTGCAGTCCAAGGGACTATCAAGAGTCTTCTCCAATACCATAGTTCAGAAGCATCAGTTTTTCAGTGTTCAGGCTTCCCTGGGTTTCCCTCATAGCTTAGTCAGTAAAGAATCTGCCTGCAATGCAGGAGACCCAGGTTCGATTCCTGGGTTTGGAAGATTCCCTGTAGAAGGAAATGGCAACCCACTCCAGTATTATTGCCTGGAAAATCCCATGGACAGAGGAGCGTGGCAGGCTACAGTCCGTGGGATCGCAAGAGTTGGACATGACTTAGCAACTTAACTACTACTACTACAGCCTTCTTTATGGACCAACTCTCACATCCATACCTGAATAGTGGAAAAACCATAGCTTTGATTAGATGGACCTTTGTTGTCAAAGTAATGTCTCTGCTTTTTAACATGCTCTCTAGGTTGGTCATAGCTTTTCTTCCAAGGAACAAGCGTCTTTTAATTTCATGGTTGCAGTCACCATCTGCAGTGATTTTGGAGTCCAAAATAAAATAAAGAAAATAAAGTCTGCCACTCTTTTCATTGTTTCCCCATCTATTTGCCATGAAGTGATGAGACCATGCCAAAGAATGCTCAAACTACCGCAAAATTGCACCCATCTCACATGCTAGTAAGGGAATGCTCAAAATTCTCCAAGCCAGACTTCAGCAACACATGAACCGTGAACTTCCACATGTTCAAGCCAGATTTAGAAAAGGCAGAGGAACCAGAGATCAAATTGCCAACATCCACTGGATCATCAAAAAAGCAAGAGAGTTCCAGAAAAACATCTATTTCTGCTTTATTGGCTATGCCAAAGCCTTTGATTGTGTGGATCACAACAAACTGTGGAAAATTCTTCAAGAGATGGGAATACCAGACCACCTGACCTGCCTCTTGAGAAATCTGTATGCAAGTCAGGAAGCAACAGTCAGAACTGGACATGGAACAACAGACTGGTTCCAAATAGGAAAAGGAGTACGTCAAGGCTGTATATTGTCACCCTGCTTATTTAAATCATATGCAGAGTACATCATGAGAAATGCTGTGCTGGAAGAAACACAAGCTGCAATCAAGATTGCCAGGAGAAATATCAATAACCTCAGATATGCAGATGACACCACCCTTATCACATAAAGTGAAGAGGAACTAAAAAGCCTCTTGATGAAAGTGAAAGAGGAGAGTGAAAAAGTTGGCTTCAAGATCAACATTCAGAAAATGAAGATCATGGCATCTGGTCCAATCACTTCATGGGAAATAGATGGGGAAACAATGGAAACACTGTCAGACTTTATTTTTTTGGGCTCCAAAATCACTGCAGATGGTGACTGCAGCCATGAAATTAAAAGACGCTTACTCCTTGGAAGGAAAGTTATGACCAACCTAGATAGCATATTCAAAAGCAGAGACATTACTTTGCCAACAAAGGTCTGTCTAGTCAAAGCTGTTTTTTTCTGTGGTCATGTATGGATGTGAGAGTTGGACTGTGAAGAAGGCTGAGCGCTGAAGAATTGATGGTTTTGAACTGTGGTGTTGGAGAAGACCCTTGAGAGTCCCTTGGACTGCAAGGAGATCCAACCAGTCCATTCTAAAGGAGATCAGCCCTGAGATTTCTTTGGAAGGAATGATGCTAAAGCTGAAACTCCAGTACTTTGGCCACCTCATTCAAGTTGACTCATTGGAAAAGACTCTGATGCTGGGAGGGATTGGGGACAGGAGGAGAAGGTGACGACAGAAGATGAGATGGCTGGATGGCATCACTGACTTGATGGACGTGAGTCTGAGTGAACTCTGAGAGTTGGTAATGGACAGGGAGGCCTGGCATGCTGCAATTCATGGGGTCACAAAGAGTCAGACACGACTGAGTGACTGAACTGAACTGAACTGATGAGACCAGATGCTATGATCTTAGTTTTTTGAATGCTGAGTTTTAAGCCAACATTTTAACTTTTCTCTGTCACCTTCATCAAGAGGCTCTTTACTTGCTATTTGCTCTCTGCCATAAGGGTGGTATCATCTGCATATCTGAGGTTATTGATATTTGTCCCAGCAATCCTGATGCCAGCTTGGGCTTCATCCAACCCAGCATTTCATATGATGTATTCTTCATGTATGTTAAATAAGCAGGGTGACAGTATACAGACTTGACATACTCCTTTCCACTTTGAACAAGTCCATTGTTCCACATCCAGCTCTAACTGTTGCTTCTTGACCTGCATACAGATTTCTCAGGAGGCAGATAAGGTGGTCTGGTATTCTCATCTCTTTAAGAATTTTCCACAGTTTGTTGTGATCTGCACAAAGTCTTTAGTGTAGTCAATGAAGCAAAATTAGATAATTTTCTAGAATTCTCTTGCTATTTCTATGATCCAACAGATGTTTGCAATTTGATCTCTGTTTCCTCTGTCTTTTCTGTAAACAGCTTGAACATCTGGAAGTTCTTGGTTCACGTTCTCTTCGAGCCTGGCTTTGAGAATTTTGAGCGTTACTTTGCTAGCATGTGAAATGGGTGTAATTGTGTGGTAGTTTGAACATTTTTCGGTATTGCCCTTCTTTGCTTTGGCTAATCAGAGTCTTTTGTGTTTCCATACAAATTGTATATCTTTTTCTTTCTGTTTAGCATTTTTAAAATTTAATTATCTTTGAATTCTTAAGGTCAGAAGCTAGTAGAAGACTTGGAATTATATATTAATCAATATTAATTTAATCAATTTAATAGTAATTAGTTATTATTTCTTTAATTATCTGTCTAAAGAATCTTTTACTTTTGAATTTTCTACTATAGACTTATTACATTTCTTTATCAGTTATAGTATTAGAATTCACCACTTAGCAACATAAATTCAGTAACTGAGTATTTTTATGCTTTGTGATATATACAATAATAAAAATATCTAATATTTAATATTAACACATGCATGCTATTTGTGGTGTTTTTATGAACACTTTCCCTATATTAACTCATTTAATTATATGTACAACTCTATGATATCAACACTTTATTATTTTTGTTTTGCAGAGAACAAAACTGGATTTCAGAGAGGTTGACTGCCCAAAATCACATGAGCACACCTGGTTCACGTGCTTTTCACACATAGGCCATAAATTTCATATGCTGTGCTTTTAACCACGATATTTTACTGGAAAGGGGTTATCTGTACTCTAAAAACTTAATACAATTTGACACCCAATTCCTTAACTTGTACTTAAAATTCTGATAAAAACTGCCAACCTTTTACCTTCAGTTTGTATCATCAGAAAAGATAGACTTTGAATGTGGAAATATTTGAAGAAAGAAATGAGACTTCAAAAAGCAAACCAAGATACCACAACACATCTTTTAAAATAGCCTAAATCCAAATCACTTATGACACCAAATGTTTTTGAGGATATGGAGCCACAGAAAGTCTCACTTACTGTTGGTGAGGATGCAAGGTGGTATAGTCACCTTGGATAACAGTTGGGGACTTTCTTATGAAACTAAACATCCTCTTAACGTAATGATTCAGCCATCACACTCTTTGGAATTAACCTAAATGTGTTAAAAATTTCTGTCCACACAAAATTTGCACACAGGTGTTTAGATAAGCTTAATTCATACTCTAAATTTGGAAGCAACCAAGATTCCCTTCAGTGGGTGAATGTAATATATTTGGATAATATTATATTATTCAGTGATAAAAAGATATGAGATGTCAAGTCATGAAAAAGGAGGAATCTTAAATGCATATTACTAAATCAAAGAAAATAATCTGAAAAAGCTACATACTGTATGATGCAACTATATGACATTTTGGAAAAGGCAAAACTATAGAAGTAGTAAAAGATCAATGGTTTCCAGAAGTCAAGCATGAGAGGGGGGTGAACAGGCAGAGCACAGAGGATTTTCAGGCCAGTGAAACTATTTTATGTGACACTATATAGCGGTGATGCGTATCATTACACTTTTGTCAAAACCCTTAGAGTGTGCAACACCAAAGAGGACCCGTAATATAAACTGTGAATGTGGATAATAAGGATGTTTCCCTGTCTGTTCATCATTGTACCAAAGGCGCCGCTGTGGTGGGAGGGTCCTGATGTGGGAGGGTCTTGATGTGGTGGAGGTTGTATGTGTGCGCCGCCTGGCGATGCATAGTAAGTTTCAGGTACGGTTTCCTGCGAATATAAAAATGCTCTAAAAAATTAAGTCTACTACTAAACTGAGGGAAGTGAATGATTTTTGCTGTTGTTGTTATCTTTGTATTAAACGTAAAATGTCAATAGAGTCTGCTGCTGCTGCTGCTAAGTCACTTCAGTCGTGTCCAACTCTGTGCGACCCCATAGACGGCAGCCCACCAGGCTCCCCCGTCCCTGGGATTCTCCAGGCAAGAACACTGGAGTGGGTTGCCATTTCCTTCTCTAGTGCATGAAAGTGAAAAGTGAAAGTGAAGTCGCTCAGTCGTGTCTGACTCTAGCGACCCCATGGACTGCAGCCTACCAGACTCCTCCATCCATGGGATTTTCCAGGCAAGAGTACTGGAGTGGGGTGCCATTGCCTTCTCCCAATAGAGTATAGAAGGCTAACAATTTTCCTGAAAAATTATGAACAGCAGAGTCATTAATATTTGAAAATATTATCGATGAATATAAGAATTCCCTGATAAAAATTTTCTACTATTATTATAAGCAGAAAAACATAGACCTTTTAAACCCTAGATATTTACCTAACTCTGACATTTATTTTTTAATGTAGTATTCTGGTTACTAGTGGTAGTTTTAATTGTAGTGTCAGTAAAAATACAGAGACACCACCTGGAACCTCAGTTAATTTCTGCCAAAAAATTGTCTTTAATTTTATAAACTAATGATTTAGGAAGATGGATGTTAATTCTTATATGAAACAACACAGTTGGTGGAGTAGCAGGCCATTCAATTTGTCCTTGGCAAGACAAGGCAGGTTTCATAATCTTAAAAGTCATTTGCATGTACTCAATAAGCATCAAATTGCTTTAAATGGGCTGTCCTGTTATAATATAGATATATTAGCTTTCATCTGTGTCCTCTATTCCCACATAGTTTGAACTATCTTTGAAGAAATATTCTTTTTCAGTAAAATTAAGTCTATACTAATGCTAATTACTCATTCTTATATAATGTACTTTCTTTAGATAAAATTCTAGAGACTGAATAGCCTCATCTGTTATTTTAATATCTACAAGCCTGCCTGTGTAAACACATAATAAAAACATTAATATAGCTTAGGCCTAAAGTCATAAAGAAGGAAGATAATTACTAAAACAAGTATAAAACCCTGTCTGCCTATATGTGAGTGATTGCCTTCACATAGCCAGAAAACATAATATGTACAGTGAAATGTACAGAAAAGTTAGCCTGAGATAATATTTAGACAGCATTGGGAATTTTATTCCCAATATAAATAAATATTCTTGTATGGATATGTTTTGTATATGAGCTAAATAATTTTCAACTATTTTACTCAATCTAGAATTCCTTTTATCATTTAAAATATACTAAAATTCATCATATCTTCTGTATTTGACTTTTGGCCAGAACATGAATCTCTGATATAGAAGAAAAAGATTTGGTTTGAAATCAGACTAGATTTTGAATTCTATCTCTATTATTTACTATTGGAATGATCCTGGGCAAGTTAATTTCTATGTACCTCTGTTTCCTCTTCTTGAAAAAGTAACTGTGATACCTCGTTCATTGTTATTCATGCTTCCCAGGCGGCACCATTGGTAAAGAATCTGTTGGCCAATGCAGGAGACATGAGACAGGAGTTTGATTCCTGGGTCAGGAAGATCCCCTGGAGGAGGGCATGGCAACCCACTCCAGTATTCTTGCCTGGAGAATCCCATGGACAGAGGAGCCTGGAGGGCTACAGTCCATGGGGTCGCAGAGTACCATGACGGGAGTGACTTTACACACGCATTCATTGTTAGATAAAAAGATGAATGTAAATGATGCAAAGTCCTTATCACCAGTCCCAGCACCCTGGAAGTATCATGATGAATAATAATATTACCTTAGTTAATAGTAATATGATCCCTAAAACAGTTATATTTATAGAAATATGGTTATGCTTTTATATAATAGTGTTGCAATTTCTGCTCTAAAATATTCACTTTTTGAGACAAACAGAATGAGTTTCTTTTTTGCAATAATTAATTTAAGAAACAAAGAAATTCACTGGCATGTCATAATGGCTTGGTAAGAGTTTTGCCTATTAAGCTTTATGTGTTTTTGATGTAACTCTTTACCCACTGACTTCTCACATTAGCCAAATAGCTGACTCCAGATGAAAATGTCATCTCTCTTGAGAACATATTACATTGCAAGTGAGAACTTGGAAGTAACCCAACACTAATTTTTGTCAAGATAACCTCTTTAGTAAAATCTTGTATCTCATTTCCTAAAGGTATGTTATAAAACAGCATGCTTTCTTTGGTGGAGTGCAAGATAAAAAGGTTCTACTTTTTAAAACTGTTATAAAAGTATGGCTATCTCTACCACTCACCCACATGACAAAATGGGCATTAGTGTCTTAGAAGAAATCATAGAGGTGATAATGCTACAATATCTTACAACACTGGGAAAGAAGTTTCGTTGTAAAGAGATTCTTCCTCCTGTATCTCAAAAATAATGCATCATAAGGCATCAGATTTTCTGGTTTTCAGAATTTAGTCTGTGAAGTGAAATTGACAGTCATTCAGTTGTGTCAAACCCTTTGCGACCCCATGGACTATACAGTCCATGGAATTCTCCAGGCCAGAATCCTGGAGTGGGTAGCCTTTCCCCTCTCCAGGGGATCTTCCCAACCCGGGGATTGAACCCAGGTCTCTTGCATTGCAGGAGGATTCTTTACCAGCTGAGCCACCAGGGAAGAGGAAGCCATAAAGGAAAACTATTATGCTTCTATCGGTATAACAATTCAGTGGTTGTGATTTCAACCTTGGTCTGTTTTCTGTGTAGTCAAAATGAATAATTTTGTTTTTCAGAAAATATCTCTCCATTGAAAATATATTTACTGATTTCTTGTATTTTTGATAATAATTTTGTAACACATCAATACTAATTAACAAACTTTAGATAAAATCTAAACTTCTAGGAAAAAAATACAAGTTCACTTTATCTTCATTAAAAAACTCAGGCGTCTTTGGTTGCGTATGATTTAGTACCTATTTGCTGCATTAATCATAAGACACAAAGTTAGCTCCTTCTATCTGGGGTTCCACAATCTCAAAATGTGGCTTGCATCTCAAGTGACTGCTTGAAAGGCTACCATCAAAGTGGAAGAAGGAAATTAGAGAGGTGAGTCTTCCCCTTAGGGGAACAATCTAGAAGTTGCATTATCACTTTCATTATAAACATTAGCCTGAACGTGGTCATATGGGTTCATTTAACTTCTAGGGATGCTAGGGACTATAGTGTTTAGTTAGTTTTGGCATACTCAGGTTAAAATTGAAGGAAACAGAGAGGGGAGGAGCAAAGAAGAGTACTCCAGTTATTAAAGGAAAAGGGTAATAGATATTCGGTTGAAGTCTCTGCCATGTGGATTGCAGTCTTTGCATATTACCACATTTCATTATAACCAAGATGCCAACAATTATAAAATGTACAATTAATTTATGTAGCACAACACAACTAAAAATAAAAATACTGTTAAGTGAGCCATGACACAATGTCCTTCTTGTTATTTAGTCAGTCAGTCGTGTCTGACTCTTTGCGACCCCACGGACTGTAGCCCGCCGGGCTCCTCTGTCCATGGGATTCTCCAGGCAAGAATGCTGGAGTGGGTTGCCATTGCCTTCTCCAGGTTATCCCTTTGTATTTTATTGTCTATCTTTTAAAAATATTCTTTTAAACTTATTTAGAGATACATATAATTTAGCTTTGACTGAGTCATCAATATCCATTTTTCCTACACGACATTGTCCTTTGTAGTAACAAAAGCATTGATGTAGTCTTACCACCTCTATGATTTCTTCTAAGACACTAATGTCCATTTTGTAAATTTTGAGGCTAGCAATTTATAAGTTTAAAGTTTCAACCAAAGGTTTTCACTAAACAGCCAGGACTCATATTTCTTCTTCAAATGACTTGTTGACTGAAATGTTGACAGTTACAATCTTTTTCTCTTTATGACACTGGGAAGAGCACCTGAATCTGTGATGTAAAAAAAAAAGTGCCTGGCCAACCGGAAGTGTCTCAGTAAAAGATGCATCCTGATTCCGAAGATAATAGAATGTGAAAAAAGGCATTCTACAATCAATAAAGTAATGTATTTCAATTTAGAGATTCAGGATGATAGACCATTTGAGAAAATGACTCTGAAATGACCGGAAGTCATAAAATCATGTTTTGCCTCGGGTTGGTTTTATGACCTTGAGAAACTTACTTACAAATTAGTGTGTCCAGTTTCCTATCTGTAAAATGGAAACAATTGTAATGTCTAATGCTTATAATTATTGGGAAGGAATGTGATAATATAAGTAAAGGACTTGAAACAGCGCTTGGCATGTATAAATGTTACACAAACATTGGCTATTTCTTTTACTATTTCTTGAGTACTCTGGAATTGGGAAATCCATTGTTCCTGATCTATACGGTTTTTTAAATTCTCATATCAATATTGAAATTACATAGTTTCCCAGACAGTTACTCATTTTATATACATTTCCAACATAGCATTATGCAGTTATTTGAGATATCTTTTAGGCCTTTGATAATTGTTCTCTCTGAATTAATATCCACTCATTCATTCTCTTTTTTATTTCTGTTTTGTTATTCTTTCCTTGATCAGCTTTGCTGAAGATGTAAAATCTTATTAATATTTTCAAAAACTATCTTCCAATTTTCTTAGCTGTTTGTTTTTTCTTGCATGGATATTGTTCTTGATTTCACTAGTTTCTTCTTTATGCTTATTTTGATATGTAGTTTCTCTTTTTTATTTTTCATTTTAAATGTTTGCTAGCTTGCCTTATGCTTTTAAATAATGGTATATATTTTTAGTTTCTAAGCAGAAAGAAGTTTTAGTTTTTTTCTCAGTTTAATATTTTACTACATTGTCTTCAAAGAACATAGGCCATAAGATGATTATATTTGGATATTATTAAGGACTCCTTTGTAGTTTAGTTTGATTTTTTTGAATGTTCCATATTTTCCTGCAGAGAAGTGATTTTGTGTTTATTATAAGTAAACTCCTATGTATCTGTTTCAACTTATCAATTGCATTTAAATATTTTATCTTGATGGTCATTGTAATAAAAATATTATTGATAGGTTTATATTGATAGAAGCATTAGAAATAAGCAATTCCTGGAAATACTAATAGCATTTACTTATCTATGGGTTTCAAAACGTGTTGAATATAGTCAGGACACTTGACACAGAAATCTGTAACTGAATGTGTGTGTGCACACCTGGTCAAGTGTGTCCAACTCTTAGAGGCCCCATAGCCTGTAGCCCACCAGTCTCCTCTGCCCATGGAATTTTCCAGGTAAGAATATCGGAGCAGGCTGCCATTTCCTAGTCCATGGAATCTTCCCAACCCAGAAATCAAATCTGCATCTTTTACATCTCCTGCATTGGCAGGCGGGTTCTTTGTCACTAAAGCTACTTGGGAAGCACAAGAATATATACGTTTGCCTGCCTGCTAAGTTCCTTCAGTCATGTTCGACTCTTTGTGACCCCATGGACTGTAGCCCGCCAGGCTCCTCTGTCCACGGGATTCTCCAGGCAGTGAATTGCCTTGGAATTCCGCTGGAGTGAATTACCTTGTCACATCACCATTGGGGAGTTACTGAAGATAGTATCTGACAGAGAGCATCACACCAGTCTTTGTGGAAATCTAACAGTACCCTTGAGTCTTTTCTTCCTTTTTTTGTAACCATGAGCGTAGGCAACTTTGCAATAGACTGGCATGGGTGTATGCTTGAGACCAGCTCATCTGTATCTTATTTACCTTATCAATCACAGAGTTACTCAGTATAAAAATAATTATATTTGTCTAGTTCATTAATTGTGTTTCTTCTGGTTTTACTCTTCAGATACCTTTGTATATTTGCTGTGCATTCTTGTTTCCCAAACTGGATACTTGATTGGAGGAAAGAATATTTTAGGTATCAGCTACTGCTCCTTTTGCAAGTTCAGCGGATGTGGGAATGCTGTTTACCATCAGCTTATCCATCTCCATTTGCCAAGTAAGCTTCCCCCTGACAGTGTTATGGACTGAACTGTGTTCCTCATAAATCCATATATTGAAGCCTTAACCTCCAATTTGATAGCATTTGGAGATGGAGTGTTTGGGAGATGATTAGGATGAGGCAATGAGGAATGAGGTCCTCATGATGAGGTTAACGTCCTTTTAAAAAGATTCTAGAAAGTTTGTTCTCTTTCTACCCATGCGCACTGAGGAAAGGCAGATGGCCTGTGGGAGGACATCTGTAACCCAAGGAGAGACCCTCAACACAGAGCAACCCTCCTGGCCCCTCAGTCTTGAACTTCCTTGTATCCTTCATTTACCCTTCATCCCTAATGTTAACATCTTATAATGCTGCAGTCCATGGGGTCGCTAAAAGTCGGACACGACTGAGCAACTTCACTTTCACTTTTCACTTTCATGCATTGGAGAAGGAAATGGCAACCCACTCCAGTGTTCTTGCCTAGAGAACCCCAAGGACTTCGGGGCCTGGTGGGCTGCCGTCTATGGGGTCGCACAGAGTCAGACACGACTGAAGCAACTTAGCAGCAGCAGCAGCACCAAGCCCCATTATTACTTGAGTTCTTCACTCAGGTCTCTTTTCAGTTCCAAGATTTGATTCAGGATGTTACACTGAAATTAGATGTGACTCTTTTTTAGTTTAAAAAAAAAAAAAAAAGCCACCTGTTTGCAGTATATGGTCTGAAAGGCCAAACCCTTATTGTAGATCTTTTCTATATTTTCCAATTCTTTTTTTTTTTTTTAAAGCATACATGTTAGTCATAGCACTCCTACTTAGTGGCCCTGTGTGCCTGAGTGTACTAATTACTCTGCTTCATGTTCTTTCTATTTTAGTACTATTATCTTTTTCAGGGCTAGCATAAAGTAATTTCTGTTTCTTTGAAAACTTCCTGAATCTACCCACATCCACCCCAACAGAACTAATTGCTCACTTCACTGAGCTATATTGTACTTCTGTTATATCCTATCATAGAATTCAGAGTCTGAGTTGTAACTAAAGTGATTCTAATGTGTCATTCTCCTCTGTAAGATTAATCTTTCTCAACCATTCTTCTGTGCCTCAGCATATACAGCTTCCCACCAGTAATAGTGACTTGGTGCTGCAGTGATTCTCAATAGATTTATGTTAATTTTTCTCCAGCAATGCATTTTCCCATGTCCTTAAACTCTGCAATGAAATTTATATCGGGCTTCCCTGATAGATTAGTTGGTCAAGAATCCACCTGCAACGCAGGAGACCCTGGTTTGATTCCTGGGTCAGGAAGATCCAACAGAGAAGGGATAGGCTTCCCATTACAGTATTCTTGGGCTTCCCTGGTGGCTCAGCTGATAAAGAATCTTCCCTCAATGAGGGAGCCTGGGTTTGATCCCTGGATTGGGAAGATCTCCTGGAGAAGGGAAAGGGAATTATATTCTCCTCTATGCTGCTGCTGCTAAGTCGCTTCAGTCATGTCCGACTCTGTGTGACCCCATAGACAGCAGCCAACTAGGCTCCGCCGTCCCTGGGATTCTCCAGGCAAGGACACTGGAGTAGGTTGCCATTTCCTTCTCCAATGCATGAAAGTGAAAAGTGAAAGTGAAATTGCTCAGTAGTATCCGACCCTTAGCGACCCCATGGACTGCAGCCCACCAGGCTCCTCCGTCCATGGGATTCTCCAGGCAAGAACACTGGAGTGGGGTGCCACTGCCTTCTCCTCTACCTTTACTACAGGATGAGTTAAATACCCTGAGCCTCAACTTCTTAATCTATAAAACCTAGATAATAACAATACCTATTTATGGGGTGGTTTTAAGGACTGCATAACTTAATGTATGTAGTCTTTTGCCATATGGTAATGCTGTATAAATGTTATTATGATGAGTACAAAGATAGTTTAAAAGGACCGTGTTTCAGGCAAAACTACCCAATGGTATCAGATTTTAGGGTACAGGTTATTCCTGAGAGTGGATGTCATGACTGAGTAATGTATAAGATAAAATTTTTGGAGACTAGAAGTATTCTGGATTTTGATCCAAGTGCTGGTTATGTGGGTTTCTCCAATTTTAAAAAAATTTACCAAGCTGTGTAATTATAATTTGAACATTTTCCATGTGTATGCTGTACTTCAATAAAAATGCTAATTTGAAAAAAAAAGGTTCCTGACACTCCCACCAACAACTGCTCCATGCCTTACACATAATATTTACTGTAGTCAATTAACACTTTTGCATGGCACTGCTTACCAGCCTTCAGGCTTTTTTAATTATCTTTTATTTAAAAACAGATTGTTTTATGATTCATTTTGTCAGGCTCTGCCTCTTGAAATTTTCTTCTTCAAATCTCTCTAAATACTAACTTGACAGTATCTTTCATTTTCAAATATGAACAAAGTTGTTATAAAACATTTTTATGTCCACTAAGGTACTGGTTTTTAAAATCAGGGACTTTGATGAACAGAATCATAACATAATTTAAGATATAGTTGTCAGTGGGAGGATAAACTAATCTAAGGGAAGTAGTTATATAGCCTTATGCTTTTTTAATGAAGCCATATTTCTTGATGCTTTAAGTCCAAAATATTTTAAAATAAAAATATGTAAACCATTTTATGTTATATTCAGTTGAATTCATGGTGAAATAAACCTTAAATTTCCATTCTTTAAAGTTTTAATTAAAAAAATTAAGTTGTATGCCAAATCATGCAAAAAATGTACATCTCGCCCACTCAATCCACTTAAAACTGTACTGATGCTGTGCTACTTAAACTTGCACACGAGTAAACATTATTTGCCCATCTTTAACGTTTCTCTTCAGAAAGGAAACTGTTAACGCACCCAAGTATCTGATTCTTCACGACTGTAGTCAGCAAGCAGATGACTGTAATGAATGAGGCCTCCCGCCTTCTTACTCCCTTTCCCATCCACAAGCAGTACTCACTGCACACAGACACACTCAAAAGAACAAGTACAAAGAGACAATTATCACATTGCAATTCCGTATCCCTCCTCCTTTTTGAGTATAGATCTGCACATATAAAAGGGTCTGCAAGCCCACATGCCATATGTTAAGTAATCTTGGCTTGCAGAAGCTTGGGTGGAGTGCTCGGTGTAATCTGTAGATGTGCATTTATTTAAGCTTCGCAGCGTTTTATGGTTCTACAAAGCTCCGTGGGATTGCCATCACACTACAATCACAGCAAGAATGTGACTGACTACCTCTTTTAGACAAAACTCGCACCTCAAATTCATTTTCGATCTTTTCTAATATTTTGAGATCCACTGCAGGTATCTGTGTTTCCAACCCCAATCTGTGGGCCTCGTGTGTGTCTGTGAGCAGTTCCATCCTCAGGCGCGAGCAGGAGTTTATTCTGGTGTAGCAATACTGTCCTCCCATCATCCAGCCGGATCACATCCTCTGCACCATCTGTTTGGGATATATCTTCGCTGCAGCTCTTGCTACCAGGAGAAAAGTGTTTAACTGGAGTTATTTCTCTCTTTGATAAGCACATTATTGCAACTTCCAGAAATCTTGGTGTTATCGTTTAGTTGTTATATGCTTGAGGGTATTATTGATCCTCAAGGGTATTATTTTAAATAAAAATGCTTCACTGTTAATGTAGTAAAGCAAGGAATTGTCTACCCTTTTTGTTCTATGAATGTGTTGTTTTCAACAGTAGGCATTAATACTAAGAGTTTTGGTTAATATTTGTTTTCTTGTCCAACAGTTCAATAACTGTACACAGTCCTTCAAACAATTGGTGCTCTGACTATTCAGTTCCAAAAGGGAGAGGAAACTAGATTTGAATCAGTAAATGTTGATAAAGTACTAAGGATGACATGAATATCATATTTTCCCTATTGTAAAAATTAAGCAAAATTTCCTTCCTTTAACAGTGTTTAGATTATCCTATAATTCACTTGAGTTAATAGACTATTAAATAACAATAAGTTATTTCATTTTTTAGAGAAAACTCCATCATTTTATTGTGCCTCATCATAAATTCTATCCAATCTAACTTTTGTTTTTCCCACTCAGAGAAGAGTGGTAAGAATTCTCACTAACAAATAATTCCCATGAATCCCTTTTAATTTTCTATACACACACACACTTAAAATGCTGATTCTCAGCCTAAATTTATGATCATTTATATAATTATGATGATTATTGTGATTATATTAATTATGATGATTTATATAATTATTGGCCACCTTATACAAAGAACTGACTCATTGGAAAATACCCTGAATGCTGGGAAAAATTGAAGGCAGGAGGAGAAAGGGACGACAGAGGATGATACAGTTGGATGGCATCACCAATTCGATGGACATGAGTTTGAGCATGCTCTGGGAGGTGGTGATGGACAGTGAAGCCTGATGTGCTGCAGTCCATAGGGTCGCAAAGACACAGACATGACTGAGTGACTGACCTGAACTGATATAATTAAGAGCCTTGATTATAGGTATAAGTTAGCACTTTATGCTAGTAATTGTCTAACCACAGCTTTTGGGCTCTAGCCCAAATAGAAGGGGGGCTCAGGAAACCTCTGAATCAAGGCAAATTTGAGTTTCCATGGAATAAACATTCCCACCATGGCTGAAACTAACATCACTGAATATGCATTTAGGATGTCATCACGTAGGACAGTTTTCTAGGGCAGAAAGCGTGAGAAGAAGGATGAAGTGCGCTTCTGGAGAGACAAACAAAAGATACCTAACCCACCATACAAAGCTATGATTTTTCCAGTAGTCATGTATGGATGTGAGAGTTGAACTATAAAGAAAGCTGAGTAATGAAGGACTGATGCTTTTGAATTGTGGTATTGGAGAAGACTGTTGAGAGTCCCTTGTTCTGCAATTAGAACAAACCAGTCATTCCTGGCCTGCTGCAGTCCATGGGGTCACAAAGTGTCAGACACAACTGAGCAACTGAATTGAACTGAACTGATACTATAAGACAAATTTAATATTTCTCATTTTAAATGTGGTGAATATTATTTTATTTGCTTTGAATTAATTATGTATGTGCACACATGATTGGTTGGTAACTTTTTAAATATAATATTTGTATTTAGTGTAGGAGCCAAAGGTATATATAGCAATGTAGCAAAGTATGTATTGAAATTAAAACTCATGTTAGTCAAATAGAAAAAAACTTTTTTTCTTAGCTAATATTTTAAATTCATATTTTGTAGTTTACAAATACAGGCAAGCTTAATTTAAAAATTTTGTGATTTGATGCTAAATGATGAGATGATGTGAAAGGTTCTAAAATGCCATTTGCAAACACTTTCCATAAAACAATTTCATGGAGATATAAATACTCTATTCCCAATATGAGAATCAAAACTACATGACATTTTCTCTTCTTAATAATAGCTTTTAAAATACTAGGCATTTTGATGTGTCAATCAATATGTTTTATCAGAAGTATATAAATTTTGCTCCTGATTAAGATAACTTATTTATGAAGTAATTAATACATTTTTACATTCATTATTAATTTATTTTTTTCAACTTAATGTTTATACCCAAGATACAAGGTGAGATATGATCTAAAAGGAGTGTCTGACATCTTACATCTTATAGTAACTGATCTTACATTTATGTCTTTGATCCATTTTGAGTTTATTTTGCCTATGGTGTTAAAGAGTGTTTTAGTTTCATTCTTTTATAAGAGGCTGTCCAGTTTTCCCAGCATCACTTATTGAAGAGACTGAATTTATTAAATAAATCAGTTCAGTTCAGTTTCTCAGTCATGTCCAACTCTTTGCAATCCCATGGACTGCAGCATGCCAGGCTTCCTTGTCCATCACCAACTCCCAGAGCTTGCTCAAATTCATGTCCATCGAGTCAGTGATGCCATCCAACCATCTCATCCTCTGTCGTCCCCGTCTCCTCCCACCTTCAGTCTTTCCCAGCATCAGGGTCTTTTCCAATAAGTCAGGTCTTCACATCAGGTGGCCAAAGTATTGGAGCTTCAGCTTCAGCATCAGTTCTTCCAGTAAATATTCAGGGTGATTTCCTTTAGGATTGACTGGCTTGATCTCTTTGCAGTTCAAGGAACTCTCAAGAGTCTTCTCCCACATGAGAGTTCAGAAGCATCAGTTCTTCAGCTTTCTTTATGGTCCATCAGATCCATATATGAATACTGGAAAAACCATAGCTTTGACTATATGGACCTTTGTTGATAAAATAATGTCTCTGCTTTTTAATATGCTGTCTAGCCTTGTCATAGCTTTCCTTCCAAAGAACAAGTGTCTTTAATTTCATGGCTGCAGTCACCATCTGCAGTGATTTTGGAGCCCAAGAAGATACAGTCTGTAACTGTTTACATTTTTCCCCATCTGTTTGCCATTAAATAAATAAATATGCAATATTTATTCTATCATATACTTTTGCCTCTTTTGTCACAGATTAATTGACCATAAGTGCATGGTTTATTCTTGGACTTTCCTTTCTATTCCATTGATCTGTGTACCTGTTTTTGTACCAGTACCAAACTTGGATTTGTCCAGGTTTTGATTACTATAATTTTGTACAAAACTATACATAATTTTGCACAAAGTCAGAGAGCATTTTTCCTCCAGCTCTGTCCTTTCTAGACTGTTTTAGCTACTTGAGGTCTTTTCTACTTCCATATAAATTTTAAATTTATTTGCACGGCCTAATTAAACTTCAAAGTTTTTACATACCAAAGGAAGCCATGGACAAAATGACTAGACAATCTACTGAATGGGTAAAAATATTTGCACATAATATGACCAATAAGGGCTTAATATCCAGTATACAGAAACAGCTCATACAACTCAACATGAAACAAACAACTTGATTAAAAAATGTGCAGGAGAACTGAGTAGATATTTTTCCAAAGAGGAAATGCAGATGGCCAAAAAGCACATGAAAAAAATGCTCATCATCTGAAATCATCAGGTAAGTGAAAATCATCAGGTAAGTGGAAATCAAAACTCACACATGTCACAATGACTATCATCAAAAAGAACACTGATAAAAATCTTGGCCAGGATATGGGGATAAGGGAACTCTCCTACTTTGTTGATTGGAAAGTAAATTGATGCAATCACTATGGAAAACGGTATGGAGTTTCCTCAAAAAACTGAAAATAGAGTTGCTATGTGAGATAGCAGTTCCACTCATAGCGATAGCAATATATCCCTCCCCAAAAAACCCACTAATTCCAAAGAATACATACACTCCAATGCACGTATTCATGGCAGCATTATTTGCAACTGCCAAGACATGGAAGCAATCTAAGTGTCCATTAGCAGATGAATAGATAAGGAAGCTGTGGTGTGTGTATATATACATGTATCTACACACATGTATGAGATCATATATATTAGATACACGTATACACATCGATAATGAATTATATTATATATTACTATATTATGGCATATTATATATTTTATTATTATATATCCTAGATGTATACATATAACTACACATACTTAATTATATATTATGTGTGAAAAAGATGAAAGTAGGTCAGTTGTGTCCAGCTCTTTGTGACTTCAAGAACTGAAGCCTGCCTGGCTCCTCTGTCCATGGAAATTCTCCAGGCAAGAAAACTGAAGTAAGCAGCCATTTCCTTCTCCAGGGGATTTTCCCAACTCAGGGATCAAACCTGGATCTCCCATATTTCAGGCATTCTTTACCATCTGGGCCACCAGGGAAACCCATATCTTAATTAATTTATAATATGATTCTAAATACACACTAACAAATATTATACTAAAATATTGTAATCATCATATTCCATATAATTGTATTTATAACATATATATGATATAATATGTTATGATTATATTATATATCCATGATATATATCATAGATGTATCCACATAACTTTACACATATATACATATGAATATATTATATTAAATGAATTATTAAAACAATATATTGTAATTGCATTATATATCCTTATATATTTATGACATATACATATCATCATATATGTGTAATCATGGATATGCACATATAATTAATTATATGTTATAGCAATTATGTAGTATTCAATCATTATTATACATTGTTATTGTATATATTATATAGTATTAATTTTTAAATATATATATATATATATATATACGTAAAAATCAGATTTTTAATCTGAATGCTAACACTGCTGCTGCTGCTGCTAAGTCGCTTCAGTCATGTCCGACTCTGTGCGACCCCATAGACGGCAGCCCACCAGGCTCCCCCGTCCCTGGGATTCTCCAGGCAAGAACACTGGAGTGGGGTGCCCTAGCTCTAGTTTACTGTAATAATGATAGACTACAGTAACAGGATTTGCTTAGTATTTTAATTGCTGAAATGCGTTGAAACCTTACTGTGGATCAGCAGCAAATATTTCCACCTTTTAGTCCGAAGCATAAGTAAGGTTCTTAGCATTTATCATACCACTTTCAGTTTACTTATTTCTCTGGTTTGGCTTTGCTCTTTGTTGTATCGTAAAGAATGCATCACTAGAAAGTAAAACAATAAAACATGCTAAATTTTGTTCAAATCAAAATTCAGTTCAGTTCAGTGGCTCAGTCGTGCCCGACTTTTTGCAACCCCATGAATCGCAGCACGCCAGGCCTGCCTGTCCATCACCAACTCCCAGAGTTCACCCAAACTCATGTGCATCGAGTCAGTGACGCCATCCAGCCATCTCATCCTCTGTCGTCCCCTTCTCCTCCTGCCCCCAATGCCTCCCAGCATCAGAGTCTTTTCCAATGAGTCATGAGGTGGCCAAAGTATAGAAGTTTCAGCTTTATCATCAGTCCTTCCAATGAAGGACTTCCAAATTAAAATTACAATAATTTATTTTTCACCTACACAGAAAAATAGCTCAAATGATTGCTTGCTTCATCAGAGGTGTTTGGGCAGACTCTCATTTCCCTCTGTACTTCAGAGACTTGTTACAAAATGCAGAGCTTCTACTTCAAAGAAAACTTACATCTTGAAATAAATAGACAGAAAAAAGGCTAAACATATGTTATTTTTTACTACATATATTGGACTACATTCTGTTTCCATAATTAATTTAGTTATTAAAAAAACAAATGAAAATGGGTGTCAAGCTTGATTATTATTTTTATCACTTAATATATCACTGTCTGTGTTTATCTTTCTGTCATGAATCTGGTATGACACCAGTTAGCATGATGTCCAGGAAAATTGCTGTGCATAAATTTGGAAGACCAGGGCTCTGATTTCAGCATGTCAGTGACATATGTTTTGTCTTTTCATCCCTCTGAGACTGACTGTAGATTTAGGGGGGGGGGGTGATTTCAGTGGCTATTAACATTTTAAGAAGTCACACTATATTTGAGAATATGGAGAAAGTTGTAATAGCAAAATGGTGGAACAAGTAGATATATTTTTCATGTAAATTGAGACAAATCAACTGCATCTCTAAATAAAATAAAAATTCTTAGCCAGAGGAAGATCTGACCTAATAAATCCTTGAAACACTAAATCATTGCCAGTAGTGATAATAAAAATTATTTCCATACCTGGCAGTTGTTACTATGACTAAATGATTAAACATTAGGCTTAAAATGTCAAAGGTACATCTGGGATAACAAAAATTAGTAATTTTGCTGGTTTTACAAGAATGACATAAAGAACAAAAGATAGATTACATTTCCTTAGTATAATTTTTAAGTTTCCTTCATAATATTAATTTTTTCAGCATTTGAACTGATATTGAGGGAGGAACAGCTTTCTAGAAATTATTTAAAATATTATAAAATAGATTATAGAAAATTGTTAAATACAGCCTGAATACTTTCAGTTCAGTTGCTCAGTCATGTCTGACTTTGCAGTCCTGTGTACTGCAGCACGCTAGGCCTCCTGTCCATCACCAACTCCTGGAGTTTACTCAAACTCATGTCCATTGAGTCAGTGATGCCATCCAACCATCTCATCCTCTGTCGTCCCCTTCTCCTCCCACCTTCAATCTTTCCCAGCATCAGGGTCTTTTCCAATGTGTCTGTTTTCAGCATCAGGTGGCCAAAGTATTGGAGTTTCAGCCTAAGCATCAGTCCTTCCAATGAGTATTTAGAGATGTGTCTAGAATATGTGCATTATATACCACTAGGTTACCCTTATTAAATTAATCAGTCATTTGTCTGTCTAGTCAAAGGTCCATCTAGTCAAAGCTATAGTTTTTCCAGTGGTCATGTATGGATCTGAGAGTTGTACTATAAAGAAAGATGAGTGCTGAAGAATTGATGCTTTTGAACTGTGGTGTTGGAGAAGACTCTTGAGAGTCCCTTGGACTGCAAGGAGATCCAACCAGTCCATCCTAAAGGAAATCAGTCCTGAACATCCATTGGAAGGACTGATGCTGAAGCTGAAACTCCAATACCTTGACCACCTGATGCAAAGGACTGACTCATTTGAAAAGATGCTGGGAAAGATTGAAGGTGGGAGGAGAAGGGGTCAACAGAGGATGAGATGGTTGGATGGCATCACCAACTCAATGGACATGAGTTTGAGTAAACTCCGGGAATTGGTGATCAGGGAAGCCTGGCGTGCTGCAGTCCATGGGGTCACAAAGAGTCGGACACGACTGAGAGACTGAACTGAACTAAACTAATATATGCTGTCTGTGAACACAGAGGCTAATTTATAACTTTTTTCCAACTCGAAAGCCATTTAAACCTATTTATTGGATATTTACTGTTTATGCAAGATATTATAATGGGTAAAACAAAGGATGCTTATAAATAAGATGCAACTTTTTTCTCAAAGAATTTATAACATTAGAAGCAATGAAGCAGACATATACATAACTGATATACTGAATAGAGGGTTTTTAGTAGTAAAGGTACATTGTTTTGTGATCTTGAGAAGGTATAATTATTCCACACTGGGCGAGGTAAAGAAAAGGAGCATTCCATATGGGTGGTGATGTGGGGTGGGGGGAAGCATGAACCAAGAACAAAGATAGAAAAGCTCGGAATATTTTCAGAGAATGCCGAGTTGTCCAGTGTGCAGCTGCAGCACCAAATTTAGAGGCTATAATGTAAAGAAAAACATAGAACGAAATCCATTTATGGAGATATCTCCTAGAGATCTGCATTTTATTCTGTGCATAATGAGGCGCCACCAAAGGTTCTGAGAACAACTCTGTGGGTGGTGTACTTTAAGAATGATCACTACACCAGCCTTCCCACTCACCATCTTTGTGCAAAGTATTTTATGCCTCTGAGGCTGCTTCCTCAACTGTAAAATATCATAACAACTCTATGAAAGAGATAAAGTTAAAATGATTTAGCACGTCAGATTCCTAACATACATACAGGCTCCATAAATAGTATTTCCCTACTTGCAAATTTGAGTGAAAAATTACTAAAATAAAATATTAACTGGAATTCAACTATATATAATTATCAGTCTTTTAGTCAAAGAAAAAAGGTCATTATCATACTGATATGTGTTCAATAATTTTTTGAAAAATTAGTAACACATGGGTACAGCATGCTTTTTTCCCCCCATGATATGCAGGGACTTTTCTTTAACAAAACTCTTTTTATAAAAGAGAACATTCTCTACTTTGGCCATACTACATAGCATTTTTGCACAATGTGTTCATCTAGCATGACCATCTGTCCAGATAAGTGACTCCAACTTTAGGAAATGTATAAATGTACATATATACATATTTGCTACAAAATCTGTAGTCCAAATTAAGTTTTACATAAAGTTCATTGAGGCAGAGAAATGACAGAATACAAATAATAGAAAACAGGTTTTGGAGTTTCTAGGAAAGACTAGACGTGTATGAATCAGTGATGGTTCTATTGTTTGTGCTATAATAATATTTGAGTCCATTCTTTTTATTTATCAGAAATCAGTGTTTTGGTTTTTTTAATAGTAGTATTTACAACAGTATATTTTTTATACAATAACAACAATCCAGCCCAAGCTTCCTAAATAAAGCCTATAGTAGCTATCTACTTCTTTTATAGCTCATTATCCTTCAAAGTGCTATCAGTTCAATGGGAAATAAGGGCTAAATTTTTTCTCTCCCGTGGGTTCACAATACAGGTACACTGTATTCGATACACTGAATTGCTATAGGGATTCCAGGTGATACTCTCCTGTGGATGGTCTTTATGAATCCAAGATACATGGCCACACTCAAGAATAGGCTCAAGTTGTATACACTTTAGTTATCACAGAACTGATTTCCACAATGAAAGGGATACACCTGTCAGTAGGCCAGCAAATGAATGTTGTTTCTTCACTCTGAACAAAATGAGCTTAAGGACGCTGGTAAAGTGAAAGTCTTTCTCCCGGCTCAGCCTATCCTGTCCCTTCCCACGTACCCCTGCATCTAAAAGGAAAACTGCACAGGCGCCCGAGTGAGTACCTGAAACGACTTCAGACGTGCACACTCACACTGCTCGATTCTATTCCATCGGAAACACAAAACTTCACTTGTCCATGTGAGCTATCCATTCTGGCCCATCTATTTCATGAATTAAAACATATTATTACTCAAATACCACTTCGTCTCTCACTATACTGACAAAGACTTAAAGGAAGAAAATAGGCAATAATTTTAAACTACATGCTATGCTATGCTAAGTCACGTCAGTCGTGTCCGACTCTGTGCAACCCCATGGACGGCAGCCCACCAGGCTCCCCCGTCCCTGGGGTTCTCCAGGCAAGAACACTGGAGTGGGTTGCCATTTCCTTCTCCAATGCAGGAAAGTGAAAAGTGAAAGTGAAGTCGCTCAGTCATGTCCGACTCTTCGAGACCCCATGGACTGCAGCCTACCAGGCTCCTCCGTCCATGGGATTTTCCAGGCAAGAGTACTGGAGTGGGGTGCCATTGCCTTCTCCTTAAACTACATAAGAGCAGACAAAATTTAATTTTAAAATTTAAAATACATACACAAAACAAGGCGGGAAATTTGCTTCAAAATTGCTGAGTTTAAATTGGATTCAATTTAGAGGGGGCAAACTTCAAAATTACATTGTTTATCTAAATCTCTAGAGTCTGGAAAGCAGATTTTAGAAATACCGTATGAGATTGATTGTATTTTGCTCATCAGATTTCTGGCATTGTTGCCTGCCGCTTGAGTTAGTAATGCCCCGGAGAATAATGAATCTTTTTTAATTTGGCACTGTGGAAGCCAAAACCTGCCAGGAAACAAGAGTGCTCGTGGACAATTCCAACCTGGCGGAAAGTTCTCAAAAGACAACCATCAGCTGGCGTTGCTAAACAAGGGGGTGACCGTGGCAACGGCACCATTTTTCCCTCATTGCTAATCAGCAGGCACTGTGAAGTGAATCTGACTATTAGGATACTTTTCTTTCTTTTTTTTTGATGAATGACAAGTTTTGCTTATGTTATTTTTACAAAGAAATCCAGTACTAACACCACAGTTATTTCTGAAAAACCTTCTTGCCACTGGAATGACTTAAGTAATTAACTGCATGAAAACTATTTCCTTTGGTTTCTTCGAAAGAAAGAAATTTACAGATTCTCACTTTGCAGGCTAGTCTTCTTCTTACTTTGGTGCCCTATAGCAGGGAAACAAATCAAGATGTGAGCTTATAAAAACAAGATTGGAACACAGAAGTAAGTTCAGATCTCCATCAGGGTGCTGGTAGAGTTATAAACCTTCTGATACTTCTGCCTTATTCACGTATAAAATTTTATAGACTCCCTTCAGCATACAAAATTGTCTTAGTGGTAAAATTTATGACTTAGTCAAACAAAACAAAAAAAAAGAAAGTGGAACCATAAAGGCATTTCCATTAGCTTGTCATTTTTAAAGGAACTCGGGCATCAGCTAATATCAGAGTGGGAGTTGGGGAGCAGGAATCTTACTGATACACAACAAAAGAGGAAATCCCAAACTGCATGTCTCAATGTATCTGAGAAGTGTCTAATGACAGAAACAATATGCATGTTGCTCTCCCCAAATCATGTTTCTCTTTCACAGGTTTTCTGTCAAGCAGTCCCATTTTTAAGAAGATATGTATTAAGCAGACAAATTTCCATATTTTTCTCATGTATATTTTTATTCTATGTGGATTCCATTAAAATACAGTTTAGTTTCAAAAAAAACCAATTAACTAGTAAATAGCTGGAAGCTGCTTCAATAAATAAGAAATGTAAATTTTAAGAGATATGTGAATATAATCAAACCCTGAAATTCATTTCTACAGGAAATCAATAAGATTTTTGAAAAATTAAAAAGATTTTACATAAATATATAAATAAAGGTGGCATTTGTTAGAACATTAAATAGACAAAGGTGACCAAAAACATGTATGCTTGTGCTCTGTGAAATAAAGTTAATATGTACATGATGGAGACATTCCTCTTCATTTTATGAAGAGCCTGCTGAGTATTTTATGGAATACAATTCATAGAATATAATTTATGTGTGTGTGTGTGTGTGTGTGTGTGTGTGTGTGTGTGTGTATGGGGTTTCCTGGTGGCTCAGCCATAAGGAGAAAATGGCAACCCACTCCAGTATTCTTGCTGGGATAATTCCATGGACAGAGGAGCCTGGCAGGCTACAGCCTGTGGGGTCACAAAGAGTTGGACATGGCTGAGCACACACAGGCACACCTGTGTGCATCTGTACATCTGTATGTGTGTTTGTAGAGAGTATTATCGTAATTTAAATTTTTTGTGGATTTTGTTAGAAAAAAGTATCCTTGGATATTAAAAAATAATTTAAAATGTATCTTTTTTGTATCTTCTTCCTGAATATCATGGCTTTGGGACACAGTTAACAATCCAGGAAACAAGTATTTATCAGTCATCACTCAAACAAAGCTTAACAACAGATGTTCAGTTCAGTTCAGTTGCTCAGTTGTGTTTGACTCTTTACAACCCCATGAATTGCAGCATGCCAGGCCTCCCTGTCACTCACTTCCATTGAGTCGGTGATGCCATCCAGCCATCTCATCCCCTGTTATGCCCTTTTCCTCCTGTCCCCAATCCCTCCCAGCATCGGAGTCTTTTCCAATGAGTCAACTCTTTGCATGAGGTGGCCAAAGTACTGGAGTTTCAGCTTAAGCATCATTCCTTCCAAAGAACACCAGGGCTGATCTCCTTTAGAATGGACTGGTTGGAGTCTTCTCCAACACCACAGTTCAAAACCATCAATTCTTCGGTGCTCAGCTTTCTTCACAGTCCAACTCTCACATCCATACATGACCACTGGAAAAACCATAGCCTTGACTAGACAGACCTTTTTTGGCAAAATAATGTCTCTGCTTTTCAATATGCTATCTAGGTTGGTCATAACTTTCCTTCCAAGGAGTAAGCATCTTTTAATTTCATGGCTGCAGTCACCATCTGCAGTGATTTTGGAGCCCCCAAAAATAAAATCTGACACTGTTTCCATTGTTTCCCCATGTATTTCCTTCCAATCCCAAAGAAAGGCAATGCCAAAGAATGCTCAAACTACCACACAATTGCACTCATCTCACACACTAGTAAAGTAATGCTCAAAATTCTCGAAGCCAGGCTTCAGCAATATGTGAACCGTGAACTTCCTGATGTTCAAGCTGGTTTTAGAAAAGGCAAAGGAACCAGAGATCAAATTGCCAGCATCCGCTGGATCATTGAAAAAGCAAGAGAGTTCCAGAAAAACATCTACTTCTGTTTTATTGACTATGCCAAAGCCTTTGACTGTGTGGATCACAATAAACTGTGGAAAATTCTGAAAGAGATGGGAATACCAGACCACCTGACTTGCCTCTTGAGAAATCTGTATGCAGGTCAGGAAGCAACAGTTAAAACTGGACATGGAACAACGGACTGGTTCCAAATAGGAAAAGGAGTACGTCAAGGCTGTATATTGTCACCCTGTTTATTTAACTTCTATGCAGAGTACATCATAAGAAATGCTGGGCTGGAAGAAGCACCAGCTGGAATTAAGATTGCCGGGAGAAATGTCAATAACCTCAGATATGCAGATGACACAACCCTTATGGCAGAAAGTGGAGAGGAACTAAAAAACCTCTTGAGAAAAATGAAAGAGGAGAGTGAAAAAGTTGGCTTAAAGCTGAACATTCAGAAAACAAAGATCATGGCATCTGGTCCCATCACTTCAAGGGATATAGATGGGGAAACAACAGATGAGATAATTGGAAGATTATAATTGGAAAAGGTATTTCCCAGTGGAGACATACGTAAAGAAAGCAGGGCGGGGGGTGGGAATTACATTGGGATCTTGAGCATTGGTGCCAAAACACTCCTGTAGACTTTTCATGTTTTACCTACTCTTAAGGAGAATGAAAACTAACATGATTTTCACTAATTCCCAGCATGCTGCAGTCCATGGGGTCACAAAGAGTCAGACACAACTGAGCAACTGAACTGAACTGAAAGATAATATTAACTCTAATTCTCCCCTATGGCTCTGTCATTTTTTGCTAGAAACACACTATCAAACCCTGCCACTAACAACACGGCTTTAATTATATATTAAAATGCCACTTTAGGACCTTAAGTAACACCCTCCACAGGCACCCTAATGCTAAACTAACTGCTGTGACAATTAATTAATTAGGGCCGCCCTATTAGGCCCACCCTTTAAATAAAACTTCTGTATTAGTGGATATATATGTTACATTATTAGTGGATATATATGGTACATTATCACTCAACTTGCCCACATTCTACTCTGAAAGCTTCATTTTGCATAACTTACATCAATGTATGTCTTCTTTCCCCCAACTGATTTCTTTTCTTTTCTTACAGTTTATGTTGTGCATCAGATGTATTATTATAGATGAAACGCTGTTAAAATGAAATGTTTTGCTAATAAAAAGATTCTGGGTTAATTTGATACTTAAATGGTCTTCATACTTCCTAATGTTATTTTAAGAAGAAAATTAGTTGCAGTTGGCTATGATTTTATATATATATATATAAAGGAAATTGAATCAGCAAAGGAATAAAATGTTCTATAGCAATCTATAGTTTGAAAGATACAGAAATGTGGACCACTAGCAAATGACTTCAGCCTATAACTTGGTTTGCTTGCTATTTTACTGATGATAAGGTTTGGCTACAAGTATTAGCGAATGCTGATAATAATGGGTTAAATAAATAAGAGGCGATTTCTCAACCATGGTAGAAGCCCAAGGTGAATCAGATGCCTCACACTGCTGGACTCAGGTCCCTTCTCATCTGGATGATCTTGCTCTCTTCACCTAAGGTATGTTTTAACTATATTATTCATCTTCCATTCACAGGAAGAAGAGATGAAGAGGCAAGCAGTCTCCACAAGCTTTCACAGCATGCACCTGTTTCTATCTCTTTGACCAGCTGCTCAGCAAGTCAGAAATACAGTTTCCATCCTGAGCTGCTATATGTCCAGACAAAAATCAGGTGTTTTTATCACTGTGAAATTAGAGGAGATCAAATATTTCAGGGCAAAGGGTGATCTCTAATACAAGTCAATGTATGGCATGTACATATAGAAAAAAGCATTTGAATTCTGTGGCCATGCAGTACCAACAATGGAAAAAACATTTGTGCATATAATTGTAGACAAGCTGCTGCTGCTGCTAAGTCGCTTCAGTCGTGTCCGACTCTGTGTGACCCCAGAGACGGCAGCCCAGCAGGCTCCTTTGTCCCTGGCGTTCTCCAGGCAAGAACACTGGAGTGGGTTGCCATTTTATTCTCCAATGCATGAAGCTGAAAAGTGAAAGTGAATCAGTCAGTTGTGTCCGACTCCTAGCGACCCCATGGACCGCAGCCTACCAGGTTCCTCCATCCACGGGATTTGCCAGGCAAGAGTACTGGAGTGGGTTGCCATTGCCTTCTCCAAGACAAGCAGTTAGTGCATATTATATTAACAGGGCAACTTAATATTATGATTTTTCCAGAGCCATGCTTGAGCTCAAAGATCTTTTCTGAGCTATAAGTCATATGTTACTAGAAAATAAACCTGTGTTTATGTGCTAGAAAAAAAAAAAAAAAGAGTTTATTGTTTCAGTTATCTTCTTTGTCACAACTGATCCCAAAACATAGTAACTTAAAATAACAGCTGTTTTGTTATCTCTTACAATATTGTGAGCATCCTGAACTTATCTGGGCATTCTGTCCCATGTGAGGTTTGCAGAGGCTGCAGTGATTTGGAGACTCAACTGTGTTGGTATGTCAAGATGGAGGCTGTTCATCAGAGACTCTTAATACCCTTTAAGGACCACTTCACATGCCTGGGCTCCTCCCAGCATGCAGGCAGGGTTCCAAGGTTCAGGAAACTAAAGCTGATAGTAAGTCTCTTCAAGCCTTCATTCACAAATCCCAGAACATCATTTCTGCACATTCTTTGGTTAAAAGAGTCACAGTTCAGTTCAGTCGCTCAGTCATGTCCGACTCTTTGTGACACCATGAATCGCAGCACACCAGACCTCCCTGTCCATCACCAACTCTCGGAGTTCACTCAGACTCACGTCCATCGAGTCAGTAATGCAATCCAGCCATCTCATCCTCTGTCGTCCCCTTCTCCTCCTGCCCCCAATTCCTCCCAGCATCAGTCTTTTCCAATGAGTCAACTCTTCGCATGAGGTGGCCAAATTACTGGAGTTTCAGCTTCAGCATCATTCCCTCCAAAGAAATCCCAGGGTTGATCTCCTTCAGAATGGATTGGTTGGATCTCCCTGCAGTCCAAGGGACTCTCAAGAGTCTTCTCCAATACCACATTTCAAAAACATTAATTATTCGGTGCTCAGCCTTCTTCACAGTTCAACTCTCACATCCATACATGACCACAGGAAAAACCATGGCTTTGATTAGATGGACCTTTGTTGGCAAAGTAATGTCTCTGCTTTTGAATATGCTATCTAGGTTGGTCATAACTTTCCTTCCAAGGAGTGAGATTCTTTTAATTTCATGGCTGCAGTCACCATCTACAGTGATGCAGGGGCACCATCTGTCCCAAAAAATAAAGTCTGACACTGTTTCCCCATCTATTTCCCATGAAGTGATGGGACCAGATGCCATGATCTTCGTTTTCTGAATGCTGAGCTTTAAGCCAACTTTTTCACTCTACACTTTCACTTTCATCAAGAGGCTTTTTAGTTCCTCTTCACTTTCTGCCATAAGGGGTGGTGTCATCTGCATATCTGAGGTTACTGATATTTCTCCCGACAATCTTGATTCTAGCTTGTGTTTCTTCCAGCCCAGAGTTTCTCATGATGTACTCTGCATAGAAGTTAAATAAACAGGGTGACAATATACAGCCTTGACGTACTCCTTTTCCTATTTGGAACCAGTCTGTTGTTCCATGTCCAGTTCTAACTGTTGCTTCCTGACTTGCATACAGATTTCTCAAGAGGCAGGTCAGGTGGTCTGGTATTCCCATCTCTTTCAGAATTTTCCACAGTATATTGTGATCCACACAGTCAAAGGCTTTGGCATAGTCAATAAGGCAGAAATAGATGTTTTTCTGGAACTCTCTTGCTTTTTCGATGATCCAGTGGATGTTGGCAATTTGATCTCTGGTTCCTCTGCCTTTTCTAAATCTGGCTTGAACATCTGGAAGTTCACGGTTCACGTATTGCTGAAGCCTGGCTTGGAGAATTTTGAGCATTACTTTACTAGCGTGTGAGATGAGTACAATTGTGCGGTAGTTTGAGCATTCTTTGGCATTGCCTTTCTTTGGGATTGGAATGAAAACTGACCTTTTCCAGTCTTGTGGCCACTGCTGAGTTTCCCAAATTTGCTGGCATATTGAGTGCAGCACTTTCACAGCATCATCTTTCACGAAATGAAAGAGCTCAACTGGAATTCCATCACCTCCATTAGCTTTGTTCGTAGTGATGCTTTCTAAGGCCCACTTGACTTCACATTCCAGGATGCCTGGCTCTAGGTGAGTGATCACACCATCGTGATTATCTGGGTCATGAAGATCTTTTTTGTACAGTTCTTCTGTGTATTCTTGCCACCTCTTAAGATCTTCTGTTTCTGTTAGGTTCATACTACTTCTGTCCTTTATAGAGTCCATCTTTGCATGAAATGTTCCCTTGGTATCTCTAATTTTCTTGAAGAGATCTCTAGTCTTTCCCATTCTGTTGTTTTCCTCTATTTCTTTGGGTTGATAGCTGTTGAAGGCTTTCTTATCTCTTCTTGCTATTCTTTGGAATTCTGCATTCAGATACTTATATCTTTCCTTTGCTCTGTTCCTTTTCTCTTCTCTTCTTTTCACAGCTATTGGTAAGGCCTCCCCAGACAGCCATTTTGCTTTTTTGCATTTCTTTTCCATGGGGATGGTCTTGATGATCCCTGTCTCCTGTACAATGTCATGGACCTCATTCCATAGTTCATCAGGCACTCTATTATCAGATCTAGGCCCTTAAATCTATTTCTCATTTCCACTGTATAATCATAAGGGATTTGATTTAGGTCACACCTGAATGGTCGAATGGTTTTCCCTACTTTCTTCAATTTCAGTCTGATTGGCAATAAGGAGTTCATGATCTGAGCCACAGTCAGCTCCTGGTCTTGTTTTTGCTGACTGTATAGAGCTTCTCCATTTTTGGCTGCAAAGAATATAATCAATCTGATTTCGGTGTTGACCATCTGGTGATGTCCATGTGTAGAGTCTTCTCTTGTGTTGTCGGAAGAGGGTGTTTGCTATGACCAGTGCATTTTCTTGGCAAAACTCTATTAGTCTTTGCCCTGCTTCATTCCGTATTCCAAGGCCAAATTTGCCTGTTACTCCAGGTGTTTCTTGACTTCCTACTTTTGCATTCCAGTCCCCTATAATGAAAAGGACATCTTTTTTGGGTGTTAGTTCTAAAAGGTCTTGTAGGTCTTCATAGAACCGTTCAACTTCAGCTTTTTCAGCGTTACTGGTGCACTAAGCGTGGCTGAGAGGAGCTACCCCATGTCTGAGGTCAGGGGCAGAAGCCGGGAGGACCCCATGCCCAAAGGGTGGCGGCCAAGAGGAGTTACCCCACGTCCGAGGTCAGAGGCAGTGGCCGAGAGTTCCAGGCTGCAACGGTGCAGGAACGGCGTAGAAGAGCTACCCAAGTCCGAGGTCAGGGGCGGAGGCCCGGAGGAGCTACCCCATGTCTGAGGTCAGGGGCGGCAGCCGAGAGGAGCTACCACGTGTCCGAGGTCAGGGGCAGCGGCAGGAAGGAGCTACCCCACGTCCCCACACCCAAGGCCATGGGCGGCGGCCGGGAGGAGCTACCTCAGCCCAAGGCCAGGGGCGGTGGCCGGGAGGACCAACCCCACATCCAAGGAGCGGTGGCTGCGCGGGCGCAGGAGGGTCTAGAGGAGCTATCCCATGTTGAAGGTCAGGAAGGGCAGTGGTGAGGAAATACCCCTCATCCAAGGTAAGGAGCAGTGGCTGCACTTTGCTGGAGCAGCCGTGAAGAGATACCCCACGCCCAAGGTAAGAGAAACCCAAGTAAGATGGTAGGTGTTGCAAGAGGGCATAAGAGGGCAGACATTCTGAAACCATACTCACAGAAAACTAGTCAATCTAATCACATGAGGACCACAGCCTTGTCTAATTCAATGAAACTAAGCCATGACCGTGGGGCAACCCAAGAAGGGCAAATTGGAAGTGGTCAAACAAGAGATGGCAAGGGTGAATGTTGACATTCTAGGAATCAGCGAACTAAAATGGACTGGAATGGGTGAATTTAACTCAGATGGCCATTATATCTACTACTGTGGGCAGGAATCCCTCAAAAGAAATGGAGTAGTCATCATGGTCAACAAAAGAGTCTGAAATACAGTACTTGGATGCAGTCTCAAAAACGACAGAACGATCTCTGTTCATTTCCAAGGCAAACCAGTCACAAGGCCATCCCAAAACAAAGGTCAAAAGTGGATTAGGGGAGGTGGGAAGGTTAGGTTCTACTTTTTGATGTAAGCAGAGATATGTACTTAAAAGGAGGGAAGAAATTGTTAAAGGTCATCTTCAGAGACTAGCTATTAACTATATGTAATAGCAAAAATAGTAGAAATAGCACAGAAAATCAACAATTCAATGATAAAACTAAATCTAAAATTCTATCAGAAAGCATTGCTTGATGGATAATAAGGTCATTGGAAATGCCCTTACAGACAATGAAACTGCAGATTAGCTTACAAAAATCAATTTTTCTCACCTTCATTTAATAAGCATTTATTGAGTCTCTTTCATGTTTCAGATATATGTTACATGATGAGTTTACATAATCAAGGCCATTCTTAATCACAAAGTCACTCCTGACCAGGGCCCTGAGTCAGGTGCCATTTCACTGGGTGTACTGTGACTCTCAATACTTTGACTGCCTGATGCAAAGAACTGACTCACTGGAAAAGACCCTGATGCTGGAAAAGATTGAAGGCGGGAGGAGAAGGGAACGACAGCAGATGAGTTGGTTGGATGACATCACCAACTCAATGGACATGAGTTTGAGCAAGCTCCATGAGTTGGTGATGGACAGGGAGGCCTGGCGTGTTGCAGTCCACAGGGTCACAAAGAGTCGGACACGACTAAGCGACTGAACTGAACTGTGACTTTCAATTGTTGGGGACAGGGTGAGGTGTCCATCAAGATTGGGGTTTGTGTGATAGGTGACATGAGCCAAACTCCTCACGGTCAAGTCTGAGACCAGGGGCACCCAGGTGTTTCTGCTCCTGAGACTCCCTCGCTGGCCCCAACAGAACTGAGATCCCAGGAGATCTGACTCCCTCTGCGAAGAACTTCATGGCAGCAGCTGCTGGACCCGATCTTCTGAGCTGTCCCGGTGCTCAGCGTATCCTGACCGTCCTCTGCCGGCTCTGCCGTCTGGACTGCTCTTCCGACATACACACCAGAAGTACAAAGCGCAGCCTGTGGGCTACAGCTGAGCCCTGTTCACTCTCCTGGGAAAAAAGAAAAGATTCTTGATCTCAAGGATAGGCTTAGCATATAGACAGTAGACTTTGAATATGGGCTACAGGAGAAATCTCACAAGGTGCCATTTGAGCAAAGGGAACCCACCTATGGTAGATGTGGGAAGGCGGGGGAGATCAAGTATACAGCATATGTGACTTTCATTTCTTTTTCATTTAACCTTCAAGTTATGAACTAGTAATACTGAGAGAGAAAAGACAATCCTTCTCAGAAGGCTGATTTACATATAGGTAAAAACCTTTTGGTCCCCAAAGTCTCAGAGCTAATTCTACAATCCACATTTTACTACAGAATTTAGCAACTCAAGGCACTAGAGCAAATTTTAGTTAAGAAGGTTTATTACTTCTCTTTCCCGTGGTCAATCTCCCACATCTTGTGCCTTCCTTACCACTTAAACACACCTACCCAGTGTCTTCAAAGATGTGAAAAATAGATGTCAATATGTCTTAAGACTTTTCAAAGACTGATTTAGAAAAAAAAAAAAAAAAAGCAAGTTCTTAAAAACAAAGTAAAGGGAAAAGTCCAGATCGTTTGTAGCCATGTGTAAAATTAGTTTCACATTTTGCCCCTTTGTTTTAAAGAAACAGATCTTTCTTCTGTGTTCCAAAGGCCCTGCATTTGGCTGTTTGGTTTTAGAGAGAAAATATTTTCATATGTGTGGATAATTCTCCAAGTGAAATAATATTTTAACCAAAATATTGAGCCAACTACTATTGAGAAAATTTATTACTTGATGTAAAAACAAAAAAGTAAAATCTTGTAAATATGGTCAATATAGCATTTGGATTGCACTTAGAAAATATTACACTTGCCTAATAGTTAGCACTTTTAGGGTTTTCAAATAAAGAGAAGGGAAAACTTAGTGGATATTCCAATCAAAATGAAAGAAGATTCTGAAACAGAAAGATCATTTGCTTAGCTCTAAATCCAGGAAGATGCCAATTTCTGATTTCTAATGTCAATAAGGTTTGTCTATGTTTCATGTAGCTTATACATGTTATATAGGATGGAAGTAATCAATTTTGTTGTTTAAAGGAACATTTATTATTCTTTATTTACAGCTACATTTTCAGATATAAGTACTGCAAATTACAGGATCAATATTAAGCATTCAAGATAAAAATCAGCTCCTTTGACCTAAAGCTGCTTTCAGGATGAAGATTTAGTGTAAGCTAAGTATCTGTCCTATACATATATGCAACTTCATTTATCTTCATTTAGAATTTAGAATATGCTGCTGCTAAGTTGCTTCAGTCATGTCTGACTTTTTGTGACCTTATAGACTGTAACCTGCAAATCTCTTCTGTCCATGGGTTTCTCCAGGCAAGAATACTGGAAAGGGTTGCCACTTCCTCCTCCAGGGTATCTTCCCGACCCAGGAATTGAACCATCATCTCCTACATCTTCTGCATTGCAGGCAGATTCTTTACTGCTGAGCCACTGGGGAAGCCTGCAATTTAGAATCTATGATGGAATTATTCCTTGAGTTAATGTGGGTTATATGCATATGTTTATGCTAGTAACCAGTTCTATAGAGCTTTTTCCCTTTCTATTTTCCCGGAAGTGATCAAGTTCTCCCAGGTCTGGGATAATGTGTTATTTTGTGGCCAACACCAGCAACTACGTTGTCCCAGATCCTTCCCTATTACATTTCTACCTCCTCAAGGGAATTAAGCTACTACTTAATGTCTTTATTTTCACCTGATTTTCTCACGCAGGACACAGTTGATTCCTTCTGTAGCAATAAATCTCTGCATGCCCCTACCATTTCTCAACCATATCACTTTGCAAGTCTCAACTAACTTAACTATTGACAGCTTTCTGTTTTAAATTTTCTCCTTTCATCATAAACTTATGTAAATCACTGTAATTTCCACCTCTGAGATACCAGTTTTTCCTTTGATATCACACAGAATAAATGGATTTCCTCTTTCAGAATAGCATACTAAGAATAGAAGTTTTAGAACCAGACTGTGTCTATTAAATTCCCAATCTGTGTCTCTTATGTCTCCTGCATTGGTAGGCAGGTTCTTTACCGCTAGCACCAGCTGGGAAGGCCTTAATAGCTATAAGACCTTAATCATCCTTATACTTACTTGCCAATATCTTGTTTGATTCCTGATCGTTTCATCATGCTTGTATTAGTTTCTTATTGCCTCTGTAACAAATTGCCATAAATCTAGTGGCTAGAAATGACACAATTTTTGTTTAATTGAAGGATAATTGCTTTACAGTATTGTGTTAATTTCTGCCACACATCAACATGAATCAACCATAGGTATATATAAATATTCCCTAGCTGCTGAATCTCCATCCCACCTCCCATCCAATCCAATCATCTAGGTTGAAAATGACCTAAATTTATTATCTCACAATTATACTGGAGGATAAAATGGCAAACCACTGCAGTATACTAGCTTTGAAAACCTCAAGAACTGTATAAAAAGGCAAAAAGATATGATACCAAAAGATGAGCCCCACAGGACAGAGGGTGTCCAATTTGCTACTGGGGAAGAGAGGACACCTACTAATAGATTCAGAAAGAATGAAAAGGCTGGGCCAAAGCGGAAACAATGCTCAATTGTGGATGTATCCAGGATGAAAGTAAAATCTGATGCTGTAAAGAATAGTACTGCATAGGAACCCGGACTATTAGGTCCATGAATCAAGGTAAACTGGACATTCTTTGTAGCTGAAGATAGAGAAGCTGTATGCAGTCAACAAAAACAAGACCTGGAGCTGACTGTGGCTCAGATCATCAGCTCCTCATAGCAAAATTCAGGTTTAAAGAAAGTGGGGAAAACCACTAGGCCAGTCATGTATGACTTAAATCAAATCCTCTATGACTATACAGTGGAGGTGATGAATAGACTCAAAGGATTAGCTCTATCAAACAGAGTGCCTGAAGAGCTATGGACAGAGGTCTGTAATATTATACAGGAGGCAGGAAACAAAACCATCCCAGAGAAAAAGAAATGCAGAGAGGCAAAGTGGTTGTCCCAGGAGGCTTTACAAATAGCAGAAAAAAAAAAAAAGAAGAAGTGACAAGCAATAGAGAAAGAGTAAGGTATATCCAGCTAAATACGAAGTTCCAGAGAAGAGCAAAGAGAGACAAGCAGGCCTTCATCAATGAACAAGGCTTAAACATAGAGGAAAGCAATAGAATGAGAAAGCTAGAGACTTCTGCAAGAAAATTGGTGATATCAAAATAAAATTTTATCTAAAGATGGGCACAATAAAGGAAAGAAATGATAAGGACCTAATAGAAGCAGAAGAGATCCAGAAGAGATAGAAAGAATACACAGAACTTTAAAAAAAAAACAAAAAGATCTTTCCAGATAACCCAGATAACCACAGTGGTGTAGTCTCTCACTCAGAGCCAGACATTCTGGAATGTGAAGTCAAGTGGGCCTTAGGAAGCACCTCTGTTAATAAAGCTAGTGGAGGTGATGGAATTCCAGCAGGGTTGTTTAAAAAGATGATGGTATTCAAGTGCTGCACTCAATATGTCACCAAATTTGGAAAACCCGGCAGTGGTTACAGAACTAGAAAAGGTCAATCCTCATCCCAATTCCCAAGAAAGGCAATAATAAAGATTGTTCAAACCACCGAACAATTGCCCTCACCCCCCGCCAACCCCATGCTAGTAAGGTTATGCTCAAAATCCTCCTAGCTAAGCTTCAGGATTACATGAATCGAGAATCACCAGATGTTCAAGCTGGGTTTAGAAAAGGCAGAGGAACCAGAGATCAAACTGCCAACATTTGCTGGATCTTAGAAAAATCCAGGGAATTCCAGAAAGAAAAAACATCTACCTCTGTTTCACTGACTATGCTAAAGCCTTTGACTGTGTGAATCACAACAAACTGTGGAAAACCCTTGAAGAGATAGGAATGTCAGATGATACTGCTTGTCTTCTGAGAAACTTGTATGTGGGGCAAGAAGCAACAGTTAGAACCCTGTATGGAACAACTGAGAAACGAGTACAACAAGACTGTTTATTGTCCCTCTGTTTATTTAACTTATATGCAGAGCACATCATACAAAATCCTTGGCTGGATGAGTCACAAGCTGGAACCAAGATTGTCAGGAGAAATATCAACCTCAGTAATGCAGATGATACCACTCTAATGGCAGAAAGTGAAGAGGAACTCCAGAGCCTCTTAATGAAGGTGAAGGAGGAGAGTGAAAAAGCTTAAAACCCAACATTCAAAAAACTAAGATCATGGCATCTGGTCCCATCACTTCATGACAAATAAAAGGGGGAAAAGTGCAAGCAGTGTCAGATTTCCTCTTCTTGGGGTCTAAAATCACTGCGAATATTGACTGCAGTCATGAAATTAGAAGACGATTGCTTCTTTTCAGGAAAGCAATGACAAACCCAGACAGTTTGTTAAAAACCAAAGACATCACTTTGCCCACAAAGGTCTGCATAGTCAAGGCTATGGTCTTTCCAACAGTCATGTATGGATGTTAGAACTGGACAGTAAAGAAAGCAGAGTGCTGAAGAATTGATGCTTTTGAACTGTGGTATTGGAGAAGTCTCTTGAGAGTCCCTTGGAAAACAAGGAGATAAAACCAGTCAATCTTAAAGGAAATCAACCCAGAATACTCTTTGGAAGGTCTGATGCTGAAGCTGAAGCTCCAATACTTTGGCCACCTGATGCGAAGAACTGACTCATTGGGAAAGACTTGACGCTGGGAACGATTGCAGGTGGGAGGAGAGGAGGGCATCAAGGGGACGGGATGGTTGGATGGCATCACCGATTCAATACATATGAACTTGAGCAAACTCTAGGAGATAAGGAGGGACAGAGAAGCCTGACGTGCTGTAGTCCATGGGGTTGAGAAAAGTCAGACATGACTTGGTGACTGAACAACAATAACAACATACGAGTCAGAAGTATTTAATGGATCTCAGTGATCTAAAATCAAATGGTAGGCATGGCTGCATTTCCTTTCTGGATGTTCTAGGGGAGGATCCATTTTCTTGCCTTTTTAGCTTCTAGAAGGTCCTAGTATTCCATAGGTCATCATTCTCTTCCATATTCAAAACCAGCAAAGGTTATTTAAGTGTTTCTCACAATCAATATCTCTCCTGATCAGATTCTTCTGCTTCCCTTTTCTGTCATTTCAGAACTATTGTGATTACACTGGACAAACCAGGAAAATATCCCTACCTTGATGAGCAACCTTAATTTCATCTAAAACCTAAATTTCATATTGCTGTGTAACCTAACATATTCACCTGCTCAAAGAATTACAATGTGCCTATCTGGAGGACTATTAATCTGTCTACCACACCAGTCAATCCTATATTCCATTTTCTTCTTGTTTTTCATGATTTTGTGTTGTCTTTCAACTTATTAATATAGTTCATGATATCAGTCTAATTCATAATGATGAGTTCAGTGAATACTTGGTTTATGTAAAAAGAGGGTTAAGTCTGAATATTAAAAGATGAGAAGGATTTAAATATACAGAACAGAGAAGGAAAGCTTTTGGAAGCAGAAGAAGAAATTCATGAAAAAAAAAATACTGATAAGAATGAGCAAACTAAACAAAATTTAGTAAAGTTCTGGAAGAACTTCAACTTTTGAAATGAATGATAAGAAAAAATGGTAAATGAAGCCCAATTATAGATTTATAGATGTCTTTGAGTACTACATAGGGAAGATTACATATCTCATAGTCAAAGTCAACCTGGACAATAGGTGAAATAAGAAATTGTAAGTGTGTTTGTGAAATATTTTATTTGTGAGGTCTTGTGAAGGCTTCGGAGAAGGCAATGGCACCCCACTCCAGTACTCTTGCCTGGAAAATCCCATGGACAGAGAAGCCTGGTGGGCTGCAGTCCATGGGGTCGCTAAGAGTCAGACTCGACTGAGAGACTTCACTTTCACTTTTCACTTTCATGCATTGGAGAAGGAAATGGCAACCCACTCCAGTATTCTTGCCTGGAGAATCCCAGGGACGGGGGAGCCTGGTGGGCTGCCATCTATGGGGTCACACAGAGTCAGATATGACTGAAGCGACTTAGCAGCAGCAGCAGCAGCAGCAGTGAAGGCTTATTTGGCAAAATTGTCTCTCTTAGGCAAATTGCAAATTCTTAAATTTCTCCCATTGGTTTTAACATTCCTTCTTTTTAAACACAAATACTCCTGGGCGTGAAGACACAGAGGGTAGACCATTAAGACGGTCCACATAGAAAAATTACTCTACAAATTGCTTCTTTTCTCAGCTACGTTATGAAAGCACTGAGGCTAGGGATGAAACTAGGGGACTGGAAGAAATTTATTTATAATAAGTCTGCAATTGTGATTGGTGAGGGACTAATCACTGAGCTGGAAAATGCCAAAGACATAATTTTGCCAATGGCTTTCCTGGTCTTAGCCAATGAGGAGCATCTTTTCTTTTTTTAATTGAATACTGATATGTTAAGAACATTTTTGGATATTAAATAGCCTCATTTTAAACATACTGAACCAAAAATAAAACAGACAAGGACTTAGGAGCTCATGCTGCATCATTCTTTCCATGTCATCACCCAAAGCTTGTATGCTGAAGTCTTATAAAGGACATAACAACCTCCTGGTGCCTACAGCAAGAAAAAAGTTTCAAACAAAGGAGAAAAAAAATAGAATTCCTTTAATAATGTCTTTAAACTGTTCAAATCAGATCAGTAACTTAAAACTTTTCATATCCAAGAAGATTAGCAATTAAAATAACTTGGGAGCAAAAAAATTAAGAAAGAAGCTAAAATAAGGATTATAAATATAAATTATTTAATAATGGAAGATGTACCGCATGAGGACTAAGACCACTTGCCTCCTTCCTGTGCCTTTGATGGACATCAGTATCCACCACAGCATTCTTTCCCACCTAATTGGTTATGATTTCATTATCTCTCTCAAAATAGTCCTTTTTGTAGCTATTTTATATTAGTAAGAAGTCACATAAAAAATATAGTCTCACATTTACTATACTAAGTTTCATGGGAGGTACTTTCACGGGTTTCACCAATAATTATTTTTTAATTCACATAAAACCTCTATGAATCAGATAATGCCATTTACAAATATTTTTTAAAAACATTATGATTCCTGAGTTGAAGTAAAATGCGTTAGTCACTCAGTCCTGTCCAACTCTTTGTGACTCCATGGACTGTAGCCCACCAGGCTGCTCTGTCCAGGGAGGAATTCTCCAGGCAAGAATGCTGGCGTGAGTTGCCATTCCCTTCTCCAGGAGATCTTCCCATCCCAGGGATAGAACCAATGTCTCCTGCATTGCAGGCAAAGTCTTCACCTTCTGAGCACTAGGGATTCTAAATTAGTAACCTCTCCTGCTACTAAGTCGCTTCAGTCATGTCCGACTCTACTTGAGTAAATTATCTGAAAACTGTTAGCAAATTTCGGGCTGCTCTATGTGTATATGTATGAACTGTGAGGTGGGAATAGTAATGCAAATTCTCCCAGAAGTCTGAGCTGCTGATTTTCCAGACATATCAACTAGCTAATGTAAAAATGTTGATATTTGCTTTTTCTGGCGTTTCCCCTAAATGAATGAAAATTAGTCTTGCCTACAGAACAATCTGGTGACTTAAAGATGGAACAGTTAATACTTACCCTGAAACAAAAGGAGTAAACTAAGACTGCCCAGGATAAACTAGGACCTGTGGTTACCCTATGTATAGCAAAGGTGTATTATCTGTGTGGGTGGAAACCTGATTATTGTTTATAGTCACATGATTGTTGGAACTATTGCTGATTACTATACATAAATAACCCCTGTATATGTAGAGGGACAGGGAGGAAATAAACATATTTTTGTATTTCCATGAATATTACCTTGACTTTGATTTGATTGGCTACATTTAGATACTGGGGGATAAATACGACAAATCTCTATTAGCTCTATATAGTTGATGCTAGAGAACAGAAGCAAGAATCACATAAAATATGCTAGATAAACTTCAAGTTCAAGACTGGGTGATGGTGGGAATGTCCTGGAAAGCAGTATTTTGGAAGGAGGCCAGCATAGTTTCGAAAGATGGTTTAGAAAAGGCAAAGGATGTCTATTGGGCATGGAGTGAAACAGGTAAGGACAACCTTTCAAAGTGCTAGAATGATGCACTTCTAAAAGAAATCTGGAGTGGAAATGTGAAAGGAAATGGGCATCATTGAACTGGATACATACACGGGGTGAACTTCTCAGCATGTCAGTTATACCTTAAAGCTGTTTAAAAAGTCAGAATCTTATAAGTCATGACAATAAAAGTCGTGCTTTTATTTTATAGCATCATCTTTGATTTCAGTAACATTTCTTTGGTAAATCATAGACATGCTTTGTACATGACTGTTGAATAATAATGTCAGTGTGTGTGCATGTTGTCATTTCCAACTCTTTGTGACCACATGGACTATAGCCAGCCAGGCTTCTCTGTCTATGGGATATTCTGGCAAGAATACTGGAGTGGGTTGTCATTTCCTTCTCCACAGGATCTTCCCAACCCAGGGATTGAATCCATGTCTCTTGCTTCTCCTGCATTATAGGTGGATTTTACCACTGCACCACCTAGGAAGCCCCAGTAGTGTCAGAGAATGGTGACTAATGGCTCTTTGTCGTGTTGAGGATCTCTCTAGGTCCATGGAAGAAGGCTTGGTGATTAACTAAATCAAAATCAGTACTTGTGTTAATTATTTGCATTAAGACATCTAAGTCTACTTATCAAATGTTCAGGTGCCCAAACTAAAAGGCACTGCTTACAGTGCTGACAGAGTCAGATTCAGAGTTATTTTGACAAGTTAGTTAGACCAAACCAGCACAGTAAAATTTAGCAAGTATGAAAGTGTAGCCACTCAGGCGTGTCCAACTCTTTGTGACCCCATGGACTATAAGCCACCAGACTCCTCTGTCCATAGGATTCTCCAGGCAAGAACACTGGAGTGGGTTGCCATTCTCTTCTCCGAGGGATCTTCCCAACCCAGGGATCAAACCCAGATCTCCCCCATGGCAGGCAGATTTTTTACTGTCTGAGCCACCAGGGAAGCTCTATTTAGCAAGATCATATGTAAAATTCTATCTATCTATTTGCTTAATGTATAATGTATCTAAGATGAGAGGAAATATTTTTTTCTATTATAATAAGCATGGAATAGTGATTTCAAGCAGCACAGATGACTTCTTGCTCATGCCCACGCCCAAGGCTTGATATCAGAGCACAAGCAACAGGACTCTGTGCATCAGGTTCACTCAGACTTAAGAGCTAAGAAACCGAATCTCTGTAGTTTCTGTTACTATGCCAGAAAAAAAGTTGTGGTTCAGTTGCTAAGTTGGTTCTGACTCTTCATGACTCCTGTAGTGCACCAGGCTGCTCTGTCCACAGGATTTCCCAGGAAAGAATACTAGAGTGAGTTGCCATTTCATTCTCCAGGGGATCTTCCTGGGCCAGGGATCGAATCTGCATCTACTGAATTAGCAGGCGGATAGTTTACATGGGGCTTTCCTGGTGGCTCAACTGGTAAAGAATCTGCCTGCAATGCTGGATATCTGGGTTAGATCCCTGGGTTGGAAAAATACCCTGGAGAAGGGAACGGCTACCCACTCAAGTATTCCAGCCTGGAGAATTCCATAGATGGTTTAGTCCATGAGGTCTCAAAGAGTCGCACATGACTGAGAGACTTTCACTTCACTTCACTTCTTTACCACACTGAGCCAAATGTCACTAAATTTATACCTTACTTTTAACACTTTCATCCAGAAGTGACACATATCATTTCCTCTCACAATCCATTGGCCAAAAAAAGCCATGTAGCCACACTTAGTTGCAAGGGGATAGGGAAGTGCCATTATATCCATGCCCAATAGGTGGATGAACACAAATGTATGGCCAACATTACTAATAACTATTGTATACGGCATGGAAAAAAAAATGATGACTGCGCTTGGCAGATTTCTCAGATAGTCCACAAGATTCTTGTATCCTATTCCTTCCCTTGGGAAAAGCCCTGTATAATCCCCTCCCCTTGAATGTTGTCTAAACCTGTGAATATGATGGATTTCACTCTTGTGATTAAGACACTTTATAAGACCAAGGTCACAGAATTTTGCAGGTGTAGTCAAGGTCTCAAATCAATGAACTTTAAAATTACCAAAAGAGAGGTTATTCTGGTTATGCCTATCTAATCAATTTAGCCCTTAAACTGGACAGCTTCCTGAAATAAGAGATTAAATGCATAGTGGGTATTATTATGCTGAGTTTGAAGAAGTAAATGTCCATGAGAGGCAGTTAAGGGGCTAGGTTCTCAGGCAGCCTCTTGGAACTGAGAGTGACATCCCAGAAAACAACCAGCAGGAAAATAGAAACTTCATTTTAAATCTTACAACTGGAAAGAAGTGAATTATCTAATAAACCGAGTGAGCTTGAAAGAGGAAACTGAGCTCCAGATGAGAATGCAGCTGTTTTGGTGAAAGTTTTCACTTTCATCTCAGGTTCACAAGATTTGTTAACAAAGTAAGTCACTTATTATATACAAATAAATAATAAAAATACTTATTAGAGAATTATCTAGTTTGCTTTCAATATACTAACATTAAAAGAAAAGAGAAATAGAGCAGAGAATAGCTCACCAAAATTGGGTTTTGACCAACATTCAGACTACCAGACCATGTTACCTGCCTCTTGAGAAATCTGTATGCAGGTCAAGAAGCAACAGTTAGAACCAGAAATGGAACAAGGGACTGGTTCCAAATTGGGAAACGAGTATGTCAAGGCTGTATATTGTCACCTTGTTTATTTAACTTATATGCAAATTACATCACGTGAAATGCCAGACTGGATGAAGAACAACCTGGAATCAAGATTGCTGGGAGAAATATCAACAACCTCAGATGTGCAGATGACAGCACCCTTATGGCAGAAAGTGAAGAAGAACTAAAGAGCCTCTTGATGAAAGTGAAAAGGAGAGTGAAAAAGCTGGCTTAAAATTCAACATTCAAAAAACTAAAATCATGGCATCTGGTCCCATCACTTCATGGCAAATAGAAGTGGAAACAATGGAAACAGTGACAGACTTTATTTTTTTGGGCTCCAAAATCACTGCAGATGGTTATTGCAGCCATGAAATTAAAAGACATTTGCTTCTTGGAAGAAAAGCTATGATAAACCTAGACAGCATATTAAAAAGCAGAGACATTGCTTTACATACAAAGGTCCATATAGTCAAAGCTATGGTTTTTCCAATAATCATGTATGGATGAGAAAGTGGACCATAAAGAAAGCTGAGTGCCAAAGAATTGATGTTTTTGAACTGTGGTTTTGGAGAAGACTCTTGAGAGTCCCCTGGACAGCAAGAAAATCAAACCAGTCTATCCTAAAGAAAATCAACCTTGAATATTCATTTGAAAGACTGATCCTGAAACTGATGCTCCAATACTTTGGCCACATGATGCAAAGAGCCAACTCATTGAAAAAGACCTTAATGCTGGGAAAGACTGAGGGCAGCTTCTGCACAACAAAAGAAACTATAAGCAAGGTGAAAAGGCAGCCTTCAGAATGGGAGAAAATAATAGCAAATGAAGCAACTGACAAACAACTAATCTCAAAAATATACAAGCAACTCCTGCAGCTCAATTCCAGAAAAATAAAGACCCAATCAAAAAATGGGCCAAAGAACTAAACAGACATTTCTCCAAAGAAGACATACAGATGGCTAACAAACACATGAAAAGATGCTCAACGTCACTCATTATCAGAGAAATGCAAATCAAAATCACAATGAGGTACCATTTCACGCCAGTCAGAATGGCTGCGATCCAAAAGTCTACAAGCAATAAATGCTGGAGAGGGTGTGGAGAAAAGGGAACCCTCTTACACTGTTGGTGGGAATGCAAACTAGTACAGCCACTATGGAGAACAGTGTGGAGATTCCTTAAAAAACTGGAAATAGAACTGCCTTATGATCCAGCAATCCCACTGCTGGGCATACACACTGAGGAAACCAGAAGGGAAAGAGACACGTGTATCCCAATGTTCATTGCAGCACTGTTTGTAATAGCCAGGACATGGAAGCCACCTAGATGTCCATCAGCAGATGAATGGATAAGAAAGCTGTGGTACATATACACAATGGAGTAATACTCAGCCATTAAAAAGAATACATTTGAATCAGTTCTAATGAGGTGGATGAAACTGGAGCCTATTATACAGAGTGAAGTAAGCCAGAAAGAAAAACACCAATACAGTATACTAATGCATATATATGGAATTTAGAAAGATGGTAATGACAACCCTGTATGTGAGACAGCAAAAGAGACATAGATGTATAGAACAGTCTTTTGGACTCTGTGGGAGAGGGAGGGGGATGATTTGGGAGAATGGCATTGAAACATGTATAATATCATATAAGAAATGAATCGCCAGTCCAGGTTCCAGGTTCGATTCAGGATACAGGATGCTTGGGGCTGGTGCACTGGGATGACCCAGAGTAATGGTATGGGGGGGGAGGTGGGAGGAGATTCAGGATTGGGAACACATGTACACCCGTGGTGGATTTGTGTTGATGTATGGCAAAACCAATACAATATTGTAAAGTAATTAGCCTCTAATTAAAATAAATAAATTTAAATTTAAAAAAATAGAAAATAATTTAAAAAAAAAGAAGGACTGAAGGCAGGAGGAGAAGAGGGCAGCGACAGAGGATGAGAAGGTTGGATGACATCATTGCCTCGATGGACATGAAGTGAAGTGAAAGTCGCTCAGTCGTGTCCGATTCTTTGCGACCCCATGGATTATACAGTCCATGGAATTCTTCAGGCCAGAATACTGGAGTGGGTAGCCTTTTCCTTCTCCAGGGGATCTTCCCAAACCAGGGATCAGACTCAGATCTCTAGCATTGCAGGTGGATTCTTCACCAGCTGAGCCACAAGGGAAGCCCGTTCAATGGACATGAGTTTGAGCAAATTCTGGGAGATAATGAAGGACAGGGAAGGCTGATGTGCTGCCATCCATAGGGTATCAAAGAGTCAGATATGACTTAGCAATTGAACAATAAACCATAATATAGCTATTTCAGCTGAAACTCATATTTATTTAATACTTTAATATTCCTTTGCTCCTTGTGAGTTACACTAAAAGTCCTAGCAAAACTGCATCAGAAGACACACACAGCCTTCCCTCAACACCTGCCCCTTCATTTCTAGTACTAACAATCAAGAGGATATTCTAATAAGGTTTAGAAAAAAAATTAGGATCTCAGTTCCTAGAAATTACCTCCAATTTCCATATTCTACAATAATAAATATTAATTTATATTTTCATGTGTTCCTGCTCTGTTCACCGAGGATACATAAAAGGTATATCAGACCTTTATTAACTGTAGACTTCTCTTCAACATAGTGAATTCAAGTCTAAAAATATACCAAAAATACTTTATAGATAAGTTAGCTTCTCAGTGCAGCAGCACTTCAATACGGATGCTCAGACTGCTATTCGGTGCTCACTTTATTTTTAACTTGGTTTTTAGTCCATGATTAATAACTTTTCAGTCCTGGTAGATTTAGGCAATGAAAAATAGTATTCATTTTAGATATCTTTTCCATCTAGTCTTCAAAAACAATATTTTTTCATGACATTTCTTTCTTATTTCTAAGTAGGAACGATGAAAATCAATGGAAATGTGCGTGGCAACCAATTTCCAAAAACGCAGGATGCATCTGCAAAGGGAGGTATGACTCAGTTCCATATTGCGCTCCCTCTCCTGAAGATCCTGGCGTTGTGGAAGTAATATCCTATGCGGCAGGTTCACTGGAATTCCACATTGTGCATCTGTTCAGTCAGTAAGTGTTGTTTTGCTTGGTCCTCAATCCAGTTAAATAAAGAAGAAATTTCCACAAAGTTTGGTACCACATCCAAAACCAACTTTCTCATATGAGCATAAACATTGATTCAACGGCTCTAAAGGTCCTGAACTCTAGGGTGTGGGATGGGACTACTATGTGTGCTTTATCTGGTGTTTGCTGCTTTTTCAGTGTTTATGTAACAGACTCGGCAGGAACCACATGACATATTAAATAAGCAAAGTGTTAAGTTGAAGTAAAAGCTTTAAAATGGTTTGAAAAAGAAATGGTCATTTAAATCATAAACAAACAGGGCAAAGATACACGTAACCTCAGGTATACACAAAAAGAGACTCCAGTACCAAATAAATGCCTACCATAGAGCTCAGTTTTTGTACTTTGTATAAACAGCTTTTATTTCTGAATTCACTACGGTTATGATATGAGGTAACATATGCAGTCTACAAGGTCACGTTCCACACATAATCCAGCTGCTCTGGTGGCTCCGTGGTGGCAAGCTGTCCATTCTTTTTTATAAACTTAATGGCCACACATTATGCCACTTTGTGAGACTTGAGGTTCATTAGACCTTCTGTTCAAGTGCCTTTAGGCCACAATTTATTCTGACTCTGCAATTACTGGTGACAATTTTTATATGCAGCCAAATTTTTCAATCACAGTGGGAAGGTTTGCATTATTTGTGGCTTTTTGCTCTTCTCTATGATAATCTCACATTGGAAAGATATTAAAGATGCATCTGTAAAAGGATTAATTCTGCATGTACCATCTTAATATTTTTCTAAAGAATAGACTCCAGGGAAAGGAATATAGAGAAATAAAAGGCATTAGCACATCTGGTTTTTCGTAAACAGATTGTGTTGGCTTGCGATAGAATAAACTTCTTTGTTTACTTCTATATTATGTAAAAGCATCATTTTTCAAAATTATTTAATTCTTTGAAATCTGTTCACCATAATTTATACCTTTAAGTGAGTTCTCCTATAGTGCATTTCAAGTTAATCTTGAAAACAACAAACAAGCCTGAGTTACTGTCACTGAGCCTCTTCTGCCAATTTAAGAGATGTTGAGTGGAAACCAATACAATATTATAAAGTTAAAAAAAAAAAAAAAAAAAAAAGAGAGAGAGATGTTGAGTGGAAGTCAGTCAGGCAAGAATGTAAATCACTTCTGGCCAACAACTTGGAGCGAATCCATTACAAACCTGATGGTATGCAGAGACTAATTGGAAGACAAATAAAGACAGAACTATTCCTATGCAAGATCCTGGGGTTTGATTTGTAGGTTATCAGTACATGCTGACCTAGACCAGATTTTACAAGACAGAAGGAGTCTGTGCATTTAAGTAAACAAATGTGAAATTGTGGAAACTGACCATTATTTTCAAAGATTAAAGGCTGGAACCAATTCATTTGAACAGAAAAGCTTAAGAGAGATCATTTCTGCCCAGGAATCTTGTCAATGTTGGGGTAGGTTAGAAGTACTTGAAGATCAGAGAAGAGTCTGGAAAAAATGTGTTTAGATGTTACAATATTAAACCAAAAAGACAGAAAGAGAGACTCAGAAATATGAAAGCAACGGAGCAATAGTAAAAGCTTTCCTTGAGAACTGAATTAAAGTAAGTTTGAACAAAGCACACACATCCTTTAACCTAGAGAAGAAACTGCATGTAATAGTCCAGAATCTTCCTGGGTTGCTATGTTGATCTGCAAACCCATGGATGAATAGAACTGATTTATACTGCAAATAGCGTATTCATCTCTACTTATTAGCAGCAGCTGTGCGTTTGTGTTTCTCCAACACACACCAGGGGCATGAGTTCCAATCTCAGTTAGGCTGGTGACTAGATAAACCATTTAGGATAATTCATTTTGTCTTTGTGAATATCAGCTTCCTCAGTTGTAAAATACAGGTAATAGTAGAGTAAAGGCATGATTAAGCAGAGTCTGTAAGGCCGACAGGGCACCAAAATGGTGCCAGGAGGCCACTGGGGAAGCAAGGCCTAGGCAGTTCTGCACCTGGATAGAACATGAACTTTGAACTGGGCCGCAACATCCGAAAGAACACCTTAATAGTGAACTTTGGACAGTAACAATCTTAGCAGCCAATCATGTGTAGACAAGAATGGTTCTTATCCACCAGGACCAATCATAATTCTTACAAAACTGCTTATGTAAGCTCCTCCTTTTACCCTTTGGTTTCCTGTCAGTCACTTCAGTCACTCAGTCATGTCAGATTCTCTGTGACCCCATGGACTGCAGCACGCTAGAGGAAACCCAGCTCTCCTCAGGAAACATTTGGGCTTCTACTCGTATCTTTGTCTCCTGAATTGTCATTCTTAAGACCCCAAATAAATGTTTTTGTTACCTTACAGTGCTGGTCTTATTTCTTGGTCTACATGAGGTATTTAAAAGTTTGTAAATAGGTTTAAAACAACATACCTGATGTAACTATTCAGGCTTTGTGGTAAATATCCACTATACATTCATCAACTCATTGTTAATTTTGTGTAGAAATGAACTTTTCTGTGGAAAATAGCACTAACCAACACTCTAGTAACCTTCTGTTCATTGGAGAAGACAAAATGGAAGAAGTTAGCTCATTAATAACACCACCAGGCATATAATAATTATCACCTCTCTTCCTTGGCTTGGCAGTTTCCCCATCTCAACAGTGGCTAGTGCTATGAATTCCTGGAATTGATTCAACGCACAGGTCCTTATTTCCAAGACCCTAAATAAGTTGCTAGGATACCACTGGGACCTTTTAACACTTTATTTTTCTTTTATCAGTATACTACTCAAGAGGTAGTTCCTTTTATAAATTGGAATATAATATATTTCTTAACGTGACATGTAGTAATCTGCAAGATTTGACATGTAGCAGTTGCATATAACTAGGCATGTGAAATTTAACAGTATTAAACAAGCTAATTGATCATTGTCGGACACTTTAGACCTGTATTCTTTAATAGTTTTACCTTTAATATATGCTTAAAATACTACAATTTGTACTGTAATCATTTCCTCAAACACAGTCAGTGAAAAAAATGTAGTACAGAAAGAAAACTTCCAAGTAAAATTGGCTTCATTTTCATGTATGTGTTTTCCAAATATTTTAATCATGCTTCAAAAAAGAGATTTGCTATTATGCATGTGGATTTATAATAAAGACCTTATCTGGTTTTCTCTTAAATAGTTATCTATGGGATATCCAGGCTCCATCATCCTCCACTAACTGTGAAGGGAGAGAAAGGGGAGTGAACATTTTACTTGGCTATTAAACAAGGGTGTTACTCAGCAACAAGAAACACAGTTTAAAAGATTAGGTTTCAATAATGTCCAACTAAATCGAGTAACACTCAAAGAGCTTACCCCTGAGTGTCAGACTTCAAACTGCTTCTCAGAGAACTGGATTTTAGGATTCAAATATGTGATCTTTACTGTGCACTTTCAGGAATATCAACTGTTTAAAACTGAATTAAAACAAAAAGTCTTGTCAAAATTATAAATTATAATACATTCGTTTCCACAAAACCTCCTCAGTGGTACGGATTTTTCTCAGTGTTTGGGTTCAGATTAACCTATGTCTGGTCTGCTTACTATATTATGAAAATAATTTTCAGTAGGCGAATTAAAGAAGTTGGTTCTTTTTATATAAAATCAGCTCTTTCCCCAACAACTAGGTATGTTGACTCTTTCCCAGTTTGGGTCAATGAGTATGCATGTATGACCCATTTGTTAAAATTTACTATTTTAACTATTTTGAAAGGTATAGTTCTGGCATAAAGTTCATTCACATTATTGTACAGCAATCATCACCATCAATTTCTAGAAGTTTTTTATCTTTTCAAGCAGAAATTCTGTACCCATTAAACAATAACACCCCATCCCATTCTCTCCTCCTCCCAGGTCCTGAAAATTCCCATTCTACTTTCTATCTCTATTATTTTTCCCTTTCATGGATCACAACCTTATCATGGCAAAGGGGCTTTTGTAAAAAGCTCAGTGAAGCTATGAATCATGCCATGCAGAGTCAGCCAAGATGGATGGGTCATAGGGAAGAGTTCTGACAAAATGTGGTCCCCAGAGAAAGAAATATAAACCCACTCCAGTATTCTTGCCACAAGAACCCCATGGACACTATGAAAAGGGAAAAAGATGAGAAGTGGGAAGGTGACCCTGTTCCCATCCAGGCTGGTATGTAACATTGAGTAGAGTTCCTTGTGCTATACAATCGGTGCTTGTTGTTACTCACTTTGAATAACAGTGTGTGCATGACTTCCCCAAACTCCCTAACTATTCTTTCCCCCGTCAACCATAAATTCATTTTGTAAGTATGTTAGTCTCTTTCAGCTTTCTAAGAAAGTTCATTTGGATCTTTTTATGTTTTTGTAGATTCCAAATGTAAGAATGTCCTACAATATTTTTCCTTCTCTATCTGACTTACTTCACCCAGGCCCATCCATGTTGCTGCAAATGGCATTATTTCTTTCTTTTCAGTGGTGGAGTAGTATTCCATTGTTTACACATTGTATTCCACTGTATACATCTTCTTTACTCATTCCTCTGTCAATGAACATTTAGGTTGCTTCCCTGTCTTGGCTATTGTAAACAGTGCTGCAATGAACATTGGGGTGCATGTATCCTTTCAGATCATGTTGTTCTCTGGCTATATGCCCAGGAGTGGGATTGCAGGATCATATGATAAGTCTATTTTCACTTATGTAAGGAACAACCAGCCTTCCCTGGTGGTCCTAATGGTAAGAATCCTTCTGCCAATGTAGAAGACATAAGAGACATGGGCTCCATCCCTGGGTTGGGAAGATCCCCTGGAGAAGGGGATGGAAAATCCCATGGACAGAAGGGCCTGCTGGGATGCAGTCCATGGGATTGCAAAACAGACATGACTGAAGCGATTTACCAGATGCTTTTCTCCATAGTGGCTGTATCGAATTACTTTCCCACCAATAGTATGGAAGGGTACGCTTCTCTGCACACTCTCTCCAACATTTGTTGTTTGTGAATATTTTGATGAAAGCCATTCTGACCATTTGAGGTGATATCTCATAGTTTTGATTTGCATTTCTCTGATAACTAGCAATGAACATCTTTTCATGTGCCTGTTGGCCATCTTATACATCCTCCCTGGAGAAATGTCTATTCTGGTCTTCTGCCCATTTTTTGTGTGAGCTGCTTGTTTTGATGCTATGTGTCATAAACTATTTCTTAAATTTTGGAGACGAATCCCTTATTGGTCATATCCTTTGCAAATATTTTCCCCTAATCTGTGAGTTGTCTTTTCATTTTGTTTATTGTTTCCTTTGTTATTTTATGCAAAAGCTTTGACTTTAAATAGGTCACAATTATCTATTTATGTTCTTATTTCCTTTATTCTGGGAGATGAATCAAAAAAGATGTTACTCTGATTTATGTCAGAAGAATGCTCTATGTTTTCCTGTAGCAGTTTTATACTGTCCTGTCTCACATTTAGACCTTTAATCCACTTTGAGCTTATTTTTGTGTACAGAGTTAAAGAATGATAGAATTTTATTTTTTTACATGTGACTGTCCAGTGTTCCCAGAACCGTTTCGAAGAGACCGTCTTTCCAACCAACATTCTATAATCTTGCCCCCTTTGTCATAGATTAATTGACTATAAGTATATGGGCTACAAAATCACTGCAGTTGGTGAAATCACTGCAGCCACGAAATTAAAAGACGCTTACTCCTTGGAAGGAAAGTTATGACCAACCTAGATAGCATATTCAAAAGCAGAGACATTACTTTGCCGACAAAGGTCCGTCTACTCAAGGCTATGGTTTTTCCAGTGGTCATGTATAGATGTGAGAGTTGGACTGTGAAGAAAGCTGAGCACCAAAGAATTGATGCTTTTGTTCTTTTTTTTTTTTAAATTTTATTTAATTTAACTTTACAATATTGTATTGGTTTTGCCATATATCAAAATGAATCTGCCACAGGTATACATGTGTTTCCCATCCTGAACCCTCCTCCCTCCTCCCTCCCCATACCATCCCTCTGGGTCGTCCCAGTGCACCAGCCCCAAGCATCCAGTATCGTGCATCAAACCTGGACTGGTGACTCGTTTCATATATGATATTATACATATTTCAATGCCATTCTCCCAAATCATCCCACCCTCTCCCTCTCCCACAGAGTCCAAAAGACTGTTTATATATCAGTGTCTCTTTTGCTGTCTCGTATACAGGGTTATCAGAGAAGGCAATGGCACCCCACTCCAGTACTCTTGCCTGGCAAATCCCATGGACAGAGGAGCCTGGTAGGTTGCAGTCCATGGGGTCGCTAGGAGTCGGACACGACTGAGCGACTTCACTTTCACTTTTCACTTTCATGCATTGGAGAAGGAACTGGCAACCCACTCCAGTGTTCTTGCCTGGAGAATCCCAGGGATGGCGGAGCCTGGTAGGCTGCCATCTATGGGGTCACACAGAGTCGGACATGACTGAAGCGACTTAGCAGCAGCAGCAGCATACAGGGTTATTGTTACCATCTTTCTAAATTCCCTATATATGCATTAGTATACTGTATTGGTGTTTTTCTTTCTGGCTTACTTCACTCTGTATAATAGGCTCCAGTTTCATCCACCTCATTAGAACTGATTCAAATGTATTCTTTTTAATGGCTGAGTAATACTCCATTGTGTATATGTACCACAGATTTCTTATCCATTCATCTTCTGATGGACATCTAGGTTGCTTCCATGTCCTGGCTATTATAAACAGTGCTGGGATGAACATTGGGGTACACGTGTCTCTTTCAATTCTGGTTTCCTCAGTGTGTATGCCCAGCAGTGGCATTGCTGGGTCGTATGGCAGTTCTATTTCCAGTTTTTTAAGGAATCTCCACACTGTTCTCCATAGATGCTTTTGAACTGTGGTGTTGGAGAAGACTCTTGAGAGTCCCTTGGACTGCAAGGAGATCCATCCAGTCCATTCTGAAGGAGATCAGCCCTGGGATTTCTTTGGAAGGACTGATGCTAAAGCTGAGACTCCAGTACTTTGGCCACTTTATGCAAAGAGTTGACTCATTGGAAAAGACTCTGATGCTGGGAGGGATTGGGGGCAGGAGGAAAAGGGGACGACAGAGGATGAGATGGCTGGATGGCATCATTGACCTGATGGATGGAAGTTTGAGTGGACTCTGGGAGTTGGTGATGGACAGGGAGGCCTGGCATGCTGCGATTCATGGGATCACAAAGTGTCGGACACGACTGAGTGACTGAACTGAACTTATATGGGCTTATTTCTGAGTTTTCTATCCTTTTCCATTGATTTGTATTTCTATTTTAGTGCCAGTACCATACTGTTTTTTTGACTGAGATTTATAGTATAGTCTGAAGTCTGGGAGCCTGATTCCTCTAGTTCCATTTTTCTTTTGCAAGGCTGTTTTGGCTCTTTGGGATTTTTGGTGTCTCCATACAAATTTTGAGGTTTTTTGTTCTAGTTCTGTGAAAAATGCCATTGCTAATTTTATTAGGAATTGCATAGAATCTGTTGATTTCCTTGAGTAGTATAGTAATTTTAACAATATTAATTCTTCCAATCTACAAACATGGTATATCTTTCGATCTGTTTATGTATTCTTTGATTTCTTTCATCAGCATCTTATAGTTTTCAGAATGCAGGTCTTTTGTGTCCTTAGGTATGTTTATTCCTAGGTATCTTGTTCTTTCTGATGCAATGGTAAATGGAATTGCTTCTTGGATTTCTTTCTGATCTTTCATTATTAATGTGTAGAAATGCAACAGATTTCTGTGTATTAATTTGTAAACTGCAAATTTACAAATTCATTGATGAGTTCTAGTAGTTTTCTGGTAGCATCTTTATGATCTTCTATGTATAGTATCATGTTATCTGTAAACAGTGACAGCTTAAGCTCTTCTCTTACAATTTGGATTCTCTTTATTTCTTTTTCTTCTCTGATTGCTGTAGCTAAGACTTCTAAAACTATATTGAATAAAAGTGGTGACAGTGGTCATACTGTCTTGCTCCTAATTTTAGAGGGAATGTTTTCAGCTTTTCACCATTGAGTATTATGCTAACTGTAGATTTGTCATTTATGACTTTTATTATGTTGAGGTATATATCTTCTATGCCCACTCTCTGGAGTTTTTTTTATCATAAATGGTACTGAATTTAGTCAAAAGATTTTTATGCATCTATTGAGATTATCATATGGGTTTTATCTTTCAATTTACTTATATGGTGTATCACATTGATTTGTGGATGTTGAAAATCCTTGCATCCCAGTGATGAATCCCATGTGATCATGGTGTATGATCTTTTTAATGTTTTGTTGTATACAGATTGCTAGTATTTGGTTGAGGATGGTTGCATATATGTTTATCAGTGATATTGACCTGTAATTATCTTTTTTTGTGGTATCATTGTCTGATATTGGTATCAGGATGATGGTGACCTCATAAAATGAGTTAGGAAGTTTTCCTTTGTCTGCATTTTTTGGAACAGTTTCAGAAAGATAACAGTTAACTCTTCTTTAAACGTTTCACAAATTCACCTGTGAAGTTGTCAGGTCCTGGATTTTTGTTTGTTGGGAGGTTTTTAATCATGGTTTCAGCTTCAGTGCTTGTGATTGGTTTCTTCATATTTTCTTTTTCTTCCTGATTCCATCTAAGGAGACTGTACATTTCTAAGAATTTCTGCAGGTTGTCCATTGTATTGGCATGCAGTTATTCAAAGGAGTAGCTTATGATGCTTGATATTTCTGTGGAGTCAGTTGTAACTTCATTTTCATTTCTAATTTTATTGATCTGAGTCTTCTTCCTTTCCTTTTTGGTGAATTTGGCTAAAGGTTTATCAATTCTGAATATCTTTTCAAAGAACCAGCTTTTAGTTTCATTGATCTTTGCGATTGTTTCCTTTGTTTCTAATTCATTTATTTCTGCTCTGATCATTATGATTTCCTTCCTTCTACTAACTTAAGGTTTTGCTTGTTCTTCTTTCTCCAGTGTTTTAGGTGTAATTTTAGCTTGTTTGTTTGAGATTTTTCTTGTTTCTTGAGGTAAGATTGTGCTGCTATAAACTGCCCTCTTAGAAGTGATTTTGCTGCCTCCCGTAAGCGGTAGGCCATTTTGCTTGTATTTTCATTAGTCTCTAAGTATTTTCCATTTCCTCCCTGACTTCTTCAGTGACCCTACAGTTGTTGAGTAGAATATTGTTTAGCTGCCATGTGTTTGTGTTCTTTAGAGTCTTGTTTTGTTTTGTTTTTTCCCTCTTCGGTTATTTCTAATCACACTGCATTGTGGTCAGAAAAGATGGCTGATATAATTTTTATTTTCTTAAATTTACCAAATCTCACCCTGTGGCCCAGCATGTGGTGAATCTTGGAGAATGTGTGCACTTGAGGAGAATGTATAGTCTGCTGCTTTTGGGTGGAATTCTCTGTAAATATCAATTAAGTTCAAGTTGTCTAAAGCATCTTTTAAGGTCTGGGTTTCCTTATGAATTTTCTGTCCAGATGACCTGTCCATTGATAACAGTGGGGCATTAAAATCCCCTACTTTTATTGTGTCATTGTTAATTTCTACCCTTGTGTTTGTTAGTATTTGCCTTATGTATTGAGGTGTTTCTATTTTGAGTGCATATATATTTATACGTGTTATACCTTTTTTTTGGATTGAGCCCTTGATCATTATGTAGTGTTCTTCTTTGGACTGAACCCTTGAACACTGTGTAGTGTTCTTATAACAGTCTTTGTTTTAAAGTCTATTTTGTCTGATATGAGTATTGCTACTCCAACTTTCTTATGAATTCCATTTGTGTGGAATACCTTCGCACATTCCTTTACTTTCAATATGTAAATGTCTCTAGGTCTGAGGTGGGTCTCTTGTAGACAACATATCTATGGGTCTTGTTTTTGCATCTTTTCAGCTGGTCTATGTCTTTTGGTTGGTGCATTTAATCCATTTACATTCAAGGTAATTATCTATTTGTATGATCCTATTACCATTTTCTTAATTGTTTGGGGTTTATTTTCTGTAGATCTTTTCCTTCTCTTGTGTTTCCTACCTAGAGAAGTTCCTTTAGCATTTGTTGTAAAATTGGTTTGGTGGTGCTGAAATCTCTTAACTCTTTCTTGTCTGTAAAACTTTTGATTTCTCCATCAAATCTAATTGAGAGTCATGCTGGGTAGAGTTGGAGAAGGCAATGGAAACCCACTCCAGTACTCTTGCCTGGAAAATCCCATGGGCAGAGGGGCCTGGTAGGCTGCGGTCCATGGGGTCTCGAAGAGTCGGACACGACTGAGCGACTTCACTTTCACTTTTCAGTTTCATGCATTGGAGAAGGAAACGGCAACCCACTCCAGTATTCTTGCCTGGAGAATCCCAGGGACAGCGGAGCCTGGTGGGCTGCCATCTATGAGGTCGCACAGAGTCCGACATGATTGAAGCAACTTAGCAGCAGCAGCTGGGTAGAGTATTCTTGGTTGTAGGTTCTACCCTTTCATCACTGGAATATGTCATGCCCTTCTGGCTCATAGAATATGTCATGCCCTTCTGGCTCATAGAGCCCTTCTGGCTCATAGAATTTCCATTGAGAAATCTGCTGATGATCTTATGGGATTTTCCTTGTATATTATTTGTCTTTTCTTCCCTTGTCGCTTTTAATATTTTATCTTTGTCTTTACTTTCTGTCAGTTTGATTACTATGTGTCTCAATGTGTTGGCAACCCACTCCAGTATTCTTGCCTGGAAAATCCCATGGACGGAGGAGCCTGGTAGGCTACAGTCCATAGGGTCGCAGAGAGTCAGACACGACTACTAGACTTCACCTCACTTCACTTCAGTGTGTTCCTCCTTGTGTTTATCCTGCCTGGGACTCTGTTCTTCCTGAATTTAGCTATTTCTTTTTCCATGTTAGGGAAGTTTTCAGCTATTATCTTTTCAAATATTTTCTCAGATCCTTTCTCTCTTCTCCTTCTGGGATCCCAATAATGCAAATACTGGTGCATTTAATGTTGTCCCAGAAGTCTCTTAGGCTGTCCGCATTTATTTTCATTCTTTTTTTATGTATTCTATTTTGCAGCAGTGATTTCCACCATCCTGTCTTCCAAGTCACTTATCTGTTCTTCTGCCTCAGTTATTCTGTTATTGATTCCTTCTAGTGTATTGATCATCATCAGCGTTTGTTCTTTAATTCTTCTAGGTCTTTGGTAAACATTTCTTGCCTTTTCTCAATCTTTGCCTCCGTTCTTTTTATGAGATCCTAGATCATCTTCCCTATCATTATTATGAATTATTTTTCTGGAAGGCTGCCTATATATATACTTCATTGTGCTTTTTATCTGGGGATTTATCTTGTTCCTTCATCTTGAACAAAATCCTATTCCTTTTCATTTCGGTTAGCTTTCTATGATTGTGGTTTACATTCTGGAGGCTATGGAATTGTATTTCTTGCTTTTTCTGTCTGCCATCTTTTGGATGATGATAGAGGCTTGTGCAAGTTTCCTGATGGGAGGAACTGTCTATGAGGAAACTGAGTCTGGCTTTGGTGGGCAAGACAGTGCTCAGTAAATCTTTAATCCAGTTATCTGCTGAGGGGTCGGGCTATACTCCCATTCTGTTAGTTGTTTAGCATGAGACATCTCAGTCCTAGAACCTACAGGCTCTACAGTAGGGCTAACAGCAACCTCTGAGGGGACTTATGCCAACATACTCCTCCCAGGACTGCTGCTGTTGGTGCATTGTCCCCACAGCAAGTCACTGCCAACCCACATCTCCACAGGAGACCCTCAAACACCCACACATCTAGCTTGTCTCCTGTGGGATCACAGCTCTTTTTCCCTGGGTCAGTCCTGGTACACCCAAAGCTTTGTTTGTGCCTGCCAAGAGTGGAGTCTTTGTTTCCCCCAGCTCTGGGAAAGTTCTGTAATCAAATTCTGCTGGCCTTCGAAGTCAGATTCCCTGGGGATCTCCAGTCCCTTTGCTAGATCCCCAGCCTGGGAAGCCTGATGAGGGGCCTAGAATCTTCACAGCAGTGCAAGACCTTCTTTGGTATTACTGTTCTTCAGTTTGTTGGTCACCCACCCAGTGGGTATGAGATTTGATTTTATCATGATTGTGCTCCTCCTACCACCTCACTGAGACTTCTCCTTTGCCCTTGGGCATGGGTTATCTTTTTGATGGGCTCCAGTGTCTTCCTGTCGATGGTTGTTCAACCGCTGGTTGAAATTTTGGTGTTCTTGCAGAAGATGAGTGCATGTCTTTGCACTTCACCATCTTGAACCAAAACTTCCCTTACTTTTTAAGGCTGAATAATATTGCCTTGTATATATATATATAGTATAGTATATACTACATATACTATATATAGTATGTATATACTACATTTAGTTTATAGTATAGTATATAGTATATATGTACTATAGTATGTATATATATATAGTGTATACATACATATAGTATACTATATATACATATCGTATATGTAGGATATGTATATATACTACATTTTGTTTATCCATTGGATGCTTGGGTCATTCCTACCTTTGGCTGCTGTGAATAATGCTGCTATGAGGGTGAATATACAAATAAAGAAAATAAAATGAAGTCAAGGAAGTTTCAGCTTCAACATCTGTCCTTCCAACGAACACCCAGGACTGATCTCATTTAGGATGGACTGGTTGGATCTCCTTGCAGTCCAAGGGACTCTCAAGCGTCTTCTCCAACACCACAGTTCAAAAGCATCAATTCTTCGGCTCTCGGCTTTCTTTATGGTCCAACTCTCACATCCACACATGATTACTGGGAAAACCATAGCCTTGACTAGATGGACCTTTGTTGGCAAAGTAATGTCTCTGCTTTTTAATATGATGTCTAGGTTGATCATAACTTTCCTTCCAAGGAGTAAGCGTCTTTTAATTTCATGGCTGCAATCACCATCTGCAGCAATCTTGGAGCCCAGAAAAATAAAGTCAGCCACTGTTTCCACTGTTTCCCCATCTGTTTGCCATGAAGTGATGGGGCCGGATGCCATGATCTTAGTTTTCCAAATGTTATATTCACTTTTTAAAAAATTGGAGAATAATAGCTTTAAAATGCTGTGTTTTTCCTTCAGTGCAACAGTGTGAGTCAGCCATAAGTAAATATAATATACCCCCTCCTTTTTAAGCCCCCCTCCCATCCCCACCCATTCCACCCCTGTAGATCATTACAGAGTGCTGGGGTGGGCTCCCTGTGTTATATAGCAGCTTCCCACTCAGTATCTATTTTACACAGGGTAGTATATATACGTTAATACTGCTATCACAATCGTCCCACCCTTTCCTCCCTACTGGTGGCTCAGATAGTAAAGAATCTGCCTCTAATGCAAGAGACCCAGGTTAGATTCCTGGGTAAGGAAGATTCCCTGGAGAAGAGAATGGCTACCCACTTCAGTATTCTTGCCTAAGAAATTCCATGGAGAGAAGAGCCGGGTGGGCTACAGTCCATGGGGTTGCAAACAGTTGAACACCACTGCGCAGCTAAGATTTTCACACTTTTCATTACTTCCCCTGTCCACAAGTCCAGACTCTATGTCTGTGCCTCCATCTCTGCCCTGAAAAGGTTGATCAGTACCGTTTTCCTAGATTTCATATATATGCTTCAAAGGAACTTCACTCTCACCTATCTTTAAATTATACTTTTTCCCCTAATTCCATAACTTTTCCAAACTCACATACAGCAAAAAGACAATGTCAACAAAGCAAGGAAGAATCAGACTGCCTCAGTAGTTGATTAAGCTCTTGAGGTTTTCTTACCTTATGAAGTGTTCATGAAAAAGGATAGTTGGAGGAAATAGGCAAATTCTCTGACTTAGTCTATATACGCTCATTTCATGTTAAGAAGATTGAATTGGTTCTAATTGTAAGTAGATTAGGAAATGTCAGATTGATATTATCAATGCTTTCTTCCCTACACCCGAACAGTTTCATATTGAGTCCTGGGTGAAAACCTCAGCCATTCTTCTCTATTTTTTCTCTTTTGTTCTGATTTAAAGAAAAAGCAGGAGTAAACCATTTGAAATGAACTTGACAGGTAAACCATAATCACAAGTTATAACAGAGTTAAGCCCAAGTACACGTTAGCTCCTGAGCTGGTCACACTCCCCCAGGAACCTGTCCCTGGGAGCTCCAGGGACTGCTCTGTTTCCTCTTCTATTTCTTTATTTTTTTTTTAAACTTTACAATATTGTATTAGTTTTGCCAAATATCGAAATGAATCCGCCATAGGTATACATGTGTTCCCCATCCTGAACCCTCCTCCCTCCTCCCTCCCCATACCATCCCTCTGGGTCATCCCACTTCACCAGCCCCAAGCATCCAGTATTGTGCATCGAACCTGGACTGGCAACTCATTTCATACATTATATGTTTCAATGCCATTCTCCCAAATCTTCCCACCCTCTCCCTCTCCAACAGAGTCCATAAGACTGTTCTATACATCAATGTCTCTTTTGCTATCTCGTACACAGGGTTATTGTTACCATCTTTCTAAATTCCATATATATGCGTTAGTATACTGTATTGGTGTTTTTCTTTCTGCCTGACTTCACTCTGTATAATAGGCTCCAGTTTCATCCACCTCATTAGAACTGATTCACATGTATTCTTTTTAATGGCTGAGTAATACTCCATTGTGTATATGTACCATAGCTTTCTTATCCATTCATCTGCTGATGGAAGACCAGAAACTATAAAACTCCTAGAGGAGAACATAGGCAAAACACTCTCTGACATACATCACAGCAGGATCCTCTATGATCCACCTCCTAGAATATTGGAAATAAAAGCAAAAATAAACAAATGGGACATAATTAAACTTAAGAGCTTCTGCACATCAAAGCAAACTATTAGCAAGGTGAAAAGGCAGCCTTCAGAATGGGATAAAATAATAGCAAATGAAGCAACTGACCAACAACTAATCTCAAAAATATACAAGCAACTCCTACAGCTCAACTCCTCTTCTATTTCTAAGTAGTTCTCCTACCCACTACATATCCCTTTTCTCCTACCCTAAGAAGCTGTATTAGATAACATAGGACCCTTGAGAACTGACATTGTAACCTTACCTCATAAACTGAGGTTAGAGTCAGACTTGAGGAATTAGGTCATTCCGACTCTTTCCCTCATCTTTTTTGCTCAGTCTCTTTAACAAACCTATTTCACTGTCTCTTTCACTTACAGCAAGTTTATATCACAAGTGGCCTAAACTATAATTAACAAGCCAAGTTATCCAAAACATTTAAATCAAAGCATCTTGCAGGGAAACACGGCATCTGTAGTGTTCTGTAAGACAACAACAGCTAATACAAGAAGAGGAAAATTAAAACAATGTGATAGATATTTTGTTGTTCTGTTTTTGTTTTTGTTTTGCAACAAGGGTATGTCAGGACTTCTATAACAAAATAAGCATTGTCCTTTAATATGGTTGTATCCAGATGTTGAGTGCTTTATCCAACAAAGCTCCCATTATTCAAAACGTTGTTTGGAACTTCTGTTTTAGAATTACCTTCACTGCCAATTTACAAGAAGTATAAGAAACATCTCATTACTTTAGGACCGTACCTCATAGAGGTCATAATTTTCTTTAAGAAAATAAAATGCTGTTCTTTAGGCATAGTCAAGGTTGCAAGCCTCTGTGAGAAATGATCCAATATAACTATTAAAGACAAAGGCTGTGGAAATCTTAGACTAGAACTTCGAGTCAAAATAAAAATAAAGCAAGCTGTGCCTTGTATAAACTCCTGAGGCTATGTCTACAAAAAATTTCCACTTAAGAGTAAGATGTTCAGCCAATTAGTTTGTTATATACTGCCAAAAATCTGATTTGATCTGGTTATTCATTTTATTTATTTGTTTTTTCTTTTATAACCAGTTGCTTAAAAGAAATGACGAAGTCAACTAAGTATAAGTCATCTGTTAATACATGGACTCAATTTTAGAAAGCTCCCTGATTCGTGTTCAGGCTATAATTATTAAGCTGTTAATATAATCAAAACCCTTTCAAGCATCTTTTTGACTTAAACAAGATAATTATTCTAAAATAAATTTTCCATAATCATGATGGTTTAATCATGCCTCTACGAAACCTACAATAAGCAATATGCTTTAAACTTCAGATACTTCTATAACTAGTATAAGTAGAATTTCCTGCAATATAGATTTAAGTGAAAATTTTTTTATTTTTTTAGATGCCTAAATGTTCACGTGTTTGGAGTATAACAGTATAAGTTATCTATCATGTTCATCAAGGGGAGTTAAGATAAGATACTTTTTTTTGGAAAAGTCAGGAGGATATACTGTTTATAGGGTTCTCATGATATAATTAATTTTCTTTTAATTTCATGATATACTATTAATGAAACTAAAAGATGCTTGCTCCTTGGAAGAAAAGCTATGACAAGCCTAGACAGTGTATTAAAAAGCAGAGACATCGCTTTGCCAACAAAAGTCCATATAGTCAAAGCCATGGTTTTTCCATTAGTCACGCATGGATGTGAAAATTGAACCATAAGAAAACTGAGCACTGAAGAATTGATGCTTTCAAATTGTGGTGCTGAGGAAGACTCTTGAGAGTCCTTTGGACTGCAAGGAGATCAAACCAGTCCATCCTAAAGGAAATCAGTCCCAAATATTCATTAAAAGGACTGATGCTGAAGCTGAAACTCCAATATTTTGGCCACCTGATGTGAAGAACCGACTCACTTGAAAAGACCCTGATGCTGGGAAAGATTGAGGGCAGGAGGAGAAGGGGACCACAGAGGATGAGCTGGCTAGATAACATCACCAACTCGATGGACATGAGTTTGAAAGCTCCAGGAGTTGCTGATGGACAGGGAAGCCTGGCGTGCTGTAGTCTATGGGGTTGCAAAGAGTTGGACATGACTTAGTGACTGAACAACAATAACTGCTAAAGTCACCGTCATGAGATTTTGAAGAGAAAACAAAAGGAGAAGGAGATAGAGCAGTATGGTTTCAAAGATACCATTGAGTACACATGTGGGTAAAGCAACACCAAGAAATCATACACCAACTCAAATTAATATGTTGTCAATTTATTAAGAAGGACCATTTAACAGACGAATAAATTATCTCCTGAGATAGTGAGTTCTCACAAAAGTTCTTGGAAGTTAAAATACGGAGGTTTTAAGTTTACCAACTCCCTAGACGTTTTATTCTAAGACATTCAACTATGAGATCTCAAAGGTTTCTAGCAACTCCAAGAATCTGTGACTGTAGGAGCACATTAAGATTAATGATTCATGATGCTAGAAACACAAGTTTAGTGTTGAATTTTTCACCACCTTCTTAATCACATGATTGCTGGCTTCTATCCACATAGGTGTACTGAAACTGCTGTCTTGTCTGATACTGATGATCTTGTGTAAAATTCAAAAATACTGCTCTACTTCATCCTCCTTGACCTTTTGCTGCATTTGTTACTACTGGTGATCCATTCTTTTGAAACCCACTTCCTTAGACATCCTTATTAATACACTCTCGTCTTCCTTTTTCAATCCTCAACAAGTCCTGAGTTTTTTCTTCCATTCATTTTCTTCTTTCTCTCTCAGATATGTGTAATTTATTCACATACTCACCTTTTATTACATTTGTTCTCATTCATTTTCATAACATCTATTCTGCTGATGTGAGATTTAATTTCAAAACTTTATACCTTACCTGAGTTATCTCATGAGTTCTGATCATGTGTTTTAAGCTTCTTATTAAAAAACTACCAGATTATTCTTTCTGACCTCAAATTTTAACAAACTCAATGAACTATTAGTCAAATCACTTCCTTTTTTATAACTTTTTTTTTTCCTAACAGTGGTATCAACATTTATCCAGTGACCCCTTGAAAGGTTTCTTGTATCAAGTTCCTTCATGCCCTTCTGTCATGACTTTTTGTATTTAGTCTCTCAAATATTTTTCATCCTCTTTATTTCCCACTCCTTCAGTCTTAATCATGTCATTGTTTTCCAGCAAAGCTTCTCTATCTCCTTGTCCACTCCATTGCTGAGAGAATGTTTCCCCTTCCTTTAGGCCCAATTCTTTTCACTTTTTCTAGAACCACTACTGGCCTAAGACAGGAGATATAAAGTCTTTGCAGACTCTACTCAGAGATTCTACATAGTATATCATCTTAAGATGCAATTGAGCATTGTTGATGACTTACAGCCATATTTGGAAAGATAATTCTGATTGAGAAGTTTTAATCTGGCAGTTGAGAGAGATTTAAAAACATGTAGCATTCTCTAGTATCAGATCAGGCAAAATGTTAAGGGTCAAGTAAAATATGTGAAACCCAAAGACTCCAGATCAGTTACCTTCAGGGAGGTTGAGCACCAGCTATCAGCTGCGTCTTCACAACGGTGATCCAGAGTAGGATTCCAAGGCCTTGGAGGAAGAATGATGGACACAAGTCCAAGTCACAGTCCTGGAAAGGGAAGCCAGTGGATGTATAGTCACCAGGAAATAGAAAAATTAACAATAAAGACACACACACAAAACTCAGGACAAAAAGAGTGATCCAGAAAAATGTCAAACCGAGATTTAGGGAATAAGCAGTTTCCCAATTTTTAGAACTAAGGATAGAGGCTAGAGCAGAAATTTGGTGCTAAGTTTGTTACTATTGGTTTGGAGTAGATTATAGCTAATATTTATTAAACATTTACTCTGCACTAAATATTTTTTGTGTATTATTTCATTTTATTTATAACCACAACTTTGTAAGTTAGATATTATTATTATCTCCATTAACAAGTAGGGAAATGAGGCTTAGAATGTTTCATATACTTGTGCAAAGAGGCAGATGATGAATGAGTACCATGGTCTTTCTGACTCCATAGTTCAGTCTCCTAATCACCACACCACAAATGGTAAGGTATCTTCTCCCCCAGGAAGTATTTGTGGGAATCCTGTGAATGGATAGGAGTAGTGCATCATATTGGGCTTCCCTGGTAGCTCAGCTGATAAAGAATCTGCCTGCAATGAAGGAGACACTGGTTTGATTCCTGGGTTGAGAAGATCCCCTGGAGAAGGGATAGGCTACCTACTCCAGTATTCTTGGGCTTCCCTGGTGGCTCAGATGGTAAAGAATCTACCTTCAATGTGAGAGACCTGTGTTTGATCCTTGGTTGGGAAGATCCCCTGGAGGAGAACATGGAAACACACTCCAGTATTCTTGCCCGGAGAATCCCATGGACAAAGGAGCCTGGAGGGCTACAGTCTACGGGGTCACAAAGAGTTGGAAACGACTGAGGGACTAAGCATAGCACAGAACATCGAATCACCTCTCCTACCAGGCAAAGGAAGGAACTAGATTTCAGAATTAGCCTAGCCTTGTTGTTCATCTCTCATAAACTTGGAATTCTAAGCCTATATCTGAGAAGAAATAGGTCACAGATCAGGAAAGAATGTGATGAATTGTTAAGTCTGGTCAAGGCAAAATTGTGTGATTTTAATACTTAGCTATACTTGCCTACCTCAAAGATTTTCTATTTAAGTGTTGTTGAGGTAGAACTCAAAGTAAGATAATGTCACACCTGAGCTGAGTCTTTGAAGTTGTTAAGTGGGGTGACCAATAGTTGGGGGCAAATTATTTGCAGCTCTGCTTAATTTTTCATCAAATAGTATCTGAGCAACTATTTTGTGCAAGGCACTGGATTACTTAGATGAATAAGACCCTACTCTCCACTAATAGGAGAAGGAAATGGCAACCCACTCCAGTATTCTTGCCTGGGGGATCCCGTGAACAGGGGAGCCTGGTGGGCTGCTGTCCATGGGGTCGCACAGAGTCAGACATGACTGAAGTGACTTAGCAGCAGCAGCAGCTCCACTAATAGTTAAGAAAATGGAAATAAGCATATAAATTGCAACACAGTAAAGTAAGCATAAAGAATGTGTTGCAAAGTTAAATATGAAGACTTAGAAGGATATTATCTAACTGAACCTAATTTGGTATAAGAAAAAAAAGATATTCCAGCTAATATTTTTGAGTAACAAATCTCAGCCAGCTTAGTGGCATTAAATTAAATGACTATCATTGAATTATACTGATGGAGTCTGCAGGTCAGAAATTTTGACAGTGTAGTGAGATGGCTTGATATTGTTCCATACTCTCTTCGGCATGGTATAGGAAGACTAGATATATTGAGGATTATTATATTCTTCTCTTGTGTACATACCAGGAATGGGACTGAAGGCTGTGCCCAGTTTTGACTATTGACTGGAGTACCTATACTTGGCCTGGAGTTCCCATAGAGTGGCTTCTGGATTCTAAAGAAGTCTCAATAGTTATCATCCCAAGAAAACTAGGAGGAAACTTCTTGGACTTTTGTGATCTCACCCCAGAAGTTAGATGATGTTACTGGCAATACTCTATTGGTTGGAGTAATCACAAACACCCATGAATTTTAATGAGAAAGATACATAGCCCATTTCTGAATAAGAGAAATGTCAGAATCTTTTAAAACTGCCAATCTGTCCTTTGGCAAAATATACAGTATACTGGTCTCTTCTTAACACCCCTAAAAGTCTTATCCCATTAACAACCTTCAGCTCTGGCTCAAGGTCAAGAACTATGACATCAGGTCCAGACATGAATGAAGCTCTTTGGATACAGATTCCTTTCAGTATGAAGATTAGTGGTATGAGACGAGCTATCTCTCACCACTGTTATCCCTTCATCCTACAAAATGTACAGCTGCTAAAGAGTCCTGAAATAAATTTTCCAATATGAGACTAGCTGCACAACTTAATCAGTTTCAGTGCAAAATTAAATGCAAAACCCCTTATTCAATTATTACTGGAATTTCAAGATGGTGACTAAACCTAGAGTCCTCCTAACTGATAGAGCCCTCAGCAAATGCACAGTTCACACACCCGTGAGACACCAGTGAGCCCTCCTCCCATTCTAAAAGTGGGAAAGGGAAGAGAAAAGACTGTTCCTGGTCTATAGCAACTCTGATATCCAGCAAAGTTCATGTTCTTGATTCCTTATTTTGGACTCAGAAAAACTTTGGGAGCTCTTGGCTCTGCACTCTAGTCTTCTATTTCTCCTCTCTGAATCATTCTCCCTTTTTCATAGTAGCTCTTGTTTGAGCAGGTTAAAAATCTGATTAGTTTTCAAGAAAGTTTCCTCAGTCTAGCTCTTACCTGCATAAATTTGGAGTTTCAAAAGTCTCATTTCATTTTGTACTGTCTCGGTACCTTTTAGGCCAAGATGATAGAATTCCTCTAAAATTCTGTTTTCTTTTTAATATATGAATTAGGCAAAAGTCACACAAATGATCTTAAAATCATCCTTGCTATACGTTGAGCCCTTATGAGGCTGCTAAGGGTCAATGTTTTAAAAGTCTTAGAAACTCTATTACTTAGTGGAGTGGATATGCAAGGCTCATCTTGAAGAACCTTGGTGGTGGTGGTGGTGGTTGAGTCACTAAGTCAAGTCCAACCTTTGCGACCCCAGGAACTAACTGTAACCCGCCAGGCTCCTCTGTCCATGGGATTTCCCAGGCGAGGATACTGGAGTGGGTTGCCACATCCTTCTCCACTTAAGACCCTTAAGTGTGTTTTTTCTGTCTCAAAGGATCTGAGCCACCAATTTAAATGCTTCTGAAGTTACAACAAATGGTTTAAATCACATCCTTGACCTCATCCTTGAGTTGCCCGGAGACCACGTTTCCAAATTGCATTCTGGATTTCTTCTTGGCCCTTAGGCCTTTTTTTAGTGGAGTATATTTTGCTTGGGAGAGGGAGGATATGAAATAATTTTATTATCAAATTCATCAGCTCTTGGATCCTTACATATTTTCTAATTTCTGTTAAAAAACTGAATATATCCTTCCTTAGCTCATTTTTCTTTACCTGTAGTTTGACTTCCGCCACTTAAAGAAACTAGCTAACACTCTGAAGAAAAATTCCCTTAACTATGTCCATCAGTTCCTCAGATATATTTACTGTTTTTTACATTATAGAAGGTAACAGTTTCACTAAATTTCCCCCCAATTTATAACAAAGTTCTCCTTTCTTCCAATTTCCAGTAACGTTTTTCTACTTACCTTTAAGCTTCACCAGCAGTCTCCTGGAGGCCCGTCAGGCTTCTGCTGACCATATCCTCAGTGCTCTAACAGGTCCTCCTGAGGCAAGGGGTAGTTAGACACCCCTAGGCTAAAGTGATTGAAGATTCATTGCCTGTGGACAGAAACTCTAAGAGGAGAATAGCAGGACCATTAAGAGAGGAGGCTGGGCCTTGCCCAGACAACACATTTCTCATTCTCAAAGTCAAGAGACTTCCTCAACCACACCTGCCCAGAAAGACCCCTTCGAGGTCAAAGGGGGGTGGTGCCAACCATACGCCTCTTTGGTAGAATCCATCTTGGCCAAGAGAAGTGTGCTCACACATGGCAGGATCCTGAGATATACCCAATATGGACTGTGAACCAGGCAAATCAAAATGATTGGCCAAAGGAAAACTGGAAGAAATGCCCCATGACAGGAATTCAAATGCCATGAGGGCAACTTTGTCTCTCTCTGAGTCTACCTGTATGTCTATCCACATGTACTATACTCCTTTTTTCCTCCCAATAAATGCTTTATTTGTTTCACTACTTTCCATCTTTGTGGGAATTCTTTTCTGCAAAACCAAAGGGCAAGAGCATTGCTACTAACCACTGGTCTAGTGGCTAGGATTTGGGGCTCTCACTGCCGCCACCCGGCCTCAATCTCTGGCTGGGAACCCAAGCCGTGCTCCAAGATGCTGCAGCCCAAGGCCACCTGAGATCACTCCCATTGCCTAGTCTGAAAGTTAAAGCCATATCTTTCATAGTTTTGTTGCCATGACATCCCATTTCGGATAAAAACTTCTCCATCAGTCTGGTTTCAATCAGAATCACTATGAGTGGCACTGAATGAGAGATCCAGTACAAGAATGAAACTTTACCCAGTTCTGGTTGTTGGTTGAAATCTATGCAAGGCTTATACCTCTGCTTTTAGGGTCAGGTCTGAGATGGTTACAGTAGGTCAGCTAGCACACAATCAAGGAAAGAAAGATGGATATCAGATAGCAAGAGCAGTGACCAGTTGGAACCATAGAAGAAAAATGGAATTCATGAGAACAAACTGGCCACCATGAGGAGAGATTGGAACCATTTCCAACCTCAGTGATGCAGGCGATATGCAGAAGAATTCAGCATATTTCACCACATAAATGCACATGCTCAGGACTTAGAGAAGCTGAAGGAGGAGGGCTGATGGGAGCTGGCAAAACTGCAGGCCCAGGTGCCACCCGTACCATCAGGTTGGCCTGCAGATCACTGGTGGTAGGTTCGGAGTTATCTCAGAACCTAGCACCACTCTGACTTCAGAGTCTAAAAATGGCTGCCACTTCATTTCCACCTTCCAAATCTCATGCAGATTTCTCTGTTCTCAATCCTAACTGGGAATAGTACAGAGAAGGGACTTCTAGGGATCAGAGTCTGGCTCAGTTAGATTCATAGACTGCAAGATGACCACCAAAGACTTCTTGGAAAATGTGTTTAATTCAATCTTTTAAAAATGAGACAGACTTGGCCAAACCAAGATAAGAAAAGGCAAAGAAGTTACCGTAATCAAAGACAGAGATTCAAAGAATAGGAGGGGCTCAGGAAACAAAGGGCGCTGGAATGAGGGCTGAACAGGAGCAGAGGGTTGGTCTAGTACATTTAGTATGTATTATATATATATATATATATATATATATATATATAACAAAGAGCATATATATATATATATATATATGTGAAACAAAGAATGACAGAATTTGACAAATTTGACTTTGATTCAATCAGGTAGGATTTTGTGACTTCAAAAAAAAAAAAATTAGACAAAGGAGTGGCCTGCACTTAAGTGCCCCTCTGGCAGGAGAATGAATCATGGGCAGATCTAAGGATGGGTTAAAGCGTGAGATGCCTTTTTCGTTAGCACTGACCAAAAAGAAAAAGAAAAAAAAAAAGGAAGGAGGCATTAAACTGAGGCAACAGAGGGAGACTTTGAAACTGGCTGGGAAAAGGGTGAGGAAAGCTGTGACTGAAGTGAAGTTTTAACAGAATGTTCCAGAGTGGATTTAATAAAGAATTTTTCCTAGCAACTGTTCAAACATTTCTTGTCACATTTAAAGGAAAAAAAAAATCATTTGGATCGTTTATTTCTGAGAAAATTTGTTACATCTAATGCTGACCAGCACAAGTTAACATTAGACCTTTTTTGTCCTACTTATGGCTTTTTTCTCTTCTTTGTAAAACAAAACAGATTCCTTCCAAAACAGACTCCTTCATCAGTGAAGCACAGTATATTATATAGGCTTTTTTTTTTTTTTCCTTACACTTGAAATTCTTAATTCCTTATGGGCAATCCAGCTGAATTATATTTCCATATGGTTAAAGGGGAAAAAATGACCAGTCATTGAGAAAGATAAAGACATTTTCCAATCAACCATTAACATCAGAACACATATAGCTTGTTTTATTTGGCAATTGGCCTTTGTTTGTCAAACTCCAAAATAATACTAATTTAATCATACAAAAGACAGTCTAGTGACAAGAAAACTATTCTACCTGACCAGAGCCTCTGCATAATTTAAAATCTTTTCAATTCTTAGTCAAGAAAGTCAGAAATCCCTTTTGTCACAGGAGGAAATGGTTTCTGGATCTCCTCTGGCAAAATACAGGAATTAAACCCTCCCATCATGTATTCATGAGAGCCCTGCTAAGCTCATTTAACAGGGTATGTCAAAGTTTAGCTTCTGCAGCAGTTTTCTCTAAGAACATCTGCAAAGAAACATTCTCTTTGCATACTTCCAGAATTTGGAGCAGAAAAAGTAATTGCGCTATGAATCGAAGAGCAGGATTCTTCTTGGCCACCATCAGTGTCTTTCTTCCTTTTATTTGACAAAATCAAGGTTCACATTTTAGGGCTTCCTGCTTCACCAAGCTACTGCAAACCAGAAGGCTTGAAAGTGTTGTTCTCAACCACAATTTTTAGAAAAGAACATGATTTTTAGAAAGAACATGGTACTGAACGTGATACTATATCACAGGCATTTAATGGATCAACACACCTCTATAAATGGATTGCTCTCTGGCACATTTGCTTTATATAATTCCTGCTTCAAAACTGTGCTCAAGACTTCCTTTCTCCATGACCTTTGAATTCATCACTCATCCAGTTATCCAATAAGGTCTGCCTTTCACCATTTCCATTTTTCCCCATTGTAACCTTTATAGCTCTAGGAGTATCCCTGCTGCTGCTGCTGCTAAGTCGCTTTAGTCCTGTCCGACTCTGTGCGACCCCAGAGATGGCAGCCCACCAGGCTCCCCCGTCCCTGGGATTCTCCAGGCAAGAACACTGGAGTGGGTTGCCATTTCCTTCTCCAATGCAGGGAGAAAAGTGAAAAGAGAAAGGGAAAAGTGAAAGTGCAGTCACTCAGTCGTGTCCGACTCTTCAAAATAAATGTGTATGTTTGTGTGTTTCTTTTTGCAAACATAGTCAGCCACTACTCAGTGATGCTAGCATATGTTTATGGACAATTTTTTTAATATAAATTTTTATTTTAATCGGAGGCTAATTACTTTACAATATTGTATTAGTTTTGCCATACATCAACATAAATCTGCCACGGGTGTACACGTGTTCCCTATCCTGAACCCCTCTCCCACCTCCCTCCCCATACCATCCCTCTGGGTCATCCCAATGCACCAGCCCTGAGCATCCTGGACAATTTTTAAAGCACAGATAATGTTCTTGTTTGCACAGATGGATACATTCACCAAGGCTTCCCTGGTGGCTCAGCTGGTAAAGAATCCGCCTGCAATGTGGGAGACCTGGGTTCGATCCCTGGGTTGAGAAGATCCCCTGGAGGAGGGCATGGCAACCCACTTCAGTCTTGTTGCCTGGAGAATCCCATGGACAGAGGAGCCTGGGGGGCTACAGTCCATGAGATTGCAAAGAGTCAGACACAACTGAGAAACTAAGCACGCACAGAACATGTCAGTGGCTTTTGAAGCTCAAGATGAAGTAGAGCAGCTAGAAGGGAGGAACAGCTCTGGATAACAGCTGTTGGGGAAACAAAGAATGTATTTTTCAGTTGCCTTGTACTCTCACATCTTCAGGCTCTGAGCAGTGATTCACTCCTCAGCTGCTATCTGGATTTGGGCCTGGTATCATGGGTTTGGAATGAGAGGATGTTTCATACTGGCTCCTTTTCTCTAGTTTGAGAAAGCTCAAATATAGGATACAAACTCATGGTTGTGTGCTGCAGGCAAGTATATGTGTATAGAAAGGACTGGTGGAGAAAGTGAGAGAGCTTGAAGTCCTCAGGAAAGCCTCTATACAGTGGGCAAAGGTTAAAAATCCCTATAAAACTTCTCATTCATTTTTATTCCACTTCCATGGACTAAGAAAGAAGAAAAATTAGAGAAAAAAAATGCTAAGATTTTTTCCCCTAGTAACACTCACCAAACCATTCAAGCATTTAGAACATTCAGCAGTGTTACGTTTCCTGTCCCTTGGGGGTCTCCTAGTATGTGATGGGATATATAAAGTAGAACAAAGATTGCAGTTAGAGATGTGCCCTACACTGTAGGAGGCTAAAGGAAGGTGGCATGGATGCTAACTGAATTCTTCACTGAAAGAACAGTGAAGCCCCACGAGCACGTGACATTTGAACTGAACACTGAAGCACGGGTAATTACGTGATCCTGGAGAAGGGGAGAAATGGCACTGCAGGCTGCATGTGAACAAAAATAAATGGTGAGTAACCATTTGCCTCCTCCATTAAGCACAATTATCCTCAAAGGTAAATGTCATGTCTTCAAATTATTTTTAACTTTCTCAAATATTCTGTATAGACACACTCAGAATCTTAGGCAACGAAACAGTTGACAGGAACTCATCAAAACAGCATTTCAGTGTGTCTCCATAGCCTGAACTGAGTGACGGCCTTTGGTCTCACACAAGACATAAAGTTTCTTGGTACAAATGCCGCTGCTGCTGCTGCTGAGTCGCTTCAGTCGTGTCCGACTCTGTGCGACCCCATAGACGGCAACCCACCAGGCTCCCCCGTCCCTGGGATTCTCCAGGCAAGAACACTGGAGTGGGTTGCCATTTCCTTCTCCAATGCATGAAAGTGAAAAGGGAAAGTGAAGTCGCTCAGTCGTGTCCGACTCTTAGCCACCCCATGGACTGCAGCCCACCAGGCTCCTCCGTCCATGGGATTTTCCAGGCAAGAGTACTGGAGCGGGGTGCCACTCCACTTCTCCGACAAATGCCACTATGCACATTTAAAACAATCATACCTACAGAGAAAATTGGTTTTTTTATTGCTAGAAAGTATGGCCCCATAGACCTCCTATCACATCTGATGAATATTTCTCAGAAAAGTCAAATCTTGCTAATGTTTAAAGAGGCCCCAGGGAGTGCTCATAACAATATCCAAAGACTGAAAATCTGAATCTGAAAGGTAGATTGTTTTAAATATGGTAACCAAGAAAGGTGAGTTTTCCCTTTATTGTTTCCGTCGGTCCCGCTGGTGGTGGCATTCACCACCCTCAGCCTGACCAGTTGGGGAGGCGTCTGCTCTTTCAGTCCATTCCTCAGTTATGATCATTACAGCATTTGACTCATCAGACACACATTCAGAGCGAACGGGCCTCACTCTAATAAGAATACAGTAGGACACTAGCCGGATACAAATGTCTGAATGCACAAAACCTGAAGATTATACATTGCCTATTAAGGGTTTCTTTCTTACAAGGAAACCTTTAACTGATAAGACAGAAAAAATGAAAGTTTTGTGTTTTACTTATGTATAAAGCTTTCCTTATAAATTTCACTTTGAAAAGGTAAAAAAGGGACATTCAAGCATATTTCCAGAATTTTCCCATTCATCTTTGTTTCTTTATGTTTTAGACAGATTTTTTCCTTTGCTTGAATACACTAACAGTCATATCTATTTTTTAATTACATATAAACTCACACAAACCTGTTCTATAGTACATCAGGTAAAAGATCTAGGAAGGATGTTAAAAACCATTTTCACATTCCACTTAAATGTCTGTTAGTGTTGCTGGACAATTAGTGCACTCTCCAAATAGAAATATGAACTGCACTGGAAACGAAGGAACTTGGAGAGTTTGTTTTCATGCTTTTTTAAAAAATACTTTTCAAGTTTGGTTTGGAATATAAAACAGTCATGGAATATTGTTCATGTAGACTGATATCTTAAAATAAATCTCAGAAGAAATGGAGCCCCTCCCTAAGAATAGTGTGAAGTGCTTTATTTGTTTTAGATGCTGACACTAAAAGGTAAAATGATGACCAGAGATAATAATTATTGCAATACTTTTTAAAATAACTTTATATATAAAGCAGCCATTTAAACCATGATCTGTTTTTCATGTCTGTTTATTCCTACAACATATTTATAACTTTGCAGTAATAAGGAACAAACTTTTCTATCCAATGTGAGCAAAATAAGGCCTCCTCACTGAGAATGTGTTGTCCTTTGTACACTGACAGCAAGCTCTGCGTTTCTTGATGAAATGTTATGTTTTGACTTTGCTCATCTTTATCAAGTAAAAGAGTAATTTCTTTGAACTGAATTCACAAAATGTCTGTCTATTCACTGTGAGGGCACTGCATATGGTTGACATGTTATGCCCCGGACGATAGGACCTGGTGATAACAACATAGGAGTGAAAATCCAACCTCTTCAATGCTCAGCAACCTTGCAATTTAACTCAGGGCTGGCCCTCCCTAGGAAAGGAATCTGTTTTTTAATTCACCACATGGGCTAGAAATATCTCTGTGAGTATAAACACCAATTCATGGTTTTTTATGTTTGTTTTCTATTGATGTTCTAACAAAATGTACCAATTCTAACCAGCCTGTATATGTAGACACAAACAGAAACAATCAATTAGATTCAATGAGGATTAGTATTGTTTTCCATAATTCCTTAGACCCTTTGGATTTTCCCATCAGTCCAGGAATGTGGAGTAATGTACATTTAGGAGTAGAATAAGGTATTCTACAGCATATTATAGGTAACCTAGAAATAAATCTTAGCTCTTTAGTGTAGTCATTCTTTCTAGAAATAACTCCAAGGGAAATGACCACAAACTAAACACATATTCTCCATTAAATTCAAACTAAATGTAGCTCCAATTCAATCTCTGTTCACAGATTCTGTCTCACACTGCTGATGAGACAATAACCACTAAATGATCCAGACAATGAAACAGGAAGGAAAAATAGAGCTTAAAATCTTATTCCCAGCCTGTCCTCCAACTCATTCTCTGACCATTGCATCTAATCTTCTACCATCTGAACTGTTAATTCTGTCCTCCTCAGATCATAGCCCCTGGAGAAGGAAAAGGGAACCCACTCCAATATTCTTGCCTAGAAAATCCCATGAGTGGACAAGCCTGGTGGGCTACAGTCCATGGGGTCACTAAGAGTCGGACACAATTGAGTGACGAACACACACAGATCATAGCACCCTCTGGCCCCACCTAAGACCTTCAGTTTTTTCCTCTTACCTCTTATATCACCTCATTGGATAAATCGATGATAATTTACCACTTTGTCAATAGCTCTTTTTTTTTAGTTCTCTAAGACCAAATTTAATGTCGATGTTTCTTTGAAGCATTTACAGCAAAACAATTCGTTCTTTATTTTTATGGTTGATTTTGTTCATAGCATTGTTATTCTCGTCAGCTCTTGAACTCTCTAAACCCTTTTTGCTTTCTCTTCTCAGAGGAGATTGGGTTGGAGGGCCCCATGCAGCAGTTGGCTGAAGATACTCTCTGTCTTGAATTACAATGGCATTAAATGTTGATCACAAACACGAATGTCTATATTAACCTGGCTGGTAACTTAATGAATGAGGCAGTATTGTGGTAGACTTCTAACTGACCAGCATACATCCTAACTAAAGGAGACAACTCTACACAATGGTTTTCATGTGGGAATGCCAGATTTGCCAGATTTACCAATTTTTCAAAAAAAGAAATATGCATTTTAATAGGAAATTTCCTAAAGAAAAACTCAATTATACACTGATCAAAACCAAACCTCTAGGCTAACTGCTGCCTACAATTCACCTATTTGCAACCCTTTTCCTAAAGGCCCAGTAGAGAATTATACTAGAAATAATTGGCTACTGTTAGTAGCAGTCATGGAGAAAGGAATTTATCTAATCTCAGAAAGAAACATGGGTTGGTGACACAACGGTTGAGATCCCCACTCCACTTTCTGGAGTGGGTGTACCAGGGTTCCAAACTTTTATGTTTCCAACCTTATCAAAATATCCTGGAAACCAAGCTTGGCTTAAAACCTCTATGCATTTCCTACTGTTGCTGTAACAAATTACCACAAACATGGTAGCTTAAAATAATACAAATTCTCTTACAATTCTGGAGGCTAGAAATCAGAAATTAGTTTCCTTAAACTAAAGCTAATGTGTAAACAGGACTGGTTACATCTCAAGATTCTAGGAAAATTCCATTTTCTTGCCTTTTCTAGCTTCTGGAAACTACCTGCATATTTCCTGGCTCATGACCTCCTCCTGAAATTACCCCAAAATCTTGCTTTCATCATCATATCTGCTACTTCTTCCTTTGACCTTCTTTTCAGTCTCTTATAAGGACCTTTGTGATTCCATTAGGGCCTATCTGGATAAAAGAGGATAATCTCGCCATCTCAAGATCCATCACTTAATCACATCTGCAAGTCCCCTTTGCAATATAAGGTAACATTCACTTACTCCAGGGATTAGGATGTGCGTACATTTTGTGGGGCCATTTTTCATCCTACCACAAGCAACTAACTGCCAAATAAAGTATTATATGGGTTTGGACAATGATGGATAACACCTGTCTCATCTTTTACACTCAGCAAAGGAGCCTATTGAACTCTTCGGTAAGCCTAATGAAGGCACAGGCCACCTAATAACAAATGAGATAGCATTTTCCTTCAGTGCAGTGGGAGGAAGGCTGAAAAACATTTACCTTAATTTAAAATGTGACATTTCTTTGCCTTTGTGAAGTAAGATTCATACCTTCCACAGTAATCCTGACTTCTTCAAGTGGAGTTTTCCTTTCCCCTGTGTTCCTTTAGAATTAGCTCCATATTCTACATCATATACAAGGAGCTCACTGCATCGACTAAAATATGTGCTTGTGTGTCCATGTCCTGGACTCAAAGGGTTATTTTATCTTTGTACAAACAACCTTTTCCCAATATGTTAAAAAAGTATTGAACTGAGGGAATAAGAAAGATGTAAGTAAGAATATTCCAAAAATATTTTAAACATGTTGTCTTTTTCTTTTAGTTCACTGTTTTTCTCTGTAGGGCTTCCCTGTAGCTCAGACGGTAAAGAATCTGCCTGCAATGCAGGAGACCTGGGTTCAATTCCCAGGTCAGGAAGATCCCCTGGAGAAGGGAATGGCAACCCACTCCAGTATTCTGGCCTGGAGAATCCTGTGGACAGAGGAACCTGGCGGGCCACAGTCCCTGGGCTTGCAAAAAGTCAGACATGACTGAGAGACTAAGCAACAACAATATAAAGAATTAAGTGGGGAGAAAGATGGAAGGGCAGAGGCCAATCATCAGAAATCACTTTCTTTTTTTTTTTCACTTTCAAAACAACTTTCCAGGAGGGTTATTTGAATTTTTATCAATGAGAAAATTAAGGCTTAGAAATTACATAATTATTTATTTAGTGACTAAGCAGTAAAGCTGAATGTAGAGTAATATGGTCTGCATCTTGAGACCATATTCCTTAGATACCACATTCTTTCTTACTCATTAAAAATATATTTATGCAGAACTTATCAGATTTTTCTCTTGGTCAAATCATTGCTCTATTTGCTGAAAATAGTGCCAGCTCCTTTTTTTTTCTTTTTCCCCAACCCAGACAGGCCCTTCAGGCATAAAGCTCAGTTTCTTCCTGGGGCCGAGCAGGATCCTGTGGAGCCTGAACACAGGAAAGAAGCTGTGATTCTTCCTCCCGCCCTCCCTCCCCTGCTTAAATCCCAGCAGCTCCAGAGAGTGTTTATTCAGGCAAGCTTTTCCACCCCACAGGGAAGAAAACCAGTCTCATTAAACCCTGAATAGTACTTATTATTGCCTGGATAAAAATTTTTAAAAGAGGATTTGTTCTTGAATATTAGAAGAAAAAGATGTATGTACTGGCATATAAAATGATATCCTCAGGGGACTGTTGAAATCTCCTGTAATTTGGGTTACAAATTTCAGGAGGCACACCAAACCAGTAGATGCTAGCTGAAGAAAAAAGAACATATATTAGTATGGACCATCCCCATGTCACGTGGTTTCATGATCTCTCCTTAATGTATATGTTTCAGTAGCCTTTTCAGCCAGACACTCTTGTCACAATTGTAAGGATGCTGTTGAATTTCCAGTCTAGTTTCCAATGTGAAGCTGGCAAATTTACTTGGCTTCACACAGAGAGGAGACTGAGCTCTCATGGAAATGTTTAATGGATATTGTTATAATTACCCCATTTCAAAATAATATCCTTTTTATTGTCTTGTAAAAAACCATCATATCCAAAGCAGCCCAATGGCAAACCTGAAACCCAACAAATCTGAAAAATACTTCATTTAAATATTAAAAAACAGTTGGCAGTCGGTAGGAATTATTTCAAAAAGATTTTGATTAAATTTATTACATTTACAGGTTCAGATTGCTAAGAAATTTTCCTTTTAAACCTTCCTTTAAAGTCTATATTTTAATTGTTTGTATCATAAGAATACATTTTTTTTGGGGGGGGGAGTTATTTTCTCTAATACTTTATTTTGTTTATATTTTTTACATATCATTCTACCCAAATTAAAGTTTATCTATAGTAGGCATTTGCTCTTTTTCAGTCTCTCAGTCATGTCCAGCTCTTTGCGACCCCAGGAACTTCAGCTCACCAGGCTTCCCTGTCTCCTTCACTAACTCCCAGAGTTTGCTCAAACTCATGTCCAATGAGTCAGTGATGCTGTCCAACCATTTCATCCTCCGTTGCCCTCTTCTCCTCCCGCATTCAATCTTTCCCAGCATCAGGGTCTTTTCCAATGAATCAGGTCTTCGTATCAGGTGGTTAACGTATTGGAGCTTCAACTTCAGCATCAGTTCTTCCAATGAATATTCAGGACTGGTTTCCTTTAGGATGGACTGGTTTGATCTTGCAATCCAAGGGACTCCCAAGAGTCTTCTTCATGACCATCAATTCCTTAGCAGTCAGTGTTTTTTATGATCCAGCTCTCACATCCATACACAACTACTGGAAAAACCATAACTTTGACTGTATGGACCTTTGTCAACAAAGTGATGTCTCTTTTTAATAATATGCTGTCTAGGAGTGTCATCGGAGAAGGCAATGGCACCCCACTCCAATACTCTTGCCTGGCAAATCCCATGGACGGAGGAGCCTGGTGGGCTGCAGTTCATGGGGTTGCTGAGGGCTGGACATGACTGAGCGACTTCACTTTTACTTTTCACTTTCATGCATTGGAAAAGGAAATGGCAACCCACTCCAGTGTTCTTGCCTGGAAAATCCCAGGGACGGGGGAGCCTGGTGGGCTGCTGTCTATGGGGTCGCATAGAGTCGGACACGACTAAAGTGAGTAGTAGTAGGAGTGTCATAACTTTTCTTCCAAGCAACAAGTGTTTTAATTTTGTGACTACAATCACTGTCCACAGTGGGAATTTGGAGTCCAAGAAAATAAAATCTGTCACTGTTTCCATTATTTCCCCATCTATTTGCCATAAAGTGATGGGACCAGATTCCATGATTTTAGTTTTTTGAGTGTTGACTTTTAAGCCAGAAGTAAATGTATTTCTGGAATTCACTTGCTTTTTCTATGATCCAACATATGTTGACAGTTTGATATTTCGTTCCTCTGCCTTTTCTAAATCCAACTCTTACATCTGGAAGTTCTTGGTTCATGTACTGTTGAAACGTGGCTTGAAGGATTTTGAGCATTACTTTGCTAGAATGTGAAATGAGCACAATTGTGCAGTAGTTTGAACATTCTTTGTAGGTATAGCCACATATAATTTTGGATTTTTTGTTCTTTGTGTATTTTTTTACATGGTTTGTAATACATCTTCACAAAAAATGAAGGATTATCAAAAAGGACTTTTTACTGGAAAGACATAGTCAAAATGAAATTAAATAACTAAATATTAAAGACTTTAAATTTGTTTCATTCAGTATAATGAATAATAGTCGTTGTTTGAGGTTTAGTAGATAGCTTATAAACAAACAATACTATAACTATTAAAATTATAACTTTTCTATTATCTTATCTAAAACTATTTTTCAGTATTTATAAACTTGTGCTGGTTCAAAAATGTTTTTCACACAATTACAGAGCTAATGGACTGTCTTTTTTCCTAATGGATTCTATTATGATAATTATATTAACTGTGAATATTTTACCCATTCTATTTTGACGTTTCTTCACAACTCTATACATAAAATTAAAACTTTTTATAAACTTGCAATATTCAATGAATTTATATTTTACGTAACTGATTGAATTTCACCATAAAAAGCACACACAAAAAATATTTTGCACCATATTACAGAATGCTAATCAATATTTGAAAGTGAGTATTCAGACATTGAAAGTGAATATAAATTATGTATAGTGTTCTTAATAACAGTGTTGTTTGTTATGCTTTTAGATATGCAGTTATCTTTGACAATCACATTATCAATGATAATACACAAATTCAAGGTGTCAAAGAAAGTATCATTTGGTTTCTAACCTTACAAGATTGAGAGTGCATTGGGAAAGCAGATTTTGGTCAGAGAGTAGATAGCAGAATATTTAATCAAATCAAAAATTTGGTGTAGCCTGCTGCTGATGCTGCTAAGTCGCTTCAGTAGTGTCCAACTCTGTGCGACCCCATAGACGGCAGCCCACCAGGCTCCCCGGTCCCTGGGATTGTCCAGGCAAGAACACTGGAGTGGGTTGCCATTTCCTTCTCCAATGCAGGAAAATGAAAGTGAAGTCTCTCCGTCGTGTCCGACTCTTCGCAACCCCATGGACTGCAGCCTACCAGGCTCCTCCACCCATGGGATTTTTCCAGGCAAGAGTACTGGATTGGGATGACATTGCCTTCTCTGTGGTGTAGCCTAAGCAGTCTATTTAGCTTACAAGATGGGACCATTAACAAAATCGAAGTTCTAATGTGTAAAGCTATTGGAAACCTTAAATACCTTTAGTGCTAAGCCTCAGAAATTCGTTCAGCATGCATACAACCAAGTAAGTCTTGGGTCTAATCCTTCTTTTTACTTACTATTCTAATTAAGCTGGTTATCTCACCTTGATTCATCTTGGTTTCTTTAGTATAAAGTGCAATGTTAACTTATGTTGTAGGTTTTCCATGAGCAGTTAAGATAGAAAAGTTCCTCACATACAGTAGGTCTCCCTTCTCCAAAAAATACCATAATTTGATGCAGAGTCTTTGTTGTTCAGTCACTCAGTCATGCTCGACTCTTTGTGACCCCAAGGTCTGCAGCACGCTAGGCTCCCCTGTCCTTTACTATCCCCTGGATTTTGTTCAAGCTCATGCCCAGTGAATCAGTGATGGAATCCAACCATTACATCCTCTAACACTAGCAAACAGAGTTTAACATTAATAAATCAATTAGTCAAAATTCATAAAGCCTTACATATATGCAGGCAGTCTTTTTAAGATGGGTACAATAAAGGACAGAAATAGTAAGGACCTAACAGAAGAAGAGATTAAGAAGAAGTGGCAAGAATATGCAGAAGAACTATACAAAAAAGTCTTACTCTGTATATTCATTTCAATATTTGGCAAAACTAATACAATATTGTAAAGTTTAAAAAAAAAAAAAAGTCTTACTGACCTGGATACCCACGATGATGTGGTCACTTACCTAGAGGCAGACAATCTGGAGTGTGAAGTCAAGTGGGCCATAGGAAGCATTACTACTAAGCTGGTGGAGCTGATGGAATTCCAGCTGAGCTATTTAAAATCCTAAAAGATGATGTTGTTAAAGTGTTGCACTCAATATGTCAGCAAATTTGGAAAGTTCAGCAGTGGCCACAAGACTGGAAAAGGTCAATTTTCATCCCTGTCCCCAAAAGGAGTAATGCCAAAGAATGTTAAAATGTACAGTTGTGCTCATTTCACACGCATAATATTATGCTCAAAATCCTCAAGCTACATTTCAGAAGTACGTGAACTAAGAACTTCCAGATGTCCAAGCTGGATTTAGAAAAGATAGAGGAAACAGAGACCAAATTGCCAACATCTATTGGATCATAGAGAAAGCAAGGGAGCTCCAGAAAAACATCTATGTCTGCTTCATTGACTATGCCAAAGTCTTTGACTGTGCAGATCACAACAAACTGTGGAAAAATCTTAAAGAGATGGGAATACCAGACCACCTGACCTGCCTCCTGAGAAACCTGCATGCTGTTCATGAAGCAACAGTCAGAACTGAACATGGAACAATGGACTGGTGCAAAACTGGGAAAGGAGTATGTCAAGTATTGTCACCCTGCTTATTCAACACATGCAGAGTACATCATGTGAAATGCCAGGGTGAATGAATCCCAAGCCGGAATCAATGCTGCTGGGAGAAAAGTCAACCACCTCAGATATGCAGATGATGGCAGAAAGCAAAGAGGAACTAAAGAACCTCTTGATGAGGTGAAAGAGGGAAGTGGAAAAAAAAAAAAAACTAGCTTAAAGCTCAACATTAAAAAACTAAGATCATGGCATCTGGTCCCATCACTTCGTGCCAAATAGATGTGGAAAAAGTGGAAACAGTGACAGACTTTATTTGCCTGGGCTCCAAAAATTACTGCAGATGCTGACTGCAGCCATGAAATTAAACAACACTTGCTCCTTGGAAGAAAACCTATGACTCACCTGGACAGCATATTAAAAAGCAGATAAATCATTTTCCCGACAAAGGTCCATATAGTCAAAGCTATGATTTTTCCTGTAGTCATGTATGGATATGAGAATTGGACCATAAGGAAGGCTGAGCACTAAGGAATTGATGCTTTTGAAGTGTGGTGCTGGAGAAGACTCTTGAGAGTCTCTTGGATTGCAAGGAGATCAAACTAGTCAATCCTAAAGGAAATCAACCCTGAATATTCATTGAAAGGACTGATACTGAAGCTGAAACTCCAATACTTTGGCCACCTGATGTGAGAGCCAACTCATTGGAAAAGACCCTGATCCTGGGAAAGATTGAAGGCAGGAGGAGAAGGGGATGACAGAGGATGAGATGGTTGGATGGTGTCACTGACTCAATGGACATGAGTTTGAGCGAACTCCAGGAGACGGTGAAGAACAGGGAAGCCTGGAGTGCTGCAGTCCATGGGATTACCAAGAGTCGTAAATGATTTAGCAACTGAACAAGAACAATAATACTGTCAGAAGTGAAATAGAACTCTTGCTTCTACCCTCTACATCAATCATTCATCATCTTCATTTATTTATTGAAAAATCAGCATCAAGACAAAAGGATTTCATAATAATTTTTATGTTTTATATCACTGAGCCAGCAAGGAGGCCCATTCCATATAGTGTAGATAATTTGAACAGTGCCACTTCAGATTCACTGTAATCTTTTAGATTATCATTTTATTGGTGACTAAAACCGCATATTGTCAGAATCCTTTTCGGATTACCTTATTTGAAACAACATAAATCAATGCCTCCATGTGGTAGTCAGCCTCTAAGATTACCCCAGTAATTCTCAACTTCTCATCTTTGTAATCTACTGCAGTTCTCCTCTCATAAAGTTAATCTGTGTAACCATGAGGATGTTACTGAAATTGCAAAATTTGAATTCCGAGCATAGGTCATAAAAAACACTGCTCCTTCTGCCTTCCTCCTTCTAAGACTGCTGGCTATAAGGGAAAATGACGATGTTGTGAGAACAGTTAAGCAATCTTTTGAAGAGGCCCATGCTCATGGGACTCTGCTTTCTGTAAACTGCCAGAACAAATTCTCTGGGCATAGAGAAGTCATTCCAGAAGTAGACCCTGTAATCCCAGCCACATCTTCAATGACTGCAACCTTGGCAGAAATCGCCTCTACAACTTCATGAAAGATCCCAAGCCAGAACCACCTGCTAAGCCTCTTCCAAATTTGTGACCCACTGGATCTATGTGAACTGAAAAATATTAATTATTATAGTAAGATGCCAAACTTTGGAGTAAGATGTTCTATAACTAATACACTCCATTTGTTTAAAAATAATAATAATAACAAGGTCCAGATAATTTATTGGACCACCAAGAGCTAGGCCCTCCGAAAACAGAATAAATGAGGGTCATGGCCTTCATAGAGTCCTTGTAAATTTAACTGCTAGCTAACTATTCACAATACCATTGTCTTGCTTTATTAACATTTTTACTGGATTTTTATGGCCTTGAAATAATTTTTTTTAAAAAGTGACTGGCTTTTAGTGTAGAATAATAAAATGTTTCTTCCAGTCCAGTGTTTCTCATGATGTACAGTGCATATAACTTAAATAATTAGGGTGACAATATACAGCCTTGATGTACTCCTTTTCCTATTTGGAACCAGTCTGTTGTTCCATGTCCGGTTCTAACTGTTGCTTCCTGACCAGTATACAGATTTCTCAAGAGGCAGATAAGGTGGTCTGGTATTTCCATCCTTTCAGAATTTTCCACAGTTTATTGTCATCCACACAGGCAAAGGCTTTGGCATAGTCAATAAAGCAGAAATAGATGCTTTTTGGAACTCTTTTGCTTTTTCCATGATCCAGCGGATGTTGGCAATTTGATCTCTGGTTCCTCTGCTTTTTATAAAACCAGCTTGAACATCAGGAAGTTCATGGTTCACATATTGCTGAAGCCTGGCTTGGAGAATTTTGAGCATTACTTTACTAACGTGTGAGATGAGTGCAATTGTGCAGTATTTTGAGCATTCTTTGGCATTGCCTTTCTTTGGGATTGGAATGAAAACTGACCTTTTCTAGTCCTGTGGCCACTGCTGAGTTTTCCAAATTTGCTGGCATATTGAGTGCAGCACTTTCACAGCATCATCCTTCAGGATTTGGAATAGCTCAACTGGAATTCCATCACGTCCACTAGCTTTGTTCATAGTGATGCTTTCTAGGCCCACTTGACTTCACATTCCAGGATGTCTGGCTCTACGTCAGTGATCACACCATCGTGATTATCTGGGTCATGAAGATCTTTTTTGTACAGTTCTTCTGTGTATTCTTGCCACCTCTTCTTAATATCTTCTGCTTCTGTTAGGTCCATACCATTTCTGTCCTTTATCGAGCCCATCTTTACATGAAATGTTCTCTTGGTATCTCTAATTTTCTTGAAGAGATCTCTAGTCTTTCCCATTCTGTTGTTTTCCTCTATTTCTTTGCATTGATCACTGAGGAAGGCTTTCTTATCTCTCCTTGCCATTCTTTGGAACTCTGCATTCAGATGCTTATATTTTTCCTTTTCTCCTTTGCTTTTGGCTTCTCTTCTTTTCACAGCTATTTGTAAGGCCTCCCCAGACAGCCATTTTGCTTTTTTGCATTTCTTTTCCATGGGGATGGTCTCAATCCCTGTCTCCTGTACAATGTCACAAACCTCATTCCATAGTTCATCAGGCACTCTATCTATCAGATCTAGGCCCTTACATCTGTTTCTCACTTCCACTGTATAACCATAAGGGATTTGATTTAGGTCATACCTGAATGGTCTAGTGATTTTCCCTACTTTCTTCAATTTAAGTCTGAATTTGGTAATAAGGAGTTCATGATCTGAGCCACAGTCAGCTCCCGGTCTTGTTTTTGTTGACCGTATAGAGCTTCTCCATCTTTGGCTGCAAAGAATATAATCAATCTGATTTCGGTGTTGACCATCTGGTGATGTCCATGTGTAGAGTCTTCTCTTTTGTTGTTGAAAGAGGGTGTTTGCTATGACCAGTGCATTTTCTTGGCAAAACTCTATTAGTCTTTGCCCTGCTTCATTCTGTATTCCAAGGCCAAATTTGCCTATTACTCCAGGTGTTTCTTGACTTCCTACTTTTGCATTCCAGTCCCCTATAATGAAAAGGACATCTTTCTTGGGTGTTAGTTCTAAAAGGTCTCATAGGTCTTCATAGAACCATTCAAATTCAGCTTCTTCAGAGTTACTGGTTGGGGCATAGACTTGGATTACTGTGATATTGAATGGTTTGCCTTGGAAATGAACAGAGATCATTCTGTTGTTTTTGAGATTGCATCCAAGTACTGCATTTCAGACTCTTTTGTTGACCATGACGGCTACTCCATTTCTTCTGAGGGAATCCTGCCCGCACTAGTAGATATAGCAGAGTACATTATGAGAAATGCTGGACTGGAAGAAGCACAAGCTGGAATCAAGATTGCTGGGAGAAATATCAATAACCTCAGATATGCAGATGACACCACCCTTATGGCAGAAAGTGAAGAGGAACTAAAGAGCCTCTTGGGGAAAATGAAAGTGGAGTGTGAAAAAGTTGGCTTAAAGCTCAACATTAAGAAAACTAAGATCATGGCATCCCGTTCCATCACTTCATGGGAAATAGATGGAGAAACAGTGGAAACAGTGTCAGACTATTTTTTTGGGCTCCAAAATCACTGCAGATGGTGACTGCAGCCATGAAATTAAAAGATGCTTACTCCTTGGAAGGAAAGTTATGACCAACCTAGATAGCATATTCAAAAGCAGAGACATTACTTTGCCAACAAAGGTCCATCTAGTCAAGGCTATAGTTTTTCCTGTGGTCATGTATGGATGTAAGAGTTGGACTGTGAAGAAGGCTGAGCGCTGAAGAATTGATGCTTTTGAACTGTGATGTTGGAGAAGACTCTTGAGAGTCCCTTGGACTGCAAGGAGATCCAACTAGTCCATTCTAAAGGAGATCAGCCCTGGGATTTCTTTGGAGGGAATGATGCTAAAGCTGAAACTCCAGTACTTTGGCCACCTCATGAGAAGAGCTGACTCATTGGAAAAGACTCTGATGCTTGGAGGGATTGAGGTCAGGAGAAGTGGGCGCCAGAGGATGAGATAGCTGGATGGCATCACTGACTCGATGGACTTGAGTCGGAGTGAACTCCGGGAGTTTGTGATGTACAGGGAGGCCTGGCGTGCTGCGATTCATGGGGTCACAAAGAGTTGGACATGACTGAGCGACTGAACTAAACTGAATAAAATGTTTTACTGACCTTATTAAGGATGTGTCATGATGCTGCTGCTGCTAAGTCGCTTCAGTCGTGTCTGACTCTGTGCGACCCCATAGACGGCAGCCCACCAGGGTCCTCCGTCTCTGGGATTCTCCAGGCAAGAACACTGGAGTGGGTTGCCATTTCCTTCTCCAATGCATGAAAGTGAAAAAATAAAGTGAAGTCGTTCATTCATGTCCGACTCCTAGCGTCCCCATGGACTGCAGCCCACCAGGCCCCTCCATCCATTGAGGTTAGCTCAAAAGAGCTAAGCTGAAATACAAATTATTTAGGTCAAATGGTACCTCTATTTTGTAGCATTTTTTAAAAATCTTCTTCAAACTCCCTCCAAACATTCCAGTATCCATATCCCGTAATAAACAATAAAGGTTTATTTGAAGAATATGGAGAGGGGAAACAACTGAGTAACTACATTACCCAATGTATATGTTGCCTACATAAAAGATTTTTTAGCAATTAAAAATGGCTACTCAAAATGAAAGGTAAACTGAGACATCTATGTTTATATAGTAGAACAAATTGGACTTTATAGCAGCTATTATAAGAAAGAGTGTATGTTATTTCTATCATGGATTCAAGTGATGTTCTGATGTTGGCTCTTACTGATTCATGAAGAACTGTTTCATACATCTCAGGAATTTTTAGAGAAACAGTTGAACCATCATTAACTTCAAATTATCCAAGGTGGATATTTATACCATGGAAATTGGCAAATATTGTTACAAATTAGGGCTTGTTTATGTGTGTGTATGTGTGTGTGGTAGTGATCATAGAGATGTTTTATTTTGTTTTGTTATTTTCCTTTCCAGAAAGCCATTTTACCAACATATTACTAGTTACAACCTGAACACTGAATTCAAACATTTGAAACGTGATCTTGGATTCACAAATTTTTTAAATTTATAGATGACAATTTAGATTCTATGTTTTGTATTTTTATATTTATAATTTGTTTTCTTTGACATGCATGAGAAAAAGTCAGTAGCTTTTCTGCTCTCACATACAGATGTCACTAGATTGTCCCTAATATAAGAAATGAGAAAAGAAATTTTTGATTAATAAAAAGCATTTTGATGCTCAATATAACAGATATTTTCAAAGACATCTTTTGAGCAAATATCAGTACCATCTGGATAAACTGTTACCATGCATGTGTGCCACTTAATAATTTGTCTGAGAAGGGCAGGGCAAAATATAAAGTATTTATAATCAAGCAATCTTTGTATATCCAAAGCAGATATCATTTTCATATATTTCACAATTCATTGATCATTATAATTTACTCCATAAATTGTTTAAAACAAAAATAGGAGTAAGCTATTTTCTATAAATTCTCAAATGTTGCTGAGATTTGCTATATAGCAACATATAATATTGTCTCTATAAGAAAAATATAAAATATGAATACATGTACAGAATAAACAAACTAAGACCCCACTGACACCTCCAGTAATATCCTGTGTCTATTTAAACTACCACATAGCTTTCACAAAAATCTCCTGACCTGAGTTCTGAAAATTGTGAAGTTAAGGTATTATTATTATTCATAGTGAGGAAATTCTCTATTTCAATATTCAGTGGCCCATCTTAGCACTTTCTATTCCTTATTTATTTTCCTTTTTAGTGAGAAGTAAATTCCTAATGATGAGAGGAAATTTTTAAGACTAGTACAGCAAAGTATAACAGAATGATCTGTAGCAAATATACATAGAGTTGTCGTCTAGATAGATCTAAACTATGTATGGTAACTAAATCTATGAGTTCATATGTGGTGCCCATTCAAAATGAAAAAATGGCCAACCCCAGTTGTTTATACATGTGATTCATTATCCTAAATAAATCTATTTTCAAAAAGTAGGCAATCAATTACTTAGTTTCTACTGCTGCTGCTAAGTCGCTTCAGTCGCGTCTGACTCTGTGCGACCACATGGACGGCAGCCCACCAGGTTCCCCCATCCCTGGGATTCTCCAGGCAAGAACACTGGAGTGGGTTGCCGTTTCCTTCTCCAATGCATGAAAGTGAAACGTGAAAGTGAAGTCGCTCAGTCCTGTCCGACTCTTCACGACCCCATGGACTGCAGCCCACCAGGCTCCTCCGTCCATGGGATTTTCCAGGCAAGAATATTGGAGTGGGTCACCATTGCCTTCTCCAATTACTTTGTTAGGAGCTTCCAAATGATTTTGATCATCTGAAAACATCTTATCTCTGATTTTATTTCGCTGTTATATTAGCACAAGAAATGAAATGTAAGGCACTTTAAAAGTGAATTTGGATACACTTTAACTATGTAATTAATATACAATCAGAATGCATGAGTGATATGTGATATGCAATGAATATGCATGCTCATACCTACAAAACAACAAAATGATATACTTAATTTCCTCTAATGATTATGAACATTTGGGAGAAGATTCAATATCTAGTATGCTCAAGTTACTTTCCCCACTGATTTTCCCCAAAGTTTGAACATAGGAGTCTTTCAAATCATTCTATGAAAGAAAGAAGCAATGGAAAAACTGAATGAAAAGCTATTCAATATTTGATTTTTCCCATTAAAACACACCCACATACACAAACTATGTATTACAAACTCTCCACAGTATTTCATGTTTTAAAATCCTTCTCTAACTCAAGGATAGCATCAATGGATACATTCATAAAGCTGAATAATAAAAAAGCAGTCTGCAGGAAAAAAAGATTCATTATGTTGTGCTTCAGTATTTTCACTTTGGACAGTATCTTCCCAGGAGTAGTTCCATTTATAAGCAAGTCGTCTAAACTACAGTCTCTCAGTGTCCCATCTTCTAAGTATTGTGAGAGGAGGTGGGTAAACTACTCTTTTGCTGTAAAGTTTTATCCTCTGCGGGATGAAAGAAACCTTAGTGTAATAACTTGAACAGTGCTTTCTTGTAAAGCCTGTGAAAACACTTTATATCCTGTAGGAACTGAGTCAAAAATCCCCTTTTGAGGCCACAGGATGTCATTTTGGTGAACTACAGTGTCTCTTTCAGTGGATTATACACTGTTTAACTATAGTCTTCAGATACACAAAAGGAGCTAAATGAATCAGAGTCCTTGTTTGCTCATGAACAGGTCCAGTGGACTCTCTTCAACGGAGACTAGAGCATTTTAGGCTAAATTAGTCGGTCAGTTTGTCAGAATATTTTTTACCATATGCTTATAACTGGGGACTCTATTCAGATAAGAAAAAGTAATCAAAAGATGCTGACTAATTTCAGAAGAATAAATTTGAGACTTACCAATTATATGAATAAAAACTTAGGGGTATTTGTTTAGTTAAATTATATTCCAACAATACTAACTTGCCTGTGTTATTTTTCTTCTAAATTCAAAGTGCTTTTTCAAGCCTATGAACATTGAAGTGGGCTATCCCCTCTACCTAAGAGGCTTCCTTCTCTCTTGTTTCTCAAGCATTCTAATGTTTACCGATGTGTCAAAGCCCAGTTCAGATGTCATTTTCCCTAATAAATCTTCACCGTTCAACTCATCCCTTCTTAAAATGTAATTATTTATTCATTTATTCATAGTTAATAAACTTTTGTGTTTTGGAGAAGTTTTAGGTTCACAACAAAGTTGAGTGGTAAGTACAGAGAGCTCCCACATGCACCCTGCCCGCTGGACACATCCCTTCTTCCACGATCAACATATTGCACCGGAGCGGTACATTTGCTGTAACTGATAACTTATACTGACACATCACAATCACCCAGAATCCATAGTTTAGAGTTCACTCGACGTTGTACATTCTAGGGACTTTGACAAATGTATAGTGGCATATATCCACCATTGCAGTTACATGGAATAGTTTCATTGCCTGAAAAATCCTTTGTGCTCCATCTAATGAACCCTCCTTAATCCCTAACTCCTGACAACCATTGATCTTTTCAATGTCTCCATAGCTTATCTTTTCCAAAATGTCATATATTTGGAATCACAAAATATGTTGCCTTTTCAGATTGGTTTCTTTCACTTAGCAATATACACTTAAAATTTCTCCCTGTCTTTTCATGGCTTCAGTTCAGTTCATTCGCTCAGGCGTGTCCCACTCTTTGCGACCCCATGGACTGCAGCATGCCAGGCCTCCCTGTCCATCACCAACTCCCGGAGTTTACCCAAACTCATGTCCATTGAGTTGATGATGCCATCCAACCATTTCCTCCTCTGTCGTCCCCTTCTTCTCCTGCCTTCAATCTTTCCCAGCATCAGGGTCTTTTCAAATGAGTCAGTCCTTTGCATCAGGTGGCCAAAGTATTGGAGTTTCAGCTTCAACATCAGTCCTTCCAATAAACACCCAGGACAGATCTCCTTTAGGATGGACTGGTTGGATCTCCTTGCAGTCCAAGGGACTCTCAAGAGTCTTCTCCAACACCACAATTTAAAAGCATCAATTCTTCGGCGCTCAGCTTTCTTTATGTTCCAATTCTCACATCCATACGTGACTACTGGAAAAAGCATAGCTCTGTTTAGACAGACCTTTGTTGACAAAGTAATGTCTCTGCTTTTTTTTCATGGCTCATTTCCTCTTGGCACTGAATAATATTCCATTATCTGGATGAACCAATTTTTCAGTTGGTAAAGAATCCGCCTGCAATGCAGAAGACCCTGGTTTGATTCCTGGGTCAGGAAGGTCCCCTGGAGAAGGGATAGGCCACCCACTTCAGTATTCTTGGGCTTCCCTTGTGGCTCAGCTAGTAAAGAATCTGCCTGCAATGCTGGAGACCTGGGTTCAATCCCTAGGTTGGGAAGATCCCCTGGAGAAGGGAAAGGCTACCCACTCCAGTATTCTGGCCTGAGGAATTCCATGGACTGTATAGTCCATGGGGTCGCAAAGAGTCGGACACAAATTAACAACTTTCACTTCACTATGGAAGGACATCATGGTGACTTTGAAATTTTGGCAATTATGAATAACACTGCCGTAAACATGCCTGTGAAGATTTGTAGTGAATATTTATGGAATTAGCACATAAATAACAAGTGCTGACTCTCTGGCAAGCTCTGTGGTAGGTAATGATATCCATGATATCTGTGATAGAGGTATGACCTATGAGAAGATTATGAGTAATATTATTGGGGATATAATGAGAAGTATGGAACCTCCCCATAAAAATAGGCAGCAGCAGCAAAATACAACTATAACTCTAGCATATAGTATGCCTGTAGATCATACACGCTATTCAGGGTCTGACATGTATCATGGCATTCTTAAAACTTATAATCTGTTCATAGATTTCCAAAGGAAAAAAAAAAAGTTACAAATGGAAGAAATACACCAACATTACAAATACTAGTGAGAGATCAAGAAAGAAAAGTACTAAAAAAGTTTTATTGGATTTTATAATTGGAAGTTTATTGGTAAACTTGGGAAGAATGTTTAAGTGCTGCTATGTCAGATATTATTCTAATTATTTTACATCTAATAGGTGATTTAATCCACATAATAAAACTATAGAGAAGTATTACCATTTTCCTCGATTTACACAAGAGAAAACAACACTGAAGTATACAGAGATTGAGTGATTTGCCCTACACTACACTATTAGTACCAGCTGAAGCTAAGGTATAAACTTGGCAGCTGGCTAAAAGCCTCATGCTCACTTTGCTATATTACATCTTGGCTTATGGTCACAGCATTCCTAGTTGAAGACTGCTTATACCATTTCCAGGGCATTCAAGGGAGTCTAACTTGAGCGTAATCTTTCAACCCAATGTGACAGTAATTATTTTCCCCTCCTTTTCTAGAAATCTCCTTCCCTAGAAGGAAGAATTTTCCAAAGCAATTCCTTCCTAATTTATTTTAGGCCATTTCTCTGCACCATCTACAGACTATGTAATATGACAATATTGTTTCTACTAGCACTATTATAAGAGGCAGTGCTGCTTCTACTGAAATTGTAACAGACCTAGAGCATGGTCCTTTAGGTATTTTAAAAGCAAATAGTCAATGGAAAGGATCCAAGTGGACCTATTTAATAGTGAACGTCTCTTCACAAGAAATTGCTTTTATTTGAAACATGCTTATAAATACAAAATTGCGTGGTGTCATGGTCAGCACAGGCTGTGAAATCAGAACAACTCATGCCACCACTTCCTGACTAGGAGATTTCAGAAGGCCTTAACCAGTCTGACAATTATGATTTCTAATTTTTTAAAAATAACCCATACCTACTTTATAATGAAGGCTGTAAATCATAAAATGTAAATCACCAATTTGCATATTTTATATAATATATATGTAATAGTATTCCACATATGTTAAATTTAATTATATTAAATGTAGTTCTCCTGAGAGCATTTGTAGCTATTATCTTAATTCATCAATTCAACAGCCTATAGAATTCAATTGTATACAGGAAGGTATTGAAGCTCAGAGAAATTAAGTGACTTGCTACAATTCACAGAGCTAATGAGTCAAGAGAGCTAGAGTCTAACTCTGAATGATTCGTGTAGGGAACAATGGCAGAGGGAGGTTCAAATGTATTCAAAGTCTATGAAAAATAAAGCAAAAAAAGAAGCTGTATATATATGCACGTATATTAATATATGTGACATATATGCATATATGTACAGAATTTTCTGTATAATTGCATTCTGTATCAACTCTAAAGTTTCTTTTAAAAATATCTGAATAATTCAAACATTTTTCTATAAATTACACCTTTCTAAATTGTACTTATAAAATGTTTTGCAGAAGAAATAGACCAATTATTTTTTCCTTTTCTTGCATATTTACATCTTATAACATTTCTTATAATGGACTGACCCTTCTATGTATTTTAAAATTAATATTAATAAGGCAGTCTCAAATGTGCTTTGCAACTCTACACTCTTAATTGTCGATTTGTCTTCAGTTGAGTAGTCACAAAGTGTTCTGTTTAGCTTTAATGTTCATTACTGGCCACCAAAACAAAATAGATTTTCTTTTATTTGAATAAAGATGAATTCTATGTATTAAGGTTTTATATATACATTTTATGATGCTCAAATATTTTCCTTAGTTGGTAATATATATTGTTTTTTGTTGCTTCTCATTATTTAAGAAAAGGACTTCCATTGCTAAGATAGAGAAAATGTTTATATATGTAATAAAAGTAATAATCATAAAACTGCCTTAAAGCAAAACAAATTCCATCCAAAAATCTATAAACACTTCATTAATATTACAATTACATGCAGTTTTTATACCCAGAAGACCATCTAAATAAAAATGTAGTCATCTTAATTAGCAACACTATCAGTTTGCATTAACCACATTAAAATTGCATAAAAAGAACAGAATCTTTACCTCATTTCTCATGTAAAAGGTTTAGAAAGTATACCATGTATGTAGGAAAATAAGAAACCTTGAAGAGTTATTCTTTATTTCTCTCACTTCATACAGCCTTATTTTTAAAGGCCTGTAGTTTATTTATTTAATTGTTTGAATATTCTTGAATTATCCAAATCACATCTGTTTTTCTGTGTTCTATTCATCTGAGAACTGTTTCATGGTCACACTTAAACCAAAAAACGCTAACTCAACTCTGTTCTTGCTTTACAGCGTTCTCCTAGGGATGGCTTGCTAGTGCTTACGCACAATTCTAAGTAGGACTTTGGGAGAGTACCTACTAGTTTCTATTCCTAGAAAGAAAACATTTTAATCAGCAGGGGTCATGATTAAACTTCTAAAATTCTGTTTAATTATTAAATCTGGTTGACAGTGCTTGGCTGACTTTCACCTTGTGCTTTCTGTTATCAAAATCCTCTTACTTTATTGCAAATGCTTTTCTCAAAACCAGGTAAGTAATATATGTCATTCTAGAGCACACATAGAGTATCCTGATTCAGGGTACTCTTTCTCCTTTTTAAACCATCTCATTATGGTCCATCCCTAACATAAAATCACGTTGTACTTTTCAATGTTATTTATAAGGTCACACTTACCCACATAAACAATGTTGTTCATCACCATCCGGCTTATGCTGAATTCTGGGTACAGTATTGCTCATTGTCACCCTGGGAAATTTCTTGTGTACCTGTGACCTTCCCTCTCCTGCAGGAATGAAATGGTATTAACCACACAGGGTTATTGTGAAGGTTAAATAAACAGTTTGGTGAACCTCATCTATTTCCAGCATAGTGTGATGTGTAAGGCATACCGGCTTCTCACATCAGGAGGCTCACCTGGGGAGATGAGTTCTTGGAAGCGCCTTTCCCTTCACACTCTGATGCTGATATCATTTTTTGTCATTATCACCATAATCCTCACAGCAACTTAATTCAATTTTATTTACTATATGTTTTAGTACATGTCTTCTAAAGCTAGATTCTCAACAAATGGACTTTTTTTTTTTTTTTAAACAAGAAGGGGGATTTAAAAGGAAAATAAAGAAAAGAGAAGAATAAAAGCAAAGAAAATTCCCTCTTTATTTCTGGTAATACAGCCTATTGTAGTCATTTTTAAACTATGTGTCTCTGGAAATCCTGATCTACCACATGCAATAAGGGCATTTTTCTTTGCATATTTTTCTATATTTGCTTTTTAGATCCTTTCTAACTTCCTTTATGCCCTGTTCCCTAACTCTTAAATATTCAGAACCCTGAATACTTTGGCTTTCCTGGTGGCTCAGGTGATAAAGAATCCATCTGCAGTGCAGGAGATCCAAGAGACTCAAGTTCGATCCCTGGGTCAGGAAGATCCCCTGGAGAAGGGAATGGCAACCCACTTCAGTATTCTAGCCTGGAAAATCCCAGGGACAGAGGAGCCTAGTGGGCTACAGTCCATGCGGTCTTGAAGAGTCAGATAAAACCAAGCAACTAAGTACTATTTTATGCTTCCCACTATAGCTTCCCAAAAAAGCTTCACCTCGAAGCCTTACCTGTCCTCCAATTCTTCAAAATTATCTCACCCTGATAAAAGCCCTCATTCTTTCAAAGAGTCAGTTTCAAAGGTGTTACAAAAGAATTCATGTTTTGAACTGATTTATGTGACTATATGGGCTTCCCTGGTGGCCCAGATGGTAAAGAATTTGCCTGCAGTGTAAGAGCCACAGGAGACCGGGGTTCAGTCCCTGGGTTGGGAAGATCCCCTGGAGAAGGAAATGGCAATCCACTTGAGTATTCTTGTCTGGAGAATCCCATAGATAGAGGAGCCTGGCAGGCTACAGTCCGTGGGGTCGCAATGAGTCAGACACGACTGAGCGACTTTCACTTCACATGTTAATATATGTATGGCCCTTAACTCCTTCACCTTGCTTATACTGGAAAGAGAGGAAAGAGGTACACAGACATGTTTTTGACAGACTTTCAGAGATTTTCACTACAACAAAGGGGAAAAACACATACAATGTCAGAGAAGGAATCTTACATAAGGGGAAGAAGTGTCATCTTTAATCAAACCAGGGAAATCTACTTCACTGGCCCAGGATCAGACCCTCCAGTACTTTCTACTTTTGAAATTAAATCATCATCCTCATCTATTTCCAAACCTGTAGCTTTATTTATTTATTACAGCTCTGAGTATCTGGTTGTTTTTAGTTTTTACACACTCACTCCCACGGGGAAGTCTCAGGAGTTTCCCAAGATGCAAGCAAATGCATGAGGTCGGTGTTTACAAACCACAAGCCCCTGTGGTTTGTAAAGCTGATGTTTATTTACCAAGGAACCTTGCTCTCTTCAGAAGCTGTGTTCAATAAAAGCATATTAAACCTCAGAACTGATTATGCTGTATGAAGCAAAGGTATCATCTGATATCTCTGGGTCCATGGACAGTATATAACATTTCTTTTTGCTGTATCTTTTTTTAATTGATTTGATTTTTATTGAAGGATAATTGTTTCACAGAATTTTGCTGTTTTCTGTCAAACCTCAACATGAATCAGCCATAGCTGTCCCCTCCCTCCTATCTCCCACCCCATCCCACACCTCTAGGTTGATCCAGAGCCCCTGTTTGAGTTTCCTGAGACATACAGCAAATTCCCGTTGGCCATCTACTTTACATATGGTAATGTCTGTTTCCATGTTACTCTTTCCATACATCTCACCCTCTCCTCCCCTCTCCCCATGTCCAGAAGTCTATTCTCTCTGTCTGTTTCTTTGAGCTGCTTACTTATACATTTCTGATGTCTGGAAAACTTCATGATGCTCCTGCCATCACTGTTAGATCCATGGAATTTACTCCCCCAGGATTTTAGCTAGAAATAAGAAACTAAGCATCTTGCATATGATGCTAAGTTAGTAGATACGATTCGTGAATTTGGTAAAGAAGCAAAAAAGAATAACTGACACCATAAAAATATGGTCGGTGGATGTTTTTACTAACCTGCACTCAGTTGGATTAGTAAATTGGCTTTCAATAGGGATCACAACTAAAAGGGAAGCTGTCACGATTGAATATCTGCTTAGCAATTGCTTTCTTAATTTCTTTTCCCTGAAGGACGACTATGCCCTGTGAATTGCTGAAGCCCCGTTAATTTGCTGGGTTAAATATTCACTCTCTACCATCTAATCCAAATACAGTTGGAAAAAAAAAAAAATGAAACGACTTTTAACAGACAGACATTTTGAGCTCGTGTACAAAGGTGGACCGATTACAGGAATTCATTTAAATATCTTTTTTGCATGTGCATGTTAATGACGACTCAGAAACACCCTTTGATATCCACGGTGTATCAGTCACTTTGAGAGTCATTCATTCAGTTGTGCGATCAAGGCCGCTCTTCAGAGCTGGGCCACTGAACAGCAGGAGCTTTGTGAGTGCCTGGGAGTCTCTGCCGCCACCTGCTCTTCCCCTCCTTGGCTTTCACATAAGTTACTTTGTTCCAGGGGTGTTGGCACATGCTCAGTGCTCTTAGGACAAGAATAATACTGTGAACTGGCAGGGCTTTCCTGGACATCTTTGTCTTGTTGTTTCTCTAACGCATTCCACTAACTACCTGTAATATCTAATATCACCACTCACACAACAGGGAAAAAGTCTCATTTCTGTCTTTAGCAACACTTTAACTGAAAATTGCTCAATTACTGAAAGCTTCATCACTTTCAAGATACATATAATAATTAAGACAAGATGGACTTTAGAGAAAATTGAACAATAAGACGGAAGGAAAATATTCTGAAGCTCATAAATCTGTTTTTCCTGGCCCTGAATACTTACTCTATTTTTGTCTCTCTGTAAATGCTAGATCCTTAATTTGGCAGAATGGACTTTAAAAAAAAAATAAATGTTTCATTTAGGTAAACCCGTGGAAATTCAAAATTAAATATTATGCACACTCCAAGTGATTTGTGGGGTTTGACTAGACATTACTCTTAGTTGGAAGGAGCCTAAGTTCTCCAATAGCTCTCTCTAGCAGATGACCCAGTTAGGTGTACAGATTTGAAAAACACCTTTTTATTGATTCTCTACTAAAAAGGATATTTGCAAATCAAAGAAACACATAGGTGATCCAGAGCTGATTGAAAACAAGTGAGAAAGGCCAAATCTTTGAGTAATTGTGTCTTCAAATGGAGACAATGGCAGACACCGATGCTGGGCTCATTTTGGACGCAGTCAACACTCAGCCCGGAAGACCATGAAGGACGCAAGACTGCGTTATCAACAACTACCAGTAATTCATCCAGCAATCCTGGGTATTCAAGGGGAGCTTTAAAAAATCCACACTTAAACACTGTCCCCAAAATTCAAATTTAATTGGGATGAGCTCTCCTTTGGTAGACTCGGGTGTAAATAATTTTAAAACTGTTCCCTACGATGCTAATCTGCAGTTAAATTTGAGAATAAAGATCTAGTCCATTCTTTGGACCCATATAGGCACTGTCAGTATAAGTGTTTCAATTGGTAGATATTTATTTATGCAAAATTTCCCAGTGAAACTTTGGTGATAGATATATGTTGAAAGAACTAATGAAGAGGAATATAAAGGTAGTACTTGAGAAATGATTTTGTTGAGAAAATTAAGAATATATGCTATCCTTATTAAATTTGCTACATAGATAAGACAGTAGTCTCTGTGCAGATATAAGGTAGACAGAAATTCATATCATTTGAATTCTCAGACTCCACAGAGATATTTCTCAATGTGTAAGCCAAAAACAAAAATGAATGCCAGTTGTGTTATCCAGGAATTTGCCTTCTCAATTCTGTAATCTTTTTTTTTTTTTTTTGTAAAAATCCTTGATTATGTTATCCTTCCCAAAACACCAGATTTCCACTGAAATATTTCTAGCACAATTGCTATTTAGGACAGTAGATGTTCAATTCTTTCTCTTCTCCATGGTTGAAATCCACAAGTTTCATTGATTATATAAGTTTCCAGACATCATTTTAGCAGATTTGTCATTGGACAGAAGTTTATCAGGAGTCAAGAACTAACCCCAAGAGGAAATATATTCTAATTTATATGACAAGTTCCTAAATGCTATCTGTATTTTCCTGCACATGTGTCACCCTCAACTACTCTCCAAGTAGTAAATTTTAAACCCATGTAGTCTTTAAAACCATTATTTTTTACGAGTACTGGGAATGTATCCACGAACAATATAGACAGAGGTCTTGCCATTCGGAAGTTTACACACAACTGAGAGAGACAGATGATTAACAAACTAATCACTAGCAAATGCATACAAATAATCTAAGATAGCGGTGTCCCTTTCTTCTTTGCAATGACAAATTGTTGTATTTTCAATCTATACTTTCACTTCACCATGATAATATACTACTTTAGTTAGGTAATTAGGGTTTGTTTGTTTATTTAATTTCACGGAACACATATTATCTCTTATTAATGAAAGAGGCTTGTTTGTTTGCTTTTGTTTGCTTCCCTCTGAAAAAAAATACAAGTTGAACAAAAGTGGAGCTTTCACAAATCTAAGAACCAACTTTTTTATTTCTCTGAGGATTGCTCACTGTCTACTTATCTTTGTCTATCTCCTTTCTCCATGTCTGCTTCCACTCAAGAGACCAGTTTCTTGGCTCATATTCTAATTAATCCAGCGTAAATGTATTGGGCATATATTATGTGGAAGGCATTACACTATGTGCTAAACCAAGCAGCTAGGGCCCCCATCCATAGGAATCTGACAGTTCAGGAGAAGAGACAAGAAATCACACAAACAAACACATACCACCAAAATGTGAAAAGTATAAAAGTTGCTAAAAGAGTATATCAGGGAAAGCTGAATTAGACTAGGTGGTAAGAGAAGGACCAATTAAAGAAATGCCTGTTGAAAACTGAGAGTGCTTGAGTAGAAGGATACTCTGGAAATGGCCTTGAAGTGGAATAGAGCTTAGTAGATTTGAAGAACTAAAAACTAAGCCATGAAAGTAAACTCCAGTGAGGGAGGAGGTGGCACTATGAGGTGAGATGAGATTTTGGGGGTCGAGGGAGAGTGACAGGGAAGGGATAAGGCATCATTTATACTCTGTGTCAGAGTTTACATTTTAGGCACAATGGAAAACCTCTGTACCATTTTAGCCAAGCAAGTGATTTGTAACAATTTCCATTTTTGAAGATCACTCTTTCCACAAAGTTAACTTTGTGGAAAATGGATAAAAAGGAAGTAAAAGTAGAAACGAGAATCTACTTAGTTTTTTTGAGTCTTTTGTAGTCCAGTTGAGCAAAGATGTGAAATTGGGTAAGCAGCTGGCAAAAGATATGGAACAAAAGTAGTTAGACTTGAAATACATTTTGGAAGTAGGATTTATGGGGCTGCTGAAAGTTTAGATTCGGGAGTGAAGGAGAGAGAGGATTCATGAATGACACCCAGGTTTCTCACTTGAGCACAAGTTTATAGTAAGACTTTCAGTTCAGTTCAGTTCAGTCGCTCAGTCGTGTCCGACTCTTTGCGACCCCAAGAATCACAGCACACCAGGCCTCCCTGTCCATCATCAACTCCTGGAGTTTACTCAAACACATGTCCATCGAGTCAGTGATGCCATCCAGCCATCTCATCCTCTGTCGTCCCCTTCTCATTCTGCCCCCAGTCCCTCCCAGTATCAGGGTCTTTTCTAATGAGTCAACTCTTCACATGAAGTGGCCAAAGTATTGGAGTTTCAGCTTCAGCATCAGTCCTTCCAATGAATACCCAGGACTGATCTCCTTTAGGATGGACTGGTTGGATCTCCTTGCAGTCCAAGGGACTCTCAAGAGTCTTCTCCAACATCACAGTTCAAAAGCATCAATTCTTTGGTGCTCAGCTTTCTTCACAGTCCAACTCTCACAGCCATACATGACCACAGGAAAAACCATAGCCTTGACTAGACGGACCTTTGTTGGCAAAGTAATGTCTCTGCTTTTGAATATGCTATCTAGGTTGGTCATAACTTTCCTTCCAAGGAGTAAGCGTTTTTTTTTGTTTGTTTTGTTTTGTTTTGTTTTTTTATTTCATGGCTGCAATCACCATCTGCAGTGATTTGGTAAGTCCTTAAACAAGTCCTTATGATGAATATAACAAGGCCAAGTTCATTATGCTACAGGCTAGGAGGTTAAATCCAGTCTAAGGATAAAGGAGGGCTTGCCTGATAGCCCAGTTGGTAAAGAATCTGCCTGTAATTCAGGAGACCTGGGTTCAGTCACTGGGTTGGGAAGATCCCCTGGAGAAGGGAAAGGCTACCCACTCCAGTATTCTGACCTATACAGTCCATGGGGTCACAAAGAATTAGACAAGGCTGAATGACTTTTGCTTTCACTTTCAAAGATAAAGGAAGACCTCCCTGAGGAAGTCAAGTTTATGTTGACATTTGAATAACAAGAAAGAGTTGATTAGGCAAAGAACTGGTTTCTCTAAGCCAAGGTATTGCTTTTTAAATTTTTATAGGTAAATAGTTCACTTACTTTATATTTTTTCCTTCAAGTTTTTAAAAGAGGAGACCTGACTGACCCATTTTATCCTTTCCAACCTAGGTCATACACAGATTCGGTCAATGGTCAGCCTATGTTTGACTTTTCCTACATAATACGCCTACAGAGAGAGCCACAGTCAAGATACATAAAAGGTAAGACATGTGTTAGGGTCAAATGGACAGTTCCAGAAAAGGAGCTTTCTATCTCCATGTTTTATAACATTACTTAATGTCACAAGATACATTATTTCCATATTCTATTTCTCAGTTGCTCAGCTGGAAGGAAAACTGATTTTTTTTTTCCCTCTCATGGTTAGTAAGGGTCCGGAGGGAAGGTGTGGTCCTCTTCACGTTGTTTCACATTTAAATTCCAGACAGAAGAGAAACTATTAGTCATAGATTCATAGAAACCTCTGAGACTTAGCAAGTCCAGGGTGGTCAGAAAGTAACATTTTAAGTTATCATTCCCTTGAGAAGATGAGTGGATGGGTGGAGGCTCTGGGGCCTCTTCATCCTGTTTGCCAACCCATTTTTAGTATATTTCTTAACATCTGTGAATGGTTTACTGTTCCAAACAAGGGGTCATTAAATCGGTTTTGTTTATGACTGACTCCAAGAATCTCTGATCTTGTATAAATTCAAAAGGCAACTAGAAATTTTCTCATGCTCTTGGCCCAAGGAGTTATATTAAATCATTTTGCCATAGATTGTTTATCTACAACTCTTGTTAATGGCATCATCTACTTTGCCCTCCGGGCTAATTTTTTATATTAAGCCGATATGATGGAATTGTTCTAAATAATAATAGGGATTCTGGGCCAGACCACCAGGCAGGTATCCATGTTTAAGGACAGACAAAAACGACAACCTGGAACTTGCTGGGATTACTTTCACATGGGGATTTATTACTTGGGCTAGGCAGTCGGGATGACAATACCAGCACTGAAGCACACGTAATGGAGTCCGTGCGTGCGGACGCCTCGGGCTTTCTGCTTCCTACTTAGGCTCACCTCCTGCTGGATCCTTTCAGTAACCTAAGAGAATTGAAGAGGATACCAGGTGAATGGAGGCTGGAGCTGAAACTGCCTTTCCACCTTCTCAGCCTGAGGGCTTAGGGATGAGAGGCCATGTCCAATTATTATAAAAGGCAATCCTACTTGCCATTAATTGCATAGCCTAGTTACTTCTGGGTTGTATTTCTTAAGGTTATACTGTAGGACATTTTCCAGATTTCAGTGAAGCAGGTTATTCATGACCTAAAACAGTAAGATTCTATTGTTTAGGGCAGAATTTCCTAGTGTTTCTAATGTCATGACATAGAATAGGTTTAAACAAAAGACATTTTGCAGAAGATGGTGAGTGGCCTAATGATTCTAGCAGCTTCTGGTTCTACCCCTTCTCCCCAAGGGTTGAGATCAATATCTTACACACTTGAAATCCTTTTGTGGTATTTTGTAGTGCACTGCCAAATTAAAATCATTTAATTTGGCATGATAGCAGCTTATTTCCTTTAGGAGACCAAATGATGGGCCAAGTCTTGTATGGAAGCTAGTAACTCAGAGAGTTCTAGCTTGTAGCTTCAATATCCCTTGTTTACAAAAAAATTAATCAGTTGATCTAAGAAAGAACTGGAAAATTTTACCTAAGCCCAAATTTGAGGATTATAACCCAGAAAGAGTATCTCAGAAAACTCTGAGAATTGTTCTGCCCATTAGAAATCAAGGCACAGTTATATAAGTTTTTTGAGAGAGGACCCCATCTGTCTCAAATGTGTATCAAAAAATGTATCATTGACAGTTTACATAATCAAAATCTAAGCATCATCCTGATGGGTAATGTGACCTCCTTTAAGATCAAGAAGAGTTGTTTAAAGAGTGGTCTTGTGGATGCTAGGGGAATGTTGCTTTTTATGGTTGAAGAGGTATTCCTGCCAATGGGGGAGATTTGGTCAATGCATGATGCAAATACACAATGCACAGTCAGGGGTAATAGGAGACCAAAAGGCAGAGAAGAATTTTTATGGTTAAATCTGTCTTGTCTTGTCATAAGATATGAATTCTATTTCATGCCCCAAGGGAGTTTCTTTGTCCACATGAGTCCAGTTAACTCATCACCAACTTCATGTTTCAGAAATCTGGATGAATTGGGGAAGGAAGGAAGCCATGCGCCATGTAACCTAAAAGTAACACACATCACTTCCTCATGAGCCATTGCTAAAACTTAGTGAAATAGCAGGCGTAATTTCAAGGGAATCTGGGGAAGGTAGTCTTTGACTGAAAAAATAATTTGATTTTATAAGAAGTGATACCATGGAAGAGTAATTAGGTATTGAGGAACTAATAGTCTTTCTAATGTCTGCCCTGTGGATACTTACTTAAGTAAGTATATCTATGCACGTTTCATCAAACATATAGACAACACTCATCTCTTCTTTAAAAGATACAGTTGCATATGTCCAGGAAGTTAATGATTTCAGCACTGACTATGGGATCTTGATGACCTCTATGAGGTCCAGATAGCCTTTTGGGGTTCTGGTGACTCCTAAATTAAAATAGCAAGGTTTTCAGATCTCTTCTCCCCTCGGCACACACAAATGACTTGCATAAAACTGTGGAGTCATATAAAGATAATGTCAATTACATTTAGAAAAAAAAAAAGAAATAAGAAATGTATAGCAGCTTCATGCCCATTATAATTATCAAACCCCACTGGATGGAAGTTGCAAATATGTCCCCAACTTGGCAGTGAAGTAAATTCTTTTTTATTCCATCCCACAACTCCGGGTCTTGTTCTCTTGGACGAATGGCCTTACACACTGTTCTTCATTCATCCTAGAATTTTCCCCTGAAACATTCTTCTTCTTCATTATCTTCAGTGACCACATCTGAAGTAAACAATGGAGAATTGGCATTTCTTGGCAACAGTGCATCTTTTACATCTCCATTCCTGTTACTGCACTTCTGAGGGCACAGACATTACTTAGGCCACATACCTTTTGGCATGCAGGTTTGACATTTGTTTATCAATATAGTCTTCTGGAAACTTAACAGATTTCTATAATAGTATATGTACTTCTAATTACCAAAGATATTGTTGGTTTTTTTTTTAAACCAAAGACTTTATTGTTTTTATTCACTAGTCTGTCTTCTCATTCCTCCTTAATAACACACAGATACTATCTTAAAGCAATCTAGAAAATAAGTTTAGGTGAGAAAGATAATCCCTTTTAATATGATTTCTGCCATCGAGATAGCTCTGGCCTAAAAATCTTACACTGGAAGTGTCTGAGCAGTCCTTGGGCGTATATCTCTTGCTATCTTCAGAGCCATCTCATACAAATGTTTTAGTTTAAGGTACAAAAGCAGTTTTTGTATTTTTGTACTTTGTTTTAACTTTCAAGGCTCTTAGTTACCAGCCACTCAGCCAAATTGGATTGCTGAATTCAAGCAAGTAAAGTTCCCCTTATTCTCACTGCATATATTTAAAATTCTCCTTATAAGATGATTAGCAATATCCTGAAATCGTTTTCCCTTTGCAGAATTTGTTAAAAGCATCACTACACACAAATGTATATTGGCATTCAAGACTTTTTAAAAAACCATATTTTTCTAGAGTTATTGTACTGGTCAGAGTATGATCTGACTTTCAAGATATCATAAGCAACAGTTTTATCAAGCACTTTTTAATAGCATTCCAACTTTTCAGCCAGGAATACTGTGTCTTTGCTGCCCATTTCCTGACAACTAAACCAATAAATATTACATATTTCAAGATGTGATATGTCAAGACATCAATTTCAGGTGCCAAATTTTGTGGTAGCTAGAATATATTTCAGCTGTTCAACAAAGCTGTTTAACAGATACTCATAAATACTTACATAAAACAGAATTTTATTTCTTTCTTGGTAGCAATCTGGATACAGGCTGTCCTGAACTACTAAGCAGATCTACTTTACAAGAGCACCCAGAGACATAGATCTTTTCAGATTTTTGTTTCATCTTTCCTAGAGGATCATCCTTGCCCACATGGTATAAGCTGGTTCAACGCTATATCCACATTTCAGGAAATGAGGATGAGGAAAAGAGAAATAAAAAGGAAGATGTATACCTTTAAGATCTTAACTGAGAAGGCATTTTGTTTACTCTTACAGACATCATTGACCAAAATTTAGTAACAAAGCCAAGACTATCTACAAGGCATTCTGAGAAACATAGTTTTTGACTAGGAAGTTACAGGCTCACTTCTGTCATTATGGAAGAGAAGAATTTAATTTGTATGGAAAAATAGGAATCTGTTTCACAGGTTCCTTTGTTTCCCACCCCCAGTCCCCCAGAAAATCATTTCTTTTGGACAAATGTGAGTTTTTACAGAATGCAAAATTTTCATGATTATGCAAGAAAAAACACAAATCCAGTCAGAATTTTTAAGCCTTGCAAGTGGTTCTTTCTGATGTCTCCAAATTTAAGGTATTCTACAAGAAAGTATTCTTCTTAATAGACTATCTTAACTGACTTTCTTAATAAGTCAGTTAAGTGAGGGTAGCAAGAAATGAAAAGTCACTGGAGTTGAAAGAGGGAGTAAGTAACTGAAGAGATTATTTGAAAATATAGAATTTTCTCCTTCTTTTTTAATGAGCTCAGTTGAAAAGAAATTCTGTTTTATTTATGAACTCAGTTTATATCTTCTAATTTGCCTTCCATATTTTCATTCTATGCCACGTGGAAAGAAGAATTATTTGCTTTAAAAATTGGTAAACCTGAGGTCTGGGTGGTTGTTTTTCCTGTGTCTCTGAAGACTGGCATTGAAGAAGAATTTCCTGAGATGTGACTGAAGAAAATCTGCACAGTTTAAAATTTTGCCTGAGTCTTCCCTGACCTCATGAAGGAATAAGGGATGACTGAAAAGAACATAGAAAGAGTAACCAAGACAAAAACAGGATGAAAGAGACTGATTGTATTAATGATTGACTGGAACGTGGAGACTCAAGTTCATATCAAGTCTGGAACATCACTTTAAGGAAATTGGTTCAAGATAGTGGAGTAGAAGGACATGTGCTCTCCTCCTCCTGAAACAGCACTGAAATTGCAACTAGCAGTGAACAATCATCGACAGAAGGACACTGGAACCCACCAAAATAAGATACCCCACATCTAAAGACAAAGGAGCAGCTACAATGAGATGGTATGAGTGGCACAATCACAATAAAGTGTGGGTGACCCACAAACTGGAGGACAATACTACCAAAGAAATTCTCCCACTGTTGTGGAGGTTCTGAACCCCATGTCAGACTTCCCAACTAGGGGATCTGGCAAAGGGATGAGGAATCCCCAGAGAATCAAACTCTGAAAGTTAGCAGGATTTGATCAAAGAACTTCCACAGGACTGGGGAAAACAAAGACTCCACTCTTGGAGAGCACACATAAAATTTCATGTGCACCAGGACCCAGGGGAAAGGAATAGCATCCCCACGGAGAATGAACGAGACTTACCTGCTAGTGCTGGAGGGTCTTCTGTAGAGGTATGGGCCAGAAGTGATTCACCACAGGGAAGAGGGCACTGTCAACAAAAGATCAAGGATGTACCCATTGTCAAGAGCCCCTGAACAATGCCATTAACCCTACCATACAGTCTGTAGACTCCAGGACTGGGGCTGCTGCTGCTGCTAAGTCGCTTCAGTCATGTCCGACTCTGTGCGACCCCATAGATGGCAGCCCACTAGGCTCCCGTCCCTGGGATTCTCCAGGCAAGAACACTGGAGTGGGTTGCCATTTCCTTCTCCAATGCATGAAAGTGAAAAGTGAAAGTGAAGTCGCTCAGTCGTGCCCAACTCTTAGTGACCCCATGGACTGCAGCCTACCAGGCTCCTCTGCCCATGGGATTTTCCAGGCAAGAGTACTGGAGTACGTCGCCAGGACTGGGGCACCTCATGCCAAAAAACTAACAGGGAGGGGGCACAGCCCCACCTAGCTGCAGACAAGTGAATCGATGTTCTACTGAACACAACTCTGCCCACCAGAGCAAGATCCAGTTTTTCCCACTACCAGTCCTTGCTATCAGGAGGCTTGCACAAGCCTCTTAGATAGCCTCATCCAACAGAGGGCAGAGAGAAGAAGCAAGAAGAACTACAATCCTATAACCTCCAAAACAAAACCCTTAATCATAGAAAATCAAAATTAAAAGGCAGAGGATTATGTCCCAGATGAAAGGACAAGTTAAGACCCTAGAAAAACAGCTAAATAAAGTGGAGACAGGCAAACTTCAAGAAAAATAATTAAGAATAATGATAGTGAAAGTGCTCCAGGATCTCGGGAAAAGGATGCAAAAATGTTTACCAAATACCTAGAAGAACTAAAGAACAAAGAAACAGAGATGAGCAATATACTAGAAGAAATCAGTAGCAGAATAACTGAGATAGAAGAATGGATAAGTGACCTAGAAGACAGAATGGTGGAAATCACTGCCACAGAACAGAATATAGAAGAAAAATTTGAACAGAAATAAAGGTAGCCTAGCATCTGGTCCCATCACTTCATGGGAAATAGATGGGGAAACAGTGTCAGACTTTATTTTTCTGGGCTCCAAAATCACTGCAGATGGTGACTGCAGCCATGAAATTAAAAGATGCTTACTTCTTGGAAGGAAAGTTATGACCAACCTAGATAGCATATTCAAAAGCAGAGACATTGCTTTGCCAACAAAGGTCCGTCTAGTCAAGGCTATGGTTTTCCCTGTGGTCATGTATGGATGTGAGAGTTGGACTGTGAAGAGGGCTGAGCACCGAAAAATTGATGCTTTTGAACTGTGGTGTTGGAGAAGACTCTTGAGAGTCCCTTGGACTGCAAGGAGATCCAACCAGTCCATTCTGAAGGAGATCAGCCCTGGGATTTCTTTGGAAGGAATGATGCTAAAGCTGAAACTCCAGTACTTTGGCCACCTCATGCGAAGAGTTGACTCATTGGAAAAGACTCTGATGCTGGGAGGGATTGGGGGCAGGAGGAGAAGGGGAAGACAGAGGATGAGATGGCTGGATGGCATCACTGACTCGATGGACGTGAGTATGAGTGAACTCTGGGAGTTGGTGATGGATAGGGAGGCCTGGCATGCTGGGATTCATGGGGTCGCAAAGAGTCAAACACGACTGAATGACTGATCTGATCTAATCTGGTCTGATCTGATGAGACCTCAGCAACAATATTAAACGCACCAACATTCACATTATGGGGGTCCCAGAAGAAGGCTAGAGAAAGGACCTAAGAAAATATTTGAAGAGATAATATCTAAAAACTTTAACATGGGAAAGAAAATAGTTGACCAACTCCAAGAAGTGCAGAGTCCCAGGCATGATAAACCTAAGGAGGAAAAAACAAGATGCACAGTAATCAAACTGACAAAAATTAAAGACAAAGATAAAATATTAAAAGCAACAAGAAACAAGCAGCAAATAACATAAAAGGAAATTCCCATAAGGTTGACAGCTGATTTCTTAAGAGAAACTCTGCAAGCCAGATGGGAGTGGCATGATATATTTAGGGTAATGAAAGGGAAGAAGCTATAACCAAGAATACTCTATCTAAGAAAACTCCCATTAAAATTTGACAGAGAAATCCAAGTTTTACAGAGAAACAAAATTAGAATTCAGCACCATCAGGCCAGTTTTACAAAAAATGCAAAAGAAACTTCTTTAGGCAGGAACCACAAGAGAAGAAAAAGACCTACAAAAAATAAACCCAAAACAATTAAGAAAAGAGGATCCTGTGTGTCAATAATTGCCTTAAATGTAAATGGATTAAATGCACTAACCAGAAGGTTTGGACTGGCTGGGTGGATACAAAACAAACAAACAAACCCTGCATCCTGTTCTGTAAACAAGAGACCTACCTCAGACCTAAGGATACATACAGACTGAAAGAAAGAGCATGGGAGAAGGTACTCCATGCAAAGGGAAATCAAAAGAAAGCTGGAGTAGTAATACTCATATCAGAAAATGTAGACTTTAAAACAAAGACTCATAAAAGACAAAGAAGGACACAACACAATAATCAAGGAATCAATCCAAAAAATATATATAGCAATTGTAAATACATATAGATGCAACATAGGAGCCCCTCAATATGTAAGGTATAGACTAAAAATCAAAAAGAGAGAAATTGACAGTAACACCATAATAGTGGAGGACTTCACACCTCAGTTTTGTCTATGGACAGATCATCCGTAGAGAAAATCAATCAGGAAATACAGACCTTAAGGGATACATTAGACCAGATGGACTCAGCTAATTTTTATAGAGCATTCCATTCAAAACAGTAGAATACACATTCTTCTCAAGTGCACACGGAGTATTTTCCAGGATTGACAACATGCTGGGCCACAAGGTAAGCCTTGGTAAATTTAAGATAATTAAAATCTTATCAAGCATCTTTCCTGATCATGGCATTATGAGATTAGAAATAAATTGCAAGAAAAAACAAACAAACATAAAAACACACACACCCGGAGACTAAACAATATGCTACTAAACAGTCAATGGATCATTGAAGAAATTAAGAAGGAAATTGAAAAATACCTAAAGACAAAGGAAAATAAAGGTACAAAGGTCCCAGACCTATGGGTTGTAGCAAAAGCAGTTCTAGCAGGGATGTTTACAGCAAGAAAATCTTACCTCAAGAAACAAGATAAATCTCAAATAAACAGTCTAACCTTCCTCCAAAATAAGACACGAAGAACAAACAAACCCTAAAGTTACTAGAAGGAAAGAAACCATAAAGCTCAGAGCTGAAATAAATAAAATAGAGAAAGGAAAACACATGCAAGGATCAATGAAGCTAAAAGCTGATTCTCTGAAAACATAAACAAAATTGATGTCTTTAGCCAGACTTATCAAGAATAAAAAGGAGAGGGTAAATATCAATAAAATTAGAAATGAAAAAGAAGTTACAACTGACACTGCAGAAATATAAAGGATTGTGAAAGACTAGTATGAGCAACTGTATACAAATAAAATGGAAAGCATGGAAGAAAGGGACAAATTCTTACAAGGGTACAGTCTCCTAAGACTGAACAATAAATAAATAGAAAATAAGAGCAAACCAATCACAAACACTGAAAGTGATTAAAAACTCCAGAAGCCGATGGCTTCGCAGGATAATTTTACCAAAAATTTAGAGAAAAGTTAACACCTATCCTTCTGAAACCATTCCAAAGAATTAGAAAGGGAGGAAAACCTCCAAACTCATTCTATGAGGCCATCATTACTTTGCTACTAAAACCAGGAAAAAAAATATGAAAAAATAGAAGACAAGAAAAAAAAATAGAAGATTACAGGCCAAAATTGCTGATGAACATAGATGCAAAACTCCTCAACAAAAATATCATACACCATGATCAAATAGAATATATCCCAGGGAATACCAGGGCTTTTCAGTATCTACAAATTAATCAATGTGATATACCATATCAATAAGTTGAAAAATAAGAACCATATGATCATGTCAATAGATGCAGAAAAATCTTTTGACAAAATCAAACACCATTTATGATAAGAACTCTACTGAAAGTGGTTATAGAGGAAACATATCTCAACATAATAAAGACCATCCATGACAAACCTAGAGCTAACATCATACCAAATTATGAAAAGGTGGAAGCATTTCCTCTAAGATCAGGAACAAGATAAGGATGTCCATTTTCACCGCTGTTATTTAACATAGTTTTGGAACTTCTAGCCATAGAAATCACAGAATGAAAAGAAATAAAAGGAATCAAAATTGGAAAAGAAGTAAAGCTCTCACTTTTTGCAGATGACATGACACTATACATTGAAGATCCCTAGACACTATCAGAAAACTATCAGAGCTCATGAATGAATTTAGTAAAGCTGCAGGTTACAAAGTTAATTCACAGAAATATCTTGTAATTGTATGCACTAATAATGAAAGATCAGAATGAGAAATTGAAGAAAAAATTCCATTTACCATGGCATCATAAAGAATAGAATATCTAGGAATAACCCTACCTAGAGAGACAAAGGATTTCCCTGGTGGCTCAGTAGGCAATGAATCTGTCTGCAATGCAAATGATGTGGGTTCATTCCCTGGGTTGGGAAGATCCCCCAAAGGAGCGCATGGCTACCCACTCCAGTATTCTTGTCTAAAGAATCCCATGGACTGAAGAGCCTGGCAGGCTACAGTACATAGGGTCACAAAGAGTCTGACATGACTGAAGTGACTAAGCACACACACATGCTAGGAGACAAAAGACCCGGACTCTGAAAACTACAAGACATTGATAAAAGAAATAGAAGACACAAACAGAAAGATATACCACGTTCAGGGATTGGAAAACTCAGTATTATCAAAATGACTATACTATCTGAGGTAATCAACAGATTCAATACAATTCCTATCAAATTACCAATGGCTTTTTTCACAGAGCTGGAATAAAAATCTTAAAATTTATACAAACACACAAAGGACCCAAGATAGCCAAAGCAAACTTGAAAAAGAAAACTGGAGATGGAGGAATCAGGCTTCCAGACTTCAGACTATATTGCAAAGATACAGTCATGAAAACAGTACTGTACTGGAACAAAAATAAAAAGATCAATGGAGCAGGAATGAAAACCTGGAAATAAATGCATGTACCTAAGGTCAATTAATCTATGACAAAGGAGACAAGAATGCACAATATTGGAAAGATGACCTCTTCAAAAATGGTGCTAGGAAAACTGGATAACTGCATGTTAAAAATGAAATACAATCATTATTTAACACCACACAAAAATATAAGATCAAAATGGATTGAAGACCTAAATGTAAGACCCAACAAATAAAACTCCTAGAGGAAAATATAGACAGGACTCTCTCTGCACAAATTGCAGCACTATATTTTTTTGATCCATCTCTCAGAATAATGGAAATAAAAACAAAAATAAACACATTGGATCTTTGTTGGTGTGGTTATTCGGTCACTAAGTCATGTCCTACATTTGGTGGCCATATGGACTGCAATACACCACATTCCTCTGTCCTTCACTGTCTCCTGGAGTTTCTTCAAATTCATGTCCATTGAGTCCATGAAGCTATTTAACCATTTCGTCCTCTGCTACCCCATTTTCCTTTTGCTTTCAATCTTTCCTAGCATCAAGGTCTTTCCCAGTGAGTCAGTTCTCACATCAGGTAGCCAAAGCATTGGAGCTTCAGCTTCAGATCAGATCAGTCGCTCAGTCGTGTCCGACTCTTTGAGACCCCATGAATCGCAGCACGCCAGGCCTCCCTGTCCATCACCAACTCCCGGAGTTCACTCAGACTCACGTCCATCGAGTCAGTGATGCCATCCAGCCATCTCATCCTCTGTCGTCCCCTTCTCCTCTTGCCCCCAATCCCTCCCAACATCAGAGTCTTTTCCAGTGAGTCAACTCTTCACATGAGGTGGCCAAAGTACTGGAGTTTCAGCTTTAGCATCATTCCTTCCAAAGAAATCCCAGGGCTGATCTCCTTCAGAATGGACTGGTTGGATCTCCTTGCAGTCCAAGGGACTCTCAGGAGTCTTCTCCAACACCACAGCTCAAAAGCATCAATTCTTTGGTGCTCAGCCCTCTTCACAGTCCAACTCTCACATCCATACATGACCACAGGAAAAACCATAGCCTTGACTAGACGAAACTTTGTTGGCAAAGCAATGTCTCTGCTTTTGAATATGCTATCTAGGTTGGTCATAACTTTCCTTCCAAGGAGTAAGCATCTTTTAATTTCATGGCTGAAGTTACCATCTGCAGTGATTTTGGAGCCCAGAAAAATAAAGTCTGCCATTGTTTCCACTGTTTCCCCATCTATTTCCCATGAAGTGATGGGACCAGATGCCATGATCTTCGTTTTCTGAATGTTGAGCTTTAAGCCAACTTTTTCACTCTCCACTTTCACCTTCATCAAGAGTCTTTTAGTTCCTCTTCACTTTCTGCCATAAGGGTGGTGTCATCTGCATATCTGAGGTTATTGATATTTCTCCCGGCAATCTTGATTCCAGCTTGTGTTTCTTGATTCCAGCTTGTGCTTCAGCACCAGTCTTTCCAAAGAGTATTCAGGATTGATTTCCTATAGGAAATTTCATGGCTGCAGTCACTGAATGCAATGATTTTGGAGCCCAAGAAAATAAAATCTGTCACTGCTTCAAATATTCCCTTTGCATTTGCCATGAAGTGATGGGACCAGATGCCATGATGCTAGTTTTAATAATGCTGAATTTTAAGCACACTTTTTCACTCTGCTCTTTCACCCTCATCAAGAGGTTCTTTAGTTTTTACGCACTTTCTGCCATTAGACTTGTATCATCTGCATATTTGAGACTGCTGATGTCTCTCCTGGCAATTTTTATTCCATCTTGTAACTCATCCCACCCAGCAATTTGCATGACATACTATGGATATAAGTTAAATAAGGAGGGAGACAATATACAGCCTTATTGTACTCCTTTCAATTTTGACCAGTTGGTTGGTTCATGTCTAGTTGTAAGCTTGACCTGTTACTATTTTGACCAGTTGGTTGGTTCGTGTCTAGTTGATTCTTGACCTGCATGCAGATTTCTCAGGAGACAGGTAAGGTGGTTGAAGTTCCCATCTCTTTAGAATTTTCCAGTTTGCTGTGATCCACACAGTCAAAGGCTTTAGCATAGTCAATGAAGCAGAAGTAGATGTTTTTCTGGAATTCTCTTACATTCTCAATGATCCAATGAGTGTTGGCAATTTGATCTCTCATTCCTCTGCCTTTTCTAAACCCAGCTTGTACACCTACAATTCTCAATTCAAGTACTTCTGAAACTTAGCTTGAAGAATTTTGAGCATAACCTTACTAGCATGGGAAATGAGAACAATTGTCTGGTAGTTTGAAATTCTTTTACCACTGCCTTTCTTTGGTGATTGGAATGAAAACTGACCTTTTCCAGTTCCATAGCCACTGTGGAGTTTAACAAATTTGCTGACAAATTGATTGCAACACTTTAATAGCATCATCTTTTAAGATTGTAATTAGCACAGCTGGAATTCTATTACCTTCACTATCTATGTAGTAATGTTTCCTAATGCCCACTTGACTTCATACTTCACAATGTTTGGCTCTTGGTGAGTGACCACATCATCTTGGCAATCTGAGTCATGAAGGCCTTTTTTGCATAGTCCTTCTGTGTATTCTTGCCTCCTCTTCTTAATCTCTCTTGCTTCTGACAGATCCTTGCCATTTCTGTCCTTTATTGTGTCCATCCTTGCATGAAATGTTCCCTTGATATCTCCAATTTTCTTGAAGAGTTCTCTAGCCTTTCCCATTCTATTGCTTTCCCTTATTTCTTTGCATTGTTAATGTAAAAAGTCTTTCTTATCTCTCCTTGCTTTTCTCTGGAACTCTGCTTTCCTCTGGAACTCAGTTGGGTATATCTTTCCTTTTCTCCTTTGCCTTTCACTTCTCTTCTTTTTTCAGCTATTTGTAAGACCTCCTCAGACAACCACTTTGCCTTCTTGCATTTCTTTTTCTTTGAAATAATTTCAGTCACTGCCTCTTGTACAATGTCATGAACCTCTGTCCATAGTTCTTCAGGCATTCTGTCTACCGGATCTAATCCTGTGAATCTATTCATCATCAACATTGTATAATTATAAGAGAATTTATTTAGGCTAAATGGCCTACTGGTTTTCCCTACTTTTTTCAAGTTAAACCTAAATTTTGCAATAAGGAGCTCATGGTCTGAGCCACAGTCAGCTCCAGGTCTGGTTTTCGCTGACCATCATAGGCTGCAGTAAATATAATCAACCTGATTTTGGTAATGATCATCTGGCGATGTGTAGAGTCATCTCTTGTGTTTTGGGAAGAGGGTAGTCCAAGGCCAAACCTGCCTGTCACTCTAGGTATTTCTTGACTTGCTACTTTTGTATTCCAACCCCCTTTGATGAAAAAGATCTTTTTTTTTTTTTTTTAATGATGTTAGTTCTAGGAAGAGTTATAGAACTTCATAGAACAGTTCAGTTTCTTCAGCGTTAGTGTTTAAGGCATAGACTTGGATTACTGTGCTGTTGAATTGTTTTCCTTGGAAATGAATTGAAATCATTCTGACTTTTTGAGGTCGCACACAAGTATTGCACTTCAGACTCTTCCGTTGGCTCTGAGGGCTACTCCATTCCTTAAAAGGATTCCTGCCCACAGTAGTATATATAATGGTCATATGCCTTAAATTCTCCCATTCCCATTCATTTCAGTTCATTGATTCCTAAGATGTCAATGTTCACCTTTGCCATCTCCCGTTTGACTACATCCAATTTACCTTGATTCGCGGACCTACCATTCCAGGTTCCTATGCAGTATTGTTCTTTACAGCATCCAACTCTGCTTTCACCACCAGACACATCCACAGCTGAGTGTCATTTCTGCTTTGACCCAGCTCCTTCCTTCTTTCTGGGGCTATTAGTCTTCCAAGAGCCCTCCACTCCTTCTCAGTAGCATATTAGACACCTTCCAAGCCAAGTTGGGGCTCATCTTATGATGTATATCTTTTTGCCTTTTCATACTGTTCATGGGGTTCTTGCAGCAAGAATACTGGAGTGGTTTGTCATTTCCTCGGTGGCCCTGCATGGTATGGCTCATAGCTTCATTGAGTTATGCAAGCCCCTTTGACATAACAGTTCTATGATCCATGAAGGGGAACTTGGCTGCATTTATGCTCAATAGCTTTTGCATAGCAAAAAAAAAAAAAAAATCCGAAGTGAAAAATAACCAACAGTTTGGGAGAAAATATTTGCAAATTATTTAACTGATGAAGATTGGTCTCAGTAGCTTACAAACAGCACATGAGGCTTAATATCATCAAAACAAACAACCCAATCAAAAATGGACCTAAGACCTAAATAGACATTTCTCCAAAGAAAAGATACAGATGGCCAAATGGCTCATGAAAAGATGCTCAACATCACTAATTATTAGAGAAATGCAAATCAAAACTACAATGAGATACCTCACACCAGTCAAAATATCTGTCATCAAAAAATTCACAAACAATAAATACTAGATATGATGTGGAGAGGAAGAAACTGTCCTACATTGTTGGTGGAAGTATAAACTGATTCAGTCCCTATGGAACAGTATAGAGATTCCTTAAAAACTTAAAGTAGAGCTGCCATATGTCACAGTAATCCCACTGTTGGACATATATCCAAAAAAAACGTGGTCTGAAAGGATACATGCACCCTCATGTTCACTGCAGCACTGTTTACAGTAGCCAAGGCATGGAAGTAACCTAAGTATCCCATCAACAGGAGAGTAGACAAAGATTGGTACATATATACATAATGGACTACTACTCAGCCATTACAAAATGAAATAAAGCCTTTTGCAGTAGTATGGATTGACCTTGAAATTGTCATGCTGAGTGAATTAAGTCAGAGAAGGACAAATATCATATGATATCCCTTATATATCATCTCTTATATGCAGAATCTAAAAATCAAATGAACTCATCAAGGACAAACTTATGGTTGCCCCTGGTGTCAAATGAAGATGGGGGAGAAATACTTAGGGAGTTTGGGATTAACATGTACACAACCAACAAGGTCCTTCTGGATAGCACAGGGAATTCTGTTCAATGTTATGTGCGACTTTGATCAGAAGGGAGTTTAGCGGAAAATAGATACATTCATATGTATGGCTGAGTTTCTTGGCTGTTTACCTGAAACTATCAGAACATTTTTAGCCAGCTACATTCCAATAAAAAATAAAAGGTTTTTAAAAATTGATAAATTCAAGGTAAGGATATATCTTTCATAGGAAGCCTTTCTTGTGTAGTTGTAAAAATATTTCTCCTGAGACTTAAGATAATCTGCTAGTTGCTAAATCAACTAACCATAACAACAACATGGTTAGTGAACTTTAATGAGGTTGCCCTTCTGAAACTGCTAGAGCGGTTTTTCTGATTCCGTGCCCCATGGAACAAGATATCTAATGAATATAATATTTGAAATTTGCATTAATCGAGCAATGGAAAAAACAACCCTCAACCCACCATTTTCTTATCTCTGTAATGCAGACAAAACAACTGGTTGACTGACCATGATTTTCACTTCCCAACCGGTTGTTCGCGCTATGCATAGACAATGCTGGTAATGAATTACGGTACTAGTTGATATCGCCTCATTTTCTTGCACCAACACCCAGGAGCTACAATTTTTCTCTGAAAGGTTTACTTGTCTGCCACAACTAAAGGACTGTGGTCATTTTCAGTTTAAATACTCTTTTCTCTGCCACTGTTAATTACTATTTTCTCTTCTCAAATTTACTAGGTGCTGCCACTACAAGGAATAAACAAATCAGATTTATAAGATACTTAAGACAGACTTTTTTAGCAAGGTGTTCTCAGAACATAGACCCAGAAAACTGGACAAAGATATTCTTTGTCTTAATACATATATCAGGCTCAAACTTTTAGAAACAAAATTAAGAATGTTAAAGTAATTAACAAGGGAACCACTGATTACAGTAGTTCTAATGCCTTGGTAACCTAAGTAAGCAAAAGTATATCAGCTAAAGAGTTAATTTGGTCATTTTAAAATCTGAAGTGAAGAACTGAATTTTAATTCTGAATGCTGCTAAAATTGTATCTCAAAATAATGAAAATATTTTTTTAACTTTTTTTATTATTTTTTTTACTTTACAATATTAAAATAATGAAAATATTTAAATGAGAACAATCATAAATTACTACTCATCATAATGTAGAATAATGTATATGTCTGAAAATGTTCATTGTTATTTCATTTCATAATATTCTAGGCACACATTTAGCAGTATATTTATGGTATTACATATAGTAACAAATATTAGTAAAAAGGATGCATTCGTGTTTAATCAAATGATCTTAAAAGCTTTCCACACTTTATAAATCAAATGGCAGCTAAATTAAGTTCTTGGTCTAATTGAAATAATAGGGACATTATAATGAAATACATGTTTATCCACAGAGTTTTAGGCAGATTTTGTGTGCTTAAAATATTTTAAAGTGATAATAATTTAATTGTGTGTGTACCTAATTATTAAAAAGAACTTTGTTCCATATCAAGAGTGATGGACAAAAAGCTTTTCTTTGTGTTTCAAGAACCTCCTCAAAATAAAACTCGAATCATCAATAAACACTTCTTTAAAATAAGCTGAAGCTCTTTACACACTTCTTCTCCGCTTTTCAGAATAAAATTAGCTTTCCCTTTCTTACTGACAAGGAAACGGAAAATGGAGTCCAGGAACCCTGAAAGGGAAGCTCTCAGCAGGTAACTCCTTGCAGCCAACCTCACCAGCAGGAAGAAATAAGAAGTATTCCGACAAGGGAGGACATTTTTTCTCCTGGAAATTATATCTCCTGCTTTTAAGAAAAAAAAGAAAGTAGGGAGATCTCTCCCTATCCTAGCCACAATGCTCGAATGAACCCTTACAAGCCAATGAGAAACTGCCACATCATTGAACACTTATTTTCCAAAAACTTTTGTTCACAGCATTTCTCCCAAACTTCGTCCTGAGACCTAATATATTTGACCTTTCTTTTGCAGGATTTGCCTATGGTTTTCCATAGCGTGCTTGTCCTGGATTGCAATTGCTCTGCCATTCTCAGATTAACTCAATTTTGCTCTTATAATTTGTCAATTTTATTTTTAAGACTGACAAAACTAAAACCGAAAACTTAGTAAGTAGCACAAGTTCTAGAACTCTAAAATGAGGGCACCATGGTTTGAAAGCGAGGGCTTTTTATCACCACAGTCCATGCAGGGACTGCTTATCTGTGCCACAGCGACTGCTATGGCCTTTTCCTGAGTGCACAACAGACGTAGCTAATCAATTTCAATACTCTTTTTCTCCTTGCTTCCGTGTCATCCCAGAATCCCTTTCTACCCAGCATTTCAGGCAGCCATTACCAATCAATTGGTGTTGGCTACAACTTAAACCCTGTTTTCTTTCTCTGGTTCTTGCATTTTTCACAAGAGCAGGCTGCCTCTTGAGAAATGATTAAATAGTGGCTACTTCCCAGATGCTTTGAGGTTTAAAATATAAAAACCCAGATCATCATGTGGCTGATTAATGTTTTCAAATTCTTCAGTGAGTGAATATTAAATAGATTCTGTTCAGTGCATCATCCACTCTGTGGAATCATATTTTCCTCTTTGGAAAGCTGCTTTGGGACAGTTCATTAACATGACATGATAAATTAGTAATTTTGCAAACTAAAGAGTACTTTAGTTGGCTCTAAATAATTTAGTGCTCTAAAATAATGCTAAGTGCTAAAATAATGTTAAGTGCTCTAAAACAATGTAGACTCCTGAAGTATGGTCTGGGAGCTGGCTAGGGATCAGGGTATGCAACAAAGGAGTTAAAAATGTGTAGGTGAAAAGCCTTCAGAAAGGGAGAAAATAATAGCAAATGAAGCAACTGACAAAGAATTAATCTCTAAAATATACAAGTAGCTCATACAGCTCAATACCAGAAAAATAAATGACCCAATCAAAAAAATGGGCCAAAAAACTAAACAGACATTTCTCCAAAGAAGACATACAGATGGCTAACAAACACATGAAAAGATGCTCAACATCACTCATTATCAGACAAATGCAAATTAAAACCACAATGAGGTACCATCTCACGCCGGTCAGAATGGCTGCTATTAAAAAGTCTACAAACAATAAATGCTGGAGAGGGTGCAGAGAAAAGGAAACCCTCTTACACTGTTGGAGGGAATGCAAACTAGTACAGCCACTATAGAGAACAGTGTGGAGATTCCTTAAAAAACTGGAAATAGAACTCCCATATGACCCAGCAATTCCACTGCTGGGCATACACACCAAGCAAACCAGAATTGAAAGAGACACATGTACCCCAATGTTTATTGCAGCACTGTTTATAATAGCCAGGACATGGAAGCAACCTAGATGTCCATCAGCAGATGAATGGATAAGAAATCTGTGGTACCTATACACAATGGAGTATTATTCAGCTATTAAAAAGAATACATTTGAATCAGTTCTAATGAGGTGGATAAAACTAGAGCCTATTATACAGAGTGAAGTAAGTCAGAAAGAAAAACAGCAATACAGTATATTAACACATATATATGCAATTTAGAAAGGTGGTAACAATGACCCTATATGCGAGACAGCAAAAGAGACACAGATGTAAAGAACAGACTTTTGAACTCTGTGGGAGAAGGCAAGGGTGGGATGATTTGAGAGAATAGCATTGAAACATGTATATTACCATATGTGAAATAGATCACCAGTCCAGGTTCGATGCATGAGACAGGGTGCTCAGGGCTGGTGCACTGGGATGACCCTGAGGGATGGGATGGGGAGGGAGGTTGAGGGGGTTCAAGATGGGGGACACATGTGCACTCATGGTAGATTCATGTCAATGTATGGAAAGACCACTACAATATTGTAACTAGTCTCCAATTAAAATCAATACATTAATTTAAAAAATGTGTAGGAGTGAAATCGTTAATTTACTTTAAGACTACAAGCAGGATGATATTAGAAAATAAACAGTGCCTCCCATTTTGAGTGGGCTGGTAGGGGTGGGTGAAAGTGAAAATCTCTGTTGTGTCTGACTCTTTGTGACCCCATGGACTATAGAGTCCATAGAATTCTCCAGGCCAGAATACTGGAGTGGGTAGCCTTCCCCTTCTCCAGGGGATCTTCCCAACCCAGGGATCGAACCCAGGTCTCCCACATTGCAGGTGGATTCTTTACCCGCTGAGCCACCTGGGAAGAACTGATCATATTATGGCTTCAGGGATTGCGCTGACTCTCTGGTCCATAATGGTGCCAGGGACGGTGGAACGGATTGAGGGTGAGAGATCAGGTACAAGTGGGACCTAGAGGAACAGTCTCCACGATGAGAAGATATAATTTAATTTAAGGATTTGAATGGTTTATTGCTTTCACTGAAGCTTGTTTACTTTATAGGGCACAACTATTTTTCAGTTAGAGCTGATGCATGAATTCTTTCCATATTTTTTTCTAGGGTTCTCAGATACGCTCTTCTTACTTTTGTCACGGTGATAGTCAAAAGGCTTCAAAAGAGAGGGGCTAAAAGACATCTCAAACAAGTGACTGCAAATCCCATAAGATATTCTTTTAGACTTCTATGTAGATAATCTTTTAGACATATCTATAGAGGCAAATTGACTTAAAAAGTGTTAAGAATTCCAAGATTTCTGTTTAGATTAAGGTAGAAGTAAATATCCTTTTCTTACTTTCATCCAGTTAGGGTGAACAGAGATTCTTGAATGTTCAATTAAAAATAAAAAATAATTTTAAAAAATTCTGGGGTTAAGAAAAACTACAAAATTTGAATTTCGTATCCATCT